>NC_083460.1:18555203-19292703 GCF_030014155.1 Tachysurus vachellii
GATGTCCAACAGACCTGAAGAACAACAAACAGAATTAATGAGTTACAGGGAGGAGGTTAGGAGAGGAGGATGGAGGAGTGAAACCTTGTGAGATCAACGAGACAGAAAAAAGCATTATAGGGATGGATGAGAGGTAGAGGGAAGAAAACTGTGCACCAGGAGGAAAATGTTTAACCCATACGTCTTCTTCTCCTTCTCTTGTGTCTTCTTCTTCTACTTCTTCTTCTTCTACTTCTTCTTCTTCTACTTCTTCTTCTTCCTCTTTAGACTCTTCTGTAGGCTGATCCTGTGCCAAATGTTCTACAGCCTCTTCCTTTACCTCCTCTCCTCCCTCCTCCCCTGCCGAAGTCTCCACAGGTGTATTTTTGTTCTCTTCCTCTTGTGCATTCACATCTTTCTAAAGGTAAAGAAATCCCCAAAATAAATAAAACAGATATGTATTAAGGTGGAAACATGATTGTGAAAGTCACACTGGTCTAAAAGGTCTCATTTTATTGGTTGAATCAGATGTATGATCCGTAGGAAACAACAGGACAAAAGAATGCTGAGAAAATCTGAGACTGAATTTAAAAGAATAACTAGTTAATGTCTAAAACTAGTCCCTTTTCCACAGACCTTGTTCTGACTCAAAATTGCAGTAGAAAGATCTTACCTTAAGATAGGGGAAAAAAATCATAAATACATAGAAGTGTCAATACAGAGGAACAAGGGAGATAAATGACTTTATCAAATAAACATCTGTAAATCTGCACATCTGTAGAGCATGTATGATGACTCAAAATTCATTTATAACTGAAGACGTACAACAGATGTTAGATTTCATCAGTAAAACTAGATATGTGGAAGTCCATGGTAACGACATATACATGCTACACATGGGGTTCTGAAATATTTAGGGATAATTTGGCCATTACAGACTTTCATCAAGATCCTCTTTTACCTCATGTACAAAAAGGACAGGGGAAAAAACAGCATCTTTCACATCACTTGTTAAGTGTAATGCTGATTACAGAATTATTTTATCTATGGTTCTAAGTCAAATTATATAAATCATTTGGAGTTACCGATATTGCTGTTATTATTATTATTATTATTATTATTATTATTATTATTATTATAAAATGTTGACTCATAAATTTCGGTGTGAACTTTAATTACCACAATTATAGATGTGGTAATCTATAATCAGGCTTTAAGTAATATCAACCTTGTTCTACTAGTTTTGCCAGAACCAGACAGGCCATTTAAAGACAGAATGTTTTCTGTTTCCAGTTTTATTTTTCTCTAGAAACAGACAATTATGTTTGTAGGAAATGATGTTTGGGCCTGCATAGGCTTTGAAGGAACAACAAATCAAGAGAAATTCAGATCAGAAGTCACCTGTAGCTTAACGGATAATCCTGTGACAATTATCCAAACATGCAAGAATGGTTAAAAATAATAGTCATATTAATCCAGATTGAGGATTAGAAATCAGTTGAGATACTGTGGCATGAACAAAATATAACAATTCCTGTAAAAAAAAAAAATAGTTCCTTATGATCGGTCTGTAAATGTTTCAAACATGTGATCAGTTTTTATTTTAGACCAAATCAGGGCCCATATCAAGAGTAGTTTAATTAATGCAGAAATCCATGCAATTCCCAAGGGTTCAGAAACCTTAGAAAACACCAACTTCTACAAGTACAAGCATTTCATTTTTGCAAGAATAGTGTGTAAAATGTGCCTGTATTGTGTAAAATAAGCTGAACAATAGAACACACTGACCTTAAAGCCAGGTGGAGGCGACAATCCCAGGAATTCATAAACTGAGTTGTCCTCTTTGGCATCAAAGAACGTTTCATAGTCCTGTAACACAAGACTGTTTCAGGGTCCAAACAAAAATTACAGAACTTTCAGGAATCATACCCAAGACAAACATCTCTTCATATTCATTTAAATATGACACTAGGAGAAGTGACAATATCCGGAAGAGAAAGAAGAGGAACTCAAAAGTGAACCACAATCAAGATTGCAGTTGCTCAATCATTTGCTCCCATAAAGATTACAGCCTCCTTCACTGAAGTGAGTTTTAGCAGGTTAACAAGAGAACATGACAGACCTAAAATGTACATCTGATTTCTGTAAGAATACAATAGACCATAGCATGGCTAACTTACTAACCCCACAATAGTTGTCCTCATTGAAGATCTGAGGAGGAAGTGGGATTCCATTAGACGGTTTCTTTTCTCCAGGTACATTCTCCCTCATCCACATGCGATTTTCTTCATTTGAGGCAATGTCAAGCTGTGCATAGTCAATTTTTAGAGCTTCCAGAAACCCAAGCACATCCTGCTGCTTCTTTTTGATCTGTGGGAATTAATGTAACATACAGCCTACTCAGTTTATTTTAGTTAATCTGTACAATATATGGGAAACAGAAGAAGGAAAACAAAAAGGGAGAGCATAGAAATGTATTTGGGGTGTTTTTGATTAAAATGCAATTTTTCCATTTTCAATACAAAGCTGATATCTAAGGCATGAGCATCAGTCGATACACAATATTAATCCATTACTCCTTCTATAAAACATTTTGCCAAGTTATGTGAAGCAGTGCAGGTACAATAACCCTAACCCTAACCCTAACCCAACCTTAAAATACAGAGCCATCATACCTGGGCTCCTTGTCTGTGTTAATCAACATTATACAGTCAAACAAATCCAAATGTAGTCTCTGAGTTCTGCAAAATTTGATCTCAGGTCTTGCCAGAATTGGAGATGTACAGCCCATAAGTGCAAATCCAAAAATTCAAAAGTGAAAGAATTACTCTTTCACTTTCACTAACCCCTTTTCTTGGTCATTGTCATACAACCTGAATGAGATGCCAGTCCATCACAGGCCACCGTGTTAATGCCCTTCCACACACTCACACACCTATGGGCAATTTATCTGTACCAATCACCCTATTAGCGTGTGTTTGGGAAATGGGAAGAAACGGAAGAACATGAAGGAAGCCCATGTAGATCCAGGAAGAACATGCAAAGAAACTCCACTACAGATTAAACCTGGGATTCTGGTTCAAATTCGATTCAAATTTGTTTTAATGTTCTTATATTTTCTGCTCTGAATTTCTATTTTCTGTTGTATTTTCTTTGTATTTGGTTCAACCAGACCACAGTAGAGAACTGCCGTATCTACAGTACTGTACAGTACAGTATGTCCCACATGTAGCTGGGTTGCATAACAACAGTACTGTTCATTAGGGTGTTTTACTCTATGCTCCAGTCTGTGGAGACCCTAGAGACTGTTTTACATTAAAAAAAAATCCTAGGAGATCAGCAGTTATTTAAACCCCCCACCAGGCACCAACACCCCTGCCACATAGTTCACATTTTGGGATGATGTTCTGGTGTTAGATGAACATTAAATGAAGCCTTTTTATCTGACTGCTGCACAATACACAAAACCATGTAGATCCAGGACATAAACTTCAGTTAATGCTCATAGTCCAGTTTCACAATGGGGGAAATTGTGACCTCTGTGACATTAAATGTGGCATGCGTGTTGGTTTGTGTATTTCTGAAACTGCTGAACACCTGAATTTCTCAAGAAGGTGGATAACAACCTTGCAGAAAATATCACAGTAAGGTGAAATTAGTGGACAAAATGTATGACAGGCTGGAAGCAACAACTCAATACAAAATTAACTGTGTCTGATTACCAGTTTTTCTCTTTCTCTAGTCAAGACCAATTATTAATTGTTACACATATTTCAAATTTCATTACATATAGGGTTAAATATAACACATTTTTTGCCACCTAGAAGGACATATTAAGGCCCCATTAAGATTACATAGAAATGCAAAGAAATGCACAGTGTGAAATTAGTGTCTTCATTTTTGATTAAATCGTGTGTCTTGTATGTTCTAGAATGTTCTGTTGTGTGTGTTGCTGCTGGTCTAAGTGTTAAGCTGGTCTAACCCTAACCCTACAGGGTTGGTATGTGCTCCAGCTCTGACTGCACAGATATATAAGGAAACTGGAGGAGGGCTAAGGACTGCACTGTGGCCTCAACTCTTCAGCAAAATAAATATAGATTAAAACATTTTATTCTCAGTTTATACACAGAGAATTCACTAAATTTGTAGCCTGCCCCTATGAGTAGCCCAATTCATCAGCAATAAGTTACTGAACTGGATTAAAATAGACTTATAACCATTTCCTGCGCATATTATAGCTTACAAATAAAACTCATGCAGGATTTACCGCTGTGGATCCTGAGGAAGAAGCCAGAAACACTTTAATAACCATGCTGAAGTTTTGACAGAGCGACTATAAGGTTGTTCACTCGGCACGAGCGCACAGGAGCCACTGAGCTCTATTTCTGTCCTCGAGCACTTCATGATAGCGGCTCTGACTGAATGATTGGCAACTTCAGCTGTCTGTCTCTCGGCACTAAGGCACTGCAACCTCACCATGGACAGAAATAGCAAGTTAGGACAACCGAGAAAGTCTGAAGGCCTGCAGTTTATTAATATTCCTTTTTGGATACAGAAATGAGACCAAATGCATTTGTAATCATTTCATATAATCTCATTTCAGGAGTATATGAGGATATATTCTCATTAAATTTGTAACAACTGAAGAACAATAGACTAGCACAGATTTGTTATTTAATCCCTTAATCGCCCCAAATTAAAGAAAGTCTACTTTATTACAGTGCCACTGAAAACAATTAGATGTTAATAATAGATGAGAATAGCATTTTTAATACAATACAGTGACTGATGATATGAATACGGTGATATTTATATGATATGAGTGCAGTCAATGCAGAAAAACCCAGAGATCATTAGGGTTTAGAGGGTGAGCAGTGTTGGGTTCTGGGGAGTGTAGTCTGGAGCAGCCATATTTGAAGACTGTGGTACGTTCTGGGAAATAGTTCATTAACTGTATGGATCTAAAACTATTAGTTTTATTTCAGTTGATTGGAACTCAATGGAAAATTGTAGTATGGAGGTGGTTACTGGATTCAGGTTAAAATGATGTTTGTTTTTAGTGTACTTAACGGCCTGGCACCTTCTTACCCGGGATGTGGTAGCCTAGTGGTTAAGGTGTTGGGCTACCAATCGGAAGGTTGTGAATTCGATTCCTACGTCCACCAGGTTCCCACTGCTGGGCCCCTGAGCAAGGCCCTTAACCCTCAGTTGTATAAAAATGAGATAAAATGTAAGTCGCACTGGATAAAGGCATCTGGTAAATGCTGTAAATGTAAATGCGAGAGTGTTGGTTTTTACCAACAAAGTAGAGCTACATGTTCTGCTGACCGAAACTTACCAGAGGTCCCTCGGTCGAGGTGTAAACATCGGGGTGATGGCCGGCCCGGTGAATGCCCTCCCCTCTGAGTTACATGCTATCACTGACCTGCAAACTTGAAAACTCACTTATTTAAAATGGCGTATAAATTGGTTTAATAATCATTTTCTTGGTTTTGCTATTTTATTGCCTTTCTTTGTAAATGCTATTGGTTGTTATTCATTTATTTATTTATTTTGTAATGCTGTGAAGCACTTTATCTCAACTTGCTGTAAGGTGCTTTATAAATAAATACTTGATTGATTGATTGATTACTTGATAAAACTAAGGATTTAAAAAAAAAAGATAAAAATGTGTTTATTGAATTTTATAAGTTTGGCTATTTTTGATTGTATTTATATTTCATAAATTTCAATTCAATTCAGTTTATTTGTACAGCGCATTTAACAATTTCCCATTGACTGAAAGCAGCTTTACAGAAGTATGGAAACAGAAATAAATATATAATAATAATAAGAAAAAATAATAATATATAATGCAAAGCAGGAAGAAATAGCAGCCACACTCACTCAGAGTGATGAGCCCAAGTCAAAGGGCTAACAATGAACAGTTGGGTTAAAGATAGATGTTTATGGAACCTGCTTATGGAACAAGTTCGAGATCTGGACCAATGTTCCATAGATTTAAAGCCACTACACACAGTAATTAACACTAGTACATATGACCCATTATGTCTTGTGCCAGCAGTGAAGACAAGCCATGCCAAAAAGAGTAAGTTGAAGAACAAACAGTTTGTTGAAGTAAAATTGGTTGAGCAGATGCCTGATATTGAAATAGACCCTGGCAGTAAAACCCGAGCGTCAAAGAAACAACTGCCATTCTGCAGATACCAAAATTGAATGAATTAAATGATGTAAACTTAATGTGTTAATCAACAGAATACATTGTTTGCATTTATTTCTTTGGTTAAACTGCATAGTAATATGCAAAAATTGTGCAAAAAAATGCCTTTGATCAGATATTTGGTTTTATTTAATGAAACCTGATTAATGGAGCATAAATGAGTACAATGATCAAGGTGATAAATTCAAACATCAGGGTTAGGGTTAGGGTTAGTAAGTGTTTTTCCCCCACAGTGGAGCAATGCTACTCTATCAAATAACTGAAGACACACAATAGTTTAGATAGTATAGATGGACAGACATCATTACAATGATAAACAATCTTTTTTTCCACATTAAAATGAAATGAGGCTGTTCCTCAAATTGATTTGTGCACTTTTACTTCAATTGATTACAACACAAAATAAAACCAAAGATCAATAAATACAAAGCAGCTTCAGTTTCTCACTGCTTTGGGTCTCTTAAACACCAGGAATGGTGAAGATCACCTTATTGTGCACCACTAAAGTGACCACATGATGAAGTATTTACACGAGAAGGTTTCCACATGACATTCATCGTCCCTGGCTGTTATCCAGTGTAAACTGAACCAGAGTTACGTCACTAGTGTATTATTATTATCCAGTTCTATTTGCTTTACGTTTTGCTCAGGAATGTTCATTAGCTGTAAACTATTAGGAAACATTTCTTAAATGCACTGATGACCATCATTATACAAAAGTGCAATAAAGCAACACAGCTGTATTTACATAATTTAAAATAATCCGTAATGTTATATGAATGATGTGGAATGAGGCACAAATTCTTGATCAAAATGACAAATTTACAACAAAAAGCAAGTTTTTTTTTCTCCATTTGCTATACAACGGAAAAAAGCGACTAAACTGATCAACTGACCTGAAATTCACCAAGGGCAGAAATTCAAAATTTGGCAGCCAAACTGTCTTTAAACAGACTGCACAGTTTGTCTTTACTGATCAAGGGCTTCAAAAAACTAACAAAAAAAATGGTTTGGAGATCTTGTAAAGAGTTTCCACAGTTGTAGACAGAATTAACTAAAAGCATGAATCCCAATGGCTACCACTTTGTTGCAGACCACCAACCAGCATGTAATTCCGACACCACCTTAAACAAGAGAAGGAAATAAAATAATATTTCAGTGCAATTTTATTAGTAAAGTGCTGAAGAATTTAGAATAGACAAATAACAAAGTCTAAGAGACAAAAAAAGGATGAAACATTGAAAGACACAACAGAGAACCCGTCCTCACCTGGGAGACACTGGACAGTGCGATTATAAACAATTTACTGTCCTCAGCTGTATATAGTCCAGGTTTGTGGGTAACTGATCTACTGAAACTGACTGACAGTTTGGTCACAAAGCTGCACTAACACTAAACCATCTGCAGCAAACTATTATAAAAATAGATTTTTTTCTATAAATAATAATGCATTTACTTTGATTACTGTTTAAACTAAAAAAAATTGTGACATGGGCAAATATTTTGGCACCCTACTAATCAGTACTTCATGACAGCCCTTTCACAGATAGAGAGAAAAAAAACATAGACAAAGAAAATTAAAGAATTACAGCATGATCATCAATCATTTGTGACCAGTTCTTACCTGCAACTCCAGATGGAAAAGCTACAAGTCTTTCCAGTGGTGAAATCCACTTACTGGGAACCACAGTCACTGGGTCTGCATAATACTTCCAGATTAGTGAGATCATGAGCACGGCCTGAGATCAGACACGGAGCAGCATTAAACTCACACCACGAGACAACACTGTGACTAAATCTACTGTAAATATATCACATGAACAGGAGAGGGATTTTTACATTCTGAAGCAAATTATACACATTACTTTATGATTTTTGTGTGTTATATGGCACAGTCTTAAATAATCTGCTCATTTAATGCTGTACACAAAGATTTCTGTCTTTTTTGCTGAAATAGTTAATAACTGTGAGCTCATTGTCTCAAACATGAGATTTTAAAGATTTTGAGCAAGAAATCAGGAATAAAACTTACTTGAAGGATGTAGAAAACAATGTTGACAATCCATTTCATTTTAGCCTGCTGAGCCGTCCTCGATTTCACTGAGAACAAGAACGAATTCAAGAAAGAAAGAAAGAAAGAAAGAAAGCAAGAAAGAAAGTAAGAAAACGTCTCATACAACATGAAATGTTTCGTTTCCATTTAAATCAAGCCGTGAACTTGATGTCTCTTACCGTGAGTTTTCAGCTTGTCCGTCATCTTGTTTATCTTGCGCTCCAGCCTTGCATACCTGGCAAATTCATCCATCATGCTTATAGACGAAAGCTCCAGCTTCATGTTCTGGATTTCTGTTCGCATCTCCATTTCCTGCTCCGCATCTTTCTGCAGTATCTTTGACAGCTTCACGTGCAAACATTTAAGGGGAAAAAAAGATAATCCTTAAAATACATAACAGACTTTTACCAAGATCACAGAGTCACAATCAGTGAAATAGCAGTAATCACTAATATATGAGCCACATACACACTTATAGAACAGGAAGACAAGTGTGTTTTGAGCATATACAGAAATGTGTGTGATAGTGAACACAGCTGGAAACAGGGAGCACAAGTTAGAACAGTTTGTGCTTTCTGGGTTTGATGGACAGCATACGCTCTTCCTCATGTCCATCACAGAGTCTCTTCCCTGTCGTGAGTGAGGTTTGGTCAGCTAAATAAAACACTTTCACTTATTGAACTGCTCGTCGTTCCAAAAATGGGAGGCTCCAAATGACGCTCCATCAGAGCCAGCTCCAATTACCAATCAAAAGCTGATGCAGATTTTTATTTCTTTATCAAATATTACACATTTGTACAATGTACTTTTTAAATAATGTAATAATATATAATAATATTTCGTCGTTCAAAAGTCTGGGTCCATTTTTGACTCTAGATCCTCACAAGTTTTCTTCATGACGTCTCAGACACCACTGGTTTTCTCAGAGAGTTCATGTTCATGTGAGTTCTGGGAACAGAAAGTAGCTTTAGATGCCTCAGTGTTCAGCTGATACGCTCCATCTCCTCGTCACTACACATAAACACAACTTAACACTGCATCA
This sequence comes from Tachysurus vachellii, assembly GCF_030014155.1. Taxonomy (NCBI): domain Eukaryota; kingdom Metazoa; phylum Chordata; class Actinopteri; order Siluriformes; family Bagridae; genus Tachysurus; species Tachysurus vachellii. The sequence goes on from NC_083460.1 coordinate 18,564,498, forward strand.
TATAAAAATAAACATATTATCATGGATCATCTCTCAGTACTATACTGTATTTTCCTATGCAGATGCAGGCTGAGTCTCCGGTCATCTGTAAATGTCATCAGTCATCAGTCATCAGTCATCAGTCACGTCACAAAGCCCAGAGGACAGAAATATGGCCATATTGTGGAGAAACACAGTGAGAGCTGCAGGTGTAAAGTGCTGCAGCTCTCACACACAGTGTAATAGATTCCCTACAGAAAAGGACCCTCACACAGAACAGAAATCTCTTTACTACTTACTAATGAGGAAATGGACGGTAATAATGTCCTGACGACGTTACACACAAACACCGAGCTCAGGACCAGCAGCCAGTTCAGTTCTGCGGCAGCCATGTTTATTGTTTATAACGCGATCAGGAATAAGGCGGAAACTAGGACTCAGCGGCATCCCGGGCGAAGAGAAGCCGGAAGTGGCTACGGTACTTCCTGTAAAGTAAAAGATTGTTTATATCAGAATCAGAATCACGTTTATTGGCCAAAGTGTGTTTATGAGTATTAAATATAAATACAGAATATATGACTGATCAGTTATATACATGAAATGTGTACATAACTGATCTGTTATACTCAAGTTTAATTACAATTAAAAGGTCAACAAATATTTCCCTCAATAAAAACGACACTCTTATCTGCTAAAGTTCTGACAGTGTTTACAGTTTATAGGGTTTTATGTAGGAGACACCTCAGTACTGTGTTTTATATTTAACTCGAACTAACTAACTGGGTATTAACATTTCTCAAAGTGTGAAGATCCAAACCAAAATCTTGAAGAAGTGGAAATTAAATTTGTTTAAAAAATGTGTTTATTCTGGTGCAGAGGTTCACACTCACCCTCCACAGGTGGTAGCTGTTGTATGGCAGGTTAGAGGATGTGGGGTATTTGCAGCTCTTCTACAGTTCTGACTCTATGAATCGTTTCCATCTGCTGATATAATTTGCTGGATCAGCAGCTGGACCTCTGTTCCACCAGCTGACACTTTGTGCTACAGTTTCATTTTATAAACCTCTTAAGGTCTCATCTTATTCGTGTTCATCACAAGAGCCTTGTGTTTTACTCAGTAAGATAAAACATACAATAAGCTGATATTTGAAAGTCTTTTTTGCTTATTTTAAAAACATGAAGATTCAAATGAGAGCTTTTCAGAAATTCAATCTCTCTCTCTCTCTCTCTCTCTCTCTCTCTCTCTCTCTCTCTCTCTCTCTCTCTCTTACACACACACACACACACACACACACACACACACACACAATAATACAGAGTAAACAGAGAAAAGAACACTTCCTTCCCCTGCCATCTGGGACAAAATGGCTTCCAGACCATCATCTGCTTCTTTGGACAGAGAAAGAAAGTAGGAGAGAGAAATTAGGAGAATGTGAGAGAGAAAGAGAAAACACTTTTAGCGCTGTGAAAATCACTTATTATTACTCGTTGGACCAGGTCTAGTGCTGCATACAGTGATAGCAATCAGGATGGTGATACCTGTGATTATATCTAACCAGCTCAAATGACTGTCTGACAAGTTGAATCTGTTCTAGTTTAAGGGCATTCAGCCAGAATTGGATGATTCAGCTACATTAAAGAAACGTTTTACTGCGTCTGTGTTCAGACCACAGTGCTTGCTCTAGTGTTATGTGCCCATGACACAAATAAAAGCCCAGAAGCCATACTTTCATCTGATTTGTACACTTTTTACAGTATGCCAGATGTCCTGCCTGACTCAGAGATTTCTGGACAGCTCCTACATGCTGCATGTGTCCAAGTTTCTAATCCCAATGACCAACCATTAATCACCATTTTCCCAGTAACCAATCACTGATCACCATTACCAGTATCAGAATAATACTGAATACCAGAATAACCAATCATTAGTTACCATTGATCAAAATGACAAATTTCTGATCACAATTTTTGTCCCATCTCTGAACTTCATTGTTTTTTATTTTGAATTCTCTTCTTTATGGTATTTACAATTAATGACTTAACATTCTTAAAAAATATATAGTGTTGTGAAAATACATATAGTATATAGTATATAATTCTACTTTTTTTTTTTAAGAAATAAGATATAATGTACTTAAACTTTTACCATCTGGCCAGCGATACAGAGCCCTAAATACCAGCACAACCAGGCACAGTTTCTTCCCCCAGACAATCTACCTGATGTGAACAGTTAAATGTTCCCCATTACACAATAATAGGGTTAGGGTTAGTTATTATTGCATAATAATGTGCAATAATCTTACATTTAATTGTTACCATCTCCATCCTATTACATCCCTGCATCTCATTCCATTCCATTCCATTCTATTCTATTCTATTCTATTCTATTCTATTCTATTCTATTACATTATATCATCTATAGCACAGCTGTACATACAATTTATTTATTTATTTAAGAATTTTTACATATGTGTAAAACACACACACTCACACACACACACACACACACACACACAGACACACACACACACACACACACATAGACATAAATCTTTTATAAATCTTTTCTTTACGAATCATCTAAACATTAAAAGTGTTCGACTTCTATCGCGTAAACACAAAAACGCTTAATATGGTTCGATTTTTATTGACATTTCTAATCCCTTTGTTTGACAGGGAGACTTTTTTCTGCCCAACCCCCACTTCCTTTTGGTCGGACCGGAAGTGGCTCTGTAAGCTGAGGCCTCGCACTTCCAATGGCGACTGAAAACTGGCTGAACGGAAAGCGGGAGCGATCACGAAGGAGCCCTGAACCGTGCAGTCGGAATTAAACACATTTATCAGCGGGTATCGAGACATTAACACAAGATTCAGGAGAAGAACTAAGTTACGGCTGACAGAATGGACAAAAGAGCGAATATTTCGCCCCTTGAATCGGGTAAGACAGAAAAGTGGCGTTTTAATGTTTTCATCGTTAGCTTCATGCTAACCTTCACGTTTACTTCACATTAACACCTATTTACTCACATTGTTTCTTTTCGCAGAGCTTTATTATCTCATTTCTCGTTTTTTAACAACCGGTCCGTGTCAGAGAGCTGCTGAGGTGAGAGCTGTGTTTATATATCGCTTGTATATGTTGTGTTTATATATCGCTTGTATATGTTGTGTTTATATATCGCTTGTATATGTTGTGTTTATATATCGCCTATATATGTTGTGTTTATATATCGCTTGTATATGTTGTGTTTATATATCGCTTGTATATGTTGTGTTTATATATCGCTTGTATATGTTGTGTTTATATATCGCCTGTATATGTTGTGTTTATATATCGCTTGTATATGTTGTGTTTATATATCGCCTATATATGTTGTGTTTATATATCGCTTGTATATGTTGTGTTTATATATCGCCTGTATATGTTGTGTTTATATATCGCTTGTATATGTTGTGTTTATATATCGCTTGTATATGTTGTGTTTATATATCGCTTGTATATGTTGTGTTTATATATCGCTTGTATATGTTGTGTTTATATATCGCCTATATATGTTGTGTTTATATATCGCCTATATATGTTGTGTTTATATATCGCTTGTATATGTTGTGTTTATATATCGCTTGTATATGTTGTGTTTATATATCGCTTGTATATGTTGTGTTTATATATCGCCTGTATATGTTGTGTTTATATATCGCTTGTATATGTTGTGTTTATATATCGCCTATATATGTTGTGTTTATATATCGCTTGTATATGTTGTGTTTATATATCGCCTGTATATGTTGTGTTTATATATCGCCTATATATGTTGTGTTTATATATCGCCTATATATGTTGTGTTTATATATCGCCTATATATGTTGTGTTTATATATCGCTTGTATATGTTGTGTTTATATATCGCCTATATATGTTGTGTTTATATATCGCTTGTATATGTTGTGTTTATATATCGCCTGTATATGTTGTGTTTATATATCGCCTATATATGTTGTGTTTATATATCGCTTGTATATGTTGTGTTTATATATCGCCTATATATGTTGTGTTTATATATCGCTTGTATATGTTGTGTTTATATATCGCTTGTATATGTTGTGTTTATATATCGCTTGTATATGTTGTGTTTATATATCGCTTGTATATGTTGTGTTTATATATCGCTTGTATATGTTGTGTTTATATATCGCCTGTATATGTTGTGTTTATATATCGCCTGTATATGTTGTGTTTATATATCGCCTATATATGTTGTGTTTATATATCGCTTGTATATGTTGTGTTTATATATCGCTTGTATATGTTGTGTTTATATATCGCTTGTATATGTTGTGTTTATATATCGCTTGTATATGTTGTGTTTATATATCGCCTATATATGTTGTGTTTATATATCGCCTATATATGTTGTGTTTATATATCGCCTATATATGTTGTGTTTATATATCGCCTATATATGTTGTGTTTATATATCGCCTGTATATGTTGTGTTTATATATCGCCTGTATATGTTGTGTTTATATATCGCCTGTATATGTTGTGTTTATATATCGCCTATATATGTTGTGTTTATATATCGCCTATATATGTTGTGTTAATGCTGTGTGTTGGTTATGGGCTCATTACACACATCACTTCTGATCTGTTGCAGGTTCTCGTGAGTGAACTGGAGGAACATCAGGTGTGTGTGTGTGTCTGTGTGTTCTGTACGTAATAAACACAAAGCCTAATTTTGCTCACTGAGAGGTGGATTTAATGTTTGTCATTTTTGATGCCTATCTTTGTCTGGGAGATTTTGGATAATATTCTTAATGAAATTATACATTTTAAATCCTATTTAAAGTCCCTGTCATTTCTGAACGGGTTTCTGTTTTTTTCTGGTAGCTCCTTCCTCGTAGAGTGGATTGGGAAGGAAATGAACACCCCAGATCATATGGAGACTTGGTATGTTTTTATATTCTGATCATATTCTATATATTTATCTATATTCTGATCATAACCTACACATATATATTCCTGATGAATGATCGTCACTTCTCCAGGATGTGGTGGATTAAAAGAGTCACTACTCTGGAAGAAACTTTCTTAGGCAGCCATTTGCAGTTATTATATTATATGCTACACTATTCTGTGTGTGTTACTCTGTGTCGCTCCGAGGTTTCTATTTTATTTTTTGAGGCATGTTCCTGCTTTGTATAAACGCTTCACTTTCAAGCCACTTCCTTTTCAGACAAGATTATTGGTCCTATACCGATGAACACGAGCAGATTGATTAATTTGTTTTAGTTAATTGTATAATTTCATTTCCAAAAACACAGTTGAAGGCTAGTGGTCGTTTACATTGATGTCGATCTACATGTTAGAACGTCCAGTTAAAAATAAATTCAGTTTCTTGTTCGAGTCCACTGTATACCACTGTATACTGTATGATCTGAATGTTTCAGAATGCATAACAGATCTACAAAGCAGTCGAGTTACTGCACAGACTCAGCTTGGCGAGTTGGCAGTGAATGAGGTGACAAGCCTGATAGTGCTCATGGAAATACTGTTAGGATAGTTGGAGCTTTAGAACCACATCTCTTAAAACAGCATGTATAAATGAGGAGGCGAGAGAGCTGGAAAGACTAGTTTTTAGATATAGGTGATGAAAGAGCTAATCTCATGGGCATCACTCTCAGCATGGGTTTAACCTCATTCTGCATACTGTAGGAAATAGACCAACTTGTCTATGAAGGAAGTTTAAACTAAAAAAGTAAACCCAGAAATTCTTGGCAAAAATTAATTCATAATTCATGTACATTTGTATGTTTGGGGTAGATTTTCCTTTAAGGACATATTATTTCACGTCTTTAAATTGGCAGTGAATTTTGTGAAAGATTATCCAGTGGCTATTCATTACGGTGTTCATCTGTTTGGATATGAAGATGTTTTAGTATGTTTTCAGCTAGCAGTAATTAGTGATGCTCCGATTGATCGGCCACCGAGCATGATCGGCCGATATTGGCTAAAAATAGCTTCATCGGCGAACCCCAAATGCGCCGATCAAAAAAGCCGTTCACGTGACGTAAATTACTCGCGCAACTTTTTCACACGTGCATGCATGGCGCACAGGTAAACAACAGCAGAGCGGAGCTTACCAATGGCAACATGAGTTCTCCCATCTGGAAATTTTTCAAAGTGTCTGATAAAGACGTAAAGTTAGCCGTTTGCAATGTATGTCGTGATGAAATCCCTCGAGGTGGAAGCAAGCAACGGCATTTTAATACCACTAACATGATTAGGCATCTTAGAACGCGCCATACAACTGAATATGCCGAGTAGGAGAAACTAAACCAGCCGAAGCCAACAACATCCCCATCCCTCAACCAGCCGACTGTGAGTGATGCATTTAAACTAGTAGTGATGTGAGTGTGAGTGATGACTTTTATGATTGAGACCTGAAGGATTTTGCACTCTGTGTTAGTAGGCCGAGGCCCAGCATGTTTTCATTTGAAACATTTTGTGGCCAATTGTTTAATTTTAATATATTAAAAATTTTATTTACATTTTACAAGTAGCCTATGTAACCTCATACCATCCCAAGTTCATCTGGTTGGTAACTATCTGCTTGGCCTCCTTGTTTCTCTGCCTTGTTATTTAGAAAGGATGGCATTGGCTTGCAGTAGCTTTCATTATTTTATTTTTTGGATCTGATGTAGTTGGTTCCTCAACTACATCAGACGTTCATAATAATAACAGAAAAAAAAACACTTGCCATAGTTTTGTCCTTTGTGGCAGTAGCCAGTTTTGGTGTAACAAGTTTTACATTTTGCTGCCAATTATAAAATGTAATCAGTGTATTTAAGAGGCTACATCCCATTAAGCTGATCTGATGTGTGTTGGTCTGCCTGACCCCTCTTTGTTTGGAATAATTTTAAGTTACTCTGCCTTATTTGGGAAGATGGCCTACAGTAGCCTTAAGTTTTCATTTTCTAAAATAAACACTTGGTGGTTCTTCAAGATCTTGACTGTCTGCTAGATTATAGAAAAAAGATTCCCATTTCCCTGCCATTCTGTGATCGGCAGTGATCGGCAATCAGCAGATCATGATCTTGGTGATCGGCCCCAAAAATGCTGATCGGAGCATCTCTAGCAGTAATCTCCCCTAGTGTTCCTGGGATTAGCTCTCAAACCTCTGAGACTCGGTAAAGAGGTTGCAGAAGAAAAATGGATGGATTATATAAATGAGCCGGTCATATCTCATAATGGAGCTTCTATTGCATTTACCTGACGCTTGCCTCACGTGGTTTTTTTTTCTTCTCCATAAGATTGCTGCCAACAAGCATATTGCACCAGACCACTTGCTGCAGATATGTAAGCAGATTGGTCCGGTCCTTGACAAGCAGGTGCCGTCTGGTTTGCCTGGAGTGCATTCTCTGCTGGGTACAGGGAGGCACTCCGTACTTCGGACAGCTAAAGGTGGGGTAGCATCAACAATAAAACCTTTTGACCTTTCTGGAATGCACAGATTCTTTTTACGCACGATTATAACTCGATGTGATACAGATTGTGGCCGTAGCCGATGGAAAAGCTCGACTTTTGCTGCACTTCATCGAGGAAGACCACCAGAGAGGCCTTTAAGCTGCAGGGATGCACCAAATCTGGGTATGTGTCACTGCTGTTTTTACCAGGTTCACTTGTTTATAGTTAAATAAATACAGGGTGCTTTTATATATGCAGTGTTTAGTCCATTTGAATAAAACCCTCGTGTTCTTTTTTTACCTTTTGTGCAGTTTTTTTGCGTAGGTGAGTATACAGCAATCATACTTTGGTTTGGACCAAAATAACTGGTCTGAGGGGGTAAGCGAAGAGGCTTCAGTCAGGTTCCAAGCAAAATCTAGTGAGGTTTGATTGCAGTGAAGAAATGATTTAGCTCTGAATCAAAATAACTCCAGGAGGGGAACCAAATGTCTGTCTATTTTGTTTTGTTACCAGCACAATTACACAGTGTAAGCTGCTAAACTGAACTCCATTGCCCAGAATTAGCCTTGTCCAAAATGAGCTACAGTAATATGACATTCTCGATATTTAAACAGAAATGGGGGGAAAAGCATCTTCTCCCCCTTCAGTACTGTCTTTTTATTTATCAGGTTTCATGGTCCTCACCAACCACTACAAAGAATCAAAGAAGTTCAGATGATATTTCAATATGTAATAATTTCTTCCCAAAAAGTAAACAAGAATTTAGGTGTGAAAAAATAAGTATAACCTTCCTCCTTCTACAGTCAAAGAGTGAGTAATTAATAGCAAGGTGGTTTTAATGATATATTTTCTTTAACATCATCTTTGATAAAGATTGCTTGTGAAAGTACTTTGATCATGTTTGCTGTTGTTACTGATGCTCGTGTCTGTCCTGTGAAATCTAGCTATAGTCTACATTTTCCCTGCTGGTCCCCGATCGTAGCAGCTACCATTATGCGATGGTCAGACACATCAGTGTGTTTGTCTCAGTGTTGACTCCTGAGCACAGTTAAATTCCAGATGTTTACTTGTTTAGAAATCTTTGTTCTTCACCACTAGCATCATTAAAGCCATTCTCATAGAAGTGAAAGTAAAACGTCACATTGTTGATTATTGGCCCAGTGCTACAAAATCCTTTAAGCCCCAGGTGTAGCTGCTCGTTCCTCCTGAGATTAATACTATATATATATATATATATATATATATATATATATATATATATATATATATATATATATATATATTAGTATAATGATAATTGCACACAATTAGTTATTGTTGGTTTACTTGGAAAAAAATTAATTGAAATCTTATGTTTTCTGATGTTATCAGATGTTATTTATTAGAGGTTGTTATTTCAGAGGCTATTTATCAGAGGTTGTTAATTCTAAATTTCCTCCGCCCTCGTGACTATACGAATATCTCATTTTTCGATTGTTTATTCAACGCCAGATTGTTGTTCTTCATGCTTGTGTAGTTTGGGGGGATTTATGTTTTTCAGCCCATCAGATTCTCAGACAATATTTTTATGCTGTTGGTTTGGTTTCATGTGCAGTGTTAAACCAAATCAAAGGTCCAGTTCCACTCTGATTCAGACAAACGGGAGAAAGCACAAACAATCTAAATATGTCCAGTAGGGTTCACCAAATATCTGAGTTGTAAAGATTTAGTAGAAAAGAACATCGTACCGAAAAGGAGATGCAATAAATTTACAAAAACATTCACAAATGTGGTATGACAACCTTTACTTTTCTGTTTGTGTGTATTTTATTTAGCCCTTGGTGAGTCTAAACATCATAAATGGGGCAACAGGGGCAAAATGTAATGTACCTCTGATCTGAGAACTGTACACACATTGGATAACTGAAATTAGCTTAAGCTCAGGTTTCTAAGGGTTTTAAAGGGTCTGTACTGCATTTTGTTAACTTGTGCATTCACCAATACCATCAAAGCAGGAATTTTGTGGTAGTGTTAATGTAACGTGTGTGTGTGTGTGTAGTGGAGGTGTGCAGAGGCAGGGAGTTGACAGGCACTCAGCGTTTCAGCTTTGTCCATCCTGTCAGTGTATATCAGAACATCAAATTGCACAGGAGGATTCTGGGACATCTCTCAGCTGTTTACTGCATCGCCTTCGACCGAACAGGATCCAGGATTTTCACGGTGAGAATTTTTTATTTTTTACTTTAACATCATCTTTGATAAAGATTGCTTGTGAAAGTACTTTGATCATGTTTGCTGTTGTTACTGATGCTCGTGTCTGTCCTGTGAAATCTAGCTATAGTCTACATTTTCCCTACTGGTCCCCGATCGTAGCAGCTACCATTATGCGATGGTCATATTGTTGATTATTGGTCCAGTGCTACAAAATCCTTTAAGCCCCAGGTGTAGCTGCTCGTTCCTCCTGACTTGAAGAGCAATTGGGCTCCTTTCTCTCCAAAACAGGGTTCAGATGATGCCTTGGTAAAAATTTGGTCCTCCTTTGATGGGAGGCTCCACTCCACTCTGCGAGGACACCATGCTGAGATCTCAGACCTCGCTGTCAACTATGAGAATACACTCATTGCAGCAGGGAGCTGCGATAAAACCATCCGAGTCTGGTGCCTTCGTACCTGTGCCCCAGTGGCAGTGCTGCAGGGTCACAGTGGATCTATTACCTCTTTACAGGTACGCTGCACTACTGTTTAGTCTTGCCTTATTTCCTAGGCTTGATTTGACCCCTGTAATTTGTCCCCTTAGTTTTCTCCATTTGCCAAGGGCTCCAAAAGGTACATGGTTTCTACAGGAACTGATGCCACTGTCTGCTTCTGGCAGTGGGATGTAATGAACACCACTTTCAGGCAAGTGTGAAGATTCTTTGCGATTCGTTTTGTTAAATGTACATAATTAAATATACAGAGCTAACAAGTTTGGGCAACTGTAGGTGTTTAACTCAAGGGCCAGTACATCAAATAGTTACAGGTTAAATGGAGCACATGAAAACACTGCAGAACAAAATAAACTGTCCTGAATTTAGTGATTCTTGTCTTTTAGATGTGTGGCTTCTGTAACTGGTTCTTGTTGTTACTGTCAATCACAAGAAGTGCAAAGAGCACACATATATATATGTGTGTGTGTGAATATATATATATATATATATATATATCTCATCCTTAACTACTTGAGCCACCACTGTAGGCAGTGTTTACTGTGTATTTCTGTGATTAGTGGGAGCTGGATATCAATAAGATGTTGAGCAAATCTCATCACTTGCTGTAGAGCTTCTTACCCATTGTTTATTTGTTTAAAAGGAAAAGAAAGGAAATAGTTCTTAGTTTCTTCATTTTCTAGCCTCTCTGGTCAGATTGATTGATGATGAATGAAAGAAGTATGGATTTGTTTTCCCTTCTTCATGTTGAAAATGCTCATCATCTCTTCAGAGTTCTGGACAATAGTCAGAAGTACTTGAAGTGCCACCGTTAAACAAAACATTGCTTGCTTATTGATATCCACAGACCAGTTATTAATGGCTAAAAGTTAAAAGATGTCTGTTTTCCTTTGGTCATGTTCATTGCTTATTCAGGTTTTTTTAAAGAAAGATTTCTGTAGGTGGATATTTTACCTGAATACACCTGGCACTGAAATATAGATGTGTAAGATCCTGTACTGTCCTCTCTGTTTTAGTGACCGTACAGTGAAGTTTACAGAAAGGCCGAGACCCGGTGTTCAGATGGTGTGTTCCTCATTCAGCCCAGGTAAGGGAACATGGCTGAACGCTCCTGGGGAAAATAACCAGAGTGGCTGCAAATTTTATATTCATTCAGATAGGAGCCTAATAGTAGAGACGAGAGGTTTCAGGAAGAGATTTCATTACCTGTGGACTTATAAGATCGCATTACAATTAATATAGTTTGTTTTCCATTTATTATGTGATGTCACAGTGAGCACTTTTTATATATTTTTTTATTTATTTATTAATTATTATTATGATTTATTTTATTCACTTTTTTCAGTTATTGTAGAGGAGAAACGTATTGTGGCACAGACACCAATGTAGCCTTGTGCTCAAATTCATGATTCTGTCCAAATTTTATTGCATTTCCCTCATTCTTATTAACTCAGTTTTTAAGAAGGGGAAATTCAGTGAAACAGAACGATATATCATGCAAAGTCCCAACAGTTGAAAACTCACTTTCAACCAGACATCTGGAGTTCAGTCAGAATAAATCTAATGTAAATTGTTCTTGTCTGATACAGGAGGCATGTTCCTAGCCACAGGGAGCACTGATGATGTAATCAGGATTTACTACATGGGCAGCGGGAATCCGGAAAAAAAAGCAGAGCTTAACTCACACACAGTAGGAGCCTCGTTTTTAATTACGGCTGCATCATGTCTGCTGTTCTTTGGTGTAACTGAATATGATGCTAGTTTTGACGTGTTTGTTGTTTTTAGGACAAAGTTGACAGCATCCAATTCTGTCATACAGGAGAGCGGTACGTTTGTCTTTTAGAGCATTTTCAGAATTTCAGTCAGAATTGGTAAATTATTTCACGCAGTGTTGAATGTTTGTGGAACGTTTGGCATGTGGAACAAGTGCACATTATTCATCATGCCTTCATTTCATAACATTTGTTGACTTACATACAAGATCTTTTTGCTGGTAACATCTTGTGTGCTAATTCTGTTTCATTATTTTTATATCAGCCAATAATTATAGAAAAGACTTGTCATGTATTAATCCCACAGTATAACTATATTGCATCTTGTGCTTTTTGTAAAACATCCACATAGCATGAGGTCTGTAGGAAAATAGATGGATTTATAGATTTGCTCCAAACCCAGAGAGTAAAGACACCTGAGTGATTGTGCTGCAAAATGAGTTCTGTTTGTGTGTCAGGTTTGTAAGCGGCAGCCGTGACGGCACTGCTCGCATCTGGAAGCTGCATCAGAGACATCAGTGGAGAAGCATTTTGCTGGAGATGTCTGCCACTTTACCAGGGTACGAATCCTCAGAAATCTGTTTCATCCTGTCAGTTTTCACTTGACTGTGATGTTTAAACAAAATGATGTGGTGGTAGGTGTGTGTATGTAAGTGTTGTTTGATTAAAAACATGTTCAGGACAATTAAAAAATCATTTAAATTCCAATTAATACATGATTTTGTTCATACAGCATTTGTAAGTGCTATATTTTTATAATACACTGAAAAAAAGATTCTATTTTTGTGAAAATGTAAAAGTAATAAACAGAAACAGAAGTCTCTTGATATTTAACCTTGCATTCTAAGCTTTATCACGTCTCTTTTAATCTTTTCGCAGAACTGTGCCTGCAGAAGAAGAGAGCTTCTTCAAACCCAAGGTTACCATGGTGTCGTGGGATCGTCATGACAACACCGTTATCACAGCGGTCAACAATCATCTCCTTAAAGTGTGGAACTCCTACACAGGGCAGCTGTTACACGTGTTAAAGGTAAAAATCAAACCTCGGGACTGAAGATTGTTTATATGAATGAAAATTAAGGACAAATATATCAGGGTTTGTTAGATAGATAGATACATACATACATGTCATAGCGTAGTATAAGTACACAGCAACAAAATGCAGTTTGGCATCTACCAGAAGTGCAAAGAATAGCAATTGTGCAAATAGTCAAGTGCAGATAAACATGTAGTATGTGTACAGCATGTAATATATATGTATATAGGCATATATGTACAGTGAATAAACATAAGGCTATAGCAGTGCAGAGATGTGTGAAAATAGGAGTGTTCTTAATAGTTTTAGTCATTAAATTATTTTTTTTAAATAAACAACTGAATGATTTAATAGTTTGTAAATCTGGTAAGATTTTACTTGGAACATTTAAAAGCATCTGGTTAGAACATTAAGAATGGACCACTTGGATCATCTGAATTTAAAAAAAAAAAAGCTGTCTGTTGAGACTAATGCAGTAGGGGACTGTTGCTGTGGGACAGACGGTAACATGCTTCATTCCTCCCAGGGTCATGAGGCAGAGGTGTTTGTGCTGGAGCCACATCCATATGATCCCCGTGTCATGCTGTCTGCAGGTCACGATGGCAACATTTTCATATGGGACCTCATCCGGGGCACAAAGACTCATCACTACTTTAACATGGTGCAGTATTCCATGGACTACGTTATAAATCTTGTGTGTGTGTGAAATAAGATTACGCTGATGTTGCAAATGAAAATCTAAAACGTTAATGTCTGTTGCAAGGCTTTGCAAGCCTTCTGCAAGCAGAACTGTAGCACATCATACAGTCAATCCTGAATTGTTTATTTTTAGTGTCTGATCTTGAAAATATCAGCTACTAGACATCTACACCTTATTAGGCTACAGATTAAATATGTTTCTGTTGATATATTTGTGATGAACTTGGTTGTTTTGATGCTGATTTGCTGTATTTTGTGCACTAATCCCATGAGAAGTTAGCAGCCGTGGGCCGTGCTGGTCTCATGGGGAAATTTCTGGTGCATTTAGAACAGTGTTTAAGAGAAAAACCATGCAGTCAAACATAAGGAATAACAATCAGGTCTCAGCATAAGGAGTAAAAATAAGGTTCTGCTGTTAGCTACTAAAAAATGGCAGTGTTCAGTGATGGGAGAGACTTTGTAGAAAAAAGTGGAGACAAATAAACTTGTACATAACTTTGAAAATTCAATGCAGCTATACAACAGCGTTTCTCTGGATCACTGCAGATTGTCTGCTTAGATGGAAGTGAAGGAATTTAAGCATTAGAATTTCTCTACCCTCAACACTGCTGTTTAATCACTGTTGAATCAGTAGTGTAATTATTTACACTGAATTGGCCAGGAGTTAAGAGCCCGCAGTCTAAAGGGTTTTATTCTTTCCCCCCTGTTTAGATTGAAGGGCAGGGGCATGGTGCTGTTTTTGACTGCAAGTTCACCCCTGATGGTCATCGCTTTGCCTGTACAGACTCTCATGGTCACCTGGTCATTTTTGGATTTGGGAGCTCCAAGCCTTATGAAAAGGTTCGCCATAAGTGCAACCCATAAAAGTCATCTGTTAAACTAGCATGATAAATATTATCAATATGAATCACATTCATACTGTGATTATGAATTTAATTATAATGTTCACATACGTCTACATTCACAAAGGTAAATGTATGAATAATTCTCAATAACGTGAGGTGATGGAACATACACATCTTGTGTACATATGATCAAGCTTATTTTAAAAGCCACTTATTTTAGCTCTTTACCGTGCATTAGAAAGTCACCAACGTGCTTTAACGTGTTTTAGTTACATAATGGTGTTATTACTGTGGCTAATCCAGGAAGATCTTACAGATCATATGACGTTAAACCCCTTTTGAAATAACTTGCAGCTTCCAGATCAGGTGTTTTTCCACACTGATTACCGTCCATTGATCCGGGACTCCAACGGCTTCGTGTTAGACGAGCAAACACAACAGGCCCCTCACCTTATGCCCCCACCCTTCCTGGTGGATGTTGACGGGAATCCTCATCCTCCCAAATATCAGAGACTTGTGCCAGGGAGGGAGAACTTTACAGATGAGCACCTTGTTCCTCAGCTTGGTTACGTTGCTACAAGTAAGATGGATATCTCTGTTTTAACTATGTTTTATAAATATAACTCTTATAAATAAATTCTTGATTTAATATTCTGTAATTTCTGTTTTAACTTTACAAGCCTAACCAGGGACAGGGGTTGCAAATTAGTCATGGCTATAAACCTGTATGCATGGCATCTACTTTGTATTTTATAAAGCAATGTTTTATGCATTTGTCCCTGTCAAATAACACCTCTGCCTCTTTACTGCACTTTCTCTACAGCTGGTAAAGTAGCGTTCTTGTCCTGGTAGTAAAAATGTTTCCCAGCACATGGTTTAAATTTCTGCAGGTGATGGTGAGGTGGTTGAGCAGGTGATCAGCCAACAGCCTGCTGAGAGTGAGGATCCTCAGGCACGCCGGAGTGTCTTGGATGACGCCATCCGCCTGCTCCGGGATCAACAGGACCAGCAGGCTGCAAGGCAGCAGGGAACCCCCAGAAGAGGTGCAGATCGCAAATTGCAAACCTTTCTGAGCAAAACATTTAAGGCCATTTGTTGCTCTGCACTTAAGACCAAATCTACATGGAGTCCAGTTTATTGCTGACATAATGTGTATAAAATGTAAATCAAGTTTTGCCCTAAATTTTCATGCTCAGTGTCTTTGGGTGAGAGGATGGAGGTACAGTCTCCACCTAACGTGGGGCTTCGGCGCAGTGGGCAAGTGGAGGGAGTGCGTCAGATGCATCAAAACGCACCACGTAGTCAGATGGCAACGGAAAGGGACTTGCAGGCATGGCGGCGCAGGGTGGTGGTGCCTGAACTCACCTCCAGTGCATATAGGTAAGGCCTTAGAACCTCATGCATTTTGAATTTAATGCTTTATAGCTATCAAGGTTACAAAGTGGCACTTAATAACTTATGGTGACCTTCTCTTCCTCAAAACCTTTGAACTTGTCAAGCATTTCTCTATTATTATAGTGTTTCTTAATGACCATAAGTGGTTTCATAGCTGCAAGCTAAGTTGCTATTGCCTTCTAATTCAAGTGTCATCAACTGGTGGAGACCAAATGCATATATATATAATGAAATACTCAAAAAACTGCCTTTAGTTCATGCATGAACCAGTGTTGCCTCTGTGCTAAGTTTATTGTGGTTTTGTTCAACTGCATGCGTTCAATGTAAGTCCATAAGCTCAACAGTCCAGGACATAACATACAGGGATAGAGACATGAAGTCAAAAAATAGATTTGATCCAGGAGCAATGACGCAACAGCGACGACAACATTTGTGTTACAGGGATCAGGAGTCCTACAGAATCTCTAAGGGTGATGAGGAGATTGTCCTCTACAACTCCAAGAAACACAGAATTGCTCAAAACTCCTTTAGGGTAAAAATTTTTTCAATTAATGAATTGCAGCAACTTGTAACATATTTTGCAAAATAAATCAGTGTTATTTTTTAAATGATAAATTCATATGAATTATAATTTTCTGTCTGATTAGTTGATTAGTTTAAATAGGAATCTCAGTGGTTACACCTGCTTTCAGTCAGCATTAGCGTTTTTCTAGGAGCTTTGACTGGAGTGTTGTTTAAATTACGCTTATGATCTCTCCTTACTGTGGGATCCTCAGGACGACTCGGACGATGAGGCGGTGTGCACTAAGCGTGCACAGCCACGCAAGCGGCATCGCAATGTGGGCAGCACGAACAGCTACGCAGAGAGTCTGATCGAGTTTTCTTGTGAGGAGGGAGAGGAGACCGCTTCCTCTGAGGTAAAGCATCTTTTTATCTCTTTCTTCTGTGTGATTATTTGTGTTTATTTCTGATCCTGCTGTATGTGGACATCTTAGGAGCATGAACTTGAAGCTAGTGATGTAGATTCGTCAAATGAAGAGGAAGAGGAGGAGTGGAAAAGTGACAGCTCAAGGTACAAACCCATAACTCCCAACAATTATCTTGAGTCAATCTCAAGTTAATTTGCATATTTACGTAATTGTTTACTCTATTACTTTCATTCCTCATGGCACACGTCATTGTCAAGACTGAGTGAAAAGTCTTCATTCCTTTAGTGGTGTTACACGGATGCTAGTGTTTCATTGTGTATGCTAATGTATTTATTCCCAGATTGTTTAATTAATTCTGCATGTTTTTATTTGAAGTCATTCTTCCAGTGAGTATTCTGATTGGACAGCTGATGCTGGCATCACCATGCAGGGGGTCATGTCCTCCCGAAGACGTGCTCGTAGACAGATTAGCAGTTCCGAGGAAGAGGAGGAGGAAGACAACAGCGCAGAGGATGAGCAAACTGAACAAACACAGGATGAGGATGTGCCGTCCTCATCTCCTCAGAAACCGAAGAGAAAAGCAAAAAGCAAAGCACCAAAGGTGAGGAGCATTGAAGAGGTTCGCAGGCAGTGGCAAAAAGGCACATTAGCTAACTGTAACTGAAATTTCCACCTAAAAACAAGTCCTATTTACACATTTCACCCAAACCCTGTGCGTTCTGTGGATACACAAGACCAGAAGAGCATAAATACTACAGTCACCACGAGTGTTTAAAATGACCGAGCTTAATAAGTACTAGAGCTGCAAATAGAATGCATTGTAATGTTAAAGTGCCGTGTGAAATTAAATGACAGTGCAGTAATTGTTGTGATCACAACCTGAGTGTGAACAGTACAAAAGGATTACAATAAATATCCTTTACCTTGTTGATCTTCCCTTCTGAAAAAGTGTCCAAAACCCAGGCCGACCCTAAACAGAGAGGTGTCCAACGAGTTTCGTCCCTCTGCCTGGATTACTGATGTCATTCCTCGAAAGTCTCCTTTTGTTCCACAAATGGGAGATGAGGTTTGTTGCCCCTGTCCCATGTTACTCGTACTACTGGTTACATGTTGTTGTTGTGGTGGATATTTACCCTTCGCACTCTGTCTGTAGGTCATCTACTTCCGTCAGGGTCATGAGGCCTATGTTGATGCAGTGTGCAGGAATAATTTGTACCCCATAAACCTGGACAAACTTCCATATAAGAAGATGGGTCTGAGAGTCAGTTTTCATTTAAAACCTCTTATAACATTTAAGCTTGAAATCTCATTTTCTATTCTGATGGTTGCATCAAATGTTGCATAAATGTTTGTCCAGCATTTAGTCTGTAATTTGTCACACTTTGCTAGTGTTTGTATGACGTTATGGATGTCTTTGTATAATTGTGTAAAAATCACTGCTTGTCCTTTAATCACCAGGACCAAGAGTTTGTTAAAATAACCGGTATCAAGTACGAGGTGTGTCCTCCGACACTGTGTTGCTTGAAACTGACGCAGATTGACACTGGAACAGGCAAAATAACAAACAAGTCTTTTTCTGTGAAGTAAGAGTCCACAGTTTCACTAAATTGCTGCTATATTTTGCATTAATATAACTTCCTTGTTACATTTTGCTTGAGTGGTTTTTTTGGTTGTTTTTTCCTGCAGGTATCACGATATGCCTGATGTTATTGACTTCCTTGTTCTCCGCCAGAACTACGACGAAGCACGTAGCAGGATCTGGAGGCCAAGTATGTCACCGTATTCCACTTTACATGATTTAACTCTTTAGCATTTTTTATCTCTTTCCAGATGGAACACTTGATGTCCTGTCTTTCAAGAGTTTTTATTAATGTTTGTGTAATCATGGTTTGTCCTTTTAGATGATTCTTTCCGGTCAGTAATTGATGATGCTTGGTGGTTTGGGACCATAGTCTGTCAGGAGCCGTATCAGCCTGAGTATCCTGACAGCCATTTCCAATGCTTCAAAGTCAAGTATGGCGTTGACTTTTCCCCACTTCTCATGTGTGTTTAGACGATTGTTTGGCCTTTTAATAAGTCTTATTGTAATGAACTCTGCAGATGGGACAATGGTGAAATTGAAAAGATTAGCCCATGGGACATGGAGAATATTCCAGAGAATGGTAAACTCTCAGCTGATTCTCTCTCTCTCTCTCTCTCTCTCTCTCTCTCTCTCTCTCTCTCCGCCTCTGCTAGAGACGCTGCTATTTGACATTAAATACATTAATCAATAAAATATTTAATCTACACCTGAATATTGGACTTTTTTTTGTCCTCTTGCATGGACATCAGATCATTCAGTATTCTCTGTTAAAAGCGTAACTTTTAATTCATTTGTGTTTGGTCTCAGAGAGAAGGGCTGTGAAGTGTATTTTACAGTGTGTGTTGGTTGTGTAGCTCAGCTTCCGGAGGCGGTGGGTGATAGTGTACCAGTCACAGATGAGGAAAGAGCTGACATCCTGTATAAACCACAAGAGGACGAGTGGGGAGGGAGGAGTCGAGAAGATGAGTGTGCACGGATCGTTGCTGGCATAGACCAGCTCATCACTATAGGTATGTGTGCTGAGAACAGTGCTGAATTCATCCTCACTTCTACATTTGTTCTAATATCATTAACACCTGTGTGGAAACTATACCAAATATATATTTTTCTGTGTGGCCTCAACAGATATTGCTGCACCCTTCTCTGGCCCAGTGGACCTCACTCAATATCCCACTTACTGTACTGTAATCGCTTACCCCACTGACCTCGGCTCCATCCGAATGAGGCTGAAAACCAACTTCTACAGGTGAACTTTAAGTGGGAGATCATTTCTACCTTCTCATCTAGCTCATAAAAATCCCCACTGAGTGTTGGCTGTCATGGTGTTAAGTCTCTTTAGCAGAGACAACTGAGCATGGAGAAACATCACCACTCCCATTAGCCAGATACAGCCTTCCTCTCTGTCAGGGTAATTGTGTTAAATAAGTCAGATTGTTCATCCTTGTGCTCTCTTATAAAGATGGTGTTTAAGGGTTTGGACCTTTTGTACCATTTTTCACCCAGAGATCTCGTCAGGTGGAGCTGTTTATATGTCCGTTTCAAAATGACTCATACCCGATGTAAGTTCCAGTCTGCTATTGATCTAACTCATTTATTTTGCCTTGTCTTGATTTGCCTTATCTTTAGGAGACTATCTGCACTAGTTTGGGACACGAGGTACATTTATTTGAATGCAAGGACCTTCAATGAACCACGTAGCAAAATTGCACAATCAGCAAAACTTATAACGGATGTCCTCTTAAAGTTCACCAGGTAGGTCTATTGTTCATATGTCCATATTTGTTATGAAGGTTGTTTTTGTTCCCTTTCTTACAGTGTGTGAATTTTATTCTCCAGCAAGCCCCATTGTACAGATATCATGGAGATTTACAATGCAGTTGAAAACATGGAGTACACTGAGGATGAGGTAAACCCAGTTGTTAACAGTAGATAACTTGTTGTGTTTGCTATATTTCTCATTGCCTTATATTGTTTCAGGATATGGAGGATGTTGATGCACCAGGAACATCTACTGGTCGAAGGGCACATCAGGTAGTTCTTGACAATTTAATATGGATTACATTTGGTAGAGTTAAATAGTTCAGACCATTCATTTGGATCAGGAGTTAGTACTTCAGCTGAATCCAAACTCAGCAGTAAAACATTATCTAGTCCTATAAACAAACAGAACATGATCAGTTCTATTCAGCTTTCTTATGTTTGTTTAAGAAGATGGAGCCGGTACAGGACAGGGACGCATGGAAGGATGCATGCAAACAGCTGCTGGATTATATGTTTGAGTGCGAGGACTCTGAGCCTTTTCGACAGCCTGTAGATCAGAACGAGTATCAGGTATGATGATGAGTGTGTTTTGTAAAATTCTCATATTTCTGTAGTAACACTGCATATATCAATGTAATGCTTCTCAAAATGTATCCTGGAAGTAGTCTGTGGAGGTTCACAGTTAAAGCTTCATAATCATAGTTAAACAGTTCATTGTTTAATTTCAGTATGTGAAATGTTTTTTACACAGTTTAACTAAGGAGATTAATCCATTAGTTTCTCAAAGAAGTGTGTGTGTTTGTGTGTGTGTCTGTCTGTGTGTGTGTGTGTGTGTGTGTCTGTCTGTGTGTGTGTGTGTGTCTGTCTGTCTGTGTGTGTGTGTGTGTCTGTCTGTCTGTGTGTGTCTGTCTGTGTGTGTCTGTCTGTGTGTGTCTGTCTGTGTGTGTCTGTGTGTGTCTGTCTGTGTGTGTCTGTCTGTGTGTGTCTGTCTGTGTGTGTCTGTCTGTGTGTGTCTGTCTGTGTGTGTCTGTCTGTGTGTGTCTGTCTGTGTGTGTCTGTCTGTGTGTGTCTGTCTGTGTGTGTCTGTCTGTGTGTGTCTGTCTGTGTGTGTCTGTCTGTGTGTGTCTGTCTGTGTGTGTCTGTCTGTGTGTGTCTGTCTGTGTGTGTCTGTCTGTGTGTGTCTGTCTGTGTGTGTCTGTCTGTGTGTGTCTGTCTGTGTGTGTCTGTCTGTGTGTGTGTCTGTGTGTGTGTCTGTCTGTCTGTGTGTGTGTCTGTCTGTGTGTGTGTCTGTCTGTGTGTCTGTCTGTGTGTGTGTCTGTCTGTGTGTGTCTGTCTGTGTGTGTGTCTGTCTGTGTGTGTGTCTGTCTGTGTGTCTGTCTGTGTGTCTGTCTGTGTGTCTGTCTGTGTGTGTGTCTGTCTGTGTGTGTCTGTCTGTGTGTGTGTCTGTCTGTGTGTCTGTCTGTGTGTCTGTCTGTGTGTGTGTCTGTGTGTGTCTGTCTGTGTGTGTCTGTCTGTGTGTGTCTGTCTGTGTGTGTGTGTGTGTGCGTCTGTGTGTGTGTGTGTGTGTGTGCGTCTGTGTGTGTGTGTGTGTGCGTCTGTGTGTGTGTGTGTGTGTGTGCGTCTGTGTGTGTGTGCGCGTCTGTGTGTGTGCGCGTCTGTGTGTGTGCGCGTCTGTGTGTGTGCGCGTCTGTGTGTGTGCGCGTCTGTGTGTGTGCGCGTCTGTGTGTGTGTGTGCGCGTCTGTGTGTGTGTGTGCGCGTCTGTGTGTGCGTCTGTGTGTGTGTCTGTGTGTGCGTCTGTGTGTGCGTCTGTGTGTGCGTCTGTGTGTGTGTGTGTGTGTGTGTGTGTGTGTGTGCGTCTGTGTGTGCGTCTGTGTGTGCGTCTGTGTGTGCGTCTGTGTGTGCGTCTGTGTGTGCGTCTGTGTGAGTGCGTCTGTGTGTGTGTGTGTGTGTGTGCGTCTGTGAGTGCGTCTGTGTGTGTGCGTCTGTGTGTGTGCGTCTGTGTGTGTGCGTCTGTGTGTGTGCGTCTGTGTGCGTCTGTGTGTGTGTGTGTGTGTCTGTGTGTGTGTCTGTCTGTGTGTGTGTCTGTCTGTGTGTGTCTGTCTGTGTGTGTGTCTGTCTGTCTGTGTGTGTGTCTGTCTGTGTGTGTGTCTGTCTGTGTGTGTGTCTGTCTGTGTGTGTGTCTGTCTGTGTGTGTGTCTGTCTGTGTGTGTGTGTCTGTCTGTGTGTGTGTGTCTGTCTGTGTGTGTGTGTCTGTCTGTGTGTGTGTGTCTGTCTGTGTGTGTGTGTCTGTCTGTGTGTGTGTGTCTGTCTGTGTGTGTGTGTCTGTCTGTGTGTGTGTGTCTGTCTGTGTGTGTGTGTCTGTCTGTGTGTGTGTGTCTGTCTGTGTGTGTGTGTCTGTCTGTGTGTGTGTGTCTGTCTGTGTGTGTGTCTGTCTGTGTGTGCGCGCGCGTCTGTGTGTGTGTGAGAGAGATATGGCTCCTGACATGTGCTAACGATCATTTAATATTACTGTTCATTTTTACAATAACATTATCTGCATATAAATAAACTTGTGCTCAGTTACGTACAGACAGAATGTTCATTTATTATGGAAGCGTTCTAGTTGATACACCACATGCAATACACATCACACATCCCAGTGAATAACTGAAAGCCCATTAACAGGTAGTTTAATATTGATATCCAGCAGAAAGCAGATCCCTTTCCTTATATTAAACTTTTGTGGTTTTGTGCGTCATTATATTTAAAATGGTTTAATCAATATTTAACATACGAAGCTTATTGAATTAGGAATGATAAAAAAACCACATCTCACATTATTGCTGTAGGATTATTCAGAGATCATCTACACTCCCATGGATTTGGAGACTGTACGACGGACGCTTGAAGAAGATCGCTATGAAAACCCCACTGAACTATGCAAAGACACCAGGCTTATTTTTGCTAATGCTAAAGTCTACACACCAAACAAACGCTCAAAGGCAAGTTTTTTCTTTTTCTTTTATTAATTAGAAGAATTTGTCTGCATTTCTTCTTGTACACTTTAGTGATGGTCTGTAAAAAGTGCGTGTGGGTTTAAGGAATGTGGTCATTTGAAGTGCCATGTTTTTATAAAGCTCTTCCCCAGACCATGATGCTGTGCCTAATGTTCAGTACATTGATGTGTTAGATTTACAGCATGAC
Source organism: Tachysurus vachellii (assembly GCF_030014155.1). Taxonomy (NCBI): domain Eukaryota; kingdom Metazoa; phylum Chordata; class Actinopteri; order Siluriformes; family Bagridae; genus Tachysurus; species Tachysurus vachellii. The sequence goes on from NC_083460.1 coordinate 18,587,827, forward strand.
TCTGCGACTGTCTGCGTTCTTTGAGGAACGCATTCGGAAAATCATCTCTGACTACAAGACTGCAGTCAAAAGCAGTTTAAAGCTGAGACGCAGTCAGAGGTTTAAAAAGAGAACCCTGCAGCAGGAACCCCTTTGTCTTCCTCCCAGGGTTGAATCCACAAGGTAGCTTTGTTTTTTTTCACTGGTGTCTAATATGTATTTTAATTTTATTGACCGTTTAAAGGTATTTCACAATAATACGGTCTAGTTTATGTTTACTGTAGCTACAATAACTAGATAGCAGTCAGTGCTGTTATCTTTTCACAGTTTTAAGTAATAGCATGATGATTTGTTCTTGTTCAGTCAGAAGAGGGCTGCTGTTAAAACTCAGGAACATTTGGAAGCACCTACAACCAAATCTACCTCGGTTAAAGCTTCTACAGCGGAGCGCCATCGCAGTAAGAAGAGAAGGAGGCTCAGTTCTACGTACACGTCGATGGAGGACTCCAATAAGAGTGCATCATCTCTGTCAGGTTTGCCTTAAATGATCACAACATTGCAGTTAAGACTAGACTGCACACTCGTGTTAAGTCCTACAGCAGGGAGACCTTACAGAAGGAGTTAAAGAAATCCTAAACTTGTAGAAATACAGCATTATTTTAAACCAGTTTTACTCTTGTAATCTTTCATTACAGTGCAGTCCAAACACACAAGTGTTCACTCTGAACTGTTTCTTTGGTGTGGACAAATTGCTTTAGAAGCTTAACGTATTCCTGCAGAATTACTGGAACTAATGTTTTTAATGATGTGAACTACTGTCTGACTGTAATAAGTGTAAAAGCCATAAATAAACCAGGGACTTTCGTATGTATTTAACTCGCCCACTGTAATATATGTAACTTCATCTCTACCTCCTCTTAAATGCTTTAGAATCTGACAGTGACAGTGAAGTCTCATTGAACAAATCTAAGGAAGAAGATTTCCCTTCGTCTTCTCAGCCATTCAGACGTGAAACGAGAGCGACACGGAGAGCCCTGCAGAACAGAGAGGCAAAAAGGAAGAACGGTGAGGCTGTTGTGTGCCAAGTGTTTTATTTACTCCAGACTGAATATCACAGCTTATCTTCGCTGATCCTTTCATCTTTAACTGATTTACAGTCACTGAAAATGGAAGTGAGATTGACTGCTCAACTGGGGATGATGATGATGATGACGACGACGATGAATATTCTGGGAAGTCCAGTTTGATAAAACGGTCGCAGTCGAGCAGAACCAAAAGCAGGAACGGCCGACACACTCGGAGCTCTGAGAAGAGAAAGCCAGGTATGTACTGTAAAAATGTAGAGTTCAGTTTAATCTGAGGTTCCCAAACCCTGGTCCTGGGTTTCACCCCTTTAGTGTTGAATCTGATAACAGTGCAGTACATCATATGGTGTAACTTACATGAGACAGAGACGTCTGTTGGACTTTGACTAATACCACGATACCTCCTTAATATTTTAAGCCTAATTTTTTTTTCTTCATTCTTATTATTTATAAATCAATGCTGCTTATTTTATTGTGTCATTAATTATTTTGCTGATCCAGTTATTCTCTTTAGACCTAAAATGAAATTGAAATCTTGGTAAATTTCTTTAACAAGACTGCCGTTGTGTATCAGAAGGTAGCGGTCAGGGGAACAGGTTTAGCTGCAGATCGTCTCGTGCAGAGCGCAGAAGAGTTCAGCAGAGCAGTGGCTCTGACCCAGAATGTTCTGATGAGGAGGAGGAGGAGGAGGATATGGAAAATGAAAAAGAGACCGACCAGAGTCGCAAGCCAAGGAAAACCGCTGTGGCTGCAGTCAGTAAGATGAAGCTTATGGATGCATCCGAGGAAGAGGACACTTCAGAGCATAAAGCACGTTCCAGGACCAGCAAACGTGCTGCAGTTATCCAGAGCAGCTCAGAATCTGAGGAACATGACCAGCAGGGTAGGAGCAACTCATGATGGACTTTCCTTGTCTCTGGAAATTAATGGTCTATGGAGACGTTACTAGTTAACTTGTTTACTTGGAAAAATCCAAGCTTTGTCCTTGTAAAGCTTCTTATTTGTTATTTATTTTGCCGTTATCGGTTTCTTTTCTCTCTTATTTCCTTAAAATGTATTACAGTACATTTTGTTTTCTTGACAGAGTCAAATGAAAGTGAGGATTGTGCCAGTGAGGAGGAGAAAAGTGAGGCCAGTGCTGACAGTGACTTCTCGGTTTCACAACAGAACGGCGATAATAAAAGAGTTAACCGTAGATCATCTCTGAGGAGAGTCGTGACAGAAGGTGAAGAGGGACGTCATTTGAAGGGCTTTGTTTTTAGTGCTGAAGTCTCATGTATGATCGTGATGATGTTTCTCAGTGCAATCTGAAATGTATATGGTGGTGATGAGACATTTTATAAACAAGGCAGTCATTTGGGCTTCTGTTCTAAAGCTGTGTGCTCACTTTCAAGATTTATTCACACAGTTGAGGTTTAATTCTAATCCCGTTTTTTATCATTTCATTTCAGATGATTCTTCTCATATTAATGGACACAGAAAGCACAGCCAAGACGAGAGTGAGGACAACAGCACTGAGGGAGAAAGTGAAAATGAAAGCGTAGATGAGGAGGAAGATTCCATCAGCAGGAGAAAGCTCATCAGGAAAACGGCAAGAGTGGCGGTGTGTAAGATCAAGCAGATTAATGATAGTGATGAGGAGGATGAGAATCACTGTAGAACCAGACGGCAGAGAAATCATCTGAGCAACACGAATACTTCAAACATGTCTGATGAGGAAATGGAGGCTCCAATGGCTGAAGAGCACCCTCATCAAAATGGAAGAAAATTAGACACACAGGACCTTAAATACTCTGAGAAGATGAATAAAATTACATCAAAAAGCCAACAACTAGTATCTGCCTCAAAAGCTCGTTCAGCTCCTGGAGCCATAGCATTAAAGACAGATGTCAAGGAATCCAGTGCATCAAGGAGAAAAATCAGGTCTGAAAATGAAGGAATAAATGAGCTTGAAAGCATTAGTGGAGGAGAAGAAATCAAGAACAAAAAACGCTCACAGACAAGAAAGAACAAATCCAGAAGATCAGCCAAGTCTCAGAGTTTGGACGGCGACTCCAACATTTCTGACTCTGAGGGTGAAACATCTTCACATCCGAGAAGCAGGAAAAAAGAGTCAGATTCTTCTGAAGAGTGGCATCAAAGTGATGAATCAGAAAAGGATAAGATGTCGTTTTCCAGAAGACCTACTCTCAGAGCCCTCCCCAAGAAGAAATACATCACAGACTCAGAGGAAGACCTGGATTCTGAGGCAGAACGGCCGTCAAGGAACGGAAAGAGAAGCTGTGACTCGGCGAAAGACAGCGACAACCGGCGGCCAAAGCCATCAGGAGCATCGAAAAGGAAACATATCAGCACTTCAGAATCTGAAGACAAAATAGAAAATGGTAACTTCAGTGATGAAAGCGTCAGTGGCAAACCGTCAGGGAGGAAAGGGAAGCGGTTCAAGAAACTTTCAGAATCCGAGAGCGATTCTGGAAGCAGGGAGAAAGCGGCGAATGGTCCTTCAAAAAGGCACCAATCTGAGGATGAACTCTCTGGAGGTGCTGGTCAGCAAGGAAGAAGGCAATCTGGTAAACGGAAGCAAAGCAAGAGCTACAGCAGTGATGACAGCTCAGACTCTGGGAGTCAGGAGGAGTCCAGCAATGAGTCGCAGTTCTCCAGCTCAGGATCACAAAGCAGTCCAAAAGGTTACGCCATGGGGAGACTGAGGGATCGGAAACGAGGAACCGCACGTCACAAACCATCTGTTTCTGATATGGACAGTGACCATTCCTATGGAAAGCCTCAGAGAGCCACACGCATCCGCACCCGGAACCTCGGCAAACGGACTGTAAACTACAGAGACAGCGAGTGAGATGGTTGGCTGCGTAAGAGACACTAACTGGAGAACTTGAAGACATTTGATTGTCCCAAAAAAAGTAGCAGCACTGGAGTCCTCTACATACTGTGAATCAACTTCAGGGATATTTATATTTTCTGTTTGTGGGGGGAAAAGGGGGGAAATATATGTATAGAGCTGAAATGTGAGCTACTGGTCTGGCTGCCCTTTTCTCTTTGTGATTTGGCCACCAAGAATAATTAGAGGTGCATTGTCTGTCTGGGTGCTATCTTAATATACCTCCTGCTTAATTGAGCATATTTTTGCTGGCTTGCACTAAATGGCACACTGTACTGAGGAATCTCATACACTAGCTCTGTTAGAAACTCAGGGGTCAGCTACATTTACCGTTTTCAGACTTGTAGGGTTTTTCTTTTCTTTTCCGCTTTTTTTTTTTTTTTTATTTTTTTATTTGTGATAACCTTTCTTCCATCATTTGACACTTGCTTCTTTTTTTTTAAAGCCACATGAATCTTATATTGTATTTGTCAAAGGAATGATTGAGCCAATATGTACAAAGTTTCCTTTTCCCATTGCAGACTTTTTTTCATCTGCATCTTTCCAGAGTTTTTGGAGAATTGGTTTGTAGCAAAGCTTTGCATATTTAAAATTGTCAAGCATTATTTTGTATTAAATTTAAATGCATTGTCTTGCCATATAGTTATAAATTTGGTACATGTTTTCAAAGTACAGGAAATCAGTACTTGCTGCGAAACACAGTGATTTCTCATATTGGGAAGATGTTTGTCACCTGTTATATACTTTTCAGTATTAATTCATTTTTCTGACTTAACTTATGAACGGTAAATAACTTTTGTACCCACTGCATTTGAAATGAATAGTGTTGGAGATGACGTACACCTGAGCTGACATTATTTCTTAATGTCTTTTGCAAAAAAGCCAACTCTTTAGTTCAAGTTTTGCAGATGTTAAGTCTAATGGAACATGGATAGTGTGAGAGGTAAATGCATTTGATGAATAAAATAGCCTACTGTTTAACGGCGAAACGCATCTCCTATTTCTTTTGCGGAGGCAATATTGTTTTTCACTCTTTCCCACATGCCTGAGATACACAGTATGTCCAGAACAAACTGTAGGATGTTTATGACATTATCAGTGTAAACAGCAGAAATTATTTTCATTTTAGAATTCAATTCAATATTAATTCAAAAAGGTCAAAAATCTACAGTCAACTTCTTCAGTGGCTTCTGTTTTAAGTACATTAAAAAGAATTCGACTGAAGGACACCGCTGATCGTTTACAGCATGTGACAGACTCTTATCCAGAGCGACGTATAAAAGTGCTTCAGTCTCTATCATTGAATGCAGGAACTCTGGTTCACTAGGCTACTTAAGTTACCATGAGTCTAAATCACTGTTCAAAAAAAAAAATATATATATATATATAATTTTTTATTTATTTTTGTATAAAAATTTTTTATATACGCACAATTTCAAGTACTAATGCTTCCCACGTTAAGTATTGTTGCATTTTCATTCCAATTTCCATCTTATTTCACACATTTATGACCATTGACAATATAAAATTTTGTTTTGCATTACGTTACAGAATATCAGTAAATAGAAATGAGTATATTTGAAAAAATAAATAAATAAAGCTTTACAAAGTGCTTTGTACACTGTAATAATTATAGCACAAAGTCACACATAGTGGAAGGTACAATAATTAAATTGAAGAAAAGAACAACTTAAAAAGCATCAACTTGAAATCTTGTTCTTAAAATCAGCAGACTTCAGGAATCATCTCCAGATGTATTGGCACATCAAGGCCAATTCCTTTTGTGTTATACACTGAAGATATTTGGGTCTCGGAGCAGAAGATGCATGAGATGATGGATCAGAATTACAGTTAAATTTCCTGATATTTACCTCTAGATTTGCTAATCAACTTAAAGCATGGAGACTTTGGTGATGAAACTCCCAATTTTAAGGTGAAAGCGATCTATAATGTGTTTACGTAACCTCTACATGCAATAACTGCATCATGACAATGACCCACTGACATCATTAAGCTGTCTCATTCTTTTTTCATCCAGTTGTTTGTTTTAGGGGATTTCTCCCTTTATTCTTCTCTTTAGTAAGTGAAGTATTTGCTCGTTTGGGTCGTCTGATGATTGTTAGCTAGTTTAAATCATTACGCTTTTCCCCAGATGAAGTCCGGTGGTGTTGGCAGCATGATTAAGTTTCTCCCAATTAGACTGGAGACATTTCTCCATAGTTTGGCAGACCATCATCATCATCATCAATAAAAGTTGGCGATTCTATTCCAGCCATGCAAGTCCAAGGCAATGTCCACTTGAAAGATGAGCTCATGTGCTTTGTATCATGAGCAGATCCTAAAGAACAAATCGGTGTATATACAAAAGACTGTAAGAGGCTTTTCCCTTAATAGTGGTTGAATTATAAAAGTGATCAAATACAAAAGTCTAAATAGTACAACATACATCCATTAATCACCTGGATACTTGTGCACTTCTGTCACTGCATTAAGTTCACTCCTTATGGAGTGGCAGGTTATTGTAGTGATGAGGCTTTGAGCACCGTTTGTTGGGGTTTGGAGGAACCAGGGAAGCCAGATGAAATCCATAATGTCACAGGACGTACCACTAGTATGTTAAAAACAATGTCCAACGTTTATCGTCATTTTATCATCTGTTTTTGTCTTTGAAGACTTCGATGTGTGAGATGTACCACTTTTAAATGCATTGATGGGGTCTGTAGCAGATCCATTTGCATTAGCTGTGTTCTCTGGTTTTAAAACATGGATGATCTTTTGCTTTCTTCCCTCCGTCTCTCCCTCCCTCTAACTCCTTCTGGCTACTTCTCCCAGGAGGAGAAGACTTGGCTATAGATAGAAATTTCGACATAATTTCCCAAAGGAAACATCTCAATGAACAGAAATGATTGCAGGAATATAAAACCAGTGTTTTGCAATGTTTAAGACTATGACAGTAATTTTGTACATACAGCGGAGCCAAGTTTGAACTTTCCCTCAATTTTCTCATCTTGACCACTTAGGAAAATGTGTTGCTATACTTTTCTGAGTCCATATAAATGGATCTGTTGTTTCTGCTAACATTTTAAATTAGGAATTGAAACTTGATAAAACAGATGTTTCTCAATGTCTGGAAGAAAATCTCAGTTTATTAGATATCCAGGAGGCTGCAGTTACTATCATACCTTCAGAACAGCATTTAATTCCAGTTAACTGCTGCATATGATATTTTATTTAGTCTGTGGTTGGTGAGTTGATCTATAACGAGTTCCCTCAGAAGATAATGCTTGCAAATGATAGCCACTGAGACACCTCTGTAGTGACGGTCTGTGGATCATTGAGACAGATATGAGTTCCATCATTAAGACTTCTGTGTCTCCATTTGGGGGGAAAACCCTGTAGTGCAACTGAGAATTTCTAAGACTTTATTCTCTATTTTTTTTTTAATTATTAACACATCCGTCATGTATATCGTCCTATCAAATTAATCAGCAGTTAAAAGGTGAGTTAACACCATAGACAATGTCCTCTGTCTCCATACAGAACTTTATCAGTTGAACTTTGACCCAGAAATCGACATTGTGACACACACACACACACACACTATTCCAGATATAAAAAAGCCAGCCTAGGATCCTTTCTGACCCCATATACACATTAGACTCACTCACACCACAATGCCTGCCGACTATAACGGGAGATGGGAGATGGTGAGCAATGAGAACTTTGATGAAGTTATGAAGGCTTTAGGTGAGTATTTGATCCCTTTTTTAATGGAGGGAAAAAACACAATAGCAGAACTGATGTTAGATAAGATCTTAAAAATTAAGTTTCTCAGGGATGGTTAATAGTTTCTAATATTTATTTATTTATAAATAGTGAAAGGTCCTTAGAGTCTTTAAGCTTCAGGAGACAAATTCACAAAAAACACTATTAGAATCTTTATTTTTCTAGTGTCTTTAAAATCATTGTTCAGTAAAATGAATGTTGTCTACAAGATTTCAATGTTTTTTTTACCATCATAACTCTTCAGAGCATTGGGTAAATGTGTGTGATAGGATTCTAGTGTGTTAGAGATAAAACTGATAAGATTTGAATATCTCTCAGACAATAATAGAGAATTTAATTGTAGTCAGCAGAATAAATGACATTTCTTATTACTGTTCATTTCTGATTATTTAATGCTGTGTATTTAATGTTCTTTCTCTATCAGATATAGACTTTGCCACACGCAAGATCGCTGCACACCTTTCACAGACAAAGGTTATTGTGCAAAACGGAGATAAATTCGAGACTAAGACTCTCAGCACTTTCAGAAATTATGAGGTGAACTTCACTGTTGGAGAGGAGTTTGAGGAGCACACGAAGGGCCTGGACAACAGACTGGTGATGGTCTGTATGAGCTTTAGAGCTAAGGAGAATATCTAAGGATTTACATTTTGTGTGACTGTCATTTATAACTCAACTATCTGTGAAAGCACTACAGTGTTTATTGGGATCAGAACGTGATCCTCAGTCAAACACAAGCCTTATGTTCTGGTCCTGATGATATTGTGTTGTGTTCAGCTTCATTTACAGACTGATATAATGTCATATATCAGTATTACTATATTATTAGTATATATTACTATATATCAGTATATACTATATAATATTATTACTGATATAATGTAATATATCAGTCTGTATCATTTCTCAGGAATCACGTTTCTACACTTAACATAACGACATGGTAGGTAACAAAGTGCCACACAATTTATACAATAAACTGTACAATTTATAATAAAGTCCAGTACAAAAAGACAGAGTAATGTCTTTGAAAATGTCTTTTGTGAAAATGTCCACTGAAGACAATATTTCAAGATCTTCAGAGCCGTTTAGATATCTACAGGCACTAGTGCTGAATCATGACAGGACGGAGTTCACTGATGTGAGCGTCTGTAAGTGTGTGTCACTGCAGCTCTGTCCTGAGGTGGAGGCAGATCTCAGATAGTGGTGCAGATCCAAAGGTGTTGGCCAAAGGTCTCCTTCCTGCACTCTGAGCTGCAATTATTATTATTACTACCTTTATTATACACACAAAGAGACACAGCACTTTTCAAAATTTTGTCATTCATAAGCCCCGCCCACTAGCTCAAAGGCTATTGTGTGCTTAATCTGTACAAGACACTGAGCTAGTGACAAGTGCAGTTTGTGCCAAAGGGCAGAGTACATACACACACACACACACACATACGCACACATACACACACACATACATACACACACATACACACACACATACACACACAGTACGTCTTAAAATGCTTTTTTGTGTTTGTTTGTAGAATAAATAAATAATACAGGAGGTGTTTGTTTGTCAGTAAGAATTATTTTATTCTTGATTTAAAATTTATTACCAGTGAGTTTTTACAGTCTTTTATTACAGAGTTGTTGCTGTGTTGTGAAGTGAAACACACTTAGTCTTTATCTTGCAGACACTTGTCACCTGGGACGGAGATAAGCTTGTGTGTGTGCAAAAAGGGGAGAAGGAGAATCGAGGCTGGAAACACTGGATCGAAGGAGATCTGCTGCATCTGGTAAATCATCTATTAACACCTTATAACCTGAATGAGCTTAATCAGAATGAACACTGCTCACATACACACCTACACCGACACTTACACCTACACCTACACAACACAAGTCCGTTCAAACTGAACTTTCTTTCAGATGGATAAGAAATGTTTAATAATCATTAAAGTTGGTTGTATTCCTCTGATGTTATGTGTATAAAAAAGCTGATTTTTAACAGTTTCAGATTTTAAAATAATTAAAAATAAGGTTTATTTGCTGGTTGAATGAGGAGCATTTTAAAGTAAGCTTATGTGATATCATTATATGACACAAGCTGACATCATTTATATCTCTCGACCTTCATCTGTTGATAACGATAAAGAATTAACACTGACACAGTCGAGTGATGATTAAAGAATGACAGAGTGCCATGTCAGCATGAAGTAACCTATACACCTATTAACATCAATTATTACCATTTTTAATGTTTTTATAAATACATTTTTATCTTTGTGAAATACGCGCTGAAATCTTTTTTATGCCCCTGTCAGATGAAACACACACACACACACACACAGTCAAGTCACAACAAGCTCTTCTTGGTTTTCTTTAGAGCACCTTTTGTCCTTGTTGTTACTTAGACATCAAGAACCTGTTATAAAGACAAGTTAAATATATGGACTGGTTTAAACAGCTGCAGTCCAGAAATTAGGATTTAATCCTAAATGTAAACACATAAAAGTGGGAATGCAGCTTTTACAACAAAGGCCTCATACCTTGATGGTTGGAGGTTCAAGTCCTGCCTCTGTAACGTGTGTCTGAAGTTTGTATGTTCTTCCTGTGCTTCAGGCGTTTCCTCCATGTACTCCATGTTCCTCCCCAAGTCCATAGACATTCCCGTGGGCCTTCTGGCATCACAAAATTATCTGTATACATTTTACATTTAAGTTGACTCAAATTTCTGTCTGTATTCACCCAGTGGAGCATAAGAACTTGTCCAAAGATTTGTTCTTGTATGTGTGCGTGTGTGTATGTATGCGCGTGTGTGTGTGTATGCTTGTATGTGTGTATGCGCGTGGATGTGTGTGTATGCGTGTGGATGTGTGTATGCGCATGTGTGTGTATGGAGTTTTAATTATCACCTTTCCCTCCTCAGGAGATCTTCTGCCAGGAGAAAGTCTGCCATCAGGTGTTTAAGAAGAAACAGTAGCACAGTGGAGTTCTCCAGTGTGACTCAGTTTCTCTCTCATGTGTTCATTCATGTTGTACTTTTGTACTGATGTGATTCTGATAACGTAGTTTTAATTTAAACTGTTTTAATCGTCTGCATGTGGAATGTTTTAAAGCAGTGAGTCTCACAAATCGATCAATAAATACAACCTGGATCAGAGGATTTATTGTGTTCAGTCTAAAGCCATAACATGAATTAATAACAAATAGTGAATTACATCTTAACTACACATAGATTTGACTTTTATAGAAACCTGATCAAGTAAATCATTTTAATACAAAATTTTTTTTTAAATGTAAATAATGTGATCCTATATAATATTAATATATACCAAAGGTTTATTATTCTTTTAACAGAAAATACACACAAAAAAGAAACCCTTAAAATAATTTCTAGCTTGAAATTAGTAAAAATGGCCAAAAAACTGAGCAGCTGAAATGAGGTCAGATTGAATAAAGGTAAAATAAATGAAACTTATCTCTAGTCATCTGTTACTGATTTACAGCTTGAATTATTTTTACGAATTTATTTCATAAAAAAGCTCAATTATCTGCCAAAAGAATGACAATAAGGATAAAATGAGTAAAACCTGAGTACTGAATAATCTTACAAATGATATTTATCATAAGAAAAGATTTTCAAGGCATCTTTGATCTCATTTCCATACAGTCAGAATGACACAATGTACACAGATGATTTATTAACGGTGTTACACAAGAACAATAGTTAATATCCAGTTTCAGTCTTACAAAATCTTTTATTTTATAATACAGTGTTGTCTGACGTGACGCCGAACTCTCGTACAGTTTCAGTTTAAACCGAGTTCGCTGCCGTCACCTGTTCATATGACTGCAAAGCCAACTTGATCGCAGGCTTCTGAGACTCACAATCAGCATAAACCTGAGAAGAAAAAAGGTGGGAGATGTTTGTGAGATTATAGCTTCAGGACACAAAGACATACTGAGAAAACACTGACATCATCTATGAGCAAAGTGTATTCACATGGTGTGTGTGTGTGTGTGTGTGTGTGTGGTCACCTTGAGCAGGTCGATGCCTGTGGCTTGTTTGCTCTTTAACGCTACATCACTCTGAGGATGAATCAGTTTAAACAGCTGCACTAAATCCACTGCATCCTGCAGCCTGAAACACATCACACACAACCATCATCTTACTGAACTCTGGCTCCATATCAACACAAGGGGTCCAAATCTACACAAACTCTGCTTCTTAAATGAGTCCCATGAACTGGACTGATGTCTTCTGATGCCATCTTTAAAAAAAAACATTGATCCTTAAAATGTGGAGTAATGAAGAGAATCTAAAGCTACATTCACACACGCAGTGTTTTGGACAACCAGACGCTGTGCTTCAAAGTCACCAGTGTGTGTTCCTACTTGTTGTCATAGTGATACTAATCAGTGGGAGGCATAACTAAATAAAAAATAATAATAAATGTTAATCTCTGGATTTCTCCTCATACATGTGATGCCTTGTGCCCGTCTCCCGCTCACCGCTCTCTCTGCAGCATGTCCAGCAACAGTCCGTCTATTCTGCGGCTGCTGACAAGGAACCACACAAGACCTCCAAATAAACAGGTGGATCTGAGGAGCTCATATTTCCCGTGTTGCTCGATGTCCTCGTAGGTCAGTGTGTGTACCTGAGAACGATTCACACAAACAGTCAGGACTCCTTTAAATGATACACTAATTGTAATGCATGTAGAAGTGACTCTGCTTTATCTTCAATACATTTATAAGTAACACTAAAAATTTTAAACTAATGTGTTCCACAGTTTAGTCACACACCCGCTTGAAATCTGCAGAGTCGGGTTCAAACTGGACCAGGCAGTAGTTCAGAACCTCCTCGTGTCTGTTTTGCCCAAAAACAACCTAAACATGAACAAAAGTTTGGGGTTACACTAAACTCCACCACTTTTCAATTAATATTAAAAAAACAAAACAAGTGATTTTCTTCTGCTGTACCTTGAGGTTTTCTTCTTTAAAGATAGGTGGTGCTGTGAGCTTACGACCCTCCCTGGGGAAATAAACCTGTATGAGCCGGTCTCTTTCTTCCCATGATGCTTTGCGCAGCACCCCACTCGGCTCTCTCACAACAATAAACCGCTCCTGTTCAAAATGTATGGAGTAAAAAGAAGGTGAAAGGAACTAAAGATTCAGCATCAGTAATGTTGAACACACCAGTGTTTGCTTTGTAAAGCTGCTAAACTTATAATAATAACTCTGTTTCTGGTTCCTATGATGGACTCCAGCTCCAAAGACTGACTCAGGTTCTAATAACTGGTTCCTGTGATTTAGACTCTGGGTAGAATATCTCTTGTTCCTCTTGTAGACTGCCTGAACTTCACACCAAGTATTTCAATATACACCTGTTCCCATCATTCATACACAGGACAAATAATCTGTGTGATTCTAATAATGCTGCTTATAGACAACAGATTAAATCAGACAGTTAAATGTGGCCTCATCAGCAACCAGATATTGTGTCTCTGATTCCTCGCACAACTCACATACATAATACATAACTATTCATACACAAAGAACATGGTCATAATTACTCGGTGTGGGATGTTGTAGGTGATGTCTGTGAAGACGTATTTGGCCGTGTCCATTCCCTCCAGTATCTCATCCTCACACAGGACATCACTGATGGGTTGTCTTTCTGGTAAAACTGGAGGCATCTGCAGCAACCTCTGGGCCTCTTCCTCTGCCTTCTTCACTGCCTACACACACACACACACACACACATACACACACACACACCTTTCTTTTACTTTCATTAACACTTTTATTCTATATGCATGTTGACATATTTGAACATGTTTACATATTTGCAGTTGAACATGCAAACCAACACACAGCAGTTGCTGATCTCAGCTGAAAAAAGATCACGATGGTTACAAAAAATAAAAGATAAAAATTCTCTTACCTCCTTTAGCTGAGCATCAGTCAGAAGTTTATACTTTGGTGGTTTAAGCTCCTGTTTAATTGGACGGAAAACTTTATTCAAATCCAAACCTGTGATTCTCTTCAAAATGTCCTGAACTTCAGCATCTGTGAACTGAGCTTTTGTGACCTGGTCAGTGTCTTAAAAGAAAAGCAAATGGAGAAGAATAAAATCAATCTGCATTGTTAATCTAAGCTTCTGTTTGCAGCACAATATTTATAATAAGTCTATAATCACTAGGAACAGTTTTACACTCCATTAGTGTGCAGTCCAACAAAACAGACTTCATGTTAAAACTACAACCAATTTCCAGGTTAAATAAAAGCTCCTTTGGACCATAAACTACAGTAATAAATATAAATGATTTATAACCAACACTGTGTCACACAGATGAGGACAGATCTTATCATTATATATTATATATTATATATATTATAGTTATATTTCAGGTCTGTTTTCTTCCTCATATCATCTTAAGGAGTTTTTCATCATTAGTGATAAAGTTATACATTAAAATATGCAGATTAACATCAGAAATATTAAACCACCAGAGATGAAATTACTTCAGTAAAAAATGTATTAAGATTAAAAAATCTGTCATTAAATACAACATTAAAGCTGAAGGTTATCATACTGACACACTGTAATGCACAAAGCTTTCATTTTTATCCAATTAAACTGTTGTTTTAGTGTAAACTCACTTTTCCCTGCTGATACACTAGAGGACAACATTTTAAGCCCTAACACAGTTTTAGGATCCGCTGTTTTTAGTCCATGACGAAACACAAGCAGTGCAGCACTGAGCGCCGCCATGTTGCCACCTTCTTCTTCTTCCTCCTCTGTGGCTGTGATGGTGAGATTCAGCTCTTACCGCCAACTAGTGTTCCTAAAGCTCATAGAGTGAAGCAGCACTGTTTGTTTCCTATGATAAAGTTCATAATCAAGACTAAGATTTATTTTTTATATTTTTTAATATAATAAAGTTATTGTCTCCTGATGAACACCTGAACGTTTTGTAGTGTTACAACCTGAGAATTAATTAAAATTAATGACATGAATCTTCATGGAAAGTTGTGATTACGTGCAAATTCAGCTGTTGCTGTGAAACCCATAAAAACGTCTTAAAATACATATTTATGTTATTTCAAGACATGTACTTAGTTGAATGGGGTCAAATTATAGTGTCATGTGAACGCAGTATTAAGTTTGTTGTTAAAGAAAGGAGCCTAGAAGGACTGATGGTGGTGGTGGACTTTGCTAAGCGGATGGAAACGGCTGTAGTTAACACTTATCTCCAGAATTACATCATGCATTCATTAAAACTGTTTTTCTGAACTTAAAGCAGAGACAATTGGCAGTGGTCAATTTTCAGACATATTTTGTTAAGTTTGATGAGCAACAGTGTGTTTAGTTTCCTCTGGTCCATAACCTGGCACTGCTTACTAAACAGGATACATGACAGAAATTATTATGGAGATTTTTGTTGAGATGCTTCCAGTCATTGATATTTAAATAAGTCATATATATATATGTATTTAATATATATATTAAATATTAGCTGTCAGCATGAATTTTACACTGAATATCATCTCTACTGGCCAGATGTGATGGTAAACTGCCCGATGATTTTCAGTCAGCAACGAAAAACATTTTTTTACTTCCAGGACAGGGATCAGCAAATACTGAGGTACTGTCCCAAATTTGACAGATAATATTGCAGATATTGTATCTATTGAAGCCTAAAGCCCCTTTTTCCTCTTATGTAAGTTCAATAATTAACGATTTATGTTATTGTCTGGTTGAGCTAATCGTGGTTCTTCTAGAAAGGCTTTTAATTTGTTATGCAATTCAGTGGTGTTCAAAGAGTGGAACCTGAAGCTTTCTGCACTAGAGACATTACTCTAAGTGACTATAACTATGTTTGCATTTAGCCTGTAGTGTCTGGCTGAAGGTATTTGGCTCCCTTTGAGATATTGTGAAAAAAGAACTCATGCTTGAATGTCCTGGACTGAGTAAAAGCTCAAGGTCTAGATCGGAGAAGAGCATCTCAGGATTAGTCACCTTGGAAATATTTACAAAAAAGATTATATTATCTCTGTTTCATGAGCATTTCACTCACATTGTCAAAATATACATATTTTAAAAGATTTTGTCAAGCTCAGGTAAATTCACTACATAACAGTGTACTGTCGGACTCTGGCTCGAGGCTATTTAGGAACCTGGAATTGTGCAGATGTCTGCACTTTTGTCTCAAGTGAAATTTCATCTTCTTCTCTCTGTACAGTGGAACACAGTGTGATTCATCTGTGTGCTCTACACCCTCCGATGTGTTGACACATTCTGGTGATGAGAAACAGCTTCATGCAGGACAAAGGGAAATTATTTTGACAGTTATTAAAGTCACACCAGACTCCAGTTTAATGTTCTGTATCTCATCATGTTGTGCACTAGATACAGTACAAAAATAATGGACGCAGTCAAATACATTTGTTGTGATCTTATGTGATTATGAAGAAAACATTATGTGATTATTGAGAAATTATTTGTCACTGATAACTAGAGAATCATTCTTTATGCCAGATTGCTTAAATGCACTGGAATAAAGTGAAGCAATAAAGCCTCTGTATAAGATTAGAAAAATAGTGTTGTGAACGTATGACAACAAGTAAGCACATGTGACATAATGTGATGATAACATTTTAACACTTGATTACAAAAAGGTAAAATCTGATTTTTCCGCAAATTAAGTGAATACGTGAATATTTTCTTTATGCGGTTCTTTCACTGTGTCAAGTGCATAACTTTATTAATATCAGCTGTCATCTCTCTCTCTCTCTCTGTCTCTCTCTCTTTAATCGTTATACTTTCCTTTAACATTTCAAACATCACAGAGCAGCTGAACACTTTGAGGAGAACACTAAATGTCCTTATACTTCTACATAAGCTCACAGAAGCCAACAATTACATACCACATACGGAGCTTCATCAGTTATGCTCTTTGACTCCTGGCCACACACATCAGATTTGAACTCATGACCTCCTGCTGAGGGTAAACTTTTTATGTCAACCCATTTGAGAACCCACAAGTGTATATTTTGATTCATTTTGGCTTTGTGATTACTGTGACTGACATTTTCACTGTCACTTAAATGTG
The DNA here is from genome assembly GCF_030014155.1 of Tachysurus vachellii. NCBI lineage: Eukaryota > Metazoa > Chordata > Actinopteri > Siluriformes > Bagridae > Tachysurus > Tachysurus vachellii. The sequence goes on from NC_083460.1 coordinate 18,604,689, forward strand.
TAAACTGATTGAGAAATTTACAAACCATATCTTGATTTTCTAAGATAATCAACATCAAAAACATGAAGTAGCAACAGTGCAACTTTCACTTTTAGTTTTCAGAGTGATTTATCAGGTTTAGTCAGAAAACTCACATCAGAACAAAATGACGATGGGAAGAAGAGAAATAATCAGGAAGAACGATCAGAATTCCTAAGCAAATGCCTGTTAGCTATATTTGAAAACATTTAGCATGATAGCTAACAGCGACAAGCATTGCACAAAGCTGACATTTTTCTGGCTCTACTGGAAACACATACTTATGTAAGCTTTTGGACTCAAAAGGTCTTTTTTCTTACCATTGTTGTTGTAAGACATGAGACTGGCAGGCGTCTGGTGGCTGGATTTTGCCACCAAACCTATTAAGACATAATTACATTGGCACATTAATAAGTGTTTATTACTAACACATGAACATTTTGACTTTTTCATGCATTTTTCTATTTGAGGAGGTTTGAGGGGATTATGATGGATTAAGACAGCAGAAACAATCAAGCTTTCAGCAAGCAACAGCTGCCTCCATAAGGAACCAAATGTTCTTTATTCCTGGCTCACATACCTTCAAAATGCTCACACCACACACACACCACACACACACACACCACACACACACACCACACACACACACACACACACACACATACACACACACACCACACACACAATCACACACACATACACCACCCCCACACACATACACACACACACACAATCACACACAAACACCATACACACATATACACACAATCACACACACACCACACAACACCCACTCACACACATATACACACAATCACACGCACACACACAACCAAACATACACACACACACACACACACACACACTAGTGCAAATAGACAATCAGCAAAGGAGGTTTTTTACAGACTGGGAAGTGAAGAGAGCTCTGTGGTAGTCTATACAGTGTGTGTTTGTGTGTGTTGTGCACCTGCTGTAGTGTGTGTTTATTTTATTTTTGTCAGAACAAATGTTTCAGAAAAAGGTGAAATAGATCTGTGAATGCTGTCCATTTAGGCAAAAAAAAAAGTTCAAGGTCCATTAGGAAGCAAAAAAATGCTTCAAGGTCTAACGCCACAGATCTTTCACTGTTTTCTTCACCCCGTGTTCTTTGGGAGTAAAGGAGCAGCAGATGGGAGCGAGGAGCTGCAGGTCACCATGACACCAGAACTTTGTCAGTTCTCACATTCAGTGTAACTGCCTTCTTTTCATCATTTATCTTACTCTTTCTTTCTCATGCTCACTCTTCTCACTCAGTCTCACTGGTGCGGGCTTATTGTAGGGATAATGTGACACGACTGGAATGCTGTCATTAACTTACCCCATGCATTGAAAATCATACTAGTGCCATCACATCATAAACATCTATTTCTAGTGGACCTTTTTTTTTTAAAAGAAATTCTAAACAAATGCATGCTGCTCACTCTACTTTATCTGTTTATTTTTTGTTGTTTTTATTTTAATATTACGTTAAATTTTTTGTATTTATGATCATTTCTCATTGCCAAGGAGTTTTTAATTGGCATTGTAGCTTCTGGTTTGCTCTATAAATTTAAATACAGTAATTTCCAGGTAAAATGTATAGTAGTAGTATACAGTAGTAGTGGTAGTAGAGTACTGTAGGTACAAATCTGACAACATGATTCACGATGAAAGTAAAGATTAATAATCCCTCTGCACAGTTACACATGAACTATTACACAAAATATGCAAAGAATAAGTTTAATACCATGTTGTTCTTCTTTAGTCTTGTTATATGTAGTAAGTTACTGAATAATCATTTGATGATAATTCACTTGATAAGGACTTTTTTCAAGATTCTCTGTCTCACTGCTTTAGGGCTCACAGAGCTTTCATCTTTTTTTGTAAAACATGGTACTAAGTATAGATCAATAAAGGACAAATCCTAATGTAATGCTTTTCAACTTCAAAATCCTTGAGGACAGAAGCTGAATGATTTCCTCACTCACTTTGTCCAAGCACACTGGCACACTCAATGGGCCCAGTAATTAGGAGGCACACCAGACAGGAAAGAACACACACAGTAAGAGAATAAATTCTGGTGATGAGTGACTGGGATGCTAATTATGGCTCCAAACTCATTAATGCTGTTCCACTCCCATACTCCAATCAAAGACTAAGGAAAAGATGCTCATTTGTCACTGTCATCTCAAAAACGTTCTGGAAGTAGCCTGACACGCAACAGCTTGGTTTACGGATGATGATGATGTTGATGAAGGATATGAGTAAACTTGATGACGACAGTGGGGTGGTTGTTTTTGTCTCTGATTGCAAACCTTTAGTTGTTTTGATGCTATTTTATTATTGACATTTGAAGACATGGAGCTTGTCTTTTTCTGGGTTTCTGCTGCTCCACAGACCAATAACAATTTTGATAAAGTAAATTTCTCTTCTTTAACCATTTTTTACTGTCAGTCTATCATTCATTGTTTCTGTTTTCTGTGGCCTTATTGTGTCTCAGACTGCCCTTAACTAAAATCTTTAGCACATACTAAATCTAGTAACTGATTAAAAACCTGACCCTCAGAACTAAATACTTCAGAACAAGCTTTTCTGTAACAAATTTGTAAGCTGATTAAGGAATAAAAAATTATGATGAGAAAAATGACGTATTCCTGTTTCTCTAATGAATAATGTTCTAGACAAAGCATTCTTAAAAGTACTGTTAAACCAAGAAATAAATTCCTCTGACTTCCCATGACAGATGTTTTATGAACATAACTCAATCGCTACATACAATACAATAACATTCTGGCTACATATTAGAGATAAAATGCTTTTTATTCTTGAACTTTTCACAGATGTTCTTTCCAATTAAACATTTATAGATAACATGTTTTAAACACATATTTAAGGTACAGGTACATTCATTAATTAGTGAATATTGGCGCTACATACACAAAGCACAACCCTCAGCATCTACAGTGTTCAGAGCTCAATTCCACAGGTGATGGTGTTAGATAGGTCATGATGTGTCATTTAAACTTCATATAAACATGTAATGTAATATTCAGATCAGATTTTCTGCTGCAATAACAGACTTCACTGTCCTGGATTTCATTTTAATGAACCCCCATTAGTTTTTCAGCTGATTGTTACTACCAGTATTAGCTAGTCATCTAACCCAAACCCATTGGCAGTTGCCTGAGTGTAGGAAACATTGCAGGAATTTCTATGAAAATAGTTCAAATATTTTCTTTACCTGGCTCAATAACGATAAAAATTTACTTGAAAATCTACTTCATTCATTATACAATTTCAGCCATTTAAACAGTTCACCACTTTATACTGATTATGTCCAAGTGGAACAATTCCGTGTCCAGCTTCATCCTCATCATCAATAATAAATTTCTACATCTTGGAAAAGAACTACCAAAGTCTTACTATGTTTATGGTCATACATTTCGAAGAAATGTATGTTGCTTTGATCACAATAAAAGTATCTGGCAGTACACCAAAGTATCTCCACAATCAAGAGGTAAAAGCCAAAATGCCTCTATTTCACTTTGAGTAATACAAATGGAGAGGCTTCGATATGAGTGTGGAAAACAGGAATAGGGTCAAAATTCCATTAACAGGTTACTCTAGTGATCCAAATATACAAGTGAAAAACAAGCACAGAGATCAAGAAAAACACAAGCACAGTGAATAAGATGTGAATGAATAAGAGACATAAAAGGGTTAAAATAAACAATGTAATTAAGAGAACCTTTACAAAGTAGGACACAGGAAATGAACCAATAACAGGACAAGGGCAGAGACTAGAACAGGAAGTGACAATTAAAATAAACAAAAGTGCATGGCATTGTAAAAATGGGAGCTGTGATGTGCAGAAGAGTTCATCTGTAACACTACATCTACATCTACAGATGCAGCAAAGTTTGTTTCCTTGTTTTATTAAAATTAACCATATCTCATCAAAATACTGTTAAAAAAAGTAGTTTTAGTTGGGGAGAATGTGTAAATCCACACCTGTCTGAAATCATAAAATAAACTATGTCAATTTAGCTTTTAGTAGAACATGGTAAATTACCTTTGAGTATTCATAAACATAGGATTAGCTTCAACTTTTATATTGAAACAAATAGATTTATGTTTCAAAAAAACCATTTGAAAGACTTATAAAGTTAACAAATATGTAATAGGCATAAGTCACTGGATGCTGAGTAACTTCCTGCTACCGCAGGCTGAAGAAGCTAACCCTAACCCTAACCCTAGACAATTGTATTAGAATATCCTTTTTTCATCTAAACAAATACCTATTGCTAATATAAGAAACATAATGCAGAAACTATATAATGCAGAATCAGCTAGGAAATTAGAACGTAAATGGAGTAAACTAAATGATCAGTATTTTAATTTGAATGGAAGGAAAGCCTTCATAGCTACAAAAAAATCTCTTAGTGCTGCTAGATCAGTGTATTTCTGATAAAATAATCCTAAATTTTTATTCAATACTATAGCAAAATGAACTAGGAATAAAAACACTGTTGAAAAGAGCACACCATCTATTTGTAGTAATGACATCATGAATTATTTCAATAGAAAAATGTATAACATCAAGCAGAAAAGTCAGACCATTAATTTAATACCAAACAATTTGCTAGATTATGCCATAGACAATATTTCTGTTTTTGATCAGTATTTAGACCATTTTTATCCGCTTCAAGAGACTGACAAATTAAAAATTATTAACCTGCATACTGGATCCCTTACCTACATGTTACTTTAAACATTTAATTTACATATCTGGCATTTAGAAGACACCATTATCCAGTGTGACATTTTATTTAAATTTATACAACTGAGCAATTGAGGGTTAAGGGGCCCAGCAATGCCAGCTTGGTGGACCTAGGATTCAAACTCCTGACCCTCCAATCAGTAGTCTAACACCTTAAACTGCAGCATAAATGGCGCCCACTGCTCCAGGTGTGTGTTCACGGTGTGTGTGTGCACTTTGGATGGGTTAAATGCAGAGAACGAATTCTGAGTATGGGTCACCTTACTTAGCTGTATGTCACGTCACGTCACTAAACACTGAGCAACCAAATCTCACACAAAAACAGATATTACTAGTAGCTACCCAACCCAATAATTTCTTCCCTTAGCACTGGCTATGTGCCAAAATCTTTTAAGATAGTGGTTATCAAACCTAACCTCGACCTATAGGCCAATATCAAACCACCTTTTAATCTCCAAGATCCTAGAAAAGGTTGTAGCACAGCTGTATCCATACTCCATACTCCCCCAGGTCTACAAGGCATTGGAGTCCTCAGTCCACCAAGTAAGAGTCCAACCACCTTCTGACAATATATATGAAACTACCTGCTGTGGAGATAACAATGGGGAGGTAACACCTGTTTTAAAGTGTAAAACACTGAATACAGGCCTCACCCACAGGGATCTAGGAAGGCAAAGGCAGCATGAGGTCCTCTGTACCACTTGGGAAGGTCCAGTAAAATTAGGATTGAGATTCCTAGCATCCCGGGGTCACGGTGGCTTAGTGGTTAGCACGTTCGCCTCACACCTCCAGGGTCGGGGTTCGATTCCCGCCTCCACCTTGTGTGTGTGGAGTTTGCATGTTCTCCCCGTACCTCGGGGGTTTCCACCGGGTACTCCGGTTTCCTCCCCCGGTCCAAAGACATGCATGGTAGGTTGATTGGCATCTCTGGAAAAATTGTCCGTAGTGAGTGAATGAGTGAATGAGAGAGTGTGTGTGCCCTGTGATGGGTTGGCACTCCGTCCAGGGTGTATCCTGCCTTGATGCCCGATGACGCCTGAGATAGGCACAGGCTCCCCGTGACCCGAGGTAGTTCGGATAAGCGGTAGAAGATGAATGAATGAATGAATGAATGAATTCCTAGCATCCATACAGTTTAGAAAGAAAGCTCTTCAGAGCCTGCCTTCCATTTCAGGGATTGAGGAAGATATGCAATCTTGGAGTGCTGACTCCTCGCTGACCTCATCAAGACCCTAACTGCCATCCACCAAAGTCAGCATCAGGTACTCCTTAAGACTGTCCACCAGCTGCAGACTAAAGGTTGCCAAGAGACTGGTGTAGCCCACAAAGTTTCAGAAGCATTCGTGGATTGTTTTGAGCATGAGGAGGCACGGGGCTCGGGGCTGGCCAGAAACACAGAGGAAAATCTGCTACTTATGATATTTGATACACATATTTGACATAATATATGTCACAATGGTTACCAATCACCTCTCATATAAGTAAAAAAAATCTTTTTTACTTTTTTACTTTTTAATTATAAAAATGATCTTTTGTGTTGTTTGTTTGCTTCTAAATGCTTCTAAACATTTTAGTCAGTCAACAGCAGTTCAAAAGTCATACAGTTTGTGCTATGACATAGTACAGAGAATACAATTAATTTATTCACACAGCTGGGAATATTTAGGATTAAATAGGTTTCATAGTCCAGGATTCCACAATTTGTTTTTAGAAACATGGAGACAAAGACATATGACGTGACAATAAAATTCCACAGTTTTTGGATGTTATTATTATGAGGTATCGAAACTGACACCATGAATTTGTCTCAAGTTATTACCGAATTTATTTAAAGATATGAAGTTGTGGGAATGGTAGTCTATTTAAGTGATGTATAACAGAAACTATCTAGATACTATTAGATAAAAGGAACTTCAGTGCCTACAAGATAGGTGATGAGATCATAATGCACATACTAAAGAAAAGAGACTATATACCAGTTTGCCACTAACTTGACTTTAAATGATTGTTATTAATCTAGCAATAAATGTAGAAGAGCTACTTATTGATTACACACTTTTATATTTTACAGATAATATGTGTGTGTATGTGTTCAGGGATATGTGCACACGTGTTTCTGTGTATGTTCTGTGTGAGGGGGTGTATATATGTGGGTAAAACACACAATGTAAAGGGCGTGAGTGTTATTTTAATGTTTGAATGGTCTGTGCATTAGTGACCTGCTTCAGTGGAACACAGAACTGATGAGTTACAGCAGCAGACCTGCTGACGTGTGTGTGCGCTAGTGTAAAGATGTTTCTGATCCACACACAGAATACAGTGTTAACTACTGGCCTTGTTAAGGATAATATGATTATAAAATTCAAAAGGAGGACTTGCTGGCATCCTTGGTTGTTTTTTGGGATGTCCTACATGTTCAGGTTATTAATGTTCTGATAATGTCCTTTTTTTGTGCCTATGATGAGAATGTGACGTGATGTGTAAATGTTAACTCCAACAAACCTGACCCAAAGGTTTTGACTGTCATTACTATTTTAAGGTGGCTAGAAATAACTATTGCATTGTAGGACCTTTTGTAACTGGTAACTTTTCCATTTCCATGTCAGATGGGTCACTTGAGATTTTATTAGCTACACACTTGAACACAAGGTGAAGATTGTACTGCTGTTGCTCAACAAGGAAATGGGCAAATGGAAATACTCTATTAGTTCTAAAGGAAACAATTTTTAAAATCTGCAGCTCAGTGTTATTCATTGAACCATGTTTATATACACTTACTGGCCACTTTACTAAACCATGACACCTGAACATTCATTCAATTATTCAATTAGCCAGTAATCTTGCAACGGCACAATGCATAACATAAAGCAGATACAGGTTAAGTAATTATTTACATCAAACATCAGATCAAACATATTTTTTACCTATTACAAAGGAAATGTAATGGGATTAAAATATATACACACAGATAAGTGCATTAACTAACTGATCTGAAATACATGGTACAGTATTTTGAATCTGATCATTAACTATTAACTATAACAACTCTAAGCTGAACCTCTGAGAGGAAAGGTAGGTTTTTAGAGTAGCAGGAGCGCACACACACACACACACACACACACACACACACACACACACACACACACACACACACACACAGATGTGTTGTATTAGTTAATGAGTTGTGTAATTAAGTGCATTAGTTGTGCAGGACACAAGAACACTCTCCTTGACCTGCTACCTAACAACACTGTCCTTCCTCTCATCTCATTTAATGTGTGTGTCTGTGTGTGTGTGTGTGTGTGTGTGTGTGTGTGCATGTGTGTGTGTTTTATTTAAATGTTAATAAATTGTTAAACATTTAAGTTGGCCTTAAGTGCTTTTTAAATGCTTAATTACAGCTGGAAAAAAACGAACACCTACTGTCAGTTCCATTTAGAAACATCATATGAACTCTGTATTTTTCCCTTCCAGACTCTAAGGAGATTGAGTTTCAGTATCAGACATCCTTGTCTTTCTGTATATGCCTAAAAAGCACATGCAACACAGCCATACCGGATTTCCTTCATGCACTATTTTCAAAGTTCTTTAATCCTGTTTCAAATCTACACTAACGTGTCACACAACATCAGGGACTGTTGATCAGGGTCTGAGGAACAACGATGGGATAAAAGTGCTGAAAAAGAATAAATTTCAAGACATCTTTGAAGATCTTGTGATGTCATGTGCTGAAACTCATAAGGAGATCTGGCTGAAAGCGTGGAAGCATACAGACACCAGTGACAAACACAGATATGGATCACTAGATCTGTCCAAGTCCTGGCCACAGCTTGAGCCAATTATTGCTATCATCTTGATCCAATTTGACTGATCTGGTGGGGGGTTTAGAAGGAAAGGACTGGGGGATAAAGGGCAAATACTGGTCAAATATCCTGAGTGAACAGCTCTCTGAATAGAGAGAAAACTCCCCCAGCCCAGCCTATGTAGACCCTGATCACCCCACCAACCCTTCCCCAACACACCCGTCATTCTTATCCCCTGGTGAGGTGAGGAGTGTCGATTACAAGGTCACGAAGAAAAGTTCTGATGGGTCAAAATTGAATTGTGGTTGATGTGTAGCAGGAACAATTTTACGCTGCTTGAATGCTACTTGCATGAAGTTTGTCACCACACTTTTACATTATTTGAGGTCAAGTTCATGACTTTTTAGAAATAGAATGAGGCAAAAAGATGGGAGTTTTTTTTCTGACTAAAAATAAAGAAAAGTCATGTTTGTCATTGCTAACATTGAAACCTTTGATCATAATAAGAATCCTATACCAATGCACCACTCAGAGACATTTAACGGACAATAAGACAAACATTTTTTTGTCTATTGTTTGCTGCAATGTTTACTAAATCAAACAAATCAAAATTAAACCTTAGTATTTAAAATATAATTTGTTCATACCTGTGTTACACTTAGCACCTAGTGTACTTCTCTTACTTAGTGTTTAGTGTGCTTCTCTTCTTATAAGAAGTGTGGTTAAGGTTAAACTTAGGGATTAGCATATAAATATTTTCATGCAACTTTATTCCTATGAATGAAAATTCGACCTCATCCTCATGTATTAAAATTGATGTTAAAATACTGTTTCCTTCATAAATATCAGGTTGTCATTTAGACAACATTGTTTTCAGACCTTTTGGCACCTATAATATTAAAACTGTCAAGTATACTTTGTTTCCTGTGAGTTGATTAATTCAACTTTTACAGTGCAAATATTACTCTAACCCAGTAATATTTCTGCAAAAATTAGGTGTTGGAGAATTAACATAAAGATGGTCTTTGTCAAACTACAAACATTATGTAGTCAGACCGACTGCAGCAGAATCATTATCAACGATCTCATGCCTAATCTTGTTCGGTGTGAAATGAAATTTGTGAGTTCATTGTCTTAATATGTTTAATATGAGAAACGTAGTGTTCACATGCTGTAAGTCATGATGAGATGCTGCCTTACGTCTTTGAGTTCAGTGAAAAACATGGTAACAATGGAGACCAAACAATCTGATAAATCAACATATTCCTCACATTTGATGTTAAATTACTAGGAACAGACATTTTTCACCTGTAGTTATATTTAATCAACCACTTAAAATTCAGTCAGTTTTGCGATAACATCACATGACAACTGATGCACTTAACCCTGTCAGCACATTTCACCTTCTGAAGTTGAGAATAACTCAAGAGTGAATCGCTCATGTGGAATCTACTCTAAAACACAGTGGTACTACAACAATGTTTGAACTTTGCTACAGAACCTGTCAAAAACATTACTGAACCTTTTGATAAATGTTCTGAAGCCTGCTAAAGCTTTGGTGACCTTGGTTTAGCTTTCCTCTTCCTTTGTTACTGGGTTAAAAAAAACTATATAAATAAAGTATAAAATAAATGTAATTAAGCCTTCATGCTTACCACATTACACACACACACTAGTCTGTTTCTGATTAGCTCACAATCACACACATTTTCACACCCACACACACAATTTTACATCCTATATACAAATACAAACATATAAGTATTTACACTTACATGGATTCATACAGCTGCAAAATAAGGCACACAAACACACAACACACAGGTGACACAAATAAACTGTCTCACGTGGCCTCGTGCACCAGCGTGATGAAAACCAATGTGAATCCAGATCTTGCTGAGAGGATCAGAGCTTGGCAGCACAATATGGCTTTATTAGATTAATTCATGATAAGGATCAATGCTTTAAACACAGGGTGAGATGCTGGCTAGAAATACACTAAGACACTGCCAGTGATCACATTTTCTCTTTCTCAGTGATTGGGAGTGTCAGTGTTGAACTCTGAGGAACAGTAACTCAGTCCAGAAGGCCCGTTCATGACATGCAGAAAATTAGTTCAACATACTGAACAAATAATGAGATAAGTCTGGTCCTATAAAGAGCCTGGTTGTGCCGTGTGTGTGTGCGTGTGTGTGTGTGTGTGTGTGTGTGTGTGTGTGTGTGTGTGTGAGGTTGAGCTACAGAGAGAAAAAGAAAAAGTAAGATAGCAGGGGGTGAAGTCTGAGAAGGTTGAGAGGGTCACAGCAGATACAGTTACCACATCTGCAATAAGGAAGGTCATTCTGTGATAATGTCTCACTCAGAGAGAGAGAGAGAGAGCGAGAGAGAGAGAGAATATTAAATATTAATATATAATATAGTAATAATATATACAAATTAATTATTGTGTTGCTTGTAGAAGACAACATTCTGTTTTGCTTATTCTTCTTAGACAAAAATATATCAAGATTAACTCCTCCTACAGCTTTTGAGTCACATGCACCAAAATCGGATATGTCGTAGACCCTGGTCTGAAGTCTGTCGGTGTTACTTTTCTTAGTGATCCAAGTACCAGTACTCAAGGTACTGGGGCTCAAAATGGCATTTTTTTGCTAGAGACAACCATTAAAAAATGTAGAGGTTTATAACTCGGCAAGCTTTCCATGTATCTAGCCAGCTTCTTTAGGATGTTACTCTGCACACAGTTTTAAATTGGTGAACCGACTGGCCTTTCGGTTTTCCCTCAGCCCCGCCCCCAAAATCAAATAAGTTTTCACAACATTGACATGTGCCATTTTAAAACACTCAGAACAATGAAGGGAACTTCTTCACATGTATTCAGATGAAAAACGTTAGACAAAATGAACATGTGATATATCAAAACACTCAGCACAATGAGGGGAATTGCATCATGGGTATTCAGGTGATGTCACAAGCACATATCCACTCACCTCCAAAGGTATTAGCACCCTAGCATACCAGCCTTTGGGAATACTTGCTCTGACAAGCCAACATCAAAGTTTGTGACATTGAACTTTACAAATCTAGTTAAACTATACATTTTTTTCACTGTTCTACACACAACAAAATATACCAAACTACTTTTTTTTAAAAGCATCATATGACACTGTGGATCATGAAAAGGATCATGATCTATATTTTGGATCTAGATGGATGGATCTGATGGTGTAAGGTTAGGAAAGGAGACAGTAAATAAAAAAAAAAACATCTGTGTGCATTATACATTATAATTTTAGCTTAATCCAACAAAAATATGTGCTCTAAAATTCATTCCTTCAAATCTGCCCTGATTCTCCTATCTGTGTGTGTCTAAGTGTGAACAGATGTACCACAATATTTTCTCAGTAAGAAAGAATCTCGGCGTGACAATAACCTGCAGCTGAATCAGCGTACTGTCCTGTCATGTGATCACACGTGCAGATAAAAACATTTTTCTAAGACAAGCACCCATACACTCTCATACACTGCTCATTTAGTGCTTGTGAATACTTTGTGATTTAATGAGAAATTTATTAAAATAGAATAAAAGTTCACAATAGTGTATTAATACATTATGTGGCTATAACTTGTCCATCCATCATTACTAAAAATTAATCAGTTATTGTATGTCATGAATCTGTGCTGGACCGGTGGCTTTTCCAGGCTGTATTCCTGGATGTATGGCCTTGGGTCAAATGAGCCCAGGAAATGCCACTGAGCCACTGTGTATAAAACAATGAAAGCACTTTATAATAACCAGTGCACCCACTACAATCATGCTGGAGGAAACCCATGACAACATGTGGAGAACTCCACCAGCGAACCTGGAGCTTTCAAATGGCAGTGCTTCCTGCTATGTCACCCTCTTTATAATTATTTGAATATAATTCAAATATTATACACCATTTATCCAAACTAAAGTGGGGAATACAATGTTTGGGAATACAATGATTATGGCAATAGAGAACTGTAACACACTGGTCCATGATCTCATACAGTTTGAAGGCTTCATTCACATGCCTTCTACACCTCTTACTCTGTCAGTTAGAGAGGTTCAGCATAACTGTACATCTGTGGTTCAAGTTATTGTTAAGTGTATTGTTCAAAATTAAGGAGAGTAATTCTTTCAGCATCCCTTTACAGACTACCTCACAGTTTTTCTTAGAAATTAATAGTTTTAATGCCAAAGCATCACTTCCACCAGCTAATGTCTGAGTATATTTGCTTCATAAGTTCTCCCAACTCCCAAAAATCCATTACCTGTCATTGCCCACACCTGCTGCTATGGTCCTATTAAGCATGTGCACACATTAACACAAAAACAAGTACATTAAACAAACAGAGCTGAGAAGAATGTATTGTTTCCACTCATGATCCGGAACTAGTTAGTACCTTTACTCTGAATATCACGCACCTCTCTCTGTGGAATCAGATTCTTTCACAAACACCAGCATGGCAGTTTCCAACCTCTTACTGAACCAGCACCTTAAGTGCCCCTCAGTCTCTCTCTCTCTCTCTCTCTCTCTCTCTCTCTCTCTCTCTCTCTCTCTCTCTCTCTCTCTCTCTGCCACTCCTTCTCCCCCAAACACACTAACACATTGACATTTAATGCACACACTAAATGGTTGAGCTCACACATCAGAGGAAAAGACGTATATCTTGCACTTGTAGGTCTGACATTTAACTGACTGTCACTTAGGAGCTGTAATGAGTCTGTCTGTGTTTCTGTCCTGTTTCTGTCTGCTGTCTTTCCCTGTGGCTAATTGTTTGCTCCGCCCACTATTTGGTTTAAACTAACAATTATATAATATAATATATATATATATATATATATATATATATATATATATATATATATATATATATATATATATATATATATATATATATATATATATATATACATATATATATATATATATGTATATATATATATATATATATATATATGTATATATATATATATATATATATATATATATATATATATATATATATATATATATATATATATATATATATATATATATATAAGCTAAGTGGAATCTGCAGCCATGTCCACATCTCAATAAGCCTCTCAATTTGGCTTGTCTGGACATAATTGTTCCTTCTGTTTTGAATGCAGCCTGTAGATGAATTTTATATTTTGTGATTGAGACAAGTGACAAGCAGCAATGTCTTAAACAAAGAGAACTTCTCTTCTTCTCCCTCTAAAGTGTTGAATTATTTCTTCCAGCTGGAGTCTGCTCTCCAGTTTCTCTGATGTCGATACAGACTGCTGAGATACTCTGGTGTGTTGTGTGTGTTTTTTTTTGTGTGTGTGTGGGCGGAGGGGGGTGGGCTTGTTTGAGTTCCAGGTGTTAGCTTTTTAGGTGAACATGTGTCAGTTATGTCAGGGTTTGGGTGTGAACACACACACACACAGAGAGAGAGAGAGAGAGAGAGAGAGAGAGAGAGAGAGAGAGAGAGAGAGAGAGAGAGAGAGAGAGAGAGAGAGAGAGAGAGAGAGAGAGTTCCTTTCAAAATCCTTTATTATCCTCATTACACAAAGTAGATAATCTCAGGAGCTCAGCCCCAGTCATCCTTCTCCACCATTGGGAGCCTAATTGGGATCTGTCATCACGCTGATCTTGTAGGTTTATTATTAGAAGGGTGCTTCCTGTGACAGATACAAATAATCAGCCAGTGCTGTGAACACATACATCTGAGGTCCACTGGGTTGTTCATGTGTTCATTTGAGGGAAGACCTTCGATCATTTTGCAGCAGTCTGTTGTTGCATGCTCTGGAATTCTGAGCCTGTACTTCCCCATTCCTGCATGTCATGATGTTATACTTTCTCATGAACATTGCAAGTCTGTTTACTTAACACTGTCTGGTAGACGCTTGCAGTCAAATGCCTGTATAAGTATAAAAGTATTGGCACACTTGTCTGTGTTTGGGAGTTGAAATGAAAACCATTCAAATAAACCTGCTGTGTCTCAAAAAGGCACATGCTTTTTAACAACAAATAAGATATGGCTGGTTTCATTTTAGAATAGTTTATATAAAATTAGAGTATTGTTTTATTATTAAGATTTCTTGCCTCATTCTCATACAGTATGATCACAAGACAGGGATAATCCTGTGCTCACATTTGTTGTTTACAGTAAAACTACAGAAGACAACACAGTAAAACTACAGAGGACAACACAGTAAAACTACGGAAGACAACACAGTAAAACTACAGAAGACAACGCAGTAATAAGTCACAGACCTACACAGTACAGCAGATGAGTGCTAACAGTCCAAGACAGTGCAGTACAATAATTGGACACAGTAAAAGACATGGACAGTGCACCGCTGACCAGTACACCGTTCTGTAATAAATGAAGTGCAAGACAAAATGTGAATGCTTGTTGGTGGAAAAGCACTATTAATATGTTACCACCTTTACAGACACATTTTTTTTGTTTGTTTTTATTTTTATTGTATTTTTTTCAGTTATTATTATTATTATTATTATTATTTTCAGTTCATGCAGTGATACACATTCTCATACCTTCCACTTCCCTTAGAAACTTACTGTACAGTTAATTTATACTCTGTGATATTTATGAGTTGTCTGTTATTGTCTGTCAGTTTGTGTTACAAATCCTGATGACAGCTTTGATACTTGGCCTCAACTAGTGCTGAAGAAACTGTCCGAGAGGTCCTGAAGGACAGGAGGTTCACGTACAGGTTATGATGATTTTGCTTTTGCAAATCATTTAGGAAACAAGGAAACAAAAAGACTGAGGTCACCTCAGTCATTAGACCACCGTTACATACATAGTCCTCTGTACTGCAGATCTAGAAAAAAACTTTAAAATAGTATACTGACTACATTACATGACATGAAGGTCCTGTGGCCTATTCTCATTGTATTCCTAGTTATCATTATCATGTTATATATATATATATATATATATATATATATACATACACACACACACACACACACACACACACACACACACACACACACACACACACACATATATATATATATATATATATATATATATATATATATATATATATATATATATATATATATTATATAATTGTTTTGTTTATATAATCTATGAAATAGTCTATATTTTATTATACAGTTATAAAGCAGATATATGTGTAAATATAGTATAAGTTTATATACCAATATTATGAATTCTTAAAGGAGATATAGAACTAAAGTGTACAATATATACAGTAAATCCAAATATATCTATTATGTTGTCTCCACTCATCTACTATATTAAAATGTATTAAAGGTAAAATTCTTTTTGAACAAAACCAACCCAGATATTCTTATACAAAAGTAGTTCTCAGTAACATCATGCTGTGTGTTGGTTTAATTAAATTATCTCTATTTTAATTATATACAGTACAGATTGATGTATGTGATATGAACACTAATACTTGCTAAGCATCAGTTTCTCTTGTGCAAATCTACTATGCAATTATTATAGATTCCATCTAAACATTTGCTTTGTGTGAATTCCCACTTAGACCTATTGAAAGCATGTATTTAATATATTTAAAGGCTCAATGTTTTTTGATTAGTGGAGCATGCACATAGAATCAACCATGAATTATGAAGTATATGAAAAACAAGTGCAGGTTCACTGAGAGATGAGAGATTAACAGAACGAGAAAGAGGAAAAATGAAAAGAGGAACAGCTGTGTGGTACAACACACCATTATTGACTTTCTACTTGTCATGGCAACGTGATGTGATATGATCTCCCACAATTCACTGCCACCCACATGGTGGTTTAGGCCTTTGTAACATGGAACAAATAGTGTGCTAAGAATGATCTCTTATCACTTAGCAACTACAAGACATGAGGGGGTCAGGTGAACACACACACACACACACTGTACATGACTTACACATGCAGACAGATATATCAGGTTATTTTTGAGTGCATGCTAATTAAAAACAAATTGAGAAAATATAAAATATATAAAAATGACAAAAATATTCAACTCAAGACAAGATTCTAGACATATAAAAATGGCCAAAAAAGATACAATTACAAATGTGTGTATGTGTGTATATTTGTTGGAACAAGCCCTGTGTCCAGCTGGTCACAACAGGGATTATGGGATAGCCCTCTCTCTTAATCCCTTCTTCCGGACCTGCAGCTTCTACGTCTTTCTTCTCAATGATAGGTCTCCTGTGTGTGTGTGTGTGTGTGTGTGTTATTTAGGTCCCTTCCTGACCCAGTGAACTAGTCCTCACATTCCTCCTGCGTGAGCAATCATAAACATCCTTGTGCCTCAGTTCATGGGCAGGAAGTGCGAGAGGATCAGAATTTCTGCCTTTCAGAATTCATTACAGCTGCAAACCGGTAACAGCCTACTTTGTTTTTTTTTTAACCTGTCGGCCTGTTTGACACTCAGATGTTTTCATGTTAAACGCATAATAAATAGCTGAATAATGTCATAACTGTAATGAGATGGACCTTTGATCATAACACTGTTTAATTTCCTTCATATTTTTATTTTATATCATCTTGAGTTTTCTATAATGCAGGGGTTTAGTGCTTCATGAGGAGAGTTTTACGAGTAATTTACCTTCACAAGCGGCATAGATTTCTGTTGAATTTTTCTATCTATTGGATGTATTATCTTAGCTGTGCGATCATGCAGCACATGAAATACAATGAATATTAATATTTAGACATTGTTTAGATATTTAGACTGTTTTAGAGTGCGCTGATATTTAGAATTATATCAACCATGCAATCTTAAGCCTCATGAATTGGTGTTTCTATTTGAAATGCCCATGTAACTGCCATAATTTGTCATTTTTTACACATATTATTTGTGCAGTCTAAGAAAATTTGACACCTTTTCAAATGTGAGTGTGTTCAAATACCTCTAACCACCTACATGAACTGAGTCATATTGCCCTATTCAAATTATATATAAACTGTGTAAATAAAAAGCTTTTTCAATTTTTTAGGCAAATTCTCCTAATTTAAAAGGAATATAAAATATAAAAACATAAAATAATTAATATAAAAATTACATATATGTAGCTAGAAAGCAAGAAAAAATATCATTTCATAAGTTGCAATAACTTTATAAATTATTTGCCTAGTTTAGTTGAGTAAAATTACAACCCTATACAGTCTACCCTATACAACCCTATATGTAGTCTTCAATAAGGTGTAGTCTTCTTAGTTAGACTGTAGACGCACAGTGTCTCCAGAAAGAATCCCATCGCTCTTTTTGCTCTAGTACAATATAATGTTTTCTCTAGTGAGCAATTGTCATTGTACATTCATTTTATTGACCTAAACTAGGACTTGTATTCAATTTTCAAGAGCACGAACTAAATATGTTAAACTAGGTACAATGTGTTAGGTTAGGTACCTGTGCTAATTGTACATCCATCTGTGCCAATTGAATGCTTGTACAATAAATATCTCTGACCTTGGGAGGTCTCACAGTGAAAATGGCAGATCAGATCAGTACTGCTGTTGTGAAGACCAAGGAGTTCTAAGGAGCACTGTGAAATCCATTATAATGAAGTGCTCAGACACTACCAAAATCAGGCCAGTGAGTTCTCCGGCATGAAATACACCAAACGGAATTACCCATGATGCACTGTGCTTACTGCAAGCACAAAAGCAAACACGCTAAACTCCACACCAGGACCAATATATAGCTTTATCTTTACCCACAACCTGCTTACAGATCACTGATCTTTAAGATCAAATTAGAAGGAAGTCACAAAAACTGAGAGATTCTGTGGTCCATTTATATGGATACCATTTTTCAGCTAACAAATTCAAACCTGACAGGGATTTCTGAAAAGTATTAAAAGCATGAATTATTCATTCATTCGTTGTTTTTCATAATCCTCCCTATGCTTGCCAGCTCTCTAGCATGTGATAACCAGAGAGGATTCGCTCAAGTGTAATTCCTCATTCTCACTGATATATTCATAAATACTTATATTTTTATCTCATAGCAGTAGGCTGTATAACATATTTTTATTGTCTGAATTTTAATTTCTTAGGTAAGCTTTAGGTTTTAAGGAGAAATTCTGTTCATATAGCTGACAAAAAACCTTCCGTCTACCACTTCCTTCATAGTAAATGTATATGGATATCACATAACTGTTTATTATTATTATTATTATTATTATTATTATTATTATTATTATTATTATTATTATTATTATTATTGATGTTGTTGTTGTTACAAAAACAACAACAATAATAACAAATACATTAATTATTTATTTTCGAGGCCTTTCAGCATGCAGGTCAGTTTGAAAGATTTTCTTATTTTACATCATTTGTAATGTTTATACAAATTATTATTATTTTTACATTTCTAAGAAAGGATTATTTTGTTTGCGTTTATAGCTTTGATGAGTTGTATTATCCAAGATCAAAATACAAATAGAAAACAAATAAATAAGAAAATCTAATAATAATAATAATAATAATAATAATAATAATAATAATAATATATCCAGTATATATCAGATGGATAGAAGCTAAACCTGACCAACACCATGCTAAGTTACAAACTCGTCCTATCTGCATTAAAAGAGATTACTGAGTAACATAGCTGAAGATTTTTCTCTCTCTCTCTCTCTCTCTCTCTCTCTCTCGTCTTTTCATCCCTTCTTTTTCATCCCTTCTTCATGTCAGCCCCTGGACGAAATCCTGTGCGGTTCCCGTGGAGTCTCAGTCTCTAACAATAATAGCTTTTAAAACGTCACAGTAAAGTTAAAAATGAAAAAAAAAAACAACAACAACAACAAAAAAAGGCATTAAAAAAATCTCGCGCTGGAACACAAATTAATTTCTATTGTAATAAACAAGTCCAGTCCAAAGGCAC
This sequence comes from Tachysurus vachellii, assembly GCF_030014155.1. Classification (NCBI taxonomy): domain Eukaryota; kingdom Metazoa; phylum Chordata; class Actinopteri; order Siluriformes; family Bagridae; genus Tachysurus; species Tachysurus vachellii. The sequence goes on from NC_083460.1 coordinate 18,624,232, forward strand.
CACCTTACAGAGGCTTGTTTACTCTTAAATACAATAATTCTTTAGCGACTTCTATAAAGTGCTACAGAACTCACGGATGCGCTTCTCCTCATCTATAGATTTTATTGTAATAAACTGTTATTTACTCAACTTAACTTTAAAGGCTTATTGACATGATATAAATATACCTGAAATACTCATCTTGTGAATAGCTGAGATTTGAACCTACAAAAGAATCAGCGAGAAGAAAATCTCTGTTCGTATGAATTTTATAGAGCACATTTTAAGACATCTAACCCAAGAACACCGTCCCCTTAGTCCAAAACTACTAATAACTACTACTACTAATAACAACAACAACAACAACAACAACAACAACAATAATAATAATAATAATAATAATAATAATAATAATAATAATAATAATGAGACTCAAACGAATAAATATTTTAACAAATCTAAAAATGAACAGAAGTTGCCTATTATTGCCAAGTAGTAATTGTTAATTAACTGTTAGAACGTGACACGACTGTTTCGTGTGTGTGTGTGTGTGTGTGTGTGTGTGTGTGTGTGTGTGTGTGTGTGTGTGTGTGTGTGGAGGGGGGGGGCGGGTTTACACGAAAACCAAACCGCGCTTTTCCCTCCTTCTCATGGATGATCTGTTTTAGAAGAAGCGTGAAGCTGTAAAACATTTTAACTTTTACACAAAGAGGCAAAGACGCTTCTTGGGATTTCCGCTCATCTCAGAGGCACCGAGTGTGTGGATTCATTCATATTTGATCACAGGATTCGTTATAAACTTTGCTGGATTTCTTTGGGTTTGTGTGAGATGATGGCCTCCTACTTGGGCCTGGAGGAGAGCAGTACGGGTCTGATGGACACAGCCAGAAAGACAGAAAACGAGCAAACTGAGAGCGAAAGTGTTGCAGTGAAAAGTGCAGAAAATACGGACGCGAACCAAAAGCCACCGTACTCTTATGTGGCGCTGATTGCCATGGCGATACGCGACAGTTCTGAGAAGCGACTGACACTTTCAGGTATTTACCAGTACATCATCAGTAAATTCCCTTTCTACGAGAAGAATAAGAAAGGCTGGCAAAACAGCATCCGACACAACCTGTCACTGAATGAGTGTTTTATCAAGGTGCCACGGGAGGGCGGTGGAGAAAGGAAAGGTAACTATTGGACCCTGGACCCTGCGTGTGAAGACATGTTTGAAAAGGGAAACTACCGACGACGGCGGCGCATGAAGAGACCGTTCAGACCTCCACCAGCACACTTCCAACCCGGTAAAACTCTTTTCGGTGGGGACACTTACGGTTACCTCTCCACGCCTAAATATTTACAGTCTGGGTTCATGAACAACTCATGGTCTCTGGCACAACCTCCCGCGTCCATGCCGTACACTTCGTGCCAAATGACGAGCGGTAACGTGAGTCCGGTGAACGTCAAAGGCTTGTCCGCGCACTCCTCGTACAATCCTTACTCTCGCATGCAAACAATGACATTGCCGGCCATAGTCAATTCGTACAATGGCATAAGTCACCACCACACACACCAGCACCATCAGCAGCTCAGTCCGGCCACGTCTCCTCCTGTTTCGACTGGAAACGGCACCGGGATTCAGTTTGCGTGTTCGCGGCAGCCCACAGATCTCCCCATGATGCACTGCCCTTACTGGGAGCACGAGGGAAAACATTCCGCTCTGCACACGCGAATCGATATATAACTTCATCTGTTCCCACAATCCGAGACTGATAAACATGTTTCATATCTGGTCAAGCTTTAAAGATTGAAATGTCTGGTTTTGGGCGCAAGTGCAAATAAAACTGAAGTGGACTCAAACGAGGGAATCTCTCCGATGTAAAGAGGTTTGAATTGTGCTTCTTATCTGTGCTGCAAAATGGAAATGTGGATCAGAAAAGTCCGATATATAAACATAATTTTGTGAAGATAGTGTACATTTCTCTTCTTTGTAATAGAAAGTCTTTTTTTTTTTTTTTTTTTAGATGTGATCTATTTCCAGTATTTGAACATTTACTGAAGATCCAGATCGCAGTTGGATTTGATATTTAAAACAATTAACAATGTATTTTCACGTCAATAATCATAAACTTCAAATTCCGTAAAGAGAAGGATTTGGTGAAAGCAGCTGTTCTTTTAGTTGTTCTTCTATACCATCACACACTCTTCTGAAATGACATCTGGTTTTTAATAATTCATATACAACAAAAAATAGCACAATAAGACTGAGCAAGTGAAGATAACCATTGTTAAATCAGCATAATGTTTACTTCAAATCCACTTTCACTGTGGACTGGACGGTGTCATCGCACTGCAGTGAAAGCTTCAAGTGTTTTTTAAAGTTAAACTGCGACACGAGAGGAAACGCAGACTTGTTAAAAAGACAATTTCTTCTGTTATTATTATTATTATTATTATTATTATTATTATTATTATTATTATTATTGCTAATGAATAATATTATTGTTTGCAACAGCCTGGGACCATGTTTAGGCAGCACTTTTAAATTGTTTTCCCCCTAGTTTTCATAATAAACTATTTTCTCTTAAAATGATTGTGGTGAGAGAATTATTATTATTATTATTATTATTATTATTATTATTATTATTATTATTATTATTATTATTATTAATTACTCGCTTACTTTAATTTGTTTTACCCAGATTTATAAATTATCAGTGCTGTATATTCATCAACCTTATTTTTTAAGTGTTAGATAAATTTGACAATAAATTCAAAATTTGTCTTATGTTTGGCAAAAAAAATAAATAAAAAGCCTTTCGTCAGCTACTGAAAACTAATGAAACTTTTTTTTATTTTATATAAAAAATCATCGCATGCATTTGAACAAATGTACAAAATATAAATCGGGAATGTTGTTTTGCTTTAGAATCTTTATGATGTCGTGATTTATATTAGGACACCTATATATTATTATTATATATCACTGGTCGTGTATTAAATATGTTTAATGTAAAAAATACAAACGAAAAAGTAACGAAGAGACAAAATCACTGCTTTATACAATTACAATTATAATATATAAGACTGTATAGTGGAATAATCCGGGAACCTGAACTTGAACCTGAAGGTTAATGAGTAGAATCACTGCAGTGAAGATCAGCGCGGCGGTGAATAAAGTGAGAGAACCGGAAGTGTTTTAGTAGTTTACAAAAATAGACATGTTTTATTCTACAATGTGATCTCACACAAGCTACACTGCTAAACATGATCAATTATTACAAACAATTACTTCTCAACTACTGATCCTTTTTTCGTGAACAAGGACAAATAACGACCTTCTATATAAAATATAAACGTATTTATTTTACATCTAGTGTTTTTGTTTGTTTTGTGGAATTCTGCTAAAATTCACCTCAAAAGGGAAATATTTTAAATATTTGTTCTATTAGAAAAGTGAACGTTTTATACAGTTTTATACATTCACTTGTGTACGTCACTTTACGGATGTAAAGGTTAGAAATGTACATATTACACTACAGACAGCAGGTATATAAACAGACAGAAAAATAAAGATTTGAATTTAAGATTTAGGTTTTTTAAATGTTGTAAATCGATATATCTGATTTGCAATAAAAGACAGATAAAAATGAGCAGGGAAAGAAATCCTTGGAAAGATCAGCAGTGTTTCATCCCGTGTTTCTCTCTTTCTTTGCTTTACTGACGACATCTTTTTGTATCAGAAGTTTTTATTTTGGCCTTTAAAAGTTCTTTTCGCTTAAACACTTAGCTATAAGGGTTAGTAACCTATTACTTAACTATAAGGGTTATTAAGTACAGTATAAGTAAGGAGGAGGATAAAAAAGCTCTGTAGATTCCAAACAAAAAAAGGACATAAAAAGAAAGAAGAGTTTAAGATCACTCACTCTACCTTTTTAAGGCTTATCTGAAAACTATGAATATTGTTGTAATAATAATAATAATAATAATAATAATAATAATAATAATAATATCACATGGACGCCCCAGTCAGGTGTGTGTGTGTGTGGGTGTGTGTCAGGAATTCACCAAAACAGCAACATTAACTCATTCTTCCAGTTACTTAAATATTCTCAAGATAATAATCTTTTAGCTTCTAAATATAGCTGTCACACACAGGGGCATTTGGGCATATTTTAAAGCTTGCTTATGTGAGTTCTTGTGTAACATCCTCATATTGTTCGTATGAAATTCACTAATCTGAGCTGATTCTACACATTAAACCAGTTTTTCTGATCCGGAATCAGATGTGTAGCCTACATGTGTTCCATATTCTGATGTTATATGGACCATGATGCACTGCACTGAGGGAGAAGTGGGATTGAGGGCAGTGATTTTTTTTGTGGTTAAATGCAGGATGTTAGCAAGATCACTGTCTTCATATAACATGGCTTAACATGAACCACTAACAAAGTATAATCAATTTTGCTTTGACATATTGACCTGTGATGGATAGCTGATCTCTTCTCCCTCTCATTCTGTGGGTTATATTCATGTTGATCATTGGAAACTTTTTGATCATTATAGTTGTCAATCTAACTGACATTTAAGATGTTTTCAGCATAATTTCTCTCATATGACGGATGGTGAGCAGGTCAGGGCGAGCCAAAGGCTTGCCGTTGAAGCTAAAAATTTTATCATTCTGCATCATCTTCTCTTCTATCTTGTCATCTTTTATTCTGCAGATCATTTTTATTTTGAATTTATGCATCACTGTAAAGCTGCTTTGCAACAATGTCTATTGTTAAATAAAAATGGAATTGAACCAAACTTGTTCAAGCGATGTTAAACCATGAATTTCCTCAGTTGACCCAGTGGTTCTATTGTTAGCTATACTGGAAACCTGTAAAATGCACCTGCAAATGGCAATCCAGGACTAGGAAAGGGTTTGTCAAGGCATTGAAAGGATTGAAAATTTAGCATACAATATTACACATTAACATATTAGTTCTTCCACTTACATTCGGCAGATGCCCATATCTAATTCTATGTTTCTAATTTTTATACAGCTGAGCAATGGAAGGTTATGGGTTACATCTTCCTGGTTGAAAGTAAACACAAGGTCCTACTCATTCAAGGTCTTCAGTTCAGGATTCCAGTAGATTACAAACAATTGATCCAATTTATAAATGCAGATGATAAAATGACTTAAATGTTACCTGAACCAGTTGAGGAACATTCTTTTTGCAGCCATTGTCAAAAGGGCCAATAAACCTAGCAGCATTGTGCACACAAATATCATTGCTGAACCTTTGCTCACTGCAAGATTACATTGGGCAGTGCAGGATTGGGCAAACCCATGCAGGCCAACACAGACATCCCACTCCCTGTACCCACACTAGTCTGTAATAGAACAGTGAGCTCTCCATAGACTGCCTGTAGAAACCCTGCAAATTCATTTGTGATGCCAATCTGAAGAATTTATAAATATTTTACTAATTCATCTGCATTTTGCAGGACACTGAGCACGAGGAGAGAAAACAGCCCACATGGGACATTTTTTGAAACCAAGACCAGGTAAACATGCTGCCATTCAGATTTTGTCCAAATAAGAACCACAAAAAGTCAATACAATCAACTGAATTTTATTTGAATTTTGCACACATCTGGACTAAGAGATGGCAGCGGTGACTTGTTTCTTCAGGGGACTTTATCGCTTTTATCCAGCACACTGCAGGAGAGAGAAAAGAAAAGGCATTAGTACCATGACACCAACACCACAACATGCATTTACCTTTTACTACCAGTGTCAAACTGCTCAAAATCAAGATACCCAGAAAAACAAAACTATTTGCAATTCAACACAACTTAAGGTTCTCATCTTATTAACCCATGTACATTTTCGTGTCCCTTTAATAGGCATGTACATTAAGTATCATACCAGGTTTTGAGAATTAACTGGACATTATTAAGCAGATTTTTTTCCAAAATGAATTTGACACTAACTTGAATAGGCTGTAACCTATCGAAGCCTTCTTGCTTCTCTTTCAGACTCCAGAAGTGTCAGAACGTCTCCCTCCCTCACTGGGCCCTTCACATTTCTGATGATAGAGCGATTGCTGTCATCCATGAACTCGACACGCACCTGAGAGAACAAGAGATGACACCATCAACACAAGACTGAATAAAGAGACCACAAATTTTAAAATCATAATGAAGCCAAATGCCTCCACAAATTTATGACAGTATCAAGTCTGTTTATATTCTGTATTAGAAAATATAGCAGTATAAACAGAATAAACCGTATAAACAACTCATCCCTGCTTCAGTGACTTCATTACTGTATATAATAGATATATTGGGTCAGTACTCACCTGGGTACACTGACCCTGAGACCCAGTTCTACCCAGAACTTTAGTGACCTGTAACAGAGAAAACGGCTTTAACAGAAGCTACATGAGCTTTTCAGCACAGAACGTTTAACGGCAGGAAACACAACAAAAATCTGTCTGTGTCTAAACGTGTTCATAACGCAACATACATTTATACACAACACTCATGTTGTGCAGCTACTAGCGCAAAGGGCAGTTATAAACAACGTGAACACCGTTAGTTAGCTGCTAAACAGCGTTAGTTAGTAGCTAGTTAGCAACGTTAGCTGCACAGCATCACACCGTATAAACACTTTATACACCGGAGATCAGCGCTAGCTCATTTCTACTGCTATCAAAACAACAAATGAAGTTGTAACTGCTTTAAGACGCGGACTAAAGGACATTTGTGTGTGAAACTAAAGCAGATATTTAACGTGTCTCACTCTGGCGAGCTTGATGGGCTGCACGCGGCTGGCGTCCATGATCTTACCGTCGCTGAGAAAGGAAGTGACGTGTGCACGGAGCCTATATATACCCAACATAAAAGTGCCATTTTCTCATTTTAATAAAGGTGGTTTTATGTGTCTGTTTTATTAAATACATTTTTTTTTCTCTAATAATTAATAGATTTGTGAATTTAAGACTTATCTGTGCGAAAATAATATACTGTCGGTCCAGATGCGTTTCCGTTTCCGGGTCATTTGATGTGCGATGAAATCCTTTTAGTTCCTGTCGCTACTCGATCCGTACAGCAACACGATCGGTTCCGCGCATGTGCAAAATGACGTCACTTCCTGTCATCGCCGACGGCAGTTGTCATAGCACTTTATTTGCAAGTCTCCTTAAAATTAGTTAAACACACAAAAGCCCTCAAATTGATTTCTCTGTTAGAGAGAAATAAACTAATTTAAAATAAAGCCCTTTTTGATTTATTTTGATACATATATATATATTTATTTACTAATTAGTATTATTTTATTTATTTATTTTATTTAATTTTTTTGCCAGTTTGTTTTATTGTGATCTCTGTTATTGGCTATGCTTAACCTATGGCTGATTATTGTAATGATACTTGTGATTTGACTATGTACCTTGTTTGTTTGTTTTCTTATGTTTGGTTACAATAAAAAAAAATAATAATAAAAATTCATTTGCATGTCTTATTATTTGCAACTATTATTTGTCTGCCTTTCAACAATTAATAATATTGCTCGTTTCATGTCTGTTTTGTGTGCAAGTTTGCTTACTCTAACTTGTTTTTATGGTATTGTTGTCCTAAGCAATCACTAAAATAATATCTAAAATTTTTAAGGTTAATATGTGACACAAAATAAAACGTATGAGAAAATGTAGTAAAATTAAACTATAGTTTACATATGTTACACATAATTTTGGAACTACAGATGTGTGTGATTACATTTACAAAAACACAGGACAAAACTGATTTATTCAACTGATTTATTCATAAATTAATTTGTTCCCTCCCTCACTCCCTCACTCCCTCCCTCACTCCATCACTCACTCACTCACAAACTCACTCACTCACTCACAAACTCACTCACTCACTCCATCACTCACTCACTCTCTCACTCACAAACTCACTCACTCACTCACTCACAAACTCACTCACTCCATCCCTCACTCACTCACTCACTCCATGCCTCACTCACTCACTCACGAAACATGGCATTGACCTTTAAGCCTTTTTCATCAATGCAGTAGGACAAAAATGTTTCCATGTCCTCTTGACATTGAAAAATAAACATAGTCATCCTTTGCCTCAGGGAATTCATCACACATGACCCTTTTGAGGGCAGTTTTATTTTGTGTCGGTTTAATTTCAGATTAACTGATTTTGGCCTCCAGGTTGACATCAGAAAACGAAGAAAATGGAATACTTGGACTATTTTAATGATGATGAAAGGGTACCACCAAGACCAGATCGGCGGGCAATTATAGACAGGAGCAACCCACTGAATGAGTTTGATGAAATTAACTTTTGTGACCGTTTTTGTATGTACAAACAAAATGTAGCTGACATAATTATTTTGCTTGAACCAAGGCTTTCATCTCACTCTTTAAGGGGAAGGCCTATCCCTCCTTCCTTACAAATTCTGATTACCTTGAGGTTTTTGGCATGTGAAACATTCCATCGTGAAACAGGAGATTTGTGTGGCGTGAGTGAACCAACAGTGTGCAAAATAGTCCACAAAGTCTGCAATGCTATATGTAAACTAAAAGATGACTACATCAAGTTCCCTGATGCTGCTACCCAAGCCATCTACAAGGTGCAGTTCTATGAATATGGCAATTTCCCTGGAGTCATTGGCTGCATTGATGGGTGTCATATATCCATAAAGCGTCCCTCTACACCAGATGCTGAAGAGTACAGGAATCGTAAAAACTGGTTCTCAATAAATGTGCAAGGTGTGTGCACTCCAATTATGCAGTTCTCCAACATTGTTGCACGCTGGAAAGGTGCAACTCATGACTCAAGGATTTTCCAAAACTCCTCTTTGTATGCTCATTTGGAAGGAGGACAACATAGTGGAATCATACTTGGTGACAGTGGGTATGCACAGAACAACTTCTTGTTCACCCCATCTTCATGCAGTCACACCAGAGCAACAGAGCTACAACCAAGCACACATCCGCACTAGAGGTATAGTGGAGCGCATGTTTGGTGTGTGGAAGAGTCGTTTCCAGTGTCTCAGACGCACACTGCGCTTTGAACCAAGAAGATGCTGTATTGTGATAATTGCTGCAGCAGTGCTTCACAATTACATTAAACATGGCTGGCCAGATCCTGAAATGGAAGATGACAGTGACCTAGATATTCCCATTGTTGAAGCCAACAAAGACAGATATGGACTAGCCTGCAGAGATGTTTTTGCTTTGCAGCATTTTTCTCAAAGACAATGAATTATGACAATTGCCCTGTATTGTTTTCAAGATTATTTTAATTTAAACAAACGAAATTTCAGAACCCAGAATTTGTTGCTGCTTCATGTTTCTCTCCTCCTCCTTCAAAGCCAACTCAATATTAAAGATTTTCATCTTTATTTCATGTTCTTCTTTTAAATACTTTAATTTGTGCTCATGATAGTCCATGGTCAGTTTCTCTTGTATGGTCTGTCTCTTGGGCTTTCGGCCCAGGTTAGCGACACCATCTTCCCTCCTGGCTGCCTCAGATGTAGTGGGCTGACATGTACCCTCTCTCGGGCCCTCCAAGCTTACGTGGTCATCTGAAAAACATTGTATTGATGATGCATCAGAGAACAATACTTGAGTTGAGTTCTTTGCTTATTTTTGTTTTGGGGGTATAAGAGATGACAGACAGCATTACATATTCTCTGAAGTCTGAGGATGGCACATGTTGCCTACCAAATGAAGATTGGACAGGTGCCCCATCTGAACTGTCCATATGGTCATCATCTGGGATACCTTCCAGGGGTTGCTGGCTATCAATGAGGGCAATCAACAAGTCTCCCATGTCATCTGTCTCTGGGGTCTCATTTATAAAACTGTGCGTAGGATCCCTACTAAAAGTTTACGTACGCCCAAAAGCCAAAAATGGCGTACGCCAAAAAAAAAAACATCCGATTTATAAAACCGTGCGTACGCACTCCTCTAAGCAATGTTCCCTTTATAAATCACAGATCACCCGCAGATGTGCGAACGTGAAATCCCGCCCTGTACACTCCCATTTTTAACCATAAATAGTCAATGCAAATCACTGTGCGGGCACGAGAGTGGACCTCGTTATAATGAGTTTCCGCTGCGCTCTGCGGGTTTAAAAATGGGGTGAAGAGCCAGCGTCTCAGGGGGGTAGCCACTGTCGCCTGCAGGTTACAATTCTATTAAAAGCAACATTGTTATAATTATATTAAAAACAAAATTGTTACAGTTTCTACTTTTTAATATTGTTAAACTCACCAAGAAGCCAGCCATCACGTACTGCGCCTGTATTTAGTCTGTTCCCTACACTGCTATGTGTCAAGATAAAGGAATCATGTGTTGAACCAGGCCAGCGTGCCACAATGTTTGTGAGGGTCATGTTGGAGTCACATATGATTTGCACATTAATAGAATGCACATGCTTTCTATTAACATAAGCAAATTCATTTTCAGATGGTGCCTTTATAGCAACATGAGCGCAGTCAATTGCGCCGATTACATTTGGGAAACCAGACATTGCTGCAAATTGCATTTTAATTTCGGCCTGTTTTTCGCACAGTGTAGGGGAACCTGATGTATCGACTACCCATATTAAGTATACCATTCAAAACGACAGATATTATGGCACTCAGGGACGGCTGTGATATACTAGACCTATAGGGTGAGATGATAGATTCCAGTAGAATTATTTCATATACAAAAAGGTCTTAGAGACAAAGTTGAGGATTACTTATAGTTTTTTTTATATAAATAATTTACCTGTCTGCCAATTCCTGCTGGAAACAGCCGGTTGCCAAGAACCCCAGAGTGGTGAGGACTTGTATTTGGACTGGGAGGGCATGGTCGTGTTGCCCTCTCTAATACTGGACCCAATTCAGCACATAGATCTAAGAGCACAGCTCTAGGGAATCTAAATCAGCTTATTAGCCAGTCATCATAATGGGCCAGGAAATCATCATGGTCCCTGAAAACTCGTTCTCTCCTTATTCTGCCATTGGCGTAATCCTCCAACAGTGCCAGCAGTGCCATCATGAAGCATTACATACCCGGGTCACCGGAGGATTTATATGTTTCTAGCAATTAGACTGATCGTTAACACCTAAAAATCACAGAATTAATTTGTGGGCGAAAATTTAAGACGAAAATGTTATAGTGAACACATGCTTCTTCATGACGGTTTTGTAATGAACACCGTAATAGTTAGGACCGATGATAGGTAGCGACTGTGCTTCATGACTGTATTTGCAGACTTTGACATTTTATGATATATGTACATTAAGGAAAATATTTCATTTTACACAGTGCTCTGCAGTTCTCTAATAAAAGGGTATTTCATGCTATTCTGTATCACATGTAGTCGCGCCATCTCCTCCTGCGCTCCCGTTGTGGACAATGTGACTGTAAGGCAGCGCTGATTATTCATTCATTCATTCATCTTCTAGCGCTTATCCGAACTACTCGGGTCACGGGAGCCTGTGCCTATCCTCAGGCGTCATTGGGCATCAAGGCAGGATACACCCTGGACGGAGTAGCGCTGATTATTATTATTATTTTATTTTTAATACATTTTGAATTACGTTTAGATTTTACTAGATGTATATAGCCTAAAACAATCAGCACAAATAACACTGTTGGATTTAATCTTCATGATAATGTGGTAATAACGTATGAAATGGAGTGAAAATTAAATGTCATTAATTCTTATAATCGTTCTTCTCACATGTATTTTCTACAATCTAACTTCAGTTCACGACCTCACCATCTGTGTCGCCAATTCCCTTTGTCTCCAGAATGTGCGTACGCACAGCTCAAAGTTTGCTTAAGGGTGCGCACATTTTCCCGTCAAGTTTGTTTTTTATAGATCACAACCTTTGCGTGAAAACTGGCGTACGCACGTTTCCAGCCCCGTTTTGTGCGTACGCACGCTTTATAAATGAGACCCCTGGTCTTTCCGGGGGTCCACCACAAGTCTTGAAATGCTCCCTACAAGCAGCAGCATTTGTCTTCTTTAATTGAATTTTTGTTTTTCCAGATCTTGGAAAGATGACAATTTAGAAATTATGTTAGTAATTATTATACAGTTTCTTTAATTTCTGAATTACAGATATGTTTCAGTCCCACTGTGTGTGCAACACAAAACAAACTTTAAGGACTGTTTTGTAAAAGTGGGAAAACCTAATAAATACACTCTTACCTAAAGTTGCTGGACTGTCCTTTGGCTTACTTTTTCATTTGAGTTAAATTCAGTGCAAATTTTACTCCAGGCTTTTTCTCTTTTTTTTTCTTTATTTTTTTTTTTACATTCTTTTTCTTGCTTTCTGTTGATGAATAATGCTGTTTCTTCTCAATAATTGAGTGGTTTGACACAATTTGCTTCAACAAATGTTTTTCAAATTCACAGAAATTTTTTGAACGTCTCCGTTTACCTTTGTCCATTGTTTGGTTGGATGATTTACTCCAGTTCCACACAACGCTAATGTGTTTTAAGATTCCATCCCTGGTTTTTGAAGTGTCCTCAGGTAATCACTATGCTCTAGTCATTAATATAATCAGGCTTCACAAAGAGTAGCCTGTTAGTCCTAATTTAGCTTAGTCTGTGACTCTCTAGTCTACAACTAATTAATCTCAACTTAAGTAGTGTCTCAAAAAGCCTTTTTTTAATTCTGAATTAATTTAAGAAGAATTAGGCTAGTTCTGACTTTATTTAATCCCTGTCTGGGAAACAGCCCCAAAGTGGCTAACCACTACAACATCTCAAGTGTTGTGTTGTTGCTATTGGAATGTCTTAAATTGAAACTGGATACCACCTGTAATAGTTTTTAGACGCTTAAATTATCAACATGTAAAAGCATGTTTAGTAACCTAATACTTCTACTAGTAATAATAATAATAATAATAATAATAATAATAATAATAATAATAATAAGATGAAGAAATGGGTAGAAAGTTTGTTGGATGTTTGTTGTAGGTGTTTGTTATCCCAAGCCTTTATCTCTCACACATTGGGCCATGGGGTTTGAATTCTGTAACCTTACATTCATTAGCACTGAGCTTTTGTCACTTTTCTCTCCTTGGTGGTTTTGGTTCAACTGGCTGGTCTAGTGTGCAGTGTGTACTACATACCTTCAGGTGTTATGGGTGAAATGGCTTTAGTGCATATTTGCTAACCGTCAGATCAGTATCAGTTGGGAAGATGTGTGTTGGGAAGTGAGATGGACACTGCAGTACAGCTCATTATAATTCTACATGTCTCTTTAGAAATAATTAGTCTTAAATACTTTGGGTTGGACAATCATTTGGAATGCATTGTGGTCAAACTGACAATTATAAACAATGCTCCTAGAAATGCAAAAAATGTGATCAGAGTATGCAACTAACCTATTCACCAACAGGTATGTTTTTTGGGAATTAGGAAAACCCAGAGAAAACACATGTAACAGGAGCACTAAAATAACTCAAATAAGCTTTACATCATCCAATAGATGATAATTCTCTATAAATTAAGGTGTATCCTCACTTAGTTCCAGTATTCAATGGATAGGCTCCAACTCCATTGCAACCCTGACCAGTTACTGAGGTTTTAACTGGTAGTGAAGCCCCAAGCCTGGACAAAAATGGGAGGTTTGTGTCAGGAAAGGCATCCAGCATAAAACCTGAAAAGCAAGCAGCAGAAGGACATAAAATAGAATATTAAAACGTACAACATATAAGAACTATAAGACTCTATTCTACTCTAGACACTATTTCTCAACATTTTTTGTAATTATGTTGCTTGTAGAAGCCAACATTCTGTTTTGCTTATTCTTCTTAGACAAAAATTTATTAATTGCTACCCCTTAGGGCTTTCAAGCCACATGCACCAAAATTGGATATGTCGTAGAGCCTGGTCTAAAGTTTGTTGTACCAAGTACCAAGTCTCAAAATTGCCTTTTTTTCCCCAAGCTATCTACACAAAACTTGGCCAGCTTCTTTAGGATGTTACTCTGGACAAAAGTTAAATTGGTGTACCGACTGGCCTTTCGGTTTTCCCGCAGCTCTGCCCCCAAAATCAAAAATTGGCACCAAATGGACATGTGATATATCAAAACACACAATGAGGTCACAGGTCACAGGTATTCGGGTGACGTCACATGCTTCTATCCACTCGCCTCCAAAGGTATTGTCACCCTAGAATACCGACCTTTGGGAATACTTGCTCTGACAAGCCAACATCAATGTTTTTCACAACAAACTTTACAAATCTAGTTAAAAATATGTAATCTAATTCTTATTCTATTACCAGATTATTACCAGATTATCACTCTTTGGAATGAAAGATATTTGCTCCCTATGTAAAAGAGTCCTTCAATAATTATACCAAGTTTTTAGTCCATTCATATTCAGTACAATATTCAGGTGGAAGCTACCTTCATTTTGTACTCACTTATCATAATTTGCTATAATAACACTGTTAGAAGAAACTTTTATGATTTCATTTACAACATAGTAATCATTGCAATAATTGATTCACTACATGGTATGATATTTTGGTAAATAATATTGTACATACATTTTAAAGGGAATATAATGGCCATGACTTAATTATGTTTAAACTTATTCCAGTGAAATGTATTATCTGATTCCCCATATCCCACCCACCCCCAAAAGAGAGTTTGCTCTGGGTGTGGTGGAGCGTACTATCTTTGGTGTACATTGCGTTGCTGTAAACGTCACATTCATATTTCAAAATAGAACCTTCCTTTTGTTCACCTCAAAAAAGCCTGATTACTCAACAATGTTCTCTTTGAAATCCGGCATGACCAATGTTACAATGCATGTTTGAAACCTACCTGAGCACCTTTCACATAATTTCTCAAAAGAATTCTTTTGAAAGCTTTTTCTACAAGTGCAGTGTTTTTCCAGCTCTATTTAAACGATCACCTTTTTGGAAATCCATTTTACTGTGTTAACATGTGTTGTGCAGTTCTAGCTGATGTCCTGTGGACGCTAAATGGTGCAGTTGACAAAAAAATGAACACTACAAGCAGGAGTGCAAAGATTCATATCAGCGTTACACCTTAGTGTATTCTACATACCTGCATATGTGTGTGTGATAAAGATCAGCGAATTACAATAAAAAAAACCCCATCAAGGTCAGCAACACACAAACATGTCAGAATGACACGGCTGGGTGTTGTCATTATTGGAATGCTGTTGACGAGGTAAAGGTGTGTGACTCATCCACCCCATTTCAAATTGAAGAGATTATATATATTTGTACAGTTTGCTAGAAAAGTGCATTGTCCTATTATTACCTAAAAATACAATACACATATACTGACTTTTGTGCATACTCATTTTACACCAAAAATATTTTTACCTGATACCTCATACCATCACACTCAGAATTTCCCATATATGGGAACAAATGTGGTTTAGAAACTATACATATATTGTCAACCAAAACTAAACACATATTGTTTTTGAAATAAACATATGTTACACTGAAGTGGTTTATGGTGGTGTAATAGGTGGTAATTTGGAAAAGTATACAATCCCCCGAAATGGGTGTGGTTAGCTATGCTATAAAGGAAAGTATGTCTGGAGTTTCATCAACCATTACAATGAGAGCATCAGAAAAAAAGTTTGTCATGCAGAACTTAGCCACTCAATGTTATGTTCTCTTTGCCTGGCTTGTCGTATTTAGCTCCAGTCTACTAGTCTCCAGAACTGTTCAGGATTACACAGGAACAAATCAAACTCTACAGCTTGAGGCTATTAAAACTAGTATGCTGGAGTACTTGGGGATGGACAGACCACCGCCGCCGCCGTCCAGAGGAAAGTCGTCTTTTCAGGAACTAATCAGAATATACCGTCAATATCAGAGCTTGAGGAGGAACATGCAGTCTTTTCAGAGTGGCTCCAGTTTCTTCCTTCACACCACAGGTAACTAAATTTAGGCCATTTCACAGATTCTATACTTAACATTGTTGTAGCCAAGGACTAGTCTTAGTGTTAAGATAAAAATCAGTAGATCTTTTTGACAGCTTGCATATTAAATCTGTTTCACTGTCACTTTGTTTGAAGTATGAAGAAAAGAATAACTGGTTATTAATAAATATCTTGTATATCTGGTTGTCATATGTCATGTTTGAAAGTGCATGAATAGCATGAAATGTGTTCGATAACTGACAAATTAGCTGTGAGCATTGAGAGGTTCAAATAATTCCTTTAAGGCTTTTCTACTAGTTCTGATGCTTTAAAGATATTACTTAATAAACATTTGACAAAATGACTTTAATTTGTAATTAACCATATTTTAAAAAGCACATGCAGTAAAATAAAATATTTGACATTATACTTTTCTTTACAGTTCAGCCATTGAATTCTCAGCAGAATAGTCCTGAATCAGTGACTCAATGGTTCAGGGCTGTTTTTCACAGGGAGTCTCATATAACAGACGAGTTTCTCTTGGCACAAGCACAGCTGCAACTTCAAAGACCTCTGGATAACAATTTTGACCAACCACTACGCAGTCAGAAAACTCTGGTTAGAATACATATCACCACCCATTCTTATATGGAGAAGGTATTTAGTTCCAAGAAATTGCAATCACGAGTTCACAATGTTACAATGGATGTGACTTTTGCAGTTAACAGATGGCTCGGGAAGACTAGCAATGCTTTACTATTTGTGGACATTGGCTTTGTTAGAAAAAAAGAAGGTGAAACTGAATCCACTCCACAGATCTGTTTGGAACTTAAGTTAATGGATGGTAAATTGAGAAAAGCTCGTTCCACGTATGGAGAAAACTTTGAGGAGGACAGCTACTGTAGTCGGAAGTCACTGAGTGTTTCCTTTGAGGAGATTGGCTGGTCAGACTGGATTGTGGCTCCAGCTGGCTACACAATGTATTTCTGTGATGGTTCTTGCCCACACAATTACAAACCAGCCAGTATGCACACTCAGATAAAGTCACGTCTATATCGCTTGACCAAGGGAGCGACGCCTCGCCCATGTTGCGTGCCAGCTGACTATGAGCCCATGATTCTCATGCACTACGATAGCCGGGGAAAGCTAAAACTAACATCCTTCAATGATTTGATCGTTACCAAATGCCACTGTGCTTAAAATATTTATGCTAGCACATGGTTACAGATGTGTGTGTGTGTGTGCGGGTGGGGAGGGGTTCACTGTTCTTTTAAATTTCAAAAATAGTGTGCAACAATGCTGTACACGGACATGGTTACATTTCTAATATTTCTCTGATGGGACTCTTCTTCCTCACTAGAGAAAATACACCTGGATCCTCAGTATTAAACATAAATAAAAGCCTTAGTTTCACACGTAAAATTAGAATTATTTATTATAATTTATTAATGACGTTTTGTATTCTTGTCTTTTCTTATAGAGTAGACCAGTAAGTAAGTAAGTAAGACCATTTGTGTAAGTCATTCATTTAGTATTTAAAAAAACAGTATCTTGAATAATTTTGCTCAATGTATTTAATTTATTACTGCTTGCTATGTATTTACTATGTGAAATATCATGTTTCCTGTATCTACTATTTTTGTTGAATCATTCTAATACCATTGTGTATAATGGCAGACTTGTGTAAGTGTAGTGAGCTGATTTTAAAGTAAACAATCTTTGATCATTTTTCAAGGTCAGGGAGTGCCAGTAATCAAACATATGACAAACTCTTTTACAGTACAATAACCTTGAACATATATATTTCTACCCCACATGGCCTTGACTAAAAAGTGAAAAGGTAAAGATCGGAAATGAATCATGTCACTGTAGCCATGTCACTTGAGCAATACATTTTACTGAGCAAAGAAATTAAAAAGATCAGAACCCAAGTATTCACCCTGAGTAGGTATTTTATAGAGACAATCACTTTAAAATAGCAATAATGATACAATGGAAATTACATCATTTGGAACAGAGTCATAATTTAGGCAGCTATGGTACATACCAACTGATAAAACAATAACAAAAAGACTATTCATTTTCACTGTTCAGTGAAATACATTTATTACAGCTCATAAAATTTGACAGTCCATCCTCTCAATGGTTGATAAGGCTCATTCTGCAGTTATTTTCCAATCACAGGCATTTGTTAGGCTGAGCACACAGACCATGTAACACATTCCTTCAGGCACGTTGAGATCCTCTGACGTCACATGTGTTAAACATGAGGTATTTGAACACAAGTGTCTCAAAGGAAGCTAAGTCTCATTTTTCCAGTTGGTAGATATGATATGGCAGTGTAACTATTTACCACCAAAAACAAAAGCTTTACACTTCTCCAAGATGACATATATTTTTTTGTTATCTTACTGTGTTCTACTAGCCAGAAGTCTGAAAGGTAAATGTAATAAACCTATAACAGCTTGCAATGTTGTCCATATTAAAGAGTTGGTTTAAACTGTACCAATGTATATATAACTACCACACTCTTCCTATAAAAACAGATTAAAATGTGAGACATTCTAATTAATGTCTCCCAGCATATGTTCCAATGACATCTACAGAAATTTGATAAAACAACAAAAATGTTGTTGTTTTTTTATTCTTTGAAAATGATTTCTCAACAAACATTGCTATAACCAGCCAAAATTATTGGAAAGCCATTCCTCAACTTATCCCAAAGCAGAGCCTGCATTGTCTTTACTGTCTGTGTTTTCGGTCATTACCATGCTGAGTCTTCATTCTAGTCTGTGGTTTTTACATGTTTTTAGCAAGTTTCTGAACTTGAACAAGGTTTCGAGATCCTCACAGCATTATGCTGTCACCACCATGTTTCAGTGTAGGGTTGAGGAGTCATGTGCTTTCTGAAGAGTGACTTGCATATGGACTCTGATTCTTACTGGACTCTTACTTCTTACTTAAAGATGATGGACCTTTTTTTTCTATACTCTCCCCCAGATCTGTGCCATGACACTATCCTTGAATGGTATCTTGAATGGTGTCAGCTGCCCTTTTTTGACTGTAATAGCAGAGGGTCTTCTATCAATGTGATATTTTTAATTTTTTAAATATATATATATATATATATATATATATATATATATATATATATATATATATATTTAAAAAAAAATTTTCAACAAAACAATATTTGTCAGAACTTTTGTCTTTTCATTCTAGGGTATTTTTTAGGTTAACAAATGAATCAGTTTTGAATAATTTGGCCCCTCAATATCTGTGTGAGCTGTTAACCCCCTACATTCCTACACATGCTCTACGCTCTTCTGAAGCTGGTTTTCTAACTGTCCAAACAAAACAGCTAAAAACTATGGGTGATCGGGCTTTTTTCTTCTTTGACTCCCAAATTGTGGAATTTCCTGTCCAGAGATTAGGAATGCAGAATCCCTGAGTGTTTTGAAATCCCACCTTAAAACTTACTTTTTAGGGCAGCTTTTATGTGATTACTTTGTTTGTTATTTATTGGCTTTTTATTTACTGTATGGTTAGTTTTAGTGCCTGTAATATTTTGTGTATCTGTTAATTTCATCTTTTTATGTCAAGCGCTTTGAGATGCTACTTTTAAAGGCGCTATACAAAATAAAGTTTATTATTATTATTATTATTATTATTATTATTATTATTATTGAAGTAAAGCTATAATGTAACAAAATGAAGAAAATGTAAAGGGATCATGAATAAGTTCTACACTATATGACTTTAACAACAATTTTAATATAGTTGAACTGTGCATAACAATAGATTATCATTACTGTAACTCCAAATATTGAGCAGAGATCTACCTATAGGAGGATAAATATACCTCAACTTTGCTAAAGCATCTAAGTCTGGCTTCACAGATAGAAGTATGCATTCAGTATCCTTGTATGTAAGAAAGATACATTTCCTTCTCACTGCATTTTTTCTGTCCAAGTTTATCTATAGACCACACCTGGGTCAAAGTGCAGTGAGTCTTTGAGGAAATTGGTGTTGGATTAAATGTTCCGTTTCCACACAAGTCATCAGGGAAACCCATAAGCATAAAGGCTGGATTATGCTTACTGCCAAAGGCAATGCCATGAGAAGGACTGTTTGAGACAGCTTCCTAAAAACCAACTGGAAAGTGCCATAGATAAAATGTTTCCAGCACCAAGGACAGATCCAAGATACCATTAAGCTGCATGGTAAATAGCAAAGAATGACCAACTTCCTTTGTATATCTGCTGATGATCAACTGCTGCATTGTTTAAGCAAATGTAGCATGCTGAAATAGTGGCCAGGTGTGATTTATTTTTAATGATTTATTATTACCCCTAAATTCAAGTAAAGATCACAGACATATTGATGGAGATGTAGGGCTGAGGTGGTGAGATAAAGTCCACATCTATAAACCTCTTGTTCTCTGTACCCCTAATGGCAATAAGTGAATGTCTGTTGTCATCAGGCTCTATAGTCTCAGATATTTGAAATATATGCTCTTGTTCCATCTCTGAATTACATGAGGTAGCTAATGACAGAAAGAACCTGAACCTATGAGTCATGCATGTCCTTAGATATGAAAATTGCCACATTAAGGATAAATGTTAGGAATAAATAGTAACTTTTTTACTCTATGTTTCTATACCTCTGTATAGCTGCTTTGATACAATGTTCCCTGTTAAAATTGCTATACATATAAATTGAATTAAATTGAAAATTAAATCATTTCTCATCCCAGATTAAAGCTGCTATTTTTCTGATTCATTCTGAAATCAGAAGGCATAGTGTGCACAGTAGGATTTTACAAAGTAAAACTTTTTATCTGCCTATCAGGGTGTGTTACAGTAATTACAAACTATTAAAATGCAAAGAGCTAAAATTAAATATATATGCATATATATATACATATACATATACACGTATATATATATATATATATATATAATATATAATAACTATATAGTCATAGAAACAGACTAATAGATTGTCCATTGTTAGGCTCCTTCTAGACAGAGCATGAAATTTGATTGTCTATGTGTATTTGCTGTAGGAAAATGGACCTGCTCTAGAGCCCTCTGCTGTACAATAGCCACTGGTGATCATAACACAAACTCCCATCATGCATCACATTACACTCTCCCTTCAACAACTCCATTGGCTCTCTATCAAACATCGTATTGATTTTAAGATTCTTCTCCTCACTTTTAAAGCAATTCATAATCTTGCTCCATCAGACCTCTCAGATCCCGTACAGTTCTACACTCCCTTATGTACTCTCCGCTCTTCCTCATCCAGGCTCCTAAACCTTTCAGTCACACTGCTCCTCGTCTCTGGGATTCACTCCCATAAAACATCCATAAAACAGACTTGGGTTAAGGTTAGGGTAAGGGTAAGGGTTAGGGTAAGGGTTAGGGTAAGAGTTAGGGTAAGGGTAAGAGTTAGAGTAAGGGTTAGAGTTAGAGTAAGGGTTAGAGTAAGGGTAAGGGTTAGGGTAAGGGTAAGGGTTAGGGTAAGGGTAAGGGTTAGAGTAAGGGTAAGGGTTAGGGTAAGGGTAAGGGTTAGAGTAAGGGTAAGGGTTAGGGTAAGGGTAAGGGTTAGAGTAAGGGTAAGGGTTAGGGTAAGGGTAAGGGTTAGAGTAAGGGTAAGGGTAAGGGTTAGGGTAAGGGTAAGGGTTAGAGTAAGGGTAAGGGTTACAAACATCACCACGTTCAAAACACGACTCAAAACCAATTTTTTCAGATGCGTTTATTCCACATGATCTTAGGCTGTACTTAAATCTCTCTAATGTTTACTGTTAGATATCTGTTTTTCTTCTTAATATTGTTTTATTGGTGTATAATGCTATTTTATTTACTTTGTAAGGTGTGTGGTATACTTTGTATTTGTATGCTGACTTTGAGTGACTTGAAAGGTGCCTATAAATAAAATAATAATAAAACATTATTATTATTATTATTATTATTATTATTATTATTATTATTATTACAAATTTCTACCAAATCTTTAGACTGGTGGAAGGTTGGGAATAATGGTCAAAATGGTCATGTTTATGGATTACAAAACACCACCATCTAGTGGTGAAGCAGGTAAATGACACGTGGAACTGCTAGGGGTTTTGATTTGTCTACATTGAAACAAGGATGTATCATTTGTTTGCAAGTGCTGATGATGTTGTACAGACTGTGTAGGATCTCATCGGTTATCCCACCAGTATGATAAAACACAGTACTACATGATGACAAGGAGCAGTTCTGCAGTACAAGTTTCAAGTTCATGCTGACTTACAGACCCAGGTTTAATTATATCAATGTTGATATCGATTACTGCTTAGTTCCCCTTGAAAACTCCACAGTCAGTGGAGAGAGCAACGGTCATCTTGCCTTGTGTTGTTGACAGACAACATGGTGCTCCATTAGCACATCTTTCAAGTGCTCTGAGAAACTCGCAAACTCGCTTCCAGGGGATGTCAGTTACTACAGGAGAGTTCAAAACATGCAAATGTTGATTGGCTCACATGCTTTTTTTATTCATTATAATAAGAATCAGATGGAGCATTATTGCCAAGGATGCTTGTGCATACAAGGAATTTGTTTTAGTGTCATATACTTCCAGTACACAAAGACAAGAACATAAAAATAATAAAAATAAGATGAGAATTAAAAACACATATGTAAATACAAATAGAGAAAATTAAAAAATAAATTGAAAAATAAATAAATTGTATGTACAGCTGTGCTATACAGTAGATGATATAATGGAATAGAATAGAATAAAATAGAATGGAATGGAATGAGATGCAGGGATGTAATAGGATGGAGATGGTAACAATTAAATGTAAGATTATTGCACATTATTATGCAATAATAACTAACCCTAACCCTATTATTGTGCAATGGGAAACATTTAACTGTTCACATCAGGTAGATTGTCTGTGGGAAGAAACTGTGCCTGGTTGTGCTGGTATTTAGGGCTCTGTATTGCCGGCCAGATGGTAAAAGTTTAAAAAGTTGATGACTTGGATTTAAGGGATCCAGAGTGATTTTCTGAGCCGTTTTCCTCACTCTGGATCTCTACAGTTCTTGAAGGATGGGCAGAGGAACACCAATAATCCTTTTAGTACTCCGAACCTTTCTCTGTAGTCTTCTGATGTCTGATTTTGTTTTCTGAGCCAAACAGTTACTGATGTGTACAGAACAGACTTGATGACGGCTGAGTAGAACTGTTTCAGCAGCTCCTGTGGCAGTTTAAATGTCCTGGGAGATGGTGGAGCTCATGCCTTCACTGCAGCTCATTCTGATTCTGATTCTGATATGTGTAAGGCATGTATACTACAGTTACACTACAGTTACACTACATGTACACTACATGTACACTACACTACATGTACACTACAGTTACACTACACTACATGTATACTACAGTTACACTACAGTTACGCTACATGTACACTACACTACAGTTACACTACAGTTACACTACACTACATGTACACATTACACTACAGTAACACTACAGTAACACTACAGTTACACTACACTACATGTACACTAGTTACACTACAGTAACACTACAGTAACACTACAGTTATGCTACATGTACACTACACTACAGTTGCACTACAGTTACACTACAGTAACACTACAGTTACACTACACTACATGTACACTACAGTAACACTACAGTTACACTACACTACATGTACACTACAGTTACACTACAGTAACACTACAGTTACACTACACTACATGTACACTAGTTACACTACAGTAACACTACATGTACACTACAGTAACACTACATGTACACTACACTAACACTACAGTTACACTACAGTAAGACTACATGTACACTACAGTAACACTACAGTAACACTACACTACATGTACACTACAGTTACACTACAGTAACACTATAGTTACACTACACTACATGTACACTAGTTACACTACATGTATACTACAGTAACACTACAGTTACGCTACATGTACACTACACTACAGTTACACTACAGTAACACTACAGTTACACTACAGTTACACTACACTACATGTACACTACAGTTACACTACAGTAACACTACAGTTACACTACACTACATGTACACTAGTTACACTACAGTAACACTACAGTTACACTACAGTAACACTACATGTACACTACACTAACACTACAGTTACACTACAGTAACACTACATGTACACTACAGTTACACTACAGTTACACTACATGTACACTACACTACATGTACACTACAACCTACGCCATTTGGAACACTGAACGTAGCGTTACGTCGAGCGGATAGTTATGCGCACGCGTTTACGTGATGACGTTTTATCGCCCCGAGTTCCCATAATGCATTGAGGAGACGTTTAGATCCCCAGCACTAGAGCAGATCAGGAGGCGCTTCACCGCTATGAAGGCAGAACAAACGCCGTGTGGTGACTCGTGTTTATTCGCTGTAATGCTGTGAGTTGTTGAGCGATCAGCCATAAGGAACATGCGGATAGGACACGTGTCGGAGACCCAGACAGAGCTGTAGTTCCTGCAGTATAAACACTTCCCCCGGCGGCAATGACACCGGCCTCCGCAACCCCGCAGCTGATGAGAGACAAGCTGCTGCAGGCCATCGACAGCCACAGCAATGTGAGTAGCTCGCTCGCTAACGAGCAGCTGGTTATAACCGTTAATGGTCTTTATTTTAATTCAGTAACAAACGTTTAGTTTCCCTTTAACTGTCCGCTTCAGTTACCGACGCGTTTATTGTGCTGTAAAGCTGCTGTTAGCCGCTAACTGTTAGCACAAGTTTAGCTTTAAAGTTAGCCACAAGAAGCACTTTTATTAACACGGTCACTTTTGTGCTGAATAACGAGTTAAGTACTTTGTTGTGTTTTTACATTAACATTAATATTGTTGATGAACATAAAGTTTGACAGTAATTAGCATTAGCTAAAGCTCAGCTAAGTCACACGGAGCTACAGCAAGGTTGCAGGTCAGCAGTTAGCTGCTAATGTACAGTAACATAGTCTAGTTATAAAGTCAAACATTCAATTTAATGTTATAAAGTTAATAAACATTAAGTCCTATGTGTGTAAAGAAGGACATTAATGCCAGCTGGTCGTGTTGCTTTCCTTCACATGGAGATAACAAGTTCAAGCTAAGTGATTCTGAGCAGCTCGTTTTTAAACATTATTTAAACAAATACTTTTTTCCTGACTTTCGTTGTCGAACGTTTCTAACACCGAGTCCTGTCAGGCTGTGTTGTTTATGGCAATAATTTATAGCAATATTATGTACTGTTATGTTTTGACACCCAGCTGTTCTGTAATGTAGCACAATACTGAAGTGTTTAAAGAAAAACACCTGTAGTTACTCACCCTAACCCTTGGGTTAGACAAGTGTGTGTTTGTGTGTGTATTTATTTATATATATATATATATATATATATATATATATATATATATATATATATATATATATATAAAATGATTTCTGTATATAGTTGTATACATTGAGTTAAAATAAATCTACTTACAGATTTTTCACAACAGCCTACATCTGGATTTGTTATTGCTTAAAATGTTCCCAGTTAATCTTAACCCTTATACATGTAAATTTTGTATCTAAGTCATCTTCTGTACAATCAACTTTATTCTGGATCATAACCTCCAAATACAGACGAGCAGTGGGAATACACCCTGGATGGGTTAGAGCGGCACACACAGACACACACACCTAGGGATTATTTGTTATAATTGATCTATTTGGGATGTCGAAGCAAACTGGAGAACATGTGAAACTCCAACAATTGTATCTTGGGATCAGACTGGAGCCCTGAAGCTATGACATGGCAATGCTACCTGCTGTTCTTCCTTAATATACTACTACTAATAATAGAAATAATACTAATTATTATAACACTTATTGTGTGAAAGCTATTTATATACCTTGCATTACATTGCTGTATGTAGTTTCACAATGCTGATCAGGAATGTCAACCACTAGTGACTTGTCCTATTCACACTGAGGGTCTCATCAGAACCTCATTCTGCTTCATTATGAAATTCAGTTTTCACCAGCTATGTTAGTGGTGTGTAAAGAATAATAATCCAGCTGTAAAATCCATACAATTCATGCAAGCTCACATTTTCTATGCTGTAATCTCACATTATGCTGTTCACTATAAAATCTAAACCTTCAAAGTTGTCATGATCATCCAACCTGTATCTGCATAATATTCGTCTTTACACCAACATGGTAAACGAAATAAACATACCAGTTATGCATTGTCTCTCTGCCCCACTGTCTCCTGTCACATTTTTTGCTGAATGAGTTTGTACAGCTGTGGACTAATCAACGAGGGTTTAAGATTGGCAATGTGAACATAATCTTGTATCGCATTTAATACATTAAAAAGATATTATGATACATACAGGGGAAAAAATACAAGATGACTTGTCTGAGCTACACCTTAGTAAAGATTTGTTGTACTTAACCTCATCTTTTAGTTGCACTGATGCCTTTTCTGTGTCAGTGTTGTGGGGAGATTCTTGTTGTAATGCTCCTCTATGCTTGTTTTTGTTATAGTGCAAAAGTTGCCCTTGTGACATTGACAGAAAAGATGATCTAGGAAAATGTCTATCAATAGATGTTTTTCTGTCATTCTACTGTATATATCACCATATAGCACAGCCCTAGCTCAAGCACAAGTGAGACTTTTTATCTCGGTTCCTGTGTAGTGTAGGGTTGCTGAATTATGTAGACTTTTTTGGATGCCTTCATGTGATCTCAACCCCACTAGTATACTTTTAAGATGACGTGAAAGTCTGACTAGCTGCCAGACTTTCACGTCATCTTAAGGGTATACTAGTGGGGTTGAGGTCAGGGCTCTGTACATGCAGTGACATGGTTCATGGAGCTCACTTTGTGGATTGCCGTGTTTTTGGTGAAGGGAAATTGTAATTCTACAGCATATATTCCAAAGGCATTCAGTACAGTTGTGTGCTTTACACTTTGTGGGAACGGTACAGACAGCTGTGATGCTTAGATGTCTGAAACACTTGGCCATACAGTGTACTGTTAAACTACCTAGCTTGCTCTTCTAAATAGGACAGTAGTAGCTCAGTGGTTAAAATGTTTGGAGTCCTGATCAAACTGATCCATGCTTCAACAATGATGGGCCTTTGATGAAGGCCCTTAATTTTCAACCGCTTAGTTGCATGAATAAGATAATTGTAAGTTGCTTTGGATTAGGTGTATGTCAAATGCCATGAATGTTAAAGTAATAGATTAACTAACTCGGAGCTGAATGTAATTAATTTATTAACAGCCTGTAAAGTAAATTTAGTTAAACTGCATGTTTGAACAGTATGTCCTTAATTCCCAAAGTTACAGTATGTGAAATACAACCTCTGTGAACAGGATAGATTTTAAAAGGATCTGCTAGTAAAGATCAGAGAATGAATGTATATTTCCTGCCAGTATTTTTACTGTTCCTGATCAGGATAATCAAATAACTGCTTCAGGCCCCAGTATTCAAATCCTGAACTCACTGTTTGGTTATACCCTACTTTTTCATGAAGTCTGTGGCATTGTACATGAATAGCAATAATCGAATACAGAGTACAGCTCTGTCATGATGTACAGGTCAGGCCTGGTGTATACATCTGTGTGTGTATGTGTGATCATGTGCAAGTGACTGTATAGAAGTCTACCTTTGTGTCCATTCGGGTGCAGGAAATGTTATCATCCATCTTTAGTAACTGCTTTATACTGTCTTTCCCTGAGAAAGGTGTGTGTGTGTGTGAAGCCACGTTCTCACATTTTAGTTTCAGAACATCTTTTAAAGGCATGACACTGCAGCTGACTGCAACTTAATTCTTCCGGAAAGGGGCAGTTTGTGGTGATTTTAATTTTTAATTAAGCTCAACCGACAAATGATGGAAGTGTAGTGAAAGACTTGTATTTGGCTTTGGTAGCTGTTACTTTTGCTTCTTGCTTACAGTCTGTGTGGACTTTGACCTGAAAATTCACAAGCCTCATTCTTGGGAACCAATAGAAAACAAGAGACTGGGACTGTGCTGTCGTAGGTTTAAATTAAAAAAAAAGGGGGGGGGGGGTGTTCCTGTTTATTCAATAGTGGTTACACACAACATTTGCCTTGCCCTTTTTTACTGTTGCTTGCCGCACAATAATAAATCAGCCAATAGGTTCCAAATGTTGCTTATTCTATTAATTGTTTTTAACAGGAATTTGTGATAATATACAGGTGCTGAATATCATCAAAAAGTTGATTTTATTTCACTAATTCCATTCAGAAAGTGAAACTTGTATATTATATTCATTCATTACACACAGACTGATATTTCAAATGTTTTCCTTTTGATTTTGATGATTATAACTGACAACTAAGGAAAATCCCAAATTCAGTATCCCAGAAAATTAGAATATGACTTAAGACCAATACAAAGAAAGGATTTTTAGAAATCTGGGCCAAATGAAAAGTATGAGCATGTACAGCACTCAATACTTAGTTGGGGCTCCTTTTGCCTGAATTACTGCAGCAATGCGATGTGGCATGGAGTCGATCAGTCTGTGGCACTGCTCAGGTGTTGATGAGAGCCCAGGTTGCTCTGATAGTGGCCTTCAGCTGTTCTGCATTGTTGGGTCTGGCATATCGCATCTTCGTCTTCACAATACCCCATAGATTTTCTATGAGGTTAAGGTCAAGTGAGTTTGATACCATGGTCCTTAAACCAGGTACTGGTAGCTTTGGCACTGTGTGCAGGTGCCAAGTCCTGTTGGAACATGAAATCTGCATCTCCATAAAGTTGGTCAGCAGCAGGAAGCATGAAGTGCTCTAAAACCTCCTGGTTATACGGCTGCGTTGACCTTGGACCTCAGAAAACACAGTGAACCAACACCAGCAGATGACATGGCTGATGACTGGCTGTGGAAACTTTACATTGAACCTCAAGCAACGTGGATTGTGTGCCTCTCCTCTCTTCCTCCAGACTCTGGGGCCCTGATTTCCAAAGGAAATGCAAAATATACTTTCATCAGAGAACATAACTTTGGACCACTCAGCACCAGTCCAGTCATTTTTGTCTTTAGCCCAGGCGAGATGCTTCTGACGCTGTCTGTGCACTTCATGCTTCCTGCTGCTGAAATTTATGGAGATGCCGATTTCATTTCCCAACAGGACTTAGCACCTGCACACAGTGCCAAAGCTACCAGTTACCTGGTTTAAGGACCATGGGATCCCGTCTTGGAACTCTGCCATGCAGGCTATTTTTGCCCAGTCTCTTTCTTATGGTGGAGTCATGAACACTGACCTTAACTGAGGCAAGTGAGGCCTGCAGTTCTTTGGATGTTGTTGTGGGGTCTTTTGTGACATCTTGGATGAGTCGTTGCTGCTCTTGGGGTAATTTTGGTTGGCCGGCGACTCCTGGGAGGGTTCACCACTGTTCCATGTTTTGGCTATTTGTATATAACGGCTCTCACTGTGGTTCACTGGAGTCCCAAAGCTTTAGAAATGGCTTTATAACCTTTTCCAGACTGATAGATCTCAATTACTTTTTTTCACATTTGTTCCTGAATTTCTTTGGACCTCAGCATGATGTGTAGCTTTTGAGGATCTTTTGGTCTACTTCACTTTGTCAGTCAGGTCTTATTTAAGTGATTTCTTGATAGTGAACAGGTGTGGCAGTAATCAGGCCTGGGTGTGGCTAGAGAAATTAAACTCAGGTGTGATAAACCACAGTTATGTTATGTTTTAACGGGGGGCAAACACTTTTTCACACAGGGTCATGTTGGGTTTGATTTTGTTTTCCCTTAATAATAAAAACCTTCATGTAAAAACTGCATGTTGTGTTTACTTGTTATCTTTGACTAATATTTAAATTTGTTTGATCTGAAACAAAGTGTGGCAAACATGCAAAAAATAAAAAAAAATCAGGAAGGGGCCAACACTTTTTCACACCACTGTGTGTGTATATATAATCACTTACCGTATTGTTTGCAAGTTTGGCGTAAATGTGTGCTCGGTCACTAGATTTGTTACTAGGCAACCATTTTTTAATTAAAGTTACACAAGAGGTCTGAAAGAAATTTCAAAATCCGCAACGCTGCTAATAAATTTTACATTGGCACAAAAAGAATGTACATTGTTTATAATGTGTGTTGATTAATTTTGTTATTAACAGAGAGTTTAAACTCTCAGGACTAGTTTTACATCTAAACTGATTAGGTTTATGACTAATTCAATGTGGTTATTTCTGTGACCAATTAATCAGTTCATGACATTACTTGTGTGACAAAAGCACATTTACAGATTTAAGTGGGAATAAAATCAAAGTTGACCTCAATTTGTAATCTTGGGGAAAATCTTATGTTCTAGAAAGAAATTCAGGTGCCAAAAGTAGAGAAATCAATCTATAAAGAAATCCAATTAAATGCCAATTTTTGTAGAAAAGAAATCTCAATAAAAAAGATGTATTATTGTATTTACTAATTTAGTTTGATGCCAAATCAAGCCATGCAGCAGAAACCCATCTGCACTTATATATGGGGTTTTACAATAGCCAAGAGAGGCATCCCAGAAAAGCTAGAGCAGTGTGTCAGTGTGACTAGCCTGATAAATATTATTTAATATATTAAATAAAAAAAATATTTTATTAAATCTACACTGTTTTTCCCACCTAAAAGCATTTCAACACCACCTTCAGTCTCTGCCATCTCTGATGATGATCCATATTTTGGAGATCTATAGTGACTGTGCTTTGCTTTAACATGTTAGTTAAGAGCTGCTAGATCAGCTTTAAAGTTCATTGGCTTAGATTTTACATGTCTGTGGAACAGTACTGGAGCAACACCAACTGATCATGGTGAGTGCTGGCCTGGTGATCCAGATTCACCAGAGGTGTTTATTTGGGTTTAGATCCAACATCATTTCTGATAAACAGGTCAAATGTATTATTGGATGTTCACAAGGCACTAGGATGTACCATGGCAGTTATATCAGTAAATACGCTTTTTTTCTTTCATGATTGTTAAATAGAAATCATTACAGTACTTTGTTAATTAGCTCTAAATAAGCTAATAATAATGTTACTGTTTGTGCAACAGTAACATTTATATATTGCATAATACAACAGCAATGGGGGAAAGTGCATATTTTGTTAAAATGTGACTCTCTGTCCAGATATTGCAGGTAGTGCCTCACTTTTAATCATGTAATGTTTTTACATAAATTGCATAAATGGGGTAAAATTGTCACTGGTATAACCTCAGGATTTTGAGATGACAGACTAAGTGTTTTGCATCATAGTTTATCACGTACTGTATACATGCCACAGAGCATGTAGTAATGGTAGGATCTCACTGAATCTTTTAGGAAATTGCCATCATCTGTCTGTCTATCCCAGCATTTTAATAAACAATTGACATGATGCTCTGTTCTCCCCTACAGATATGTAACATTGTTGCAGTCCTTGATGTTATCACCAATTTGGAGAAATATCCAATCACTAAAGAAGCACTTGAGGTTGGTATATTCCTCACTGGCCTTTGAGAGAACTGCTGGTGAAACATTTAGTTATGTGACTGAACTGCAAACCATATGATGAGATGTTTTTCAAAGTCGTAATAATAAAAGGAACGCATGGCATTATTGTCAGCTATTCAGGCACCGGGGACGACTGACTGTGAAGATGAAATGGTATTTACGCTAACGGTCATGACGAATCATTGTCATTCACTAGTTTTTTTTTGTGTTTTTGTTGTTCTTGAACAAGAGAACAGATAAAATGATCTAATAGGATTGGTCTAAATGCCTTGTGTGCTTGCCTGTTGAATACTGAATCCATATTTGAACAGTGCCATTTATTTCTAATCACTTTTACTCAATGTGGTCATGTTGAATATGATTGTCACATTTGTTTAACTATAAAAGTATCCTGAAAGCAGCTGTGCATACATGAATAACTTCAAGAACATTTGTGGATACTGTAAATTTTTGCATGTTGTGTGTGTGTGTGTATATACAGATGTGTGTCTTGCTATCTGAGTCCTGGGCTATACATTGTGTAACGTTTTTAACGCTCATTCCTCTACAGTTTATGGTTTCAGGCTTTTTACATTCATTTGTTACAGTTTGGGTATTATTGGTAAAATGGCAGAAAGCCTGTTTGTTTGTTTGTTTTCAATCATTGGATGAATAATTCTTCCCTGACCAATATTAATCTGTACATCATTTCATCTGATCAGAACCAGAAACATCACTTTTGTTATATTTGTAATCGTGGCTAACATTGTAACGACAGTCTTATTTATACTCTTGCCAAATGCCATGAAATACTACTGGTCAGTTGTATTAATTTAATATATTTTTTTAATGCAGGAAACTCGCTTGGGAAAGATTATTAATGATGTCAGGAAGAAGACAAAAGATGAAGACCTTGCTAAACGTGCCAAGAAACTCCTTCGAAGCTGGCAGAAACTGATTGAGCCCAGCCAAAATGATGCTTCTTCTCGAGGAGTGCCAGGAACCCCAGGCTCAGCCAATGGCAGTTCTCATCCGTGCCGAACAGACACACCTCCAGCTGTTCCCCCACCTAGCATAAAGTCTCCAGAACTTAAGAACAGAAATGATGTTCACAACACTTACTCAGCTACAGCGGAAAAGTCTCGAAACCGAAAACACAGGGGGGACCAAAGGGATGGTCCTCATCCGCCCTCTAAAATGCACAAAACATTATCTTTTGGACACACGCTTTCCTCCACTCCTCCATCAAATGGATTTAGTGGCAGCCCGGAGACTTTTCTAGAAAGACAGGACAATGCACCTTCTGATAGAAATTGCCCAGAGCATCTTGACAATGACAAACAAAACAAAATCCCTGTAAATGCTGTTAAGCCTCATCCAAGTTCTCCAGGGCTTACCAGACTGCCCAGCACTTCATCCTTACTCAAAACATCAGTGTTACAGCAGCAATCAAGAGCAGAAGGAGATGGAGGTGACAAACACTTAATCAGTAGTCCACAATTCTCATTAAGTCCACATACTGTAGCTCGTGAGTCGGTGGCTAAAAGGTCTTCAACTTATGCATCAAAAGGGACTCTGTTGAGCCCATCTCATAATTCTGCCCAAGTGCCCTCTCTTTTGCCTTTAACCTCCCCAAATAAAATGTCTCATGCTGACGGCCGTCTAACTGTAGACCTAGAGGACTCGGTTCCCTTCAACAGACCTATTGAGAGAACCTCTGAATCCCTTCTTAACAGTACAGCTAAGGAGCCTTCAGAACTGTCCAGGCACAATTTCTCACCCGAGCTTCCTAAAACTGGGACAGAAAGTGCAACCTTGAACAAAAAAAGAAAGAAGTACAGGTCTAGAGACTACATGGTAAATCTTCAAGGCCAGTCCTCAGAGGACAGGACAAAGCCTGTGCGCTTAAAAGAGCGCAGATTGACTTTTGACCCAGTGACAGGACAAATCAAACCTCTCACTCCAAAGGAATCTCACCAGGAGGAGGAATGCCAGGGACCACCAGTTTTAGAGCCTGTGAGGATTGAGACCCCCCAACAGAAGCCACCTACAACTGCTCAAAACCCTTTTCAGCAAACAAACTGGAAAGAGCTGTCCAGGAACGAGATCATTCAGTCCTACCTTAGTCTTCAGAGCAACGTTTTGACTTCCTCTGGAGCTCAAACTCACGGCGCACACTTTTTCATGACCGAGTATTTGAAACAAGAGGAAAACGCTGTTCGAGAATTAAGGAAGACTCACGTTTTAGTCCCGAGCGGCTCGACCGATGAACTACCGGGTGCAAGTCGAGAGGTGACGCACGAGGACCTTCATAGAATAGACAAAGAGCACTGGCCAGGAGTTAATGGCTGTTATGACACCAAGGGAACATGGTATGATTGGACAGATTGTATATCTTTGGATTGTCATGGTGATGAGACCAAATTAAATATTCTGCCATATGTCTGCCTAGACTGAAAAAACAGCTTTGATGGCTTTTGGTTTTCATTGCCCCCACTGTGAGTTTAAAACAAATGTGTCAGACCTTCTTTATATTCAGTACTGAAGTTTTCTGATACATGGAGTGAAATGGGGGCTCTTTGGTTTTCTTAAATAAAAAGCTAATTAAAATAGATGTCCTGTTTGTAATGTGCTGCTACCAACAAATATTTGCAAACTAGATTTGTAAGTGTTGGCTCAGTCAGAGTACCTGGGCCAGTTATTGCACAGCGTGTATAGGAGTCTGAGCACTAAACAGTGCAGGTTGGAAAGCAAGTCAGAAACTTGTTTGGCAGTTACAAAAAAAAAAAAAAAAAAGCTTTGTGACTTAAAGAATAAATTATACTTTTTTTTTTATCATGTATGCATCTATTTATTTGACTTAATCATTTTTCCTACCAGGAGGTTTATCTGCCAAGATGTGTGAATATCTAAGGCTTTTCATCACTTTTTTTTTTTCTTCCTTATCCCCTTTTTATTTGCGATGGACATGCGGTTTGTAAATGTTGTCTGTCTCGTGCTATAGAATGCAGCCACCAACATTCCATGTTACATTTGTTCTGAGTTGATTCTGCGCATGTGAAGAGAAGCAAATCTATTTTTAGATCGACATCTTGATTAGGGTTTAATGGAAGTATAATAAATATATTTGCTTAGATCATTATACAGATCAAAGAAATATAGGTTTATTGCACTTCATGCCACAGTTGAAGAGTTGCAGCAGAGCTTCTGTGTCTCTTATTTAAAAAAAAAAAAAAAAATTTGTTCAAATGCTGGAAATGAACTTGTTACCATTCCGTCAGAAGATGTTTGCCTTATTGGACACAACAATTTCAAGAGCCTTTGGGAATTTATAGCTTTTTTTTTAAATACTGTTTTCAGCCCCGTTTTCTCTCTCTCTCTCTTGCGCGCTCTCTCTCTCTCTCTCTCTCGCGCTCTCTCTCTTGCGCGCTCTCTCTCTCTCTCGCTCTCTCTCTCTCTCTCTCTCGCTCTCTCTCTCGCGCTCTCTCTCTCTCTCTCTCACTTGCGCTCTCTCTCGCTCACACGCTCACTCACTCACTCTCTCTCTCTCTCTCTCTCTCACACACACACACACGCAGACAGTGAATGTGCATTATCTGCATGTCTGTACATAGTTCTTTCTGTCCATGTAAAATGTGTTTGTTTAGTGAGAGGTGATTCTTTGTTTTGAAGATCTTTCACATGCATCAATCTGTCAGTAAATTTAAGATGTAAATGCTGAGTGCAGTATAATTACACGGTATCCCCAATTTTCTTTATATTAAATCTGGTTTGTTTCATTTTCATAATGTTTTGTTAAGGCAGTTAAAGTCATTTTGCTGCTGACTTGCAAACACTGTGTGCTCTGCTACTTTCGTACCAATGTGCCTTTAATGTGTAAAATGATAAAAAAAAGGATAAGGGAAAAAAAAGAAATTGGAATGGCTTCAGCTAGCTTAACTTGAAAAGTACAACATATTTCTTAATACCATGTCCGATATTGCAGGGATACACATTGTTTTTGAAGCAATGAGCTCAACCCTTGTTTAGGGTATCATGAATCTGCAATAAAACCAGATGGCAAACTATTCTGATCAGTTGGTTGATCAATAATTTTTGTTCAGTGTTCAACATGACTCGTTTGTTCAAAATAAATGATTTAATTGAACCTTTTCCATTTTGGTAGTTTCTGTTAGTAACCACTAAATCTGTTGCTTTCAGTTCTGTTGCAGAATGAAGTCTTTGTTTTTTAGAGCAGGTTTTAGACACATCACCCTGCTGTGGATGAAATGTATCCTTACTACAGTTTTGTTTTGTTTTTTTGTTTTTTTTTAAATAGACGTTAGTTTTTGATCAGTATTTGATCTTTTCGATGCTGTTCCATGGTTTCCAGCTAGTACTGTGTTGATGCATCTCTTTTTACCGCATGCACTTCATTTTGGTTATTAGGGACTTTTATATGATTCTACACAAATTTCTGCTGTCTGTTCAAGTCTTCAAATTGGTTGGATTTTCTGAAACTGGTCAGAAACTGTTGTAAGAGCCTGAATGAAGGTGGCAGGAGGGTGAGGGATGCGTGGGGTCTTGTGTGGGTCAGATGTTTTTACTGACTTCTGACAAGCTATTCACATCATCTAAAGAGAAATATTTTATGCTCAGCTGCCTATGCATTGAGCACAGTTGTTTATAGATGCAGTCAAATCCATCCAAATTTATAATAGAACACTTGCACAAACTCTGTGCCAAACTATAATAAGATTAGACTCCCTTGAGCTACTGTATACCATTCAAACAGAAAATCTTTCTCTGTGATCTGCCCCTGTTGTGCCCCACTGGTTCAACTCTCTGAATGTTGACATAAATTTACCCCTGTCTATGATGATGCTCTTTACCCTTTTATACCACACTATATAAGAGATTTATGATCATCTGCAAAGTTTGGTGGGTGTTTTTGGATTATGAAAGCTTTATCACAATAAATGTGCCATATACATATGAAACTATGATTTTATAGACCCTTTTGTAAGGGAATAATATCACATAAAATGGAATATTGCAGGCAGATGAATAACATGCTACAACTTAAATATGAAAAATCTAGTTAACCAGGGGGACTTTACTGCAAAAAATGTTTCCCTTGGTCATGGAGGACTTCAATGCCACAAATATTTTCCTTGGCCACAAGTTTAGAGCCTCATTTCTGCTGCCCTAATTACTAACTGATTCATTCTGACTTTACAGTGTGTCCATAGGTGAGGATAGGGACATGGATTGACCTGTAAGCACAAAGCTTCTTGGAACTGATTCATTCGTCAATCTCGCACATCGTTTCCCCCCCTCATTCATTAATAATGATTCCACACGGGATCGGTCGAGACCCGGCTTAACAACGACTGCCACCAGCACTGTTAACCTATAGGGTGCTACTGTTGGTTGAGGGAGGAGAGGAGGGCGAAGGGTTCGCAGGCAGAGAGAGGAGAGGAAACGCAGGAGTATAGGTCTGAGAATAGGGACTCTTAATTTTGGTACTTTGGCAGGAAAAGATTGAGAGAAGGAAGGTAGATATACTGTGTATGCAGGAGACCAGTGTGGAAGGGGAGCAAGATATGTAGTATTGGTGGGGGATACAAACTTTTATTATGTTGTGGATAGGAAGAGAAATGGGATAGCAGGAATCGCTGTGGACAATGATGCTTGTGATCTGTAGTGAGAGTAGTGCGCAGGTTGGAGGAACACCTTGAAAGGTGGAGGTCTGCTTTGGAAAGAAAAGGAATGAAAGTCAGACGTAGTAAGACAATACATGTGTATGAACAAAGTACGACAGTGAGGTTACAGGGGGCTGAGGTCAAGAAGGTGCAGGAGTTTTTGGGGTCAATCATCTTTACTGTGACGTTGAGTGTGGAAAAGAGGTGAAGTGGTGAGTACAGGCAGGTTGGAGAGGGTGGAGAAAAGCGTCAGGAGTGTTGTGAGAGTGTCAGTAAGAATCAATGGAAATGTGTAGAAGACAGTAGTGAGAGCAGCTCTGCTGTATGGGTTAGAGACTAGCAGTGAGGAAAAGACATGAGGAAGAGATGGAGGTAGCAGAGATGAGGATGTTGGGGTTCACTTTAGGAGTGACGAGGATGGACAGGATTAGGAACAAGCACATCAGAGGGGCAGCTCAGGTTGGCTGTTTTGGGGACAAGGACATGGAGACTAGATTGAGGCGGTTTGGACATGTACAGAGGAGGGAGATGATTATATTGGTAGAAGGATGTTTGAGATGGAGCTGCCAGGTAAGAGGTCAAAAGGAAGCACAAAGAGGAGATGTATGGATGTGTTAACTGAGGACATGAAGGTAACTGGTGCAAGAGTAGAGGATGATGAGGATAGAGTTAGGTGTGAACATGGCAACCTCTAACAGGAACAGCAGAAAGATGATAATTTATATATAATGATCCCAAGGTACTACCCACATGTACAGGATAGGCTGCTTCCCTCAATTACAGGGAGAGAACCATGGCCTCAGATGTGGAAGTGCTGATTGTCACCTTAGGTTAAATAATTAGGATTTTACATTTTAACCTTCCTGCCCGTACTGGAGCCCTCTCCAACCTTGACCACATCATCATCTTGCATCCATGAAAACAACCCTAACCCATGATGGAGTTTAAACTGTTTTAGACTTGAAACCAGTAAAGCAGATCTAACACTAACTGTATTCAAATACAGATTAGATAAATCCATATACCCTGTAATCTCATGACAAATGACATGGCACGGCACGTGATCGTACACGTTCCCTAAATCTGCAGAGCACCTATAGTCTAGATACTACTATGATCCCATGAATAGCTATATAAAAAGGAAAGGGTTTGTCCACTGTCTAAGGTTCAACTGTCAGGCAGCGTCTCCTCATCAGAATCCTGGAAGAAGTTTTTGCTGGAATGCTGAAGCATCTGATTCCCCTATATTTGGAACAAACTTTTAGGTCTCCTTTTTTAAAATATGGTCCACTATCCTAGTTTACCAGTCCACAAGTACTGATGGAAATGGACTGATAGTCAGGGCTTTGTGGAGGCCACTTTAGTTCCACCACCATATAATCGTCAAGCAATGACTTTCAAGATATCACATTTTGCACAGGGATACAGCCATGCAGCATGCTGCA
Source organism: Tachysurus vachellii (assembly GCF_030014155.1). Lineage (NCBI taxonomy): Eukaryota > Metazoa > Chordata > Actinopteri > Siluriformes > Bagridae > Tachysurus > Tachysurus vachellii. The sequence goes on from NC_083460.1 coordinate 18,662,825, forward strand.
TACTGAAGCAATTATCTAAAATGCATTAACATTATCCTTTACTAGAACTGTGGAGCTTACCCCAAAGTCTAAATAATAGCCCCACACCATCATGCCTTCTTCACCAAAGTTTGGTGAAGGTTCCAGGTTGGAAGTATTCACCTGGCATTCCACCAAATTCTCCATCAGACAGATAGAGAAGTGTGATTCATCACTCCAGAGAACACATTTCCACTGCTCCAGAGTCCAGTGATGGCATTCTCTACATCTCCTCAGATGTTTGGCATTGCACATAGTGATCTTGTGTGTGGGGTAGCCTAACGGTTAAGGTGTTTGGCTACTAAGGTTGAGAGTTTGATCTCAGGTCCACCAAGCTGCCACTGTTGGGCCCCTGAGCAAGGCCCTTAATGCTCAGTTATATACAAAAAATTAGATAATGTAAGTTGCTCTGGATGAGGGCATCTGCAAAATGCTGTAAATGTAAATCTTAAGCTTGTGTACAGCTGCTCAACACTGCATTTCTTTAAGCTCAGTTCTTTTCCTGGTGTCATCTCTAGTGAGCAGTGAGTCACTGTAGTGAGTCATTCAAAAGAGGACAGTGAGGATGTCCTGTGTGAGTCTGCAGGTCTTCTTCCTCATAGCAGAGCTCCCATTTCACAATAATAGCACTTACGATAGACCAGGGCAGATCTAGCAGAGCAGAAACTTCACAAAATGACGTATGGTAAAGGGGAATCCAGTGACAATGTCTAGTTTAAAGTTACAGGACTCTTAAGTACTACACATTCTACTGCCAGGATTATGTTAATTTTATGCACCATTTAGCATGGAGTGTGGCTGAAACACCTAAACTTCTTATTCAGAGGGACGTCCACAGGCTTTCGCCCATATACTGTCTTTCAGCCTATAATTGTTTTTCACTGGAGTAAAAAAAAAAACTGCAATTGCTTTTCTATCTGAATCGCTTTCCAACCATTTGAGGTTTAATCTGCAGGAGATTTTGTGTTAATAAATAAGAAATATATATAACAAAACACGGATAAACTGAAATGAGCTGAGTTCCTCAGCAGAGGGCGCCAAAGCTCAGCATCAGCGGTACAACAGGAACCGGAAATAAGGAGCAAAGGAAGAAGACATAGCGCAATAGGGACGTCAGGTTTTGGTTCGATTGTTTTTCCTCAGATAATTTTCTTTAATCTCAACTTTCTGTAGCGGAAAAATTCAAACCTGCAGAAATGTTTAACAGAATGACGAGTCTGTGGATGGGCGACGTGAGTGTTCATGTTTCCTCTACACGTTTGTGACATGCTAATAAATTAGCCACTTTATGCTAATCAGCTGCCTGTAAGTTTATGTGATAAAAGTAGTTTAAGAGCTTGTAAAACTAAATTAAACTATATTTTATAAGTATTGTTGTCTCACTGGCTGATAATTCTGTTAAAATGTGAACGTTAAACACAAACTATTATTTATATTGTGCACTTATTTCACACTAAACACAGCTGTGACTCAGTGATGGTTTACTTCCGGGTCACCTTTCTTTGTATTTAAGCTTTAAACACGTTTTCAGTGATTTAATGTAAAATTTTTGGTTTTGTTAGAAATAAAAGTCGAAATCTTTTAAACCACAAAAATACATCATGAGCTGTTGATCTTTATTATTATTATTAATCATTATTTTGGGGACTTATTAATGTAACAGTATTTAAAGTAATTTAGAACCTGTGAATTTTTAGAATGAGAGTTTTAATGCTTCTCCTTTTGTGGTGTTTACAAGCAAAATCGTCTGAGATCAGAGATTTAAACATGTTTAAGTTTATCTTAAAACTTAAATCTCAAGTCTCTGTCTATAAAATACTCTTTTTTTTTTTCTATGAACATCCAAAAAGTGCCTCATCATTAAAGTGCAGTTTCATACATTGTAAAATAGTGTATAAAGGATTCAGACTTGATGCATTATTGATATAAACTATGTCTTTTATACAAAACTATATGTACTGAAAGTTGTAGCAAATCTCACAAAAACGTCCCGAAACACATCTAAACCTTTATTTTTATATTATTACAGATAACACCATTTGAAATAAAATGAGTTCCTTTTGCGAGTGAAAATACAAGTGTTTCTGAGCTCTGGTTAATGAGTATAATGTGTTGTACAGTTAGACCCATACATGGATGAAAATTTCATCAAGCAAGCTTTCAGCACGATGGGGGAGACGGCCTACGGGGTTAAAATTATAACCCATCGGGTAACAGGGTAAGAGAGTTTTACTAATCCCATTAAATCTGCGTCAGCCTTTTTACTTTTTTTTTTTTAATTAAATGCTGTTTTTTTATTTCTGGTTTCCCACAGAGGCTCTGCAGGATATTGTTTTGTGGAATTGGCAGATGAAGCCAGTGTTGATCGGTGTGTCCAGAGGCTCAATGGCAAACTTGTTCCAGGATCAAATCCTGTAAGTGACTCTTACGCTGAACTACAACATGCCATATACAAACACAATCAATGTCTGTCATGCCTTGAATGCACCATCTGCACTCTTGATTTTCTCAGCAGCTTCACAAGGAAATGGCTGTAATTCTTGTCCAATAGATTTAAAAACTTTCCCTCACATGCTTGTCATATCCTGGCTGCTTTTTTTAGTCCCAAGTTTAAAAAAAAACACTTGTCAGGTCATGTTGATGAAAAATAATTTAAAGCGCACTTTTTTCAGCATTGACTTTATCATTTTTGTTAAATTAAAGCAAGTTTAAATGATACCAGTCGTTCCAGATTTCAGAGGAAGGAGATTTAGCTTGTAGCTCTTACTCTAAGATGCCCCGTCTTATCCTCTTAAACCTCTGGTGGGATTAATTAAGAAATGGTCCTAACTGTTCTCCTTCAATTTTTATGGGGGGTGGTGGGAACATCACAGGTTCAGACACAGATATTAACCATCCGTTTTCAGCCCAGTGTAACAGCACTCTGTGTTCCTATTGAATCACATCATTTTAACCAAACCTTTAACTGGTGGTGTATCCAAATGCAGTTCCATGTCTGATTAGTGCTCACATCACAGAGCTTAATTTCTTCCCAAATCAAGGTGGTTGAGGCTGTTTATATTATGACTTTGTTTGAAGCTTCTGAATAAACTGGTCAGTATTAGGAACGAGAGGATAAAGCCTGAGTCATGGAGGTATGTAATCATACGTCTGTTAACTTTCTCTACTATCCACAGGAAAAGTTTATTTTCTGTATTTATATATTCTATTATCTCATATTTATTATTATTTTTTACTTATAGCCCAGAAAGTTCAAGCTGAACTATGCAACATACGGGAAAAGGCCTGAGCCTGGGTGAGTCAGTATTTATTTGTGCCTGATGTTTCAGTTCAGTTCCCTTCTGCACCACAAAGCTGCCTCAAATTCAACCAAATAATTGGTTATTAATAATAGATGAAAACTCTGATCTTCCTAAATTGGTTCTGCTGGTTTTATTTCTTTGTCCTCAGGCCTGAGTTTTCTGTCTTTGTTGGAGACCTGACACCAGAAGTTGACGATTATCAGCTATATCAGTTCTTTCTGAAAAAATACCCTTCATGCAAAGGAGGCAAAGTTGTCACTGATCCCTACGGAAATTCAAAGTATGAATACGTTTCCTGTCCATTTCTGACGGCCTCACACCTCTTTTTCCAATTAATATGCAGTGAAGAGAATCTTGTTGCCAGGACTGTTGTGATTTATGAGCCAGTTGTTTTTGCGTAATCTATCGTGCTTTTCCAAAAAAGGGGCCACACTATATAATGGATGTGCTTTGCCTTTGTTACATCTGCTAAAACTATCGTTTTTCCCATATAGGGTAAGCAAGAGCAGCTCACAAATGAAGTGATGCTACTTCATGTTAAAAGTAAAAGAAAAGTTCTACCGTCAAATTAATTTCAAATTGTTTTACCATTCTTTGAAAACTTTGAAATATGTAAAAAATTGCTGCATGGTTCAAAGTCTAGACAGTTTCCCACATGGAATACTAACACTTTAGTCTTGTTCTCAATGATACAGGGGCTACGGCTTTGTAAAGTTTGGTGATGAGAGCGAGCAGAAGAAAGCGCTGGAGGAGTTTCAGAATGCTACCGGTCTGGGGGGCAAATCCATCAGAATCAGTATTGCAGTTAACAAAAGGTAAATGTTTTTAAAAGGTGGGACCTGCAGATGTTGGTATGAACCGCTGTTCCATGACTGCAGTGATCATTTATAACAATTTAGCTTGATGCATCAGTGCCCCTTTTCCACCAAGGCGTTTACTTTTAGGACCCTCAGTAATGCCCCTTTTCCACCGAGGCAGTTTGAGTGCTGGTTCGGAGCCTAATTTAGAACCAGTTCTTTCTTTTTCGACCACCAAAGCACCGGCTCTGAACCAGGAAAAGTGGTTCTTAAGTAGCACCAAAACGTTGCTGGTCTAGACTTAAGAACCGCTTGCGTCAGGGGCTGTGGGCGGGGCTACTGTTAGTGCATGGGGCGGGGCTGTTGACTATGGGCCTTTGCTAATGTACCTTAATTAGGGGCTGTGGGCGGGGCTACTGTTAGTGCCTTTGATAATGTACCTTAAGTATACTAATGTTTAATACACTTTTACTTTACTGCAATATGATCAATTATCAGCACACATGATAGTAGGTAGCTACATGCTAAGGCTAACTTTTTTCCTGTGTTAATGATAAAGTAATGTTATGTACAACCTCCGTTTATACAAATTACACGGAGCTGCACGTACACGTTGGATTCACCGCGTTTAGATGCCAATGTAGGTTCACAAAGCCATGAGCATTAACAGTAAAGCAACATCCGCCATCGTTGACGTTGTGTTTGTGTTTGCCGTATAACGTGACGCGTATACAGTGACGTCAGACTCGGCCCTGTGATGGCTCTCTAACCGATGGAAAGGCAAACCGGTTCTTAGAAGGTTAGCCAGTGGAACCAACACTGAACCAGCACCAGCACTAGTTCTGAACCAGCACCCGTTCTTTCTGGTGGAAAATGGGGCACATGTTGAAACATACAGGTAGATGTGAATCTGTAGTGGCTCAGTTTTGCTGCTGAAGAATCAGTGCTACATGTAAAGGTTAAACTGACCTGTCTGGTCTAGCATGAGTAGTAGAACATTTGTGTGTGTCTGCCAGTAGCTAGGAACCTGAATACTACTAACCCCCTTAGTAAAAACGTTTACTTTTCAGCAACAGATCAAACAGCTACCACAACCAGACTCAGACCTATAACAGCAATTACCAGCAGCAGTACTATCAACAGCCCTACAACAACTACTACCAACACTGGGGTTACGATCAGTACAACAGCTACAACTACGGATATAATCCTTATGCAGTGCCACCTCCTGTTCCTCATGGGATGATGGGACCCCCTCCACCAGTGGGAATACCCCCTGTACCCCCTGACATGCAGACAACCACAGAGGTATGCAGCAATTTTAGCATGTTTGTGAAGCCATTATACTTAACTATAGTGATCTGTAACTGCAGTTCTGTTTTACCCCCACTAACCACCCTGGACCTGGATACCATCGCTGTTCACTTGCATTTATAACTGAATGACTAAATTAACATAGTATTTGATTTAAATACCTTTTAAAAGTTCATCTCTCTTTCTTCTTCTTGCCTTGTACATGTAAAATCTCATGTGCCCCTAGGTGCTATCATACAACCTGTGACTAGCAGTCGGAGTGACGGGTAATTTGTCCTCCAAAACAGGCAATAGATTCCTATTAGACTGAAATTGTCGTCTCTCGTCAAGGATTTCTGAACCGCAGTGTTCAACTCCGGCTTCAGCACCTTGCCAAATTTGTCTCTGACGGCCTGCCGGACAGCTTTCAGGCTCTGTAGTCGGGGACGGTACTGCGGCCCATAGCACTAACGCAAAGGATTTCAGTGATAAAGTATAAAGACCATACTGAGAATATTAGGGGATCTTGTGTGTGGGAGTCTGGCAGTTAGACAGGCAAGTGGTGTGCTGCTAATTTGATTAATTATCTGCACCAAGTATGTTTGGCACAAACCTCATTAAGATTAAGAAGGATTTACAAGTAATAATCACCACTGCTGTTCTGGCATGTATCTAGTCAGATCTGGTTCTCCTCTATCCCATGAAGAGCTCCAGCCCATTACATCTGCACATTTTATGATTGCTGTAATGCTGGTGAGAAACACAGTGTTGTGGTCAAATCCCATCTGCTCTGCTGCACAGAACTGATAAAATAATTAAACCTTCAAAGCTAAACTTCACAAAAATTCCAGTCCTCATCATACTATGTCGTACGTATTATTGTATTTCTTTTTAAGCCCTACTAGTTTAAGCTTTATTTATTTATTTTTGTATTTATTTATTATTATTTTAGCAATCTCAAGATGCCACTGAAGAGGCTGAGGAAGAGAACGAAGGTAAATGATCACTCTTTCTTTTGGCTGCTGGTCCTTCTCATGTGAGAAAGTGTAGCTCAGTTATTCTACTAGTGAGCTTCTGCATTCAGTGTACAGCTCCACAGACCTTTAGGTGTTTGTTACTGAGCCACATTGAAGGACAATAAATATTTCAAATAACACTCTTATTTAAGTGCCTCTTTTACTGTAGATAGAATAGAATAGGTTTTTATTGACTTATTATTGTAACCTTCTCGGTATATTTTAACACCATTTCTGGCATATAAATCAGTCACATGAAGGACTCCACTTGTTAAATGTTTATTTGACCTTTTGGTGTTTTCCTCCAGAGCCAAACCCCCCGGTGGACGTGGAGTCTCTGAACAAGCAGTTCATGGAGCGCAGTGAGGAGTTCTATGAGTCACTCATGAATTGCTACTGGCAGCCTTTAGATTGCATCACTTCTGAAATATCCTAATGGAGTTTCTCCTGATCATCCAGATCTCCTTTCTGTAAATGTCTATGCCTTTCTACCCAACTCTAACTTTTCAAAAGAAATTTACACACTTGGTCTATTTCATGTGGAGGTTGTTTTTAATTTCTGTCTGATTTCTGCATCATTTAAATAAAGATTGTTCTTTTTACTACAGAACAGAGTCCAGTGTTAATCAGGCTGAAAGATTTAATAACTGGTTTTTAAAATGTAATAAATTTTGTAAAATGACATGCAGTCCATTGTGTATAGAACATTCTGTAGCTTGTGTAACAGTCACCATGACATCAGAATTAAACTTTTGTGGTTTAATGTGATTGTTAGTCTTAAGGTTAACTATAAGCTAACGTGTTCCAAAACAAGGAAATAAATAAATGCATTCAAACTTGAGTCTTTCTCTGACACTAAAATGTATCAACAGTTTTAATGTCACTGCAATTCACCAATTAAATGCTCCATAGAATCTGAAGCATTTTACCCAATAATACTGTAAAAGCTGCAAGTGGCTAATCTAAAAAAGGGGTGGGACGACTTTGTCACTTCCTGTTTCAGTGCAAATGACATCAACAATGCTGCATTTTTTAAGGCACTTCAACAAGACTTTTTTGGGTAAACTGCACTTTCTAGTGACTAAAATATAAAAAATAATAACCCAAAAGGCCCACGTTGAAGATAATGGTCAGGAATTTAAGTTGTGAGTAGTTAATCTTTAGTTTTATTGCTGCTTCTAAAACACCAGCCAGCAGCCAGCCAGTTTCTTCAGTAGCTTAGGAGCATTTTATATTGTACTTTAGACAAAGTACTACAAAACTTTCTGAACAAGTTCCCTTCCAGCATCCCCCCCACCCCCACCCCCCACAGGGAACAGATACAGTGTTCATTATAAATGCAGTTGTACACTCGCTCATTAGAGTTAGGGTTCTTTGGTTTATACATTTATTTGTTCTTATAAACATGTAGAACGACAGTGTGGCACTTTAATTTGAGTCAAGCCCTTATTTATTCATTAAGCCTTGAAATTAAGCCTGTGAGTAAATACGAGTTTGGGGCAGAAACCTGTTTGAATTAGTTACGGACATGAAATTAAGAGCAACGCAACTAATGTTGATATCAAATATATAGATGTGGTTTACACTGGACTTAAACACAAAGAACACACATTTTAAACTTGTTCAGTAAAAGAGATTGAACAAAGTAAAATCAGTGAAGTGTTTTATAGTAGAAAAATCTACAATATGCTAAACAATTAATTAGCAGCTGTAAGAGAAATGAAAGTGTTTCTAAACATAATACACCACACAAAGATTCAGTTTACTATGAAGTGAAAGGGAAAACACTGGAAAGCATTATCCAATTGTTCAATAAATACTTAATAAAGTCCATAAAGCATAAATAACTTTTTTTTTTAACTAAATTTATAGTTGGACGTTTTAACACTGTTGCATACTAGATGGAGCTTCTCACATTGTTGGAAAAGGAACTGATGCTCAGATACTCAGTGAACATATAAGAATATAAGCACAGAATTCTGCAAGATATAGAAATGTTTTCTCAAATCCAGCAGGAAACTATTGTTTCTTAAAGGAAGTGATGTGATAAATAAACAAAAATAGGGCGAGGGATAATCCATCATCTTCATGGATCCTGAACTGTGAGCCATCAGAAAGGGAAGTTGAGGGGTATTTAAAAAAAAAAAAAAAATAGAAAGTATTCTGCAATATTTACAGCTGAATCTGATCTCATTTCCTAAGAAAGGAAAAATATTCCAACAGGCAAACATATAAACGTGGTCAATACTGAGATTTACAACCGCCATTATGTTAAATTCGTAACTGTCTTTCCCATCAGACACTTGTCACCGTGTCCACTGTGTAATGGTGAGTAAAAGAGAACACAAATGTATTCAATCTTTTATCAACTCAGAAGTCATTCATCTTCTGCAGGTATTTCAGAATGGAGTCCATGCCCTGCGGGGAGCCCCACATCCTCTTTAGTGCCTCACACTCCCTCTCGTTGGCCTGCTCCAGAGCGGCTCGGTTTACATTCCGCACCAGCGCTTTGGACTCCCACAGAACCTCCAGGGTTGCCGTGGTGAAGAGCAGCATCATGAAAATGAAGTAAAATAAAATACAAAAGAAAAAAAATATGACTTATGGATGTCGATGTACTGTGAAGGTTTACAAAAATATTCAGCAAATGTTAAAAATTGACAAGAATTAAAGTATTAATTTCTCTTCTGGTTTAAGAAGAAGGGGAAAATAAAAAGGAGTTATTACACACATTATTTTATATAAAAGTAAACAAAAAATGTGTCTGTCAGTTATGTATGACTAATGAAATGCATTAATAAAAAGGAGATAATGAAACATATGAACTGGAGAGCATGCAGAAGGTCACTGAAGAAAAAAAAAGTATGAAAACAAAATAAAGGTGATGACTTACAACTGAATTACAAGAGACTAGCTCTTTAATGCGAGCCATGACCTCCTGAGCGAAGGTCCCTGGCCAGAGCACCTGAGACACCAAGCCTTTAGCACAAGCCTCCTGGGCTGTCAGCTTTCTCCCACTCAGTAACATCTCATTAGCCTGAAAGAGAGAAGCTGCATGTTTAATCCTAACTGAAAATAAACAACAGTTTTCTAAAAGACAAAGGAAAAAAAAGTGATGACATAAGATGACTTTTTAAGATGTTGCAACTGTTATGTGACTGGAAAATGAAATCAAAATGAAGTTTGATTAATTACCATGTACTAGTTAGATCCATTACAAATATTTGTACATACTGAACTACTATATTGTGGCCATATGATCACTAAACATGAAAGAAAATGTCAAAATGCATCATAAAAAGCATTGTGTTTAATAGCCAACAAAATTAAATAAATAAATAAACCTGGAAAGATGAACTTGTCTACTTAAAGTATCTAACATTTTCTTGCACACATTATGATGTTATAAATTTAATTTAAAATGGATTAAACAGACTTAACACCACAAAAAGTTTATTATTATTGAAAAACTAAACCTGAAATCTTTAATTTAGACAAATATCCAGACCCGGATTCTTTATTAATTCCATATTATTTAGACCCTGCATTCATCTTTTCCTCAATTCTGACCAATCTGGCCATCTCTGCCAGAGATGCACTCCTGTAGCATGATGCTACCCCCACCGTGCTTTTCGCACCATGCATTTTGTGCACATGCAAAAAAAAAACAAAAAAAAACAACTGTGGTTCCTTATACAGCAATATGTCATTCATATACACAACTAGTTAGGTTCAAGGAATATGAATAAATGAATCTTACATATCAGAAAATGTGCACAAACTCACCGATGCAACCCCCATGATGTGAGGGAACGTTACAGAAGAACACGCATCTGGCGTCTGGCCAAAGATGGTGTACGGGGTTTGAAACCAGGCCTTCTCATTGGCCCAGATAACATCACAAAGCGGCAAGATGGAGGCTCCGAGCCCAACAGCAGGTCCATTTACAGCAGCAATAATTGGTTTCTTGAACTGTATAAATGTGTTCACAAATGCCCTGGGAACAGATCAATGAAAATATAGCAGTTATTGTATTTTATTTTATGTATAATATATACAAATAATTATATATAAAAAATATATTATATATACATACATACATACATACATACATATACACACACGCACAAACATATATATATATACATATATATACATACGTGTGTGTGTGTGTGTGTGTGTGTGTGTGTATATATATATATAAAAACAGGCGGACCGCGGTCCGAGTCCGGGTCCAGAAGCAGTCCAATCAGGACCTACAAAAGGTTATGATATAAAACTTGACAGGGAGCTTCTATTTTAACCGGAGCAGCTTTTGCAATCTTTACGGTAGTGGTAGTGGAAACGCACAGACCAATCAAGTGTGTGCATTACTGAAGTAAACACTGCGACTCAACAGTGCAAGACAGATGAGAGAGAATTAAAGTTACACATTAAAGAAAGATAGCGATACATGTAGAAAACAAAGGGTGAGAAACACTGGACCTCTTTAACTGGACCTCTTTAAATTTTAGTTGAATACTTCTGCTCTAAGTAGTGTATAACCTAGTAACAGTGCAAAACAAAAAAATAAAGCAAATCTCTCACTCACTCACTCATCTTCTACCGCTTATCCGAACTACCTCGGGTCACGGGGAGTCTGTGCCTATCTCAGGCGTCATCGGGCATCAAGGCAGGATACACCCTGGACGGAGTGCCAACCCATCGCAGGGCACACAAACACACTCATTCACTCACGCAATCACACAATACAGACAATTTTTCCAGAGATGCCAATCAAACTACCATGCATGTCTTTGGACCGTGGGAGGAAACCGGAGTACCCGGAGGAAACCCCCGAGACACAGGGAGAACATGCAAACGCCACACACACAAGGCGGAGGCGGGAATCGAACCCCAACCCTGGAGGTGTGAGGAGAACGTGCTAACCACTAAGCCACCAATAAAGCAAATCGATTTTTAAAAAATTTGATTAAATTAAGTGGACACTTGAGCACTGAACATCCTAAACCATTTGCATTATTATTAAGTAATGCCTTTTTCTTCTTGTGTTAAAACAGCCACTGTCCAAGATCCATTGGAAAGCCTGCACAGATGATGTGTGTATTGATTCATACAGCCACAAGAAGTCAGACTGGCAGCAGGCATCCCAAAGATGTTCAGTGAGTTAGAGGTCAGAGCTCCTTACAGGCCCCTTACAGTTCTCTCACACTAAACTTGGCAAACCATGTGTTCATGTACCTCACTTTGTGCACACAGGCATCGTCATGCTGGAACATGTTTTAGTCAGTTCCAGTGAAGGAAAATTGTTACATTACCGCATATAAAAGATATTCTTATGCAATTGTGTTTTAAGGTGACCACAATCATTTGGTCCAACAGAATGTTACACCATTTATAAATTGCATCAAGCCATATTGTGTGTTGAGACAAGAGCAGATTACAAACGGGCACACACACGCCAAATGTATTCAAATTCAGAAAGACGTGAAAGGAAGTGCTGTAGATGAACCGAGAAGTGGACTTCCATCAACATCAACTAACAAGTGACTCATTTAGGTCACCACTTGGAAGGGGTGAAAAAAAAATTTGACTAAAAGATCATTTATCTTCTTTAAAATTTTAATTAAAAAAAAAAGAAAAAACTTAATTGAATTCAGAGACTATATAAATCAGACCCTATCTTTCACCTCGTGTCGTGACAGTGCGTGATGGTTGATTTACAGATTGTCTCTTTACACATGTAGCTGGCTCCTCTATTCTTCAGTGAAATGCCTGAAACCATTGATGCAGAAACATCGTCCCCATTGTGTGGCAGCTGCAATGTTTTTAACTGATCAACAAACTTAACTTCTCACTGTTGAATACATTATTTTATTACTGTTATTACTATATTGCAGTCATTTCTTTACACTTCAGCTGACAGGATTTAGCATGTGTAGTGTAACAGAGCTCCTGGTAACACTCTCAGCCTTCATGTCCTCTATTCTTCCTCCAATTTAAACAAACACCCATCCAGTTAAATTCAGTTTTGCAGCCCTGTCCATTAAACAGCTCAGAATGAATGCGTTCTCACTGAGGAGCTGTTTATCATATTCACTATTTAATTCTATAATGAAAACAAAAAAAATTGTCATTTTTTTACCTAATGGTTTCAGCCATTTTAATGCTTTCTCTTTTACGGTCGTCTGTGAGTCTTCTGATTAAGTAGATGAAGTCCAAGCCAAAACAGAACACACTTCCGACTGCACTCAGCAAGACCAACTTGCTGTCGTCCGCGGACGCTGTTGCCATGGCGCTCTGAACCTCCTTCATCACCTGCAATATTCATCACACAGAAAACACTTTTAAATAAAAAAAAAAACAACATCTTATAAACACATTCAACTTAAATTGTAATACTGTAACTTAAACTAGTAATACACAATTAAATATATGAAATATATTATTGTATTTCTCTAGATTGTCTAAAGGAAAACAAAACTGAATGCAACATGTTGACACTCACATCAGGATTTAGTGAATTGTTCTCGGACGTCTTGGTAGAAAACAGAATGTGTGTGAAGCCATCCTGTTTCTTCACAACAATGTCTCTATAGCGATAAGCGCTCTCTGTCTGACGAACGCTGAAGCGCAGCCGCTTGTCGATGGCAGAACGTTCCTCAGGTCTCGGCCGTTTGCCTAATGTGCTCGTCACTCCTGAGCTAGCTGCCACTCCTGCTGTGCCGTTCTGTACACTGGTTGAGCCACTGGCTGACGAGGCCTCCAGAAGTGTTGACGTACCTTTGACAAAAATGAGATCAATCCCATTCTGTATTAACACACCAAGTGGCTCAACACACATTTACTTTAGCATACAATAGATACAAAAAATGTGTATAAATCAATGTCATACGTGCACTTTAAACACTTTAAACATACAACTTTAAAAACACTGAGTGTAATCATGTTTTTACTCCTGAATATTTGATTCTCCATAATACTTACATATTATGGAGAACACGACAGTTCTCAAATAGGAAAGAACAAAAACCTTACCTGAGACGATGTGGGAACTTCATTGCTCATTAGGTATTTTGCAGTGATGTCACAAACCTGCTCACATCCCACTAGGTGATCTTCAGGATGTGACTGATTTACTTTCACTCGACTATTTATGCCTGTGACTGTGCTGACGTTACTATGACAGTCGATTGTCAATTCTTTTATTGTACTTGGGGTAGAGGTAAAAACTGTGTGTGTAAACTAAACCATTCATAAATTTTGCAGTTACTTTTTTTGACTACATAAAACAAAGTAGTCATTCTATATCACTGGTCTAATGTCCACTGCTGCTGCTGAACTGTGAAATGGTTCTAGTGTTCACTTTAGATCTGCTGATAAAAAAAAAAAATAAATCAAAATAGTTTCTTTTCTTCCAGCCAATTTTTTTTTTTTTTTGACCAAATGTGTTCTGATATTCGATGCTAATAAAAAGAACTGATGTTAAATATCTACTTGCCTAATGTTAGCCAGGTTAAACATGTGCTGATAGATTGTATTCAGTGTTAATTTTCAAAACACTGGAAATTAAGAAGGCGCAACATCTTTCAAGTAGCTAAGAACGCACCAGTCAAAATATTACTAAAGTGAGATAGGAAGAGGGGCTTCAGTCAGTGTCAGTTATTGTAGTGTGTCAACTCTGTTGAACTCCGATAGTTAACGTGTCAACATATGGCTCATCTGCCTGTTGATGGCTCTTATGGTTTATGACAACTCTCACTAGAAAACTCCAATGTTATAATAAAACTCCAATGTTATAACATATAACGTACCTTTCCCGTTCAGTGTCCGGACAGCTGCAGGTGTAATAGGAACTTGAAGGGGAGGCAGAGCTGCCTGTGTCCTGGGTCGTGTGCCCATGCGTGCCCGCTCCTGTCCGGGTACAAGGAAGTGTCCGGCAGACTTCTCCTGTACAGCCACTTCAGGGGGGACAGAGTCAGGCTCCTCTCCACCTTGTTCCAGACTGTGTGCTGCCTCGCTGGGAGACTGCTCCGAGTCAGCTCGACTGTTCATCGGGCTTTTTGGCACCAGGATTTTGATTCCAGACTTAGCCAAGTCCATACTACAGCGTAAAGTGCTGGCAGTAGGTGTGGATAAAAAAAGCTGCCGTTGTTTGTCTGCATTAGCATCTGTGTCCCTGTTACCCGGTGCGTTCTGTGGTGGTTGTGGTTGTTTTGTAACACTGGTGGAAGGCATGCTCGGGGCAGATGTAGCAGTGGCGCTGCTGTTGTGTGCCTGAGGTCTGTTCATCTGCTTGCGTGCATTGGTGATGGAGGCGTGACCCAGAGCCGCACTGGGAGACCTGCGCGTAGAGCGCACACAGGGCGTATCTCCCATCCTCTCGCTGTGCTGGCGATTAAACTCATTTATATACTCTATGCAGCTGGTTAGATTAGCTTCAGGCTCCCAAGTGTCTCCCTCAAAAGTATAGCCTCTCCAGCGAACCAAATACTCCATTTTCCCTTTCTTGTTTTTACGTTTACCAACAATTCTCTCAACCTAGAGATCATGGAAAAAGGATGAGACAAAATATATTTTAATTTGGGCATAAAAACGTACATGTCTTAGAGGGCAAAAACGAGAAATATGAAAAGTGAATTCACAGAAAGGAAATCATTGGTAAATATTTTTGCGTGTTTCCTTAGAAACTAATGTAATATAAACACAAATGCAGTTCCTCCAGGATTGCATGGAGGTTTTTGTGATTGTTGTGGACATTATTAATATTGCAGCTTTTTTTTTTTTAATTTGTAATGCAACTCGCCCAGCGATTTTTGTGCTTTTCTTTGGCGGAAAACGACTTGAATTTGTAAAATTGAAAACACAGGATTCTTCACTTAATCTCCTACCAGTGAAAACACACATGTAGTGACTTTATGATAACGGTACTCCTGTTAGACACACGTGAATCTGTGAGGGCTTTGGCTGAATGTTTATGCACCCATTTATGTTTTTTCAGTAACGCTGTTTGTAATATACACTCATAAGCCATAAGATTTATTCCACTGACAGGTGACGTGAACAAGATTCTCTTGTTACTGTGGCACCTGGATATATTAGGCAGCAAGTGAACAGTCAGCTCTCGAAAGTGGGTAAGCTTAAAGATCTGAGAACAGGTTGTGATGGCTGGAACACTGGTCTGTTAATAAGCTTTTGTGGTTGATCCCAGTATGCAGTGATTAATAAATACCAAAAGTGGTACAAAGAAGGGTCAAGTAGTGAATCAGTGACAGGGTCACAGGCTCCCATGTCACGTTGATGCGTATACAAAGTAAAAGCTGATCCGTTTGGTTCGATCCCAAAGAACAGCTACTGTACCACAAACTGCAGAAAATGCTGGCTCTAATAAAACGATATCAGGACAGACAGAAGCTGGCCTGGTCTGATGAATCAAATTTTCTTCTACATCATGTGAATGACCGGATACATACATCACTTACATCATTGGGTTTAATGTGATTTAATGATAGACTTCTTTGTGATTGCTTTTCATGATGAACAGACATGTTGGCGCTATTTAATGAGCTAATGCGCAAGTATGAGCTAACTAGAGTTTAAAACTACAATTCTATCAATTACGACAAATTCTAACCGAAGTTGACTGTAGCACAAGACTCAAAAGAAGACCAGCTACAGAGTGACTGGCAGAAGCCACAACCAATCAGGAGAGTGACCGCACACGAGAGTACACACAAAAGAAACAACTGTACGTTTTTTCTTGGTGAAAAGAGTGTAGAATTGTTCTCTAATATGGTTGGAAGAATAAATCTGCGTTGATTTTTCACAGTTAGGAAATGAAGTGAGAGCATAAAGCCCTCTGATCTGTCTGTCTGACCAATACCTTTATTTAAAAACAAAAAATATTTGTGCAACATGCATCTATCTTGAAATCAGATATCTAATGGATTCAATTTCAGTTTTTTTTAATCAGTTTGATGGCTGTTTTTGGCCAGTGTATCGTCTTGGTAACAGGAGTCTCCACACTCACAGTTTTGGTATTGTCACATCTCTAATAGAATTACGGTGTGTGTGTGTTCACTGCTGTGTGTGTGCGCACTTTGGATGGGTTAAATGCAGACAACAAATTCTGAGTATGGGTCACCGTACTTAGCAGTATGTCACGTCACTTCACTTCACTTCTAAATCTCACAGTTAAATCAAGAGTCACTAAAGGGAGTCGTTTTTCCATTGCAGTACCCATGTAGTCCAATATGTCTAAGTAAGAATCACTTAATTGTTTTCCACAAAAGAAAACATAAAAATGTACAAATTACATGTTGCCTAATGTCACTTTTAGGGCACACACTTTAGCCCGTTTCAGGTTTGTTTGTTTTTTTTAAAACGTGTTTTAAACTGTGTTAAAGTGAGATGAAATCCCTCACACACTTTAGATCAAATGCACAGAGGATGAAAACGATAACTGATTCCCACTTCTGAGTTGAATGCAGCTCAAGCCAACACAAGGAGAGAGACCACAAGAATGTAAGGTGCGTCCCAAATCACACAGCACCACTCTATGCCATTTTGTAGTATATATTGAGATTAGCGTGGTTCACACTGAAAATTCCAAGAAGTTGTTCACTTCATGTACCTGGATGACGCACTTATTGAAACAAAAAATAATTAAGTGTAGAAAGTCAGACAATTTGAGCACTCAACATCCACAACTTTGTTTATGTAGCAGAAGGGGCGGGGCTACAAAAGCTGATGCTGGGTGACAAAAAATGTTCAAGATGGCTGACGACATTCCAATGGACAAAACATCTTACAAATGTTTTATTTGTCCAACGCTGTGTGATATTTTCCATTTGAAAAATTCACCATATTCTGATAAAACAGAATCTCACTGTGTGTTTGACGTCATTCGTCATTGACGTAAACAGCTTATTCTCCCCTTCTCTCGTTCTCATTCACTATGCTTACGGTTGAGGAAAAGTTTTAGTGTTTTATTTGAGATAATACTAAATTTCTACAATTCATACACTACATTAGAATATAATGTATAGTCTGTGTGCTTAGTGTAGGCCAGCTATAGTGAACAAAAAGGGAGTGAAATAGTCTGATACAAGACTAAAGTTTCAAGAATCTCTTTTGTTTTTGGGGTCTTTTGGCTGGTGGGATGATTGATTTCCCTTTTTTGAAGGCATTTTAGCTCCTCTGTAGTTCAGCATGTCACAGAGATTCAGAAAACATGCAATAACCACTTTCAGTACATTATATTTATTTTTACATCCATCATTTAAAACGTGTCCTAATAAGATGTGATTTACTCCGAGTCCTTTCCTTTATGTCAAGCAGCAGAAGTGTCACAAAGTTTGAAGGAAATTTCAGATTCAGTTAATGTCACATAACCAAAAGTACATAGGATCTTATCATTGCTTTTTTTTTTTTTTACACTTGTTTACTTTCCTTTATACTTTAAACACAACCAATGAGGACTAAATATTATATTTATATAAAGAACAGGTTTGAAAAGGGAAAAATCGCAGCCCTAAAATACCATCTCAAATACATTTCAATAGACTTAAAAAGGCGTTTAGGGTCTAATTTGCTAGGATATTTCTACACATATAAATGACCATTAGAACAAAAAGACAACAAAGAGGGAAGTATTTTCGGTCACCGGGGAAACCTTCCCCTTTAACTGGCTTTATCTTTCTTATTCAAACACATTTTGTCACAAGTACAAATTTTACATGCGAATAACGTAAACCCAGAAGTTAAGAGTGAAGTCCTGACTTAATGACGCACAATAATGACATTAATCTCCATCACAATAATAAATAAAACAGGTTCTCAGGAAGCAACGTGTAGGAGCTACAAAACAACTAGCCACGGCTAGCAAGCACCCGCAGGATAAATCGCCTGTTCTGCTGCTCGGTTCACTACAATGATGCGTTATTAATGATCCCAGAACAGATCAGTGAACAAACCGGTCCAGTGTGTAACAGAACCAGGACTAACCTCATACAGCTGCTCTGTGGCCATCATGGCCTGGTTAGTACTCGATGCTGCAGTAATCCGCCTGGAAGCCTTTCTCCAGTTCAGCTGGGTTTCTGGCCTCGTTCTTCAACTTTTATCGCCGGACTAATTTAATACACATCAACACGTCTTCTCACTAAATACCATACGGAAAGCTATGATTGAGGATCGTGATGACAAACTTAAATTAGTGTTTCTAAACTTCGGAAGCGTCGGTAACGAAACAACGCTTCGAAGTCAAAGTGGAAAGGTCACGTGGTCATGACGTTCCTACGGCTGGTCAACTAGAGTCTTACTTAATAAGCAATTTCTTGTCATCTAAAAGATAAATGTCATGAATATTTGTGCCAGATCTTTATTATAAACGCGTTCGGCTACGAAAGCCTTTGTTAGGTTAGCTGACTATTAGCCTGGTGAACGTCTGTCCTCAAGCAGATACTCAATAATGAAGAATTAAAGCTTTTCATTCATCCAATTTTGTTTAGTCACAAACTAAGAAAATGCATATACATAATTATACTGACAAGAAATTAGTGTTATATTGCATTCTAAAATGTAACTCCTATATAATGAGCAACTCTTTTTTTGGTTTTGTGCTTATTTACTTTCTCACCCTCCTGCATTTGTCTTCCTACTTTAACTTTAATTTGGGTCTTATAGGAAATTCTGAAAGCCTTATTCACTATAATTAACTAATTCCTCAGTGTGGTATCGGAGTTTTAGATCAAGCTGATGTCATTTGAAAGGAGACAATAACAATAATGCAATAACATTTCAGCAGGTAGATGTGGGAGAGTTGAAGGTGCCTACATTTGTACATATGTTTGCACGACGCCACACTTAATGATCAGGAACCTAGTATTTCACAGCCACAGACACTTAATCGCACATTTATCTGATGATACATTTATCTGATACAAGTTGCAAGGATACTAATATTTTGTAGATATATTTGGGCATTAGTAAAATGACTTGGGGCATTAAAACAGTTGTAGTGGCCCCCAAAATCAGTATGAGAAACTTTAAACCCATATAAAACACAGAGCAGGAATTAATTAGTCAGAGCAACAGTCCCTATTCTTTGCTCCTGGTGATCATGAAGAAGATGGACAGTTCTTTAAGAAAGTGTGTTGATTAGAAACTTCTAAAAGAATATCCATCCTCTTACAAAACTGAAGACCCATTAGATTGGTTTGAATCTTTAATTTACAGCCAAGGTTACAGCCAAGTTGTGGTGGCAGAGAAGGATAAACATAAAACTGCTTTTTGACACTGCTTCACTTCTATTACTTTATCCCGATTCCTGGTCTTGTGCAATGCTACAGGAACCTCCTACAGTAAGAATTATCAACATTTCCAGTCATTACTGCTGTGTCTTTTGAGAATCTTACTGTTTCTATTAGTATTTTTGAAAATGAAAGAGGAAAGCTGTATTCTAGACTTTTGCTAGAATACCAATTTGTGGTCCCAAGGAAAATGGGGGGCATGTAAAGAATATAATGTAATGAAATATCTGAATATAATGGACAAATAATTTTGTAGCACCGATATAAACATCTTTAACAGCAGTGTGTTTATCAAAAGAGCTTTGAAGTACTGATGATTAAACCATTCAGGTTTGGGACAAGGACTATTTGTTGATATAGCATCCACTGGAGACTGACCCGCTGGTAATGAAATATGAAGCTGGGTAAGTGAAAGGAAAATGCAGATACTGAATCCACTCCATCCCAGGCCTTCTTTCTAACACCATAACATGTCTTCATCATTTATCCCAATGCACCATTCTTGGGTGCAGATATTGACTTCATACATTAGTGTGTTTTTCAAAGGAGCAGAAATCTGCAGAACAATCAGAATGCTGTCGTTCCCCCAAAAAACTTTGAGTATTGGAAGACAGCTTTCAGACCAGTGTAGAGGTCCTCTGCTTCCTTTTCTGGCTAACTTACATATGGTATAGCAAGTCAATATTTTAATGGCCAAAGTCAAAACTCAATCCCATCCAACACACAGTATCTTTAAAAAAAACCTTCTTACCGAGATTTACTAATTTTGAATGTCCATCAAGTTTCTTGCTTCCTTTTCCTCACATCCAGTAGATTCATGTAGTGAAATATCTGAAATATACCTTCTCAAGAATGAATCAATCATTTATCAACATCAAGATGATGCTGTGCTAACAGCTTAATTTACAGCTTCCTCCATGCTTCTCTGTGTCCATGATGATATTCCAGCTGGGAGAACCAACACAAGAATCTACTGGCCCTGTATTTATCCAGCTTTATTAAAAATATATGTGAAGGTGTCACATCAGTTTAACAACTGATTAACAGATTATTTGACCATGATTTACTTTTATGTGGGTTTAGAATGTACATATAGATTTACTTTATTTAGATCACAAAGTGAATTTTTACTGTAAAAATTTTTGTATATACAGTAATGTTCTAAAAACTACAGGAGATCCTGAACTGAAATATCTTTCTGTTTCCCAACCATGATTAAAGTTAGAGACTGTGCAAAAATAATCCACACTGAGGTTGTGAGAATCCACAGTGAATTAATTTTCTCTCTCAAATGTAGCCAAGATAATGGAAAATGTAAATTCTTCTGCACTGAAGACTTACTGGTAAGTCTTACTGGGAAACTTGCAAAACATGGTGACTTTTACAAAGAGCTCACACTTCTGTAAATGTTAACAAATATCTCCCATCAAAAACAACATCACATTAACTAATATGTTTTCCTTGTTTAACAAATAGTTTCTTTAATCTGTTTATTATTTGTTTAGATTATGTGGAATATTCATAATGGAAATCCTGGTGTATGAGCTGTAACTACAGAAAGAATAGCATTAGAACAAACTTATTCATATAAATCATTCCAGCCAGAATTACTGTCTCGGCCATGCTGTTATACAATTCAATTCCATTTCAATTTCAAATTCATTTGTATAGCACTTTAACAATTCACATTGTCTCATAGCAGCTTTACATAAGTATAGAAACAGAATAAAAACAGTACTTATATACAGAGTTACTATATATCTCTAGCAAAAATAACACACACCTTTTGATTCAATAATTTAACCTCACTTTAAATTTTAATGTTTCGCATTTTAAAGTTTTGTTACCCCAAAAGTGAAAATGAGGAAAAAACTCTTTTTGGTCTCATGATGCTATCAGATTACAAGCTGGATTGATTATGCATATGTCTATTTTGCTCCTGAGTTCAAAACTTACCAAGCATGATCAGTAGTGCCATTACACAGTTGGTGAAGTCTTTGCAATTTTCTGTATTTCTGTATAACCTTGAAATTAGTCATAAAACTGGATGAAGGTAACACAATGAAACAAATATAGCAAAGAAAAAACCATTAGATTTTGATCAGAATGATCCAACAGTAAATATCTTTCTGTGTATGAAGTAGTTGAGGCTTTTCTTTCAGTAACTGGTGTGACCCTCATCAGCAGCAATGACTTCAATACAACTTTTCCAGGTAAGGAGTGATCCAACACTGCATAATGGGTTGAAGGAATTTTGCTTCAAGTCAGCTACATTAGTTCACTTCCTTGCATGTACTGCATGTCCTTCACAGCGTTTCTATGGTATGACTTGGCCATTCCAAAATGTAACATTTCTTCAGTTTTAACAATCTCTTTGTAGACTTACTTGCATGCTTATGGTTGCTGTCCTGCTGCATGACCCTGCTGCTTGGGGCAGATCGTGGCCTAATGGTTAGAGAGTTTGACTCCTAACCCTAAGGTTGGGGGTTCGAGTCTCGGGCCGGCTACGACTGAGGTGCCCTTGAGCAAGGCACCGAACCCCCCAACTGCTCCCCGGGTGCCGCAGCATAAATGGCTGCCCACTGCTCCAGGTGTGTTTTCACAGTGTGTGTGTGCACTTTGGATGGGTTAAATGCAGAGAACAAATTCTGAGTATGGGTCACCGTACTTAGCCGTATGTCACGTAACTTTTCACTTATGGTTAAGTTTCATTTCATGGACAGATACCCGAAATTCTCTCAGAATTAATCCAAACCCAAGGCAGCAAAGCAGTCCCAAACCATGATACTGCCACAGTGCTACATCCTGTGCTTCATAGTTGATATGAGGTTCTAATGTTGGAATGCAGTGTTTGGTTTTCACCAAATATAACATTATTAGTTTAAACCAAAAAGCTCTATTTTGGATTCATCTGCCAACAGAACATTCTTCCAGTAGGCTTCTGTCTTATCCACATGGTCTTGAGCAAACTTCAGACAAGTCCTTGATATCCTGCCATACATACTGTTCTTGTTCATTCTAATAGTCTTGTTTTGCCTAATGGTAGGCTCATGGACACTGATATTACTAAAAGGCAGAGTGGCCAGAATGTTATTGTGTAATTCACATTATATTATTTGCCATTACACGGTTACATTGGAATGTGTTTTACTGGACTACCACTCCTTGAGTAACAGCGGTGCTGTATTTCCTCCATTTATTTACCATTTGCCAGGTTGACTGGTTGAGCCTGTACACTTTAGAAATGGTTGTGTAAACTCTCTGAGTGGTGAGTATTGAAATCTCTTTTTCTGAGGTCCCCAGAAATCTACTTTGATCAAGGCATGGCACACTTAAAGTAATAAGCCTGTGTGGGGAAGACCAGAATTTGATAGTGAAAACCAAAGTTTTATGTTCTTGTAACATGGGAAGCTGTATAAAGTGTATTTTTCATTTAAACATTTTCATATTTGTTCATGAGAGTGTGTGTGTGCCCTGCGATGGGTTGGCACTCCATCCAGGGTGTATCCTGCTTTGATGCCCAATGACGCCTGAGATAAGCACAGGCTCCCTGTGACCCGAGGTAGTTCGGATAAGCAGTAGAAGATGAATGAATGAATGAACGAATGAATGAATATTTGTTCATTATTATTTGAGTTCTTGTTTCATATGATAACTTTCCTGGTAATCACTCTGCTGTTTTGCATAACAAGTACAAAAGAAGTCAAATAGAATAAGAGAAGAAGGAGAAGATTTCAAGCACAAGAGCAAGTGGGAACTCATTTGCCAAGTGATCACCAATATCCCACAATATCAGATGGCCAACCTGGTAGCTAACTGCAAAGAACTGAACTATTTTAGGTGTGATGAGGTGTTATTGTTTAGAATTACTTATATTTAAAATGTAAAATATTAGTTTGTACTTTACATTTTTGTAACAACTGTTGCAGGAACAGAAATAAATTTGATCAACCAGACTTTTATGTTAATCCTCTACAGAATCATTTCTGAATAGAAATTATTTTGTTATATTACAAAAACAAATAATTGTATATGAAATGGAATGAGAAAATAAAGACTGATAGTAAAGACTGTACCTCAAACAGAAGCACCACCTCATTCAAGTCATGAACAGCACCATGGACAGCAATGCAATTATTAGCACCCTAACCCTACTGTACCATTTTTCCTGTTCTGCTTCCTTTTCATGCCCACACTTTCTACACTGCACACAAACTTTGTAAATGCTATGGACCAATATCAAATAACTGACCTTGTCAAAATGACCTTTGTGTGATTCGTTGACAAGCTAGGAGACAAATACTGTGGAAATGTTTATTGTCATGAGCAGTGAACCCCATGAGCTGCAAACTGGTTTGTGCATTTATGTATTCAATACTGTGAAAAGTGAAATGTTCAGAAGCAACAGAACCCGATTAACAGCCAGCATAGTATAGAGTTTTTGATAAAAAGTGAAGACAAAGCAGCTTAGAAAGGCAGGCAGGAAAAGACTTGAATGGCTTTGAAAGTAACGTGATGTAGCTTATAGAGTTTAGTAAAAAAGCGTGAAGAGTTTAGTAAAAAGACTGCATTTACACTAGCTCTAATCTCTCTAATCTATACTCCTTGATACTTAATTAAAAACCTTTTATGTTTGCACTACTTGTATTATCCTCTAATTAATATATCATTTGGATTATATTTCCTAATGTGCTGTAAACTAATACAGCACAAGCTTGATCTATCAGTTTATGGTACTAATGGTCTGGTTCTTAATGCACTAGGTGAAAAATACAGTACAAATTGCGTTGTTTAGTGAAATGCTGTTGAATAACATCGGTGCATAGTGCCACTAACTGGGCAGGAGGGTATTGCACTATACCACAGCTGTTGTAGAATGAACCGAGACAATGGAAAAGAGAAAAAAAAAAAATGTTTCCGCTACACAGAGCATAGAGTTGTGATCTTTTACATGAAAAAAAAAAATCTGTGTTCCTCTTGTGGCTTGACCCTGAGCATGACACACAGAGAGAACTTCACATGCCCACCACTGGGTAATAATATATGCTTCTTGTCAGTATAATGTTATAAAATTAATCTCATCTCCTGCTTTACACTACAACCATCTCAATGGGAATAGAATGATAAATACTTTATTAGTGGCAATGTGAAGGCTCCATAAAACCACACTGATTTCCAAAATATAATATTTTTTAAAATCATGAGACAAATAAACCTTGTTGCTTACAATGCTGACCTGAATTTAATTCTTTTCAAACTTAACATGTTATCAATAATGTGTTTGCTTTATAGAAAGATTTTTACTATTATTATGCTGTTTATAATTGCTCAAATACTAATAAAATAAAATATTTTCTCTTTACATTTAACATAAATCTAATTCACATGGATATCAAAAGGTCAGAACATCATTTCCGTATGACAGAAAAATGAAGTAGCATAGAAAAAATAATGTCTTTCTCCAATCCAGGTTATAGTTCTTCAAGGGGGACAGCCATCGTGTGCACCAGTAGCCATGTGCAACCAGTAATCCTGGTTCTTGAAGCAAACAAAATTGTAGAAGTTATCTCCCCCCTTGAGGAAGCCATGTTCTGTTGTTCCCCAGGACACAGGACTATCCACAAAGCCATGCACAGTGAGGGAGACCCAAACTGTAAACTTTGGTGCATCAAAATACCTTCTGGATGATCAGAGAGATTGGGATTGTTTGTGTCACGGTTACATTCATTATAGACATTCTGTTACATAATTCAATATAAAAAGGCACAACAGAGAAACGAACTGCTAAAGCAATTAAATTTTACCTTAGTTCTTGTAGTAGCACAGAGATGTCTTCAGGAGGGATGAGTCCTGTTACTGTGCAAATCAGCGCCTGGCTCACAGAACTGTGTGGCTCCGGACACGTATAAGTGGACAGGAAACTTGTAGCCGAGTTTTCACTGCAACATCATCAATAACACCATCTGCCCAAAGGATGGGATGACATATTCAACAAATAATTCTACACAATACTCACCAACTGATATTCAGGTTGGCTGCCCCCAGCCACTCTAGGAACAGCTCTGGGCTACATGACAGACTCTTTCCCTGAAGATCTGAGGATTGAAGTGATGGGCACAACACATCTCTCAGACTGTGGGTCCTAAGAGTAGGCCTACAGTTCTCGTATGTGTACTGAGACAGGAGAGCCTTCAGATGTCCATCTTGGTCTGAGCATGAGAATGACAAAGATTAGCACACACCCAGTAAGCAATG
The DNA here is from genome assembly GCF_030014155.1 of Tachysurus vachellii. NCBI lineage: Eukaryota > Metazoa > Chordata > Actinopteri > Siluriformes > Bagridae > Tachysurus > Tachysurus vachellii. Next base: position 18,688,816 of record NC_083460.1, read on the forward strand.
GCAAGAAGCTTCATACAAGCAATAAAATAGCAGGGCATCAATGATATTATTATGACTTTTTGGATGCACCATACCTCTAATTAATGATACCCTGAGCATAATGACAGTAAAAAATGGGTTACAGTTTTATTTATTTTATTACTTTTTTTAAGTTTTATTACAACTTTAATTGGTGAGGCTGCAAAAAATATTTTTTAAACCACTACCAGTGTAGACACACATTTATATTGTGTCTGTATTCATGTTTGATGCACATGAATTAAAGAACGCTTTGGCTCAATACACTCTGTGATGACACTGTGTCTTGTCCTAAATCTGATTTTTAAAAATTGCAAGCTTCTCCAAATATTGCAGATTTTGATAGATTTTGTATAAATTTCTGCAAATGGAGCCACGGTTTTCTCCAAGGTTGTTCATGACAATGCACGAGCAGCAGGTGTAAAAGGATGCAGTGGATGGCTTCATGTGTGTCAGAGGAAACACCTGCTAGCTGTTGTGTAACGGGGAGAACTAGCTAGTGAGAGAGTAACGACTTAATTAAATACTAAAAGTTTAAACAAAATTCAATGCATGCTATAGAAAAGTGTGTCCTTTGCTGGGTCTTAACTTCCATAACTTGCGGTCAGAAAAAGAAAAAAATATTTGCTGTCATGAGCGAGACAACAATTTCCAAAATGTAACAAAATTTAACACTTGTTATTTTGGCAACTGTGTGCTTCTGTCTTCATTTAAATGAAAATGGGAACCAAAACTGTCAATACAACTAAAAGGGTATAAATATGTATATATATTCTTTACAAGCAAGAAGAAATCTCTTAAATGAAACACTTTTGCAGCCTAGGTTAGGAAGTTGTAGCCTAATGGTTAGAGAGTTTGACTCCTAACCCTAAGGTTGTGGGTTTGAGTCTCGGGCCGGCAATACCACGACTGAGGTGCCCTTGAGCAAGGCACTGAACCCCCCCAACTGCTCCCCGGGCACCGCAGCATAAATGGCTGCCCGCTGCTCCGGTTGTGTGTTCACGGTGTGTTTGTGTTCACTGCTGTGTGTGCACTTTGGATGTGTTAAATGCAGAGAACGAATTCTGAGTATGGGTCACCGTACTTAGCCGTATGTCACGTCACTTATTATTAGATCTAGGATACAAACCTGAATGGCAATCCGTTAAAAGAAAGTCGCTTCTCAGCGGCACTCGTTCTTTCAGACTCATCAGAACTTGCTGGTATCGCTTTGTCCCAGGAACCAAAGATACATCAGTGAGGTCCACAGTTACAACTGCAAGTGTAGAAATATAAAAATAGTCAAAAATGTACATTAAACAATCAGGTGTAGATAGTCTGGATTTATGTTAGACCATTTTAATTAGATGCTGATAAAACTTTTCACCAAATCTCATGGGCTTTCTGTGATTGTATAGAGATGGTTTTCCCTCCAAGCCAAGCTGCTCATACGTGTCCTTATCAAGAGACAATATTAACTTTTCTGAAGAGGAAAAAAAAAAGAATTACTACATAATGCACATGTCCAACACCAAAGCTAAAAGACTGGTCTTTTTGTGTATTAGATAATAATTTATGGCCAGGAATGAAGAGCAAAACATTGTTTTTGTTTCTAATTGTCAAGATTTTTTTAATATTACTTATTTATTACGTTTACACTTATGAATATGTAAACACTAATTACTGTTAAATACTACATTTTAATACTTCCTTCCCAGCTACATTAACCGGCAGTAATATGTTGATAATATGGAAAATATTATACTTATGTAAAATGCTGTTTATGAAATAATTCCATAAAAACACTTTTTGCATAAGCAGCAGAAAACTGCAATACAAAATTCTTTAGATTATTGTATACTTCAACAGGTTATCTTTCATATTGTTGTAAAAGCCACAACCTCAGCAGGAATGTATTAAATGAAGTGGTAGCTCAGTGGTTAAGGTGTTGGACTACTGATTGGAAGGGCACTCCTGGGCCATTGAGCAAGGCCCTTAACCATCAAATGCACAGCTGTATAGAGGAGATAAATGTAAATCGTTTTGGATATGGCATCTACCAAATGCCATAAATGTAAATGACTGAGAAAACCACTGCTTGTTTGAGTTTGGATGAGTCATTTAATGTCATTTTATAGACAGTTTGTGTGCCACCATAGGTCCTAGAGACTTGTAAATATAGATAGTAATCAGAGATTTAGATTAAATAACACCTAAATAACAATCAGCCATTATCTTGCTAAAACCTTTTGAATCTTAATATTTATACCCAATTTACCTTTAAATCATTTTTTAAAATAAAGAAGCAATACTTTGTGTGTTTCACTCAAGTAAATCATGTAAAATACCATCCTGATTCTTTCAAAGTATTGTTTAGACAATGACTAGTCATGTTTTATTTATACTTACTGCTCAATAAAGCAATAACATTGTCTTCATCAAGACGGGTTTTGTAGGAGAGCGAATAAAAGGTGCCTGTGAATACAGAAGGAAAAACATTCAGGACAGATCCAGAACAAAATAAATAACTGACAATGTGGTAAAAGTCTTGGTCTTTACCTTTCTTAATTATTTTGAGCATGTCCTCTTCCAGGAATCTATACACTGGTAGATCCCGCACAAGGTAATATGAACTGAATTTACTGATGACTTTTGCAATGTCAGCAGGCAGTACTCCACATTCAGGTATCAGTAAAGAAACCTGCAAAACAAACTATTTAAGTACAAAACATACCACAGGAAAAGTACAAGAACAAAGCTAGCATTATTTTCATACATAAAAATACAAAACAGATAAAGAGTCACACCGAGTAAACAGCTGGGGTAAAAGTTTGGCTGCCTGGGAGAAACGTTCAGTCAGTCTGTTGAAGTGAATCAGAACTGCAGCGATTCCCCAGTAAAGAGAGAAGTTTAAATTTGAACATTTTTGAAACTTCACAGTTACAAAATCCACAGTCCAATCGTTAGATCAGGTTCACATCACTGTAGCTTTTCACACGTCTGTGTCCAAGAGGTGTATGGCTGTGGTGTTTAAACTCACCTTATTAATACAGGTGTGGTGTTTAAACTCACCTTATTAATACAGGTGTGGTGTTTAAACTCACCTTATTAATACAGGTGTGGTGTTTAAACTCACTTTATTAATACGAGTGTGTTGTTTAAACTCACCTTATTAATACAGGTGTGGTGTTTAAACTCACCTTATTAATACAGGTGTGGTGTTTAAACTCACTTTATTAATACGGGTGTGGTGTTTAAACTCACCTTATTAATTCAGTTTTTTTGTTTAAACTCACCTTATTAATATGGGTGTGGTGTTTAACCCTTGTATTGTCCTCCTATACAAATTAGGAGTGCTGAGTCAACTTGACCTTGTCTGTTTTGACTGCTTATAAAAAATGAAGTATATATGATAGCCTTTTTTTTTTTTTTTACCTTTTTAGGTACCTTTTTACCTAACTTGTCTCCAACATATATTTTGCAAATATATATATATATATATATATATATATATATATATATATATATATATATATATATATATATATATATATATATATATATATATATATATATATTCGGTATAATAAACCTTATTTATATACAAAAATGCCTCATTTTTTAGTAAAAAAAAAACAGAAATTCTGAATTATTTTCACTATAGAGGCACAAATACAGGCTGGTATATTTCAAGGGCAGGAGATTGTTTTGAAACCATTTTGACCATTTTTAATGTCAGCAAATAATAAAACCTGTTTTTTTTACAGGCCAAATTGACTTGAATGATTATAAGTTAAAAATTCTACAATTATCACCATTCTGAGTGTAATATCTATTTTATACTTGTAATATGTATTTTGCCCACCTGATGTCATCTGATCAACCAACAACAGGCCACACACACACTCAAAAACATGCCATAATTTCATTGTGAATAAAACTTTGTTTACCTCCTTATGTTTTTTTTATTATACTTAATTTATGAACGATAAACCTTATGAAATTTTACCATGTTTTGAGTAAAATAAGCAGAAATTATTAAATATTATTTTGGATAACCACTGACTGATAAATGTCAAACATCACTCAGCATATCTCCAGGCCAAAGCTGACTGATGCAACTAAATTCATAAATAAGAGAGGAAACAAATATGATTTGAATATTAAAACACAACGTGTGTGTGTGTGTATGTAAAGACTGTTGGTAGAAGAAGAGAAGATATTGTCCCCAGCTGGACAAATGCATATAACAAGTGTGAAATATTTACAAATGATTGTTTTTGTTTTTTGGAGGCCCAATGAATTGCAATGCCCAATGCTTTTGTGTGTGTGTGTGTGTAAAGCTTGTTGGTAGATCAGATTTTGCCCCCAGCTGGACAAATGCATCTAAATCTAACAAGTGTGAAATATTTACAAATGAGTAGCTTTTGTTTTTTCTGGAGGCCTAATGAATTGCTATGCCCAGTGCTTGTGTGTGTGTGTCTAGCATCATTTCTGTAGATCATATTTTGTCCTCTGCTAGGCAAAGGAATATCAAAAGTGAGAAATATTTACAAATGTGTAGCTTTTTTTTTTTTCTGGAGGCCTAATGAAATGCAATGCCCAATATGTGTGTGTTTGTGTGTGTGTGCATGTGTGTGTATGAGTGTGTGTGTGTGAAATGTTTACAAATGTGTAGCTTTTGTTTTGTCTGGAGGCCAACTGAATTGCAATGCCCAATGCTTTGAACAGTGTTTGACTGTGTGTGTGTGTGTGTGTGTGTGTAGCATCATTTCGGTAGATCATATTTTTCCCTCTGCTAGGCAAAGGCATATCAAAAGTGAGAAATATTTACAAATGTGTAGCTTTTTTCTTTTCTGGAGGCCTAATGAAATGCAATGCCCAATTTGTGTGTGTGTTTGTGTGTGCATGTGTGTGGGGGGTGTGAGTGTGTGTTATGAGTGCGTGTGTTAGTGGACATTTTATGTGTGCATTTTTGTGTCTCAATGTTCATTGCGCTGAAAAGGGCAAAAGTGTGACCTATTGCCCCACTAAATGTGGCAGTATATACTAGTCTGAACACATAGTTCAACGAAAATAGAAAAAATTAATTTTGCTTGCAAAGTGCATAATTTGGAACAATCCTGCTAAATGTCAGGCAAATATGTGGAAGAAAACCCGTTATGACACCTTATTAATACGGGTGTGTTGTTTAAACTCACCTTATTAATACGGGTGTGTTGTTTAAACTCACCTTATTAATACGGGTATGTTGTTTAAACTCACCTTATTAATACGGGTGTGGTGTTTAAACTCACCTTATTAATACAGGTGTGGTGTTTAAACTCACCTTATTAATACGGGTGTGGTGTTTAAACTCACCTTATTAATACGGGTGTGGTGTTTAAACTCACCTTATTAATACAGGTGTGGTGTTTAAACCCACCTTATTAATACAGGTGTGGTGTTTAAACTCACCTTATAGTTGAAGCTGTGTTTAGAAACGTGCGCTTCATGACGTGACGCTTCATTCAAGAAGTTGGATTTTTCACACACTAACAAACTCCTAGGACATTTCTCCAAGTCTGCTGGCATTTTGAACCGAAATAACAAACGTATAAATCAGGTATTTTCATGTATTTTGAGAAATAAACAATGAGCTAGAAAACTGCTGCTGTTCTAATATCTTTTTCGTCGCGTCCGTCATGTCGGTGTCTACACAAAGCTACTGCCACCTAGTGCACTGGGGCAGTGCAGCAAATCCAGATGACAGAAGTTATTAAAAAGAGCTTAATAAAAACAATAGTGACCAAGTTTACCAATATACACTGTGGCTTCACAATCCTTAGAAGAAACAATGCTGTAAATAAAGGTTGAATGACTGGACTGGACATTTGCTCAAAATATTAGGCACTGAACCACACACAAGATCTAACCCTGTAGTTCATGTGGATCCACACCATCAGTAAGATGAATTTCAGCCATATAGTTTGTTGTGATATTGATGCATGGCAAACATCACAGTAAATCATCTTTCAGTTTCTTTACAATCTAAAAAGCGTGTGAACATTTTTGCAACATGGAAATGAAGAACTAGCCCTAAAAGATACTGTAACAATCCCCTAATAAAGCTAAATACTGAAACCTATTTCTTATGCTTATAAAAAAATTCTGATAACATAAAACACATAATTCATGCATAAATTACTTATTAACTCCATTAAGAAACAGTGAAATTTATGAATAATTATGGGAGGCAGGAACATTCAAATACACTAACATGTCACTCTTCATTTTGTAACTGTACATGCAGCTGCTTGACAAAACGACAACTTAACTGGATTCATCTGACTTTTTTTTTTTCTTCTGTCAAACATCATTAAAAATATCAAAACAGAATATTTAATGTGTGTATTCTTATGTGGTCTGGATAAAGGGACCAGCTTTTTGATTTTTCTTTTATATTTAGAATTGTATTTGATTAATATTTCCTCTATAGTCCTCTGTAAGAATATATCCCAGTCATGGTAGACACATTACAGCAATTTTTTAAATAAACAAAATGCTTGTAATATATGCAGTATATATATGCTAAAGTGTTGGAAGTAATGGGACAGTTTATCTGTGAACGAAATACAGTTTCTTCTGTGAAGAAAATGATTGGTACCCTTGGTAAAAATGGACATTAGTGTATAAATGAAAAATAAAACACAATATAAACATTTATATAAACAGTAAATGACAAACAATTAAAAAATGCATAAGAGAGAAAAATATATTTTCTTAAAATCTGTGAAGCATTTTGACACACATGGAATATTTTTAAATATTAAAAATGCAAGCAAAATTGTAGTTAAAAAAAGTTTATCTTGTTTACATTACAAATCAAGCTTTTTAGTCTACACAGGTAGGCAGCAGTTATTACATCATAGAGAATAACATCATTCAGAACCATTAATAGATGTAGGTCATTGATGTTTTTTTCTTCAGAAGACCTGGCCATCTTGATCATGTAACTTTCAGGCATTCTTAAAAATAGCAGGCCATGTTTGTGATGGCTAGACTGTCCAGTAAGACAATGAACCCAAATCACCTCTCCAAGTTAACCAAAGCTTGATTGAGAAATAGTTCTTACATTGTCCTGTAGTGGAATTCCTATTCACTGGAATTAAATCCTATATAAAATCTTTGGTGGGATTTACAGAGAAGGCAATTACAGAGAAGGCAAAAGCACCAGGGCCTTTAAACTTTGCTGAATTGGAGGCTTTTGCAAAGCCAAAAGAAATGAAAATTGCATGTTTTGGTAACAAACGCTAAAGGTGGTTTAAGCTTACTGGGATAAATTTTAGGAGAGTGTGTGTGCTTATTATGCCATTGTTCCATATTTGGCCAGTACTTTGCTGCTAAATATTGGTAAAGGATCATTTAATGTCACTGAGGAAAACTCACTGAGGAATATTTAATAAACCACAAGGGGAGACTTAAATACTTCAGATGTGCTCACAATAACTTTTACTCTTTCTGCTTTCATATGTTTACGTTGCCATTTAGTAGACTAGGACTAGGAAGCTTAATATATGATCAATTTTAAAAGTAATAAATAAGTCGTTTTGATAGCATAACTGGAAGTATTCAAAACTCGGAGAATGGCTCCCTCTGGTGTGAACCGGGAGGAATTGCTGACGAGTTTGTTACACTAGATAGCTCAGGGGTCGGCAACCTTAAACACTCAGAGCCATTTGGACCCGTTTCTCGCAGAAAAAAGACACAGGGAGCTACAAAACCCTTTTGGCATCTAAAATGAAGATAACACTGCATATATCGTTTTTTACCTTTATGGAAAGTATAGATTAAACTGTAGTGTGTTGCATTTATGAAATCAATGAACTGCTACCGAGTAAACAACATTTTATTTCCGCAAGCAAACGAAAATATTTTGAACTAGTTTGAACTAACCTTAACAAAAAAGACGGTGGGTTGAAGGTTACTTTCAAATAAAATGTTCAATATCTAATTGAGTCCTCTTCGTATTCATGACATCAAAATTTTAACTTGCCGCCTGCAGCAAACCAAAAATGCGTCTGCTTCTGCGTCGGATTTCGCAAGTCGGCAGTAGTGATGGCCAGTTCGTGAACGAATCGTTCTTTTGAACCAGTTATTTTTAGTGAACTGGATGAACCGATTCACCAAATCGGACTGATTCGTTCTAAACAGTTCGCGTCTTGAGTCAGCGCTGGTCCACAAGTTACTAAAGTTACCCACTTTCGGTCATGCCTGACAGCCAGTCCGACTCTAAATAAACTAATATCCTGGAGTATATTTAACTCCTGTTTATATTTTTATATTTTATATTTATTTAACTCACTAAACTGAGACATGTTGTGCTGAGAGAACTGTGAGCTTGAGCTTTTGATACTGCGCATGCGTGAATTACTGAACCGATAAATCATCAGTACAGAACTGAGAACTGCTTGTTTCGGACGCGTCCGAGAACCGATGAACTGATACAGCGAATCGTCAGTACACTGAACTGAGAACTGTTTGTTTCGGACATGTCCGAGAACCAATGAGCTGTTGATACAGCGAATCATCAGTACACTGTACTGAGAACTGTTTGTTTCGGACTCGTCCGACATACTGAGAACCGATTAGCTGTTGATAATGCGCATGCGTGAACCTTCAGACTCAATATGTCAGTTAATTTTACTATTGACTGTTGTGCATGTTAGTCTATATTTTTATATGCCGCTTTTTGTAAGTTGATGAAGATTAGTTAGGCCAAAAGTCATTTCAACTCTGGCCCTGGTCCTGGCATGGGCATGGTTGTAGGCCTGCTGTGCTTCCTGGGGGTCTGTGAAAGGTGTCAGGAGAAAAGGCTGGCAGCCATACCCCCTGTCTCCAAGCAAACCACCAGAGAATTCACCTGTCAACACAAAATCTCATCATTACTACCTCATAAACACAGTGATATTCTTGACACAGCCATGATGTAAAAAGTGGACCGCTTTGGCCCGGACATGTTTAATCTACATCACCCCCACTTTCTTTATCACACAAGAACATTCAATGGAGTCAGTGAGCAAGCGACCTTGGGTCCTTTGAAAGGCGCTATATAAATTAAAGTGATTATTATTAGCTCATCTTTTTATTCAATTCCATTTTATTTTATTTATATAGCGCTTTTCACAATTGTGTCATAGCAGCTTTACATTAATAAAAGCAGGAGGACACACAGAAAAATCTGTGGACTAAACCGTAAGATTAAACCGTACTAGTGAGCATAGTAATAATGTAAGGCTTTGATAATTTATCAAAGCCTTATACAGTGTGATGGAGTTACTTTACACAATTTCACTCATATTTGCAGTCCATTTCAATTAAAAATTCAATTGTTTCATAATCAGAGTACAACTGCGTTTTTGGAGATGTGAATTAACTATTTGGATTGTAACTGTGATGTTTCAGCGGAGCGGTGAGTGTGTAATTGTGCACCACTTACGCATTCAGGTGGTCTGCAAAACTTTGCTATGCTTTTTCTCTTTGCAGTGTTGCCTTTCTTCTTAATTATTTCTTTTACCTCTTCGTATGCCTCCATGAGGATTTGTGCTTCCGACGGGGAAAAGTACGCCGCTCTAGTTGCCATGGTGAATCAGTGAATCTGTGATCGGTGGCAGGTCTATTTGAGTGAGCCATGAGCGCGCACATATCCAGGATTGGTTTCAGCTGGCTTGATGAATCCGTGTCTGCTCATCCTGACTTAGTCTTTGTGCAACCAATTAAGCCTGGACACACTTGTTTTGGATTCATTGAGCTCAGCTCAGTCATTTATCCTGGATGTCTTAATTCTACTTTTGTGCAACAAGCCCCTGGTCTAAAAACCTTAAACAAGTTAATATCAATATGGGAGACTGACACTCAATCCAGTGGCTCACCCCCTTTTTACTCAAAAGCCCAGTGGGGACTTAAATAAGACAACGTTCTGACAGAGCGATAGCAGTGCAATAACATGCGCCGGCCAGTGCCTTTCCCTTGGCTCCCTGTAGGACCAGGCAGGCTAAACCCTGTGATGGGGGGGTCATTGTATACTTCCAAAAACCTAACCCTAACCCCAACCCTAACAACAACCCTAATCCTAACCCCAAAACCCAACCATTATCTTAACCCAACCCTAACCCCAATTTCACTTCATCCAAAGGGGATCTTGAAGGCCTGTAAGGAAAAGGAAATAAACATAATTAGATTAAGACAAATAAACCACCTAGGGAGGAAAGAGTCTCTTAGATGCACCCGTGCACAAAAGATCCATTTGGATATTCTATTAAAAAACATCTTTTTTAAACCTAATCCTAAACCCAACCCTAACCCTAGGTCATTGTATACTTCCAAAAACCCAGCCCTAATCCCAACCCTAACCCTTGTGGATAGCTGGAGGTAGGCCAGTGCACAACGCAGGCTCCGGGTTGATTCAGGACCGAGTCAAACCAAAAACCCCTACATCCAACCCTTACCCCAACACCTTAACCCAACCCTAACCCTAATCCATAACCCAACCTTAAACCTAATCCCAACCTCTATTCCCTATCCCCATGGGCCTGGACCAGGGCCTCGGTCATTTCCCCTAATCCTAACCCTAACCCAATAACATTAGGTGACCTGCTCAGCCCAGTGGCTCACCTCCTCTTCATTCAGCATCAAAGGCCCAGTTGGGAACACGAATAGAAAGAGTTCTGCCAGAGCGATAGCAGTGCAATAACATGCGCGGGCCAGTGCCCTATCCTTGGCTTCCTATCTAACCATGTAGGCTTCCATGTAGGCTTTCTCTGTAGGCTAACCCTAACCCTAACCCAGTGATGGCCAATGAAAATGAAATGATACCATTTTATTCTGTATGTGTAAGAACATGTCAAAAACCATGGACTATAACTTCACTCAGCTTATGACATTTGTGTACAAACATACATTGGAATGTATGTATGTATGTATTGGAATGTGAATTATATTCACTGCTTCTTATCATAAGTACTGCGTTATCAGGACTGTCAGTCATCAAATCATCTGTATATTACACACTACTGCTGCTGTATATTGCACAAAAAGCATAATATTGCTCAATATTGTTATTTGCACTCCCACACTTTATGTACATACCTGAGCGTTCATATTCTATATTCATATTTTACATATTTTATTCATTCTATATTCATATTTTATACTCATTCTATCTATATTGTATCTCATCGTCTGCATTGTTTTCTTGTATAGTATATTGTTTTATGTCTGTACCTTTGAGAGTCACAAACTGCTGGAACCAAATTCCTTGTGTGTGTCAACACACTTGGCCAATAAATCTGATTCTGATTCTGATTGGAGACTGAAGTGTTAGCAAGTTTTCATTTTATTCATGTCATTGTATTAGCAACTTTTCATTCTGTTTTCACACAATTTTTTTTTATAAATTAAACAGACTATTTTGTATAGATACGGCAGGCATTTCTGAAGGTTTCCTTGTCACACACACAGGTTTGGCCTGCCTTGGAGAATCGAGCTGAAGAACTGTGAAAATCTCAATGAGGGGAATAACACCTCGGGACTTGCACCAGAAAATAAAGTCAGTAATTCTAGTGTTAGGGATGGCATTAGGGTTATGGACCCCAGACCTTGGTCTTAGTCAGACTGAAACACATTGGACATGGGCCTGCCTGGCATTCCACCCCGATCATCCCATGTGTCCCTTCTCATTAAGACCCCATGGGTGTTGTGAGCCTAGCATCCCGATCTATTTTCTTTCTACCCTTCGTCGGGCATTACAAGTCCATTTTTTATTGTGTTCAAGCACCATGCATTTCAGTTCCCTCAAACCATGTTTGCAAAAGTGCTTGACAACCAAAGTATGTATGTCCCTCCTTTTATACTGTACTTTTAATACTGTAGTTATGTTGCATCATTCTGGTGGACAAAGTATTTACAGTTTCACCTACATACTGTAATTTGCATTTATTGCGTAAACACAATTAGGGACCCTTGGATAGAATGTGTCCCCAATTGTGAAGACCTCCTTGGTTCGGGGGTTGGAGATGTCCCGTTTCGGACAGAACTGAGACTATATTTTGTTCTTCCTTTCATGTTGCTGAGGTGCGGTTAGGGTTAGGGTTTTGAAAAGTACAATGACTTCCCCATCACAAACCGAAGCCTGCGTGGTTTGATAGGAAGCCAAGGATAGGGCACTGGCCGGCGCATGTTATTGCACTGCTATCGTTGTTGGGGCTTAGGTTTGGGGCTGGGGATTAGGGGTTGGGATTAAAGTTAGGGTTGGGGTTAGTGCTTAGGGTTGGGGATTAGGGGTTGGGATTAAAGTTAGGGTTGGGGTTGGGGCTTAGGGTTGGGTTTTAGGGTTAGGTTTAGGGTTGGGGGTTGAGGACAAGAAGCCAGGATGGGGTAGGGAAATTTTTTTAGTCTCTGGCAAAAATAAAGGTTAAAACCAGGAAAAAATACAACTAAAATAATTTTTTAAAGGGAAACTTGGGAAAGAAAAATCAGGATAGAGCGAAGGGAAACAAAAGGGCTGTATACAGATCAAAAAAGAGAAGTCCATAGACACTACAAGCTGGGATCCCCAAGTGCTAATAATTTTAAGTGCTATTTAGTGCAAAGTGCTAACCAAGAAACCAGAATCTGTGAATCCACACTAGACTACTTGTAATTCCAATCCCCATCAAAGAAAGAGAAAGAAAAGAAAGAAAGAATTATTATATCAAGCATTCCATACTGGCCACCCCAGGACTTGAACCCTGGTCCTCAGATCCCCAGCCAAACGCAACACCTTATCCACATATCCACCTCCACCCTAACGGTTTGGGTTTAGGATTGAGGTTAAGGTTAGGGGTTGAGGTTAGGGGTTGAGGACAAGAAGCCATGATGGGGTAGGGAATTTTTTTAGTCTCTGGCAAAAATAAAGGTTAAAACCAGGAAAAAATACAACTAAAATAAATTTTTAAGGGGGACCTTGGGAAAGGAAAATCAGGATAGAGTGAAGGAAGACAAAAGGGCTGTATACAGATCGAAAAAGAGAAGTCCATAGACACTGATATCTGGGATCCCCAAGTACAATAACTTGCTTGTCCAAGTGATAAGTGCTGTTAAGTGCTAATAATTTTAAGTGCTATTTAGTACAAAGTGCTAATCAAGAAACCACAATCTGTGAATCCACACTAGGCTACTTGTAATTCCTATCCACACAAAAAGCAGACATCAGTCATTCATACCTCGTTCCCAACCTCAAAGCATCCACTGACCTCCCTATCTGTTACAACCAGAAAGAAATAACTTTCTCCCCAGGTTATCCACTGTGGCAGCTGGCAGAGGTGGGGAGTGAACCCCTAATCACCTGCATCCCAGCTAAGGTTCTTAACCTCTTGTGCCACCTACACACTTACAAACAGCCATATAATCGTCCCTACATTCATATCCCCATTTTGCTGCTGGAAAGCGCGCATGTCATTTCGTGCACGCATATGAATGCATGTTCACGCGCGGCGCGGTTATCGAGCTGCCGTTTATGAACACAGGTGTTTATTCAGGCGAATGTTCACGCAATAAATTGTTGTGACAGACAGGCCAAGAGATGCACTGGCAGCACTGCACAGCTAATTTAGCTAGTCAGATAGAGACTAGAGACAGAATCACATCAACTTAACTTTACTGTTATTTGCTCTTGCTGACATCAAACTTGAAGAGAACACAAGTTTAACTGATTGCTGTTCTTGCGTTTCACTCTCATTTTGTCTTTTTTCTCTTTTCATGGCCAGATGGATAGCTCTGCTTCATATTGTCATCTATACAGTAAACACGTGCTGTAAAATGAGGCGGGGCCTTGCATTATTTGCGTGGCCCTACGCAACTTGCATAGTGAGCGTATAGGGCCAATCGGCTCTGTCTGTGTAACTGAAATGTGTGCAATGAATGAGGTGTTTCAACATCGCTTCCTCTTTAAAAAAGGGTAGGAGACTGAAGAAAACCTGCTCCCAACCAGGGTAGGTTCACAGAGTAAGTTACTGTTACTATGGTAACTGACTCTGAGTATAAGTTAGCTCTCTTTAAGAAACAGGCTTAACTTAACCTGCTTTCTCGGGTTTAACCTCCCTTTCTGAAATGGAAAACCCAGAGTTTCCCTCATTTCAGGGTTAAAAAAGAGTTTTCACTTAACCTCCTTTCTGAAACAGGCCCCTGATGACTATTGGATCGTTCTCTGTCACAGACACAGTTCAAAACCCAAACCCACAGATTTATAAATGGCGCGTGTACACACACACACCCCACTCAAAAACATGGCATAATTTCTTGTGAATAAAACCTCCTTTACACCTCTTATGTTTTTTATTACATTTAATTTAGAAACAATAAACCTCATGAAATTGTGCCATGTTTTTGAGTAAAATAAGCAGAAATGATGAAATATTATTTTGGATAACGACTGGCTGGTGTATGTCAAACATTATTCAGCACAACCCCAGGTCAAAGCTGACTGATGCAACTAAATTCATAACTGAGAGAGGAAACAAATCTGATTTGAATATGAAAACATGTGTGAGTGTGTGCGTTTTGGGTGTGTTATTGGACGTTTTTGTGTCTGTTTGTATGTTCATTAAGCTGAAAAGGGCAAAAGTCTAACCCATTGCCCCACTAAATATGAACACAGGAGGTACTAAATTATTTTACGAAACACATAGTTCAATGAAAATAGACAAAATTAATTTTACATGAAAAGTGCATAATTTGGAACAATCCTGGTGATTTTCAGGCAAATATGTGGAAGGAAACCCAAGTTATGACACAATAACCCTTTAAAGCCGAGTCAAATTGACATTAATCTTCAAATTAAACTTCTTGTGCTCAATGTGTGTGTTTTACGAGCAAGAGGCTCACAGCATCCTCCAGTCTGAGGTCAATGAGATGAAAAAGATCCATCACTCAGTGGGTGGAGAAGAACAGTGAGAGGAAGAAGACTCTGATACACAAGGTAAACAGGAATCTGTGTGTGTGTGTGTGTGTGTGTGTGAGAACTTGTTGCATCACATGAACACGGTGTTGTACATGTGACAGATGTTGACAGGGACGTGTTCAAAGTCAGGTGTATAAGTGACTAGCACATAGAAATTGTAGTTCCAGCCTGAAGAAACATTGCACTAAGAGACTCACAATTTAACTAAAACTTTAATTTTTTTTTATCTTCAATGTTTAACGATTAACATGATATTTACATAACATAACTCAAAACATAAACGGAACAAAACTCAAACAATCTTCTATAATGTATTGTATAAAATAATATACAACAATACACTTGAACAAAACAATAACAATAAACATAACTTATCTATATGATTAACATGGAACAACTCAAAAGGGGAACACCACAACTCAAAAGGGAAACACCACAACTCAAAAGGGGAACACCACAACTCAAAAGGGGAACAACACAGACAAGGACAATCACAATGTTGCTAATGATGTTTAGCATCCTGCGGTTTCCCACAATGTTCAGATCTGTGCTGATAGGGGATAAGAAAAAAGAAAGAAAGCAAGTCCATAAATCAGATGTTCCTTCTGAAAACATTAACAGCCAGAACATATCTGGAAAGCTTGTAGGTTTCTATACACACACACACACACACACACACACACACACACACCTTTATGGCTGAAAAAGCAATAATGCTGCAATACTTACCCATGAAGAGAAGGAGAGCCAATAACAGGAACTGCACAACGATGCCGAAGATAGCCAGGCAGATGATGTCGACGAGAAAGTAAAAACAAATGCACATGGATTTAAAATGTAAATGCTGCGCCAGGTCAACGGCATGCTGCACCGGGTCTTCGGGAGGCTGCACCAAGTTGTGGAGAGAGTAAAAACAAATGCACATGGATTTAAAATGTAAACTGTCCAATTCTCCCTAGTTGTTCATACGTTTATGTGAACATTAATGTACAACTCTGAGGTAAACCTGAGGTGATTATTAATATAAACCAAGTTAGTGAGGTAACGGAAACCTGAGGTGATTTGCGACGCGCTAACTGCTAATCTGAACTAAAATATAAGAGCGAACAGTGTAAAAGTGAAACCTAAGGTAACAGTTACCATCAGTCAGATGGAGTTAAGTACACATTCAGTGTTACACTTTACAGATGAACATGTCAAATCAGATAATAATAATAATAATAATAATAATAATAATAATAATAATAATGCTACATTAGCGCTAGCTTGCTGCTTACCGAACATTAGCCACATGCTAACAATAGCGCGTCTGGCGTGCAAGAGTTCATGGGATATGTAGTTTTCACACAGTGTAGATATCTATGCACCCTTACGAGCTGAAATAAAATAATAAACAAATCACCCGAACGGCTTGCCAGGCGGCTGGAACACGAAATTCCCTCCTCTGAAGCTGTAGATCTTTCTGTAGTCCCTCCTCTACCGAACAGCAGTGCGATCCTTTATCGCCATAGCAACGATACACCAAAGCACGTCCGAGGTAAGTCCCTACTGGTCCATGAATTCTTCCCAGTCACATCGTTAACTAAACTAAATGCAATGTTAGACTGTAGGACATCAGTCAGATAGTCACGAGAATTAGTGTAGCTTCGGCTGCTCTGTGCAGCAGACTCAGAAGAAACAAGTCATAAACTTTACTCTTGTACAGATTATATACACAAATAAAAGTAGTAATAACACTCGGTCAGCCAAATACAGAACTTTAACACACTTTGTCAGTGGTTATTTACTCTATATTAGAGTAAAGAGAATTATATTAGAGAATTATCCAATCATAATTCTCAGTATACCTGCAAAGGCGGGAATAAGTAGGAAAAGGGCCAATCACAAAAAAAATGAACAAACATGCTGGGCAAAGCCACGTTTTTAGACAGTGTATTACTAACAAACTCTTAAAGGGGACGTGCACAATTATTTTATCACTATACACAGACACAGTTATGATATTATATGAACCTCAAACAATCATAAATGCCCAATCACATGAAAATAAAAGAAATGATACTTAATATAACCCTAGCTGGGCTACACTAATGTTTCAGCAGAACAAAGTGATTCAATATAGGGTTTTAGCAGCACAAAGAGATTCAAATTAAAAAGATACCAAGGGAAATGGAGTCTTAAATTAAAGAACATTAAATATATGCATTAGAAATATAAACAAATAAATAATTAAAGACAAATATATAGATTTAGAAATAAATAAAACATTTTCATTTGAAAAACATTTAAGCATCTGATGTACATGTGAACTAAGGGACACACACACACACACCAAAAAATAATACACTAAATGTCTCCTTTTTGTGTCATTTGCTCTCAAGGTTAAACCTCTCTTGCCCCATGTGTGTGTTTTAGGAGGGTGAGAGCGAGATTCTCACAGAATCCTCCAGGAAGAGAAGGAGGAGATGATGAAGACTCTGGCACATGAAGAGGAGTTACAACATTCATTCATTCATTTTCTACCGCTTATCCGAACTACCTCGGGTCACGGGGAGCCTGTGCCTATCTCAGGCATCATCAGGCATCAAGGCAGGATTCACCCTGGACGGAGTGCCAACCCATCGCAGGGCACACACACTCTCATTCACTCACGCAATCACACACTAGGGACAATTTTCCAGAGATGCCAATCAACCTACCATGCATGTCTTTGGACCGGGGGAGGAAACCGGAGTACCCGGAGGAAACCCCCGAGGCACGAGGAGAACATGCAAACTCCACACACACAAGGCGGAGGCGGGAATCGAACCCCCAACGCTGGAGATGTGAGGCAAACGTGCTAACCACTAAGCCACCGTGTCCCCCAAGTTACAACATTTCTTCTCCAAAATACATGGCTACTTTTGTGAACCCTGTGTGTATGTGTGTGTAAACCCTGCCTCTAGCCCAAGATTCTGCGATAGGCTGAAAGAGCGCAGTAACAGATGCAGCACATTGTGTGGTTCACATACTGCGGTCACATGTCGCCATCTAGTGGATGTGTGTCGCAAAGAAAAAGTCAGTGTTCTGAGATATAAAGTCACAATTATGTTTTGTTACTTTTTAAAATAAGGCTTCCATACTTTTACTTTCCTTTGATTCTGTAACATAGAAATTTCCCCACTGGGAATGAATAAAGGTTCTTATCTTATCTTATTTTATCTTATCTAGCTTATGTTTGTGGATTCCTTTTAAAGACGAACACTTGTACAAATCATTTGTGCAGCACAAGGACACAAACAGTGAGGAATTAATGTAGTAAATTTTTAATTTACAAATTAAAGTGATAAATAACAATCTTAACAAATAGATGAATATGAATGAATGAATTTCATTGCCAAAGTATCACAAAAATATACAAATAAAATGATAAAACTAGATTTGTAAAGTTTGTCGCAACAAACTTTGATGTTGGCTTTGACGATGCAAGTATTCACAAAGGCTGGTGCTTTTTGGAGGCGAGTGGACGTAAGGGTCAGTGTTACTTTTGGAAGCAAGTAGACAGAAAGCTAGGGTGCAAAAACATTTGGA
The DNA here is from genome assembly GCF_030014155.1 of Tachysurus vachellii. Lineage (NCBI taxonomy): Eukaryota > Metazoa > Chordata > Actinopteri > Siluriformes > Bagridae > Tachysurus > Tachysurus vachellii. Next base: position 18,707,360 of record NC_083460.1, read on the forward strand.
GGTAAGTGGAGACGAGCATGTGACATCATCCAAATACTCTTGAGGAAGTTCCCCACATTGGGCTGAGTGTTTTGATATGTCACATGTCCATGTTGTGCTAATTATTTTTTCATGTGACGTCATGCGACGTGACCAGAATACACATGAGGAAGTTCTCATTGTTCTGAGTGTTTTGATATGTCACATGTCCATGTTGTAGAAAGTTTTTTTGATTTTGCATATTTTGGGGGCGGGGCTGCGGCACAACCGAAAGGCCAGTTGGTACACCGCTTTAAAACTTTGTTCAGAGTATGGGTGGCTTGAAAGCTCTAGGAGGAGTTACTCTTGATAAATCTTTGTGTAAGCTTAAATAGGAAAACAGAATGTGTTGAATATGTTGGCTTCTACAAAGCCAACATAATAAAAATTCAGATTTAGAGCTCAGACTTTATTATGTTGGCTTTGTAGAAATTTTCCTATTTCAGCTTAGACAAAAATTTATAAAATTTAATGCGGCCTAGGGCTTTCGAGCCACATGCACCAAATTCAGATATGTTGTAGACCCTGGTCTGAAGTTTGTTGCTATTACTTTTCTAATTGATCCGAGTACTGGTACTTCCGGTACCGGGTCTCAAAATAGCCTTTTTTCCCATAGACTCCCATTATAAAATTTGGAAGTTTATAACTTGGCAAGCTTTCGAACTATCTACACCAAACTCGGCCAGCTCCTTTAGGGTGATACTCTGAACAAAGTTTTAAAGCGGTTGTACTTTTTACAACATGGACATGTGACATATCAAAACACTCAGAACAATGAGGGGAAATTCCTCACGTGTATTCTGATGATGTCACGTGATGTCACATGAAAATAAAAAATTTTGCACAACATGGGCATGTGACATATCAAAACACTCAGCACAATGAGGGGAACTGCCTCGCGGGTATTCTGATGACGTCACGTGAAAATAAAAAATTAGCACAACATGAACATGTGACATATCAAAACACTCAGCCCAATGAGGGGAACTTCCTCAGGAGTATTTGGATGACGTCACATGCTCGTCTCCACTTGCCTCCAAATGTTTTGGCACCCTATCTTTCTGTCCACTTGCCTCCAAAAGTAACACTGACCCTTATGTCCACTCGCCTCCAAAAAGCACCGGCCTTTGCGAATACTTACCTCGTCAAAGCCAACATCAAAGTTTGTTGCGACGAACTTTACAAATCTAGTTTACTACTGCAGTAGTATTTCCTTCTTTCAGCTTGTGAAACTCAGCAAAATCATATATTGTCGATTTGTAAGAAAATGTTTTCTTACATCAGACTTAAACCCAGCAATAATGTTCCACTGAATATAGACAGCATTTAAAAATGTTATACATTATAGTTATAGTGAATGTCAGTAAATTCATTATATTTGTTTATTGGTTATTAAATGTGATTTTTATTAAATATAATCAACACCAGACACTATGATGCTTTATGCTAATTTTAAGGAGGGAAAAAAAACAACAAAAAGAAAATCTCCCCAAAGGACTTCCACAAAGACTGACCTCGAACCCTAATTTTAATTAAAACCCTATTTTGGGTATTAGGGCTCATAAAGGTATTTTACCCCAGCCTAAAGAGCGTTTTAAGTGATATAAGCAATAATTGTAATAAAAGTAATAATAATCAATGTTTTTTCGTTCGCCGTGATGGTGATGTAAGACTCACAGATTATCTCTACACTAATAGTAATTTTTGTCCTTTTGCCTCATGGTCACACTGAGCAATAGATTTGCCATCTTAGAGAACTTGGAAGCAGATGGGGTGGAGAATGCAATACAGGCATCACATACTACATTGAACAAACAATACTTTAAACAAAACTCATTAACAAAAAATACAAACAAAACTCATACAGATTGTAAATCATACACATCAAAAGTCATGCTTTACATACTGACACTTTTCCTAGGAGTATGTCTAAGCAAGTGGACAGGTTGACTAAGTTTATTAAACCAGCATGTCCTAATAGTAGAGTTCTACAGTGTGTTGCAGATAATACCAACCAGTGGATGCAGAAGAACATGCAGCTTCTTCTTGACCGTTATACGGTGACCTTATCTGGTTTGTTGGCCAACATTAATGATTGGGTTGATTTGGCTTGGGAACAAGCATGTAAGTGGGCCCAAAATCTATACAAACATACGTTGAAAATTGATACATTGACTGTGAGTAAGAATTTAATTCTGGATCAATATTCTTCTGATCGGGGAGGGACTGCGGTTTCTCTGTGTCCTTCTGTCTTGTCTTCTGTGCAGGCTTTGCCAAATATAGAAACGGGTCAATCAAGACATTCATGTTGTTCCAGTGAGCCCTTGTTGTGGATTTCCACAAACTGGATTCGACAGGCTCATCCAACAGTAGTTGGTGTGAGTTCCTGCAGGACCAAATCTGCTACCATTGAGGCTGATGTACACCATTTGTCCAAAAATGATCCAGTCCAATTGACCAATGCTCTAGCTAGGACTCCAGTGCTTGGAGAGAAGACTGTTGATGTACGGGTTAATAACGAGGTACAATCACATGACGTCATCAGTAATGTAGCCGTTCCTAAATCACAGACTATTCTGCCTTGCACTCCAAATTTTGACTCCCTTGAAGAGATCAGTTCAGTATTAGTAAAAGAGGCTATGATGAAAGCCTCTTATCTGAAGCCTCCACTCTAGCTTCACCTTCTTTCTTGCCTTCTTTTCCTTCATGTCCGTTTTCTCCACAATTAACGGATATCTCAATAGATTTGGAAAGGGATGCTTTGTTCTGGGTTATTCCTGCTCAACATGCTGAGGTTTCCCTGTTAGACATCCTAAACTGTAACAGTGTCATGAACTGTACAGGGTTCCAATGGTTTTAGTTTTTCATCATCACCACCAGGGGGTTCTAGGTGCTCCCTGGGTGTGATAAAAGGTGAGAAAGTAGTAGAGTAAGAGAGACGACAGCATGGTGTACTTTGTGTTCCTTCTCTGCCCTGAGAGACCATCCTTGTTGAGAAACTTAATTGTTTGCTGCTCAATAGTAAGTAAATGCTTGATTGTAACCATTGAATGATTTATTTTGAATAGTTGTGCATTTCATAACTAAAGTGTATGTGTGAAATGTAGTTCTGAGGCAATGTTTGTTATTCCTTGAGGTTGTCTTTCACACCATTTTTTTCTGAATGTTTGTATTTTCTTTTGTAGAAGGATTTTTGTTTATGGACTACACTGCTTGTACATCAACTCATGCTATGGGAATAATGTGGAGGTGCTCTCATTGTAGAAGCGACTGATGTGCCAGGTCATATGGGACATTTCCTACATTATATCTGGACTTTACCACAAGTACAAGTATTCTTTCCATTGATAAAACTTGCTGTGATTTCTTATTTTCGGTTATTTATTAATTTCTACTATCTTTGTTGTTAGTTAGTTAGTTAGTTGTTTTTTTTTTGTTTGGTCATTGTTTGTACTCATGTATGGTCTAAACGGAATCTCTGAAGAATTGAGTAATTGACAAACGTGGATTTTGCATATCTTATGTTTGCATACCAAAATAACTTAATCCACAAACAGGTTAAATAAAAACCTCTATTGATGTAGCTGAGTATTGTAGTTGAAGTATTGAAGTAATACAGTTGTAGTTGTAGTATTGAAGTAATACAGTTAATCCCTCCCTCAAAAATTTTTGCTTACAGCAAAAACAAGAATTTGAAGGACCTTTTGTTTAGATCTTCCTTCTCTTTGGATCCTGCACTTTTACTTGGAGTGATGTGATGGCATGATTGATCTTTGGAGTGATCACCTTTGGAGTTTGATAGATGGCACTTATAAACATTTTAGCACTTAAAGACCATGGAGTGCCATACAGGTTCACCAAGCCATAATAATTTCCCATCCTTGGGTTAATTTGTTTTTAGCTCTTATCCCTTGTCTAGAGTAGGATCCTCAAGTACATCTTTTGAGTCTTGATCTAGGTCTTTCTCCCTCTTTTTTCCTCTTTTTTGATAAGCATTTACTTCAGCCCTTAACCTAACCATAACTGATTTCCTTAGGTGGTCATGTAGGATTTCTGGAGGTTTTGGGTATGAACCCTAACCTTAACTTGAGTAGACTCTAAATGTTTACCACAACTCTAACCTAACCATAACAATTTTATTAAAAATGGTTCCCTGTTTATAGAACCCGTATTCCATTCCTTAAACCTAATCATAACCGGTTTCTGTTTTCCTAGAACTCTTACTTCAGCCCTTAACCTAACCATAACCGATTTTTTTTTTTTTAGGTGTTTTGGTTTTTAGGTCGTGTAGGATTTCTGGAGGATTTGGGATACCTTAACCTAACCATATTTATTTTAACCATAACTGTTTTTTTTACTTTTTTCATGTTTTCTTTTATGTACTGTCCCTATTTGGGGTTCTTTAGGCCAGTGCACCAAAAGGACATGTTCCTTTAATTAAACATCTATAATCTTAACCCTAACCCTAACCCAGCTATGCCAAGGATACTTAGTATTTCATTGAAAAAAATAAAGAACATAACACTCCCAACCAACTGCGTCCTGTTCACCGTGGACATAGATAGCCTCTATACTAATATAGAGACACCAGAGGGACTGGAGGTGGTCAGAGAATGGTTCATTAGGTACCCAGATAAGAAAAGACTTGAGGCAGCAATATTAAAATTATTAGAAATTAATCTCACCAAAAATGATTTTGAATTCCATTCCAATTATCTAGGTAAAGGGCACAGCTATGGGAAAGAGATTTGCCCCCTCATATGCCAACATTTTCATGGCACGATGGGAGGAGGCAGCTTTGAATGCTTGGCACATTAAATCCCTCCATTATTTTAGGTTCCTTGATGACATCTGAGGCGTCTGGTCTGGGACACAGGATGAGTTTAAACAATTTGCCAATCACCTCAATCTTTCCATCGGTCCATAAAAATTAAATACACCTTACACAAAACAGAGGTAAGTTTCCTTGATACTGTAACCTACAAGGGGAAAGATTTTCTCAAAACACACAAACTGGACATCAAACTCTACTTCAAAGACACAAATACACATGTGCTACTTTACAAATCCAGCTATCACCACAAACATAACTTTAGGGGCATCATTAAATCCCAACTCCAGAGGTTCCATAAGATTTGTACGCAAATTTGTAAAATTTCTTTCCTTCCTAAGGAAATGCCTGAAAAAGTACCTAGATAAGAAAGAGGAAGATAACAAGATTATCCCTTTGATCACAACATTCTCAAGAGGGAGCATGATATTAAACAGGATGATCAAGAACAATTTTAATACATTTTTGATGGATGTCCAATTACTTGATGATCATTTTGGCGTACAGAAAGAACAAAAACCTGAACGACATGTTAGTCCACAGCAGGTTACCTACCTTGCGGAGGAGTGGGAAGGAACCTGTCCCATTCAGGGAATTTGGGCGCAAACACTGGATAACAAACCCACAAACAAAAGCAATTCACAACATTCAGCCTTCCCTAAACAGGACATTTGCAATTGTGTGTATCTGATCTACTGCACAAAGTGTAATATCGTCGCTGTCAGGCGTAATCCTCCTATCTCCAAAACCGTTAATTTTCAGGAAATTAAAAAAACGCCGTACCTTATCTGCAATGCACAGGGTTTAGTCCGCATTGCAGTGGATTGTCTTGCGCTAAATTCCTGTCCTCAGACGAGCACCAGAACTAGCGGGGTCAAGATTTTTTTTTCTTTGATCCCAGTGTTTTAAAGACATTTACCTCAGAAGACGTGTTGATTCGTTGCGACACTTCGTGAGGAGAAATATGCCGCGAAGCTCTCCCGCGGAGTGAGGAAGAGGTGGACAGTTGAAGTGTCCAATGGAGTTATGAGATTTGCGGTCAAGCTATTTTCAAGACTTTAGATTGGTTAATAACTTGTAAAAATAACAGACCCACGTGGGGACTGACCAATAGCATCGATATGTGAAAAAATATAAAATTGACAAAATTTGGACATACAAGGTTTCCGCCCGACAGCGACGATATACATTATGTGGGTGAGACTAGAAACACATTATCAACCAGAATGGCACAACACAGGTACAATATAAAACACAAAAAAAGAGTCACATACCCTGATTGTCCAGCACATTGTTCAACATGGCATCGCATCCCTGAAGGTCATGGGACTACAACACAACAGGTTCTGGACACACACAGGAAATTGGAGACAGATTGGCTCAACAGGCTGAGCTCTATCCACCCATGGGGGCTTAATGAACAAATGAGGATGATTATAAATAACTTACATCCCACCGTAACAATCAATGATGGCTGTTGTGGATAGCTGGAGGTAGACCAGTGCACAACGAAGGCTCCGCGTTGATTCAGGTCTGAGTCAAACCTAACCCCAAGACCCAACCCCTACACCTAACCCCAAGCCTAATCCCTAACTCACTAGGACATGCTATAGAGAATAAATAAATAGATTACACAACCCTAAAAGTTCAAACATGCTCATTATCTCAAACCCAAAAAACATCAATTTCACACCTGCCCAGCTTAATCACCAAACAAGTGGTGGGAAGGATGGGTAGGTGAGCAGTAATATGCCCAGTCAGGCATAGGGAGTTGACCTGCTCAGTCTAGTGGCTCTCTCCCACTCTGCTCTCCTTCACGTCCACTCTCATCTTTTAGGAGCAAATGATAGACAATAAATAAATAAATGAATGATTAAATAAACAAATAGATAAAATAGGTAAATAGTTCAACAAATCAATCAATACAGAGTAGATACCAAGTTTTAGAAATAATAAACGTCTGATTGGACATGGTACACAAGCCGAGGCTTTATCGACCTGCGGCTGGCCGCCTCAGAGGAGGGTGTATAGTGACTAAAGGCGGAAACATGAATCTGAGGTGCACTACTGATGATGTCTCCTGAAATTCATAAAAAGACCATTTAATGACCTTAAACACCTTAAATAGGCCAATAACACTAAAATGAATTCTTAAAACAAAATAAATAAATAAATAAAAAAGCAAACACACCTGGTCTAAAAAGCGTTAAAACTTGTTAATATCATCATTGGAGACTGACCCACTCAATCCAGTGGCTCACCTCCTTTTTACTCAAAAACCCAGTGGGGACTCAAATAAAACAAAGTATCGCTGACAGAGCGATAGCAGTTCAATAACATGCGCCGGCCAGTGCCTTGCCCTTGTCTCCCTGTACAACCACGCAGGCTAAACCCTGTGATGGGGGAAATCATTGTATACTTCCAAAAACCTAACCCCTAACCCTAATTCAGTGAGACTGGGTCACTAGAAGCTCTCATATGTTGAGTGTCACCTATTTTACTCCTGATACTTTCGATTTTATCAGTGAAGAATCTCATAAAATCCTCACTACTGAACTGTGATGGAATAGTGTGTTCAGATTTCTGGTGTTTTGTTAATCTAGCCACTGTGCTAAATAAAAACCTAATGTGTCTAATGTGCTAGTGAATATAGCGCCTATGCTGTTAGTAATTTCATCTAGGTCGTCTGTGTTTAAGGGTGCAGTAAGAAGTCCAGACAGATCAGGTAGGTTATTTGTGAATCTGTCTTTAGTGGTTGAAATAATAGTTCTACCGAGTCGATAACGTGGTGAGACACAGTTAGTCTGTTCTACAGGTAGTGTGTACAGTATGAGGTAATGGTCTGTGATGTCATCACTTTGAGGAATGATATCTATATCAGTGACATCTATTCTGTGTGATATTATTAAATCTAGTGAATGATTACGACGGTGAGTTGCTCTAGTGACGTTTTGTTTTAGCCCAAGTGAGTTTAGTAAGTCCATGAATGTGAGTCCTAACGCATCGTTTGTGTCGTCAACATGAATGTTAAAATCTCCTACAATTAATGCTTTATCAAAGCTAACCAATAGGTCTGACAGAAAATCTGTGAATTCCCTAAGAAAATCGGTGTAGGGCCCTGGTGGTCTATACACGTTCGCTAGTGCAAGGGACATCTGGGATTTTTTCGTGTGCATGTGCGATACTGTAACATTGAGGACGAGCACTTCAAAAGAATTAAATCTATACTGTGTTCTCTGTGTAACAGTAAGGTGATCACTTAAAATAGTGGCGACACCACCTCCACGGCCAGTCTGACGAGGCTCATGCTTATAGGTATATCCTGATGGTGTAGACTCATTTAGAGCGATGTAATCATCTATTTTAATCCAAGTTTCGGTAAGGCAGATTGCAGTAAGGCTATTTTCTGAGATTATTTCATTTACAATAAGTGCTTTTGGTGCAAGTGATCTAATGTTCAGAAGCCCAAACTTTAGGAACTGGTTTTGTTTGTTTCTTTGGCATTTTTCTCGTCTAATTACGGTAAGATTATTTCGAGAACGTTTCACATAATTACTTTTGAATCTCACTGCTCGGGGAACAGACACAGTTCCTATGGGGTGAGCTATGTGTGCATTTGTGTCAATGTGTTGAGGTGACGGAGGGCTGTTGAAATTTAAATTTAAATTTAAAGCATAGCTTACCAGTCAGAAGGTGTGCTGGAGATGTGGTCCGAGGGGATCTCTGCTCCAACTCTGCTGGGGTGCAGGCCGTCGGTGCGGAACAGCCTAGGACGCTCCCAGAAAACATTCCAATTATCAACAAAGAGTAGATTCTGAGCCTGACACCATGACTGAAGCCATTCATTAAAAGCAAAAAGTCTACTGAACCTTTCAATTCCTCGCTGGTACGTCGGAAGTGGTCCGGACACGATGATCCTCGCCGTGGGCGCTGTGGTGTGAACCGTCTCCACCAGGGTCTTGAAGTCTCTCTTCAGGATCTCCGACTGCCTCAGGCTAGTGTCGTTCGAGCCGGCGTGAAGAACCACGGCTCCGGTGTTTCTGCTCATGACCCTAGGTACCTGTGCAGCGACATCAAGAACACGGGCACCAGGTAAGCAGTGAGTGCGAGCCTTACCTTTAGCCACAGTAGCACGGACGTGGCGGACGATGGAGTCTCCGATGATCACAGTGTCGCGGGCCGTCTCGCAAAGGGGGGCAAAGCGGTTCCGGGTGGGGATCTCGAAGACCGCTGGTGGTGGGGGGGGAGGTCCTCGGACCGGCACGTGTCCTCCGCTGCTGCACCCAGGATCCGCGGTGCCCTGGTGCCGGAGTGAACTGCCCCGGCCAGGCCACTTCCTGGGTGCGTTGGGCTTGGGCAGAGAAACACACGGAGTAGAGGTGGAGGGAGTAGAAATTACATGCCGGGAGTTTACCTGAGACGGGTGAGCGGCCGACCGGGGAGCTTCCAGCACGGCTTTCCGCTCCCGCAGATCGGCCTGCTTCACCTGTAGGTCGCGGATCTGTTTCTCCACGGCCTCCAGTTCCAGTTCCACCGAGTGCAGCTCGAACGTGTCCTCCCCTGCACTCAAAGGCAGGGACGTAACCGACATGATGTTATATCGCAAGTACTAGCGGTACTCGGGCTAACAGGCTAATTAATAAATTATGCTAGCTGGCTAGGGGCGGACGCTGGGAAAACAAATAAATAGGCTAGCAGGCTAGCGGAGTTAAAGGAATTAAAGGAGTTAAAGTATAACTCAGATAAGTTGGAGTTGAGTAAAATACTCAGCCAAGCAAACAAATGCGACACACAAACAAATCAAACACCACGTTATATGACCGTATATGCTACAATCTAACTGCAACACAACACAACACAACCATACGTGCCTACCCGGTGGCTAAGGCTGTCGGCGAGCCCCCACTGTCGTCGTTAATGCAGGTTCAGTGGCCCCGGTTCAGTATGGCATAACACAAAACCTGGCTGAAACTCTTCAAAGATATTGTTTTCCTGTTAGAAGGAGCTCAGTTGAAAAGACACAACCTTTTCTAGTCTTTTAGACATAAACAAAAAGTTTAAAATGGGATTTGAGAGTTCATTAGGATCTAAATTAGGTTTCTTAATGAAGGGACTTGAAGAATTTAGGGACGTGACAAAGATAATGAAGAGTTAATAATATTAAGAAGAGGCTCACCAGCTTTATGTAACACTTCTTTCAGTAATTTAGTTGGGATGGGGTCTAGTGAACAAGTTGTTGGTTCAGCTGTAGTAATAAGCTTATCTAACTCTTCCTGTCCTATACTTGTAAAGCACTGTAGTTGTGAGTGTAGAGCTTTAGGTGAGACTGGGTCACAAGGGGCTCTAATATGTTGAACATCAACTATTTTGTTCCTGACACTTTTAATTTTATCATTGAAGAATCTCATAAAATCCTCACTACTGAACTGAGATGGAATAATAATGTGTTCAGATCTGTTTTTTTTGTTAATCTAGTCACTGTGCTAAATAAAAACCTGGGATAGTATTTGTTATTTTCTATGAGTTTGCTCAGGTGCTCAGAGTAGTGTTAATTTCGTCAGACGAGACGAAATATGTTTGTCAACAACCTTTTTTTTCATGACTAAGACGAGACGATGACAAGACTGCACCACTGTCCAAAACCACTGACCAAGACTAAATTAACATGCATTATTGTTGACGAAAAAAGACGAGTCTACAATTGTCTCTGCTTTTTCATCAGCTGTTACGCCTTTAATAATGTTGCTCAAGTTACAGGTCCGCCAAGCGGATCCCGCTTATTATATTGCTACCTACCAAATAAATCGATAATTTGACTCATGATGATTTAAAAAGGAGTTTATTGATTTAAAAACAATTGTATTTTTTCCGCTAAAGAAAATAGCGCGCTCCGTCTCTACGTTTAGAATCCTGTGTGTCCATGGCAACGCTCTGTTTTTCATGGCAACGGTGTGTTATAGTTCGCAGCGGTCTGTTATCAAGAAATAAAATAGTGTGTGTGTAGAAAGAATTCGTCCACACGCCGCTCAAAAATAAATAAATAAATAAAAAATAAAAACTCCTGAGCGCAAGTCCACACTAGGTCTAGTGAGGCTTTTTGTGTTAAATTATATTTCCTGTCGCTGCGCAGGCTCTTTTATTGTACATGACAGCTTATGTCCTGATGACCGGTCTTTGCATTACGATTAAAAGCAGCATCAATAAAGTAAAAAATGTGATGTGCAGTCAAGTTCGAGTGTATGCACTGTTTACAGTAAATGAGTGTTCTCTACTTCTCACTGATACTTTTGTGATTCGGGGAGTTTTGACAAGTTTTATAGCCTTGATATTGTTTCTTATTCAAAAGTGGTGACAGAAAAAACTCAGCACCCCCAACATGAAACCTCTTCCCACGCCCCTGTCACAACCACATTATAATCAAAATGAATAATTAGGCTTAAAAGCAAATGTATATGTAAGGGAATCAAGTTTAACAATTACATGTAATATTGCTCCAAATATCATCAATAATGGTGTGTGCAATACCATGTATAACTTGCATTAAGTCGGTAATTTATATATATTTATATATATAAATATATATATATATATATATATATATATATATATATATATATATATATATATATATATATATATATTTATATACGTATATATATATATATATATATATATATATTTATATACGTATATGTATATGTATATATATATATATATATATATATATACCTACAGTTTTGATCTTAGGCTTTTCATTAAGTTATTTATTTCCACTATAACACTTGTGTTCCTGATATTATTGCATTTAATGAGGCCTCGTTGTATTTATTCTTACAATAGATTCCAGATGTGGTCAAGCTACAATTTTTTGAATAAAACTAGACTAAAATGACGAGACTTTTAGTCAACTAAAACTAAGACTAACAAAAAAGATATGTGATTGACTAAATATGACTAAAACTAACAAGGACATTTGGCACAAGACTAAGACCAAATTAAAAATAGGTGACGAAATTAACACTAGCTCAGAGCCCTAGCAGCTTTTAGAGACTGTCTATAGCTGGACATACTGTCCTTGTATGCAATTCTTAAAATCTCTAATTTATTTTTTCTCCACTTTTGCTCGAGGTTACAGGTTGCTCTCTTGAGGGTGTTAATATGACCATTATACCATTGTGCAGGTGTTTTGTCTCTAACCTTCTTTAATCCGATGGATGCAAAAGTGTCTAGTATGCTAGTAAAGATAGTGCCTATGCTGTCATTTCATCTAAATCATTTGCGATCAGGCTTTTTATTTGTGAATCTGTCTTTAGTGGTCTGAATAATGTCAAGTCGATAATGTGGTGAGACTTTATAGATTTTTTTGAACATGAACAGTAAGAAAAAAAAACAACAGACACATATTACAAACTAAATACTTAAAAAAATAACCATTTTGTAGTAGGGGTATCCATTGAACAGACCCTGCATCTGAAGAGTTCTAATGTAGTGTTTGCCATCAGATGTAGGGAGTGCCAAAATTACACAACAGAGACAATGCAACAGAGAAGAAAAGTGGAATGGAGGTGGATTAGAATATCGAATACATTCGAACCTCTTGGCTTAAAGGTGGGATCTCTGATATTTGAGAAATGCTTCAGAAAACTGAGTCGGGATGACAAGCTAAACAAAAATCAAAACAAATGTGTGGCCAATGAGCAGTAAGGGGCGGGTCTTGTCAACATGGGAGGAGAGAGTGTTCAGTGTGCATGTGTGATATGAGCAGAAAGCAGTTTTATCATTGACATGGAGGATAAAAACAAAGAAAGAAAGGCTTATGATAAGGCAAGAAGTAGGACCCGTGTTAATATAGGATCAGCTTTCCAGCGCTGGAGAGAACTGAAGGAGCGGGAAGTTGGACGCATATTCACAGATTGGAGATTCCCGAGTCAATAACTCCTGAGCTAAACGCTGTTACTATACAAATAACACCTCTTTTCTATCGTAGTAATATAGAGAGGCAGCTACAACCGAGTTTTGCTAGTAACAGCGTTTAGCTCAGGAGTTATTGACTCGGGAAACGCCAATCTGTGAATATGCGCACATGTACACATGCACACTGAACACTCTCTCCACCCATATTGACAAGACCTGCCCCTTTCTGCTCATTAGCTACACGTTTGTTTTGATTTTTGTTTTGTTTGGTGGCCTAACACAGTTTTCAGAAGCATTTCTCAAATATCGGAAACCCTACCTTTAAATGAAATAAATTTTAACTACAAACTAGGCCTGTCCATAGAATGGGTCCTGCACGAAGTTCTTCGCCCCTACTGGTGAAGCATATGTATGCTGTTAATGTTTATTAATGGATAAAGACTCTGGGAAAATGTCATTTTAATTAAGAAAGACCTAATATGGACCTATTGTTGTATTTATTATTTACTTATTTATATGGATTATATTTTGCTGTGACAAATTTTAACTTGGGGTGGATGGCGTGAGGTTTTTCACTTTTAATGTGTGATGAGTCTTTAGCACTTAAACTAAAGTGATGGGGAGTACTTAAATACAATACTGATAGCACTTAAAAAACAAACAAAAAGAAATTGGTCACTTTTGGCCCGGTTTTTTACCATTTTCAGCATTGATCCTGCAATTAATTTTAAATTGATGTACTTATTTTATTTTATATTATTTATTTAATTACTTATTGATTCAGTTCTGTCAGTTTTGTTCTACCTATCCAACCACACAGTTTTCAGACTGTAATGGGGGAGTCATTGTAGAACCTAATACTAGACCTGGGGACACCCTAAGGCAAAAAACAGACTTGAGCACACCTTAAGGACAAAAAAACAGACATGGTGACACCTTGAAATCACAGAAGCAGAAGTGAGGACAGACCTCATCTTATCTATCGAATCTGCTCACCATTTATCTAATCTATCTAATTCAAATTCAAATTCGATTTGTCCCATACACACATGACATGCAGTGAAAAGTTTTCGCATATCCCAGGTTATTATGAACCTGGGGTCAGAGCGCAGGGTCAGCCACAGTACGGCGCCCCTGGAGCAGGTGAGGTTAAGTGCCTTGCTCAAGGACCCAACCTTGATGTCTCAGCAGCTTGTGGGCTTGAACCCCGACCTTCTGATCAGTAACCCAACGCCGTAACCACCTAACCATAATGTATCTGTGCATTTTAGCTTGTTTTTTATTTCTTCTCTTTTCCCCCACAATATCTAACCTAGGGTGTTGTATCCTTATTAGAACAATAATTGCATGACTAGATAACTTCTTTGACTACTACTATTACTATTTTAAAACAATAATCAATTCATCTTACTTTAATCTGAAAATAAATAAATAAATAAATAAATACTACTACTAATAATAATTATAATAACAACGCTCACTTTAATTTGCTCCATGTTTCCCGTTTGAAAGCTGAAGCAAAATCATTTTTCGGTTTAATAATTTTTTACACCAGCTGTGATATCAGGCAAAAAAGATCCCAAGAAGGCAGAGCAAAATAATAATAATAATAATAATAATAATAATAATAATTCATCAACAGTTTAACAGCAGTTCTCTAATTGATGTTCCTAGTGATGATGATGTGCTGAAGACCTCTGAGCACAATGAGAATATAATGAGATTTTATCTTTATTCAGGAACAGGGAAATCTGAATGGCCACTATATTTATTGCACAATGATGAATACAATAAAAATGTGTATGATATTAAAATGCTTCTGAAGTGTTAAAACAATTGTTTTACAAAAGCCCATTAGAAAGTATATGGAGCTACAATACTATCATGATAAGTGGTGGTGCAATAGTGTGTTGGAATAGTGACAACAATAGGCCTTGTGAAGAGATTATTTCCTCCAAAGAAGCACAAACATGACTTCCTTAGCTATATTAGAAAAAAAAAACTATCACAAGAAATGAAAAACAGAAGGTGTGTAGTTTAATGTGTTTTATATAATGTTTTTTACATTTGAATTTTTTTTCTTGAGTGTGGAGGGGGATGAAATAGAGGTCTGTGCTCAGCGGAGACATGGCAGCAGGCAGATCTTAAGGTGTCAAAATTGCCTGGAGCAAAATGAAGGAGAAGAAAGAAAAAAGAAAGCAGAGACGGGTGGCCTCACACTGACAATTCATCTTTTGTGGAAGACCAATGATTAAATGGTCACTAATAAATATAGATATATTCAATCAGTTCGTCATCTTGTAGTGATTGAGCCATTGTGGGACAAATAAAGGTATATTTTATCTTATTTATAAACACAGCATTATCGGTACATGATTTTTTTTTTAAAGCTTACCCGTTATATATACAGCATGGTCATATGGTTTCATTTTATTATTATTATTTATTTTTTTATATAAAACAGTTCTTGGTTTTCAGAATTATTAAAATTATAATGATTGGAATATCAAAGTGTAGTAGAGGTTGTTAGTGTTCCATGTTTAATGTATTGTATATTGTGTGATACATACGGTTTATTTTACAGCATGTTGTCTTTGTGTGTAAACTATGCACTGTTTTTAAAAAGCAGGGGAAAAAGCTTTTTCATAAAAATACTTTTATTCAATAAATTCTGTGTGTGTGTGTGTGAGTGTGTGTGTGTGTGTGTGTGTGTGTGTGTGTGTGTGTGTGTGTTCCCTGATATTTTATCATCTGATCTTCGATTGGACCACAAAGGAAATAAGTCTTTGACACTATTTTGTGTTAAATCGTGTATTTTAGTTTCTATTATCTTTTGACGTTATCATTATTCACAAATTCCAGCCTTCAAGAACACCGTTTTCCTTCAACATGTGTAAAGTGAAAGATACTTTTATTTTGAAACATTTCCTCCCTCAATACTTTAAACCGGTACGGTTGCAGACTTCCGTCTGCTAATTCTAGCTGATTCACTGTAGACTTACTGAAGCTTAGCCCAAGTTCTGAGACGTTTTTTTAATAATACAGGTAACATTTTAAACTTATTTTTATTGTTTTTTTTTCCTGTTATACTAACACTCAGTTTGTTGAGCTGTTTTAGTGAATTAAATTTTACTCCAATAGTTTAGTGCATCACAGCTAGTTACCGGTTAGCTAACATTCACAGTGCCTTTGTTTTTAGCTTATTATAGAATTATAGAGTATATAAAATATATATAAAATTATATATATATATATATATATATATATATATATATATATATATATATATATATATATACACGTATGTATATATATACACGTATGTATATATATACACGTATGTATACACGTATGTATATATATACACGTATGTATATATATACACGTATGTATATATATACACGTATGTATATATATACACGTATGTATATATATACACGTATATATATATATACACGTATGTATATATATACACGTATGTATATATATACACGTATGTATATATATACACGTATGTATATATATACACGTATGTGTATATATGTATATGTATATATATGTATATATATGCATATGTATATATATGTATATATATGCATATGTATATATATGTATATGTATATATATGTATATGTATATATGTATATATATATACGTATGTGTATATATATACGTATGTGTATATATATATATATATATATTACTCGTTTCAGCGTTTACCCGCTTGACAAACAATAAAGCGCAGTTTAAATGTAAAATTCGTCGAGCATTCGCGAGTCCAAAATTGTGTGTATATTTTAGAAAGTGTGTGTGTGTGTGTGTGTGTGTGTGTGTAAGAGAGAGTGTATATTTTATAAAGTGTGTGTGTGAGAGAGAAAGAGAGTGTGTGTGTGTGTGTGTGTGTGTGGGGCTAGTTTAGTGTATTAGGGCCTCTTGTACATTTAAACTTCTTTCCCTAAATCAGATCATTTCTCCTGGTGATGATCATCATCTCATCTGTAGCTAATTACAAGTCATTTGTATGAACAGGATTTATTCTCACTCTAATGTTTGTGTCTGTAGATTTAACATGGACCGGCTGCTGAGGCTTGGAGGTGGGATGCCTGGACTGGGACAGGTACAGTGTTCAAGTCAAGTGTTAACCGTAGTGTTAATGTTTAGCTCAGAGCTCAGTCACTGGGCCATCTGTCTGTCTGACTGACTATAACATTTAGCTGAATATTCTTTATAAATTTTATTTGTAACATACATAACCATACACAGTGTGACATGCAATGAAATACTTTTTGACTGTCACACAAGTAGATTAAAATTGAATAGATAAAGAACATTTTAATTTTTTGATAAAAATCGTAACCATAAAATAAAAATAGATTACAAACTCTTACGAAAATAGAAATAGGATTATCCGTTCAAGCATTAATGTAGTTTTGAGTAAAACCGCAATGCAGTTCATTCTTTTTTTTAGCTCATCTCTTTGTTTGTTTGTTAAGCGATGCTCTGCCTGACCTACACTTGTTGTTTCCTGGGAACTTTGATTTAAGGATTATGTTCATGAGCTGTTTTTATTAAATAACCAAAAATCATTTTATTCAGCAGCATTTAAAACGCCACACAGTTTCCTACATGAATCCAAAGATGTTTGTGATTTTCATTCTTTTAGTCCAGGGGTGTCCAACTCAAATTCACAGTGGGCCAAAATATAAAACTGAGATAGTCACGGGCCAAACTGAATATTTATTGACTAATTAACTGCAACTGATATGTAATGTTCAACCTTTTTCATTTGGAAACAAACTTTAGTTTTGCTTGAACACAGGATTTGGAACAACCAGAGCTTGATATTACAAACACATAAATTAAATTTGAAATAAAAGACACATCAGTGGTGTTCATTTCTTATTTAAATAAATAAAATTAATTATGCCTCTCACTGTATCATTTTAAGTTCCTTTTGAAGTGGATCTTTTTTCAAAACCAACAACAAAACAACCAAAAATAATAATTTCATTCAATGAAAATCCAACCTTTCGACTATTAACAGTTCATGCCTTGGAGTAGAAAAAGTGCATAAAGAAAACATATATTCAAACTCAGTTTGCTACACTCTGATTTACTCTGCACATTGATCTAAGCCAGACACCTGGCATCTTTTCTTAGATGCAAGTTCATAAATGTCTGGGGTCAGGCTCTGAGCTGAGGAAATTCTCAGGATGGATTGAAGGTGTTCATCACTGAGTCGACTCCTGTGAGGTGTTTTGTTCAACTTCATAATAGAGAACAGTTGCTCACATAGATATGTGCTGCTGAACATAAAGAACATTTGAGCAGCCTGGGTACATAATTGGGGCATTGTGTCAGGGAGGAAACATAGAAACTGTGCAGCACTAACAGAGTCATACTTTGATTTGAGCGCGTCACTACACTGGAGTTCAATTAGCTCCATTTGGAGGTTGGTTGGTGCGCTTTCCACGTCGATCGCAAATGGATTAGTGAGCAGTTTAAATCTGCCTTTCTGGGCTTCAAAGTCGGCAAGTCGTCGGGAAAACTCGGTGCTGAGTACGTTGATTTCAGTTTTTTTTGAGTACGTTGAATACGTTTTTCAGCAAACTGTGCAGCATGGCAGGAGAAATTTGCTCTTTCATGGTTTGGCAGCATGGAAAATGACCCAAGTTTCCTTGCAGCAGCTGAGTCTTCCACAGACACAACTTAGCTTTAAAGGCCCTCACTGCAGCGTACATGTCTGTGATGATGCGGCCCCGTCCCTGAAGCTGCAGGTTAAGCACATCGAGATGGCTCATGATGTCACACAGAAACTTTTCATCCCTGAGCTCTGTTGTGTCTTTCCCTGTTGCTTTCCATGAACTGACTGATTTCCTCACGTAGCTCAAAACATCTGTTCAGTACTTTTCTTTTGCTTAGCCATCTCACCTCTGTGTGATATGGCACATCTCTGTATTCCGAATCAAACTCCTACAGAAAAGACAGAAAAGAACTGGCGGTGAAGTTAACCACTCGTGTTATGGTGCTCATAACATGTTCTATTTACAGGGCTTTGACACACAATGCTTCCCGTTGAATGATACAGTGATAAACTGTAAGCTCACCTGCATGTTCTTTCCGCATCTTCTGCCGAATCCTGCCGACCAATCCACTCTTTTGACCGCACATTGCAGGCGCACCGTCTTTCGTCATTCCCACAAGTCTATCCCAATGAAGCTTCATTTATTTACACATTTGGATACTTCTTCAAATATATGTTTTCCCGTAATCGTGCCATGTATTGATTTTAATCCTAAAAGTTCCTCTGTAGTGCACAGGCTCGAGCCTACTCCACGGATGAAGATTGACAGCTGGGCTGTATCAGATGTGTCACTGCTCTCATCTACAGCAAGGGAGTATGCAATAAAATCTTTTCCCTTTTTTTAGTTGTTCATGTAGATTGGTGGAAAGCTCACATGCACGCTCAGCCACGGTGTTCATGTTCAGGCTCACATTTAAAAAAATTTGCCTTTTATTTGGGCACACAATGTCGCAAACTTTGACAATACACTTTTTGACAAACTCTCCCTCATTAAAGGGCCGGGCAGATTTTGCAATCTCTGCTGCCACAATAAAGCTAGCCTTTACAGCAGCTTCACTTTTTGATTTTGCTTTCATGAACATAATCTGCCGGGAAATCAGACTTTTTTTCATCTCCTCCACCTTCTGGAGCTTCTGCTTTATGTCCAGGTCCTTATACTTCTCATAATGTTTCGTTTCATAGCGTCGTCTTATGTTATATTCTTTCGTTACAGAAACGTTAGCTCCGCACACAAGACAAACAGGTCTGTCCTTTATATTTGTATATAATCTGCCTCCCACCTGTCTTGAAAGGTCCTATTGTCCATTTTTCGTTTGGCCATTTTTGTGGAGGGTGGAGTTAACTTGCCCGATGTGACTGTAGCATGGTTATTAACGACTGTCAACAGAGAATGAGGGGCGCTTACTGTTCATGACTACGCGTCAATACAGTGGCAAGGCATTCTGGGATTTGTAGTATTACCGGAGCATGCGGCTAGCCAGCTGTAATGCACATTTGATTTGGCCCGTGGGCCTGAGTTTGACATGTGTTTTAGTCCTTAGTAACATTGAGGCTCCAGTCAGTTTGCTTGTATTTATGTATTTGTTTGTTTGTTTATGGGTTATCTGTTCAAACTGTGTTTTTGTGCTGTCTTTATCTAAACAAATTACAACCCTAAACTGACTTGCATGTATGAAGGAACAACATTACGTCCGTTATTAATGTTATTCATCCTCAGCTGCTTCTCTGGATCATGTCAAAATTTCAAGTTATTTTCATTTGCCAGTTTTCTGTTTAACCCTTTAACTTTTTGGCACTGCAGCCAGATTCTCCTAAAACCACGTTCACGTTTCTTTTGAGATCCCTTCGTGCACTTACGACGTGTGAGGTCTTATTTTGCTTGTACATTACAAGCTCTGGTAGCGTTGCTTCTTCAGACAAAGGTTGCGTTGTGAGTCATATTTTAGTACCACATATAAAACTAACTCAAATTTTTTTGCAAATCACACTGTCATGGAAGTAAGAAACCGGTGTCATGTTTGAAGATAACTATCAGATTTTGGCCACTTTTGCCTGATGTGTGGACGTAGCCCTAAAGACTCCTGACGTAAACACATATTTGTTGAGTTCAGATTCAAGTGAGATCTGAGATGTTTCCATATTCCTAGTGCAAACAAATCTTCCCTATGATTCACTTTATGCCTTTCCTACTTGGAAAGAGTTCTAAGACAGAGTGTAGACTTTTGAGTCTCTATTTATGTGAGAAATCATTAAATGCTTATAACAGCAAATAGTAACATTATAGTAACAGTAAAAGCAACTAATAATAATCATCGGACACAGATTTTGTCACCTAGAATGAAGGAAATGTAGAAAATGTTTTGCAGTCTGCACTTTAACTACACTGTTGTATTGAAAATGGAACATGCTAGAACGTTGAGCCATTGGATTTATGTGTGTAGAAATTGAAATAATTTTTAGCATTTAAAAAAAAAAATCCTTTTGTATGGATGCTGTAAGGGTTTTAAACTCTCTAATATTGTATGATTTATTCCCCTCTTTTAAATCTGACAAGCAGTGCATGATATCTAAAGTGTCTGATCCATATTAGTCAGTGTGAATTCTGTAATTAAACACCTTATCTGCCACAGTAGCAGTTATGAAGCACACAAATTCCCATATTTGACGTGACGTAAGATGTGCTATGTATCTAATTGTGCACAGGACCCAGAAAAGGTGCATTTGATGTTCTGCAAGTGCTAGACTTATATAATTTAATACCAGAATTATAAAGGCTGGTTTGTTCTTAACATTTTACTGTACTTCAGAAAGACAAAAGGAGAGGGGTTAAATTCCTATCTCCATTGTGTGTGTGTGTGGAGTTTGCATGTTCTCCCTATGCTTCAGGGGTTTCTCTACGTAATCTTCTTTCCTCTCCAGTCCAAAGAATTCCGTTAAAGATGGATTAAGTAGCGGAAGATTCATGTGGCTGCAAATGTTTTTTTTTTTTTTTTTGTTTTGGTTTTAATTCACTGTATCCTGCTAAAGCTAGTGCCAAAGATTGACATGTTCGACATTATTCACATTCACTAAGAAATGTCTTATATTTCTGGTTAGTTAAGAAAAAGTTCATCTTCATTTTGAGATGGTGTGTAGCAGGTCATTTGGGATGCAGCTAATATTTATTTTTTTTGTCTTTATATGTAAGAATTGAGAAAAATAGCATCTTGCGTGTCTACGTACTGAGTAACACGAGCCTTATTAAAACCTGTTCATGTTCCTGACACTCAGAATAATGTTTAGATAAAAACACCATTGATGTTAGTGGTCTCACTCTACTGTGATTAGCTTTGCCCGTTGATTACATTTGTCATGAATCGAGTGAAATACCATAACATATCAGTTTGAAAAGTTGCTTGAGAGTGCGTGTCTATGCTCTCATTCTCTTTTTAAGGCCTGTGGTGTGGTTGTGCTTGGTGGGGAGGGAGAAATCTCCAAAACCCTCTCCAACTCTGCCAATTAACACCTCCAGTAACAGGCTGCCTCCCTCAGATTCACACCGCTCCCAGCCAGCCAGTTGGGGGGGTTGTTGGGTAGGAGGAAGGGGAAGAGGAGGGGAGACTAACAGCTACTCTTATTTATTTATTTATTTATTTATTTATTTATCTATCCCTTCCTCCCTGTTTCTACCCCTTTCCTCTGTCTCAATATGCAATAAATCAGGTTTGGAAAGATTCTCAGTGATTTTTATTTAGATATATTTTAATTAAATCTTAGATCCATGGGAATCTGTAGAGTATTTAGGATCTCCCAAAAATCAGGGTTCCTGAGACACACACACACACACATTTATCCTTAATCTCATTTTCAAACCAAGCCACGGTTAGCTGTATGATTTTCGAATTCACACATGTCCATATGGCCTTGCATGTTCATTGTAAGGAGCCAGGCCTGAGCGTGCCTCACAGCCCCTTTAATTGTCTCCTAGCGGCACTTTTGGTTAATAATATGCATCACATGATCTTCCGTTTTGACGAGGCATATGTCTCAAGCTTTCCTCTTTCTCTCTCTCTCTCTCTTTCTCTCTCTTTTTGTTCTCTTATTCTTATCCTCCACTCTCACTTTCACTATATGTGGTTCAGGCTCCTAAACCCCACCTTTGAAAATGAATTTTGATTAGCCCCTGCTGGCAGACAACACCACTCCAGGGTGTGAACGTTCACCGCACCTGCTGCGTTCTCTTTATAAATCTCCCTGCTATTCCACTGTGGTGCACTAAAAATGCAAACCCCCCACCACCAAAACACACACCCCATCCCATGTCTCGTCATCATTAAAAATGTGTTGGTACAGCAGAGTTTGTGTAAGAGGACAGCAAGTAGTGGCCTGAAAGTTTCAACGCTTGTTAGAGGTAAAAGAGAGAGGGCTTCTACTGCAACCAGTCACATGCTGGTGATTGTGTAACTGATATGACTGCTCTAGACGTCACGTCTGGATGTGCCGGTCACACTCACTTTCACAAGTCATTAGCAGGTGTTTTTAGGGGTCTCATTAATGAAAGGCTAGCAGGCTAATTAATGCTGATTTCTTGCTGCTTGGGTTGGGGGCATGATTCGTTTATCTTTTTTTTTTTGCAGTGTTAAATATGTTTTTTTGGTGAGAACAGCAGAAATTTCTGGAGCATTTAGCGTTACCTAACCTGACACACCAAGGCTAAAACCCTCTGATTCAGAGAGTAACAAGGGGACTAGTCTTGGCCCTGTTTAGCCACAGTCTTGGCTGGCAGCAAAGTGAATATGTGAGGTGTGGCACAGAGGCACACGTCCAACTCGTGGTGCTTTTTTGAAAGGACTATTGAGGATCAACTATCCATCCGTCCATTTATCCGCCTGTTCACCCATGCATTGCCCCGGAGATTTGCTGATCGCCTTAATCTCTGTAATCCCCACAAGTGACCTTTGGTGCTGTTTTGTGTTTGATGCAGGGTCCTCCTACAGATGCCCCCGCTGTGGACACAGCTGAACAGGTGTACATCTCCTCTCTTGCCCTGCTTAAGGTAATTATACACACTCAGACACACAATTTAGGATCTGGAGCTTCTCAGCTTCGTCCGTTTGCCGTTATATCAGTTTCGTAACATAAAAGGAAAAGGCCACCCTGAAACATATAAGCATGTTTACATTTTATTTCCCTTTGACATGGTGGTGGCTAATAGCACTGATGCTGTAGGCGTAATTGTTAATATAGTTACAAAGCGCAAATTCAGCAATCTCAGACATGAGGGTTAAGTCAGGCTTCACTATTCATAAGTAAGGTTGCTCAGAATTTTCAAGAATTTTTTTTAATAGACAACAATTTTAACAAACAGACCTCCCAGCTGTTTGAGATTTATTCTAGATGACAAGCACGATGAAGTTGCAGCTTTAGACTCTTATCTGTTTGATCACAGTCCAGGTGAGCTGGAAAGACACAAAGGGGCTTTTTACACCTGGTCACTTCATGTGTTTTCTGTGATCCGATAGCTATCCGATGGTAAAAAGACCAGGTCTAAATGCCCTCAGAAACGTTTTCGAGACGGATATAAATCTGATGGTACAAACCACTTCAGGAGGTGGTCTGGGACGCATTTCAGATGAAACTGGACAGGTGTAAATGAATGTGGTTGTTCAAGCCACATACGTCAGCGCTATACTCCTCCCAAACAGAAGTATGTCACTCGCAAGTGATCTTTCACCCAGGTGTCTCGTTGGGTCTTAAAATGCACTGCTGCCACCAGCGAAAATGCAGCAAACAGTAAATGTTATTTTTTGTAGCATAACCCTCGTAACGAGTTTTTTCGTCGTCTTTTTTATTGCGTTCTGAAAACCACATACACCAAAGCGTGTTCCACTTCAATTACACCGGAAATGAGGTAAAATATATTTGCATTTTGGGCGGGAGTAGAAAGATCGGATTGATATCGATTTGCCAAGACGCATTTATGTGGCCTAATGTAAATGGAACAGATTTAACAAATCAGCTATCAGATCAGAGAAAACAAATGAAGTGACCAGGTGTAAAAAGGCCCAATGACTGAGCACTTCTGCATCAGTCACTTCAGTTAGTTCAGTTCCCACTTTAACAAGGAATCAGATGGCATTGTGGGTAATGAGGAACACAGTAAACAAATTATACAAATAAGCGTGTAATCCCAAAGATTAATCAATAACAAGAACTGAAATAAACTTAAAGAAAAATCTTTTCTTCCAATTATTTAAAATTGTGTGTAGTAAATAATAATAAACCATGAGTAGACACATGAATTAGAATAAGAAATGTGAAAGTGTTGTGAAAGGAGGAAGTTTCAAGCTGGAAAATGAAGACCAATGTTGTGTGGGAGTCTTCACTTCAGTCTCTGTGCTTTTGTTCTTCACTTGAAAGTGTAATGAATAAGATTGGTGTAAACGAGTTCCTGTGTTGTAAATCCTGTTTCCATTGGCAGATGCTGAAGCACGGCCGTGCAGGAGTGCCGATGGAGGTCATGGGACTGATGCTGGGCGAGTTTGTGGATGACTACACCGTACGTGTGATCGACGTGTTTGCCATGCCTCAGTCAGGCACAGTGAGTTTCTACAAAACATTCACACTCACCCACATACTCTCACCATGGCACAACTGCCAGCTCATAACATCGAAGTCAAGTTTAAGGTGTAAAACAGTTTTGTAAATATTGTATATTTGCTGAAGACCACAATGCAGGCTTACCTTAAATTAGAACAATCACAATTTTAACCGGGTATGTAATGTTTTTGATTCATTTTTACTCATTTACACACAGCACTTTTGTAGTTTTTTTTTTTTTGTCTGATTGTGCTCCATTTTATTTATTTATTTATTTATTTATTTATTTATTTATTTTTTCCCCCCCCTCACCATTCATGGAGGAGAAATGTAGCATATCTTTGTGTTTCATTAGTAAAGTGTTCTGCCAGTTCATGGATGCACACTGATTCTTCTCTAGCAGCATGTCTTTGTGTAATTAATGCATAATAAAAAACAAAGCATATTTCTCCAGTGTGAACAAACTTAAACAGCAAAACTATTACAACATATTTTTGTTTATTAAAATAGAATGATCCACTACAGACTGTTGGTGCAATACGTTTACTTCCACAGAGAGAAAAAGCAGCTCAGAGCTTCATTAAATCAGTCCTGATGGTGTGAATTAAAAAGGTTGACATGAACAGTAGGCTAATAACAAGATAATGGACTCATTTTTATTGCATCTGGACTGTTGAAGTTAAATGTGTGTAAAAGAACAGACTGCAGTTTTAAAGGATTTACCTCTAAATCAATATGGTAATACCTGATTAGAAATCATATTTGTGTCTGTTTTGCAGGATGAGAGAGTACTGTGTGTGTAAGCATGAGCACACAATAACCCTAGTGCTGGGTAAATATTAGAGTAGAATCCTGCATTTTAAAAACTAACGCTGTGTTACATATTCTGCAGTGATATAAACCCAGCTTTATTTAATAAAGAATGCTTTTATTTTTCACAACATTTAATGATAGAAATAATAAGTAGGCACACTGTAAATTATATTAATACTGTCAATATTCTACAATATACGTTTAAATTCATTAGAATTAATAGATTAAAAAGTAACACAATTTATTGAAATAAAAAATGTAATTGTTTAAAAATGTGTGAATGAAATTAAGTGATTTTTATAAGAAATGTATGTATGAATAATGTTTGTACAAAGTTCCTTCCTCTTTCATCAACATAGAGAAGATGAGAAATTGTGTCGAACTCCTTAAAACATACAATGACTTTTTAATAAAAAAAAATATCCACAGCTGAAAATTCCCATGTCCACAGTAGTCAAGACTTTAGTACAACTGGAATCACGATGAACTTGTCTAGAAGATGTTGCAAATGTTCTTTTGCCCCACACACACTGAGGATGGATAGAGAGAAAAAAAATTCTCCAAGGATCACCGAGGTTTAAAGAAGACTGAAGCCTTTTTGCATCACCAAGACTCTAAAGCTATAATTAGACTCCACCTCCATGCCAACAAACAATCTTGAAGGTGCCAGGGTTCTCTGGTTAAATGTTGCGTTTTGGTAGCAAAAGTTTAAAAATTTTCAAAGTGTTATCCAGAAACATCCCAGTCCCAGACCTATTTAAAAACCTGTAGTGTGAGTTAAAGAGGAGAGGGCCTAGGGGTTAGGGTTAGGGTTAACAAGGACCTAGAACCCTGCTGGATGTGGAGTAATCCAAAACCAAGGAGTCACAAATTAATACATTCAGCTTTGGTTTTATTTTCATGGAATAGATTTATTGCAGTTACAGGGGAGAATTTTGTTACTTTTTTTTAGCACAAGGTGAACAAGTTGAGACTTTCTTTCTTTCTTTCTTTCATGAGGGTGTCTTGATTATTAATGCTGATTGTGTTGACAGGGTGTGAGTGTGGAAGCTGTGGATCCTGTTTTTCAAGCAAAGATGTTGGACATGTTGAAGCAAACCGGAAGGTAAGATGAAACAAATGAAGTAAAAAGAAAATTAAAATAACTAATACAGATTTCTTACTAGGAGTATACGGCATGTTGGTGCTGTAACTCCTGTCATATTTGTGTGTGTGTTTTGCAGGCCAGAGATGGTAGTAGGCTGGTACCACAGTCACCCAGGTTTTGGCTGCTGGCTGTCCGGTGTAGACATCAACACACAGCAGAGCTTTGAGGCGCTATCTGAAAGGGCTGTGGCCGTGGTGGTGGACCCCATTCAGAGCGTCAAGGGAAAGGTACCTGTTAATACTCAATGTTTTATGCATAGCTTAATATGCAGTGTAGCATGCATGTATTCACACATCCATTTGGACACTGATTAAGCCACAAGCATTGTAAATAAGGATTTTTGTCCTCCATTGATCTCTGCTCATTTCACTTATCTTATTCATTCTTTCTTTTCTCCTGACCATGTCCTGTTACCCCCCCCCCCCAACACTTTATTTAGTTTCACATGTACTAGTACATTTTGACTCGCTTTCTGCGCGTGTGTGTGTGCGTGTGTGCATGTGTGTGCATGTGTGTGTCTGCATGCACATGTGTGTCTGTGTGAGGGAGAGCAAGCAAGAGAGATTTCCTGGCTGCAGGATTCAGTTCTATTAGCACCTTCTTTGAGCTGTATGAGGAAGTGTGAAGCAAATCTCTTCCTCTATTCGGTGCATGTAGGGGGTCGTTGGGATAACAAATGGGGGATTCTGAAAAGGTTGGTGAGATTGGATTGGGACAAGAAGAAAGGAGATGCCCACTGCACTCCTTCACACATGGTCTCTACAAAACCTGTTATTTTTGGGGTGATTAAATATGCTTCATGCAGCAGACTAGATTACTGAACAAAGTCCAGTCATTTATTGGAAAATTTTATCCACTCAAGTTTACCTTACCAATGTGGGTTTTTGTGTGTTATTGGTATTGAAAGCTCATTAGTTATCCAGTGATAGGAACACTTTCATTTCTTTTTGTGTCACCTTATGTCTATTTAAACAATTGCTAATCTGAAATGTTAGCTGTCAAATTTGAAAGTGGGCCATGTCCTCATTTGTCACAATTTAAACTTATGTGTCCCTTCACACCTCTTGTGATTGGCTGTATGCAGTGGTAAAATGGTAGCAGTGCTGTGGGAATGAGGTGTGCTAATGGTATTATTGTAGAACAATACCAGCATTCGGTTTTCAAGCTGGAGGGCTTGGTGTATACACCACAGAGAATTCAGCCTCTCCATGTCGTTTGCTCAAACAGGAGGCTCAACACGACAGCGCAGCGACAGCATGGCAGCCATGGCAGGCCAACATGCTGGATCCTCCTGCTCTATTTAAAATGCTCAGACTCACGATGCGAGCACAACTCTGCTGGTTTTCACAGAACTTCGCTAACGAGTCTCTTGGGCCAGGAGGTGCGGCTTTGTGCTCGCGCATCCAGTAACAGGATTGAGCCCTTTTTCTATTTAGTTTTCAGCGTGTCATCTGCTGTATTCTGGCTGGCTGTGAGAGTATTTTCACTTGAACTGTCTCTTATTTCAAAGGGTACCTCTTATGTTTACTAGTTAAATTCCCAGGCAGGAGTTACAGTGCCAGCTGTATGTACTAATATACAGCAATGAAAACATACCGATGTGCTGGGGGTGTGGTCTGCAAAGGAGGGGATTGGGTCTTATTAAGGACATATGTTTTGTGGTAGATGCCACTTTACCAATATTGTGTAATTGTGTATTGAGATGAGTTAGATGGTGATCACAGATTGACATCCTTTAAGGCTCTGTGTTACTAAAAATGGGTCAACATGGGAGGTGTTTCTTAGGTGCCATTTTCTGTCTGCAAAACTGACATAAGAAGTTAATAGAAACGCTATGACTGGTAATCCATCAGTGTTATGTACTTCATCACACTGGAATAGGTTAGAAATAGACCACATGGCCAGTGCACCAGGTTTTGAATACGTATACTGCTAACTTGGAGAGTTCAAGTAATGGGAGAAACATGTCCAAGAAACACCTGAGCCAACAGCTACCTAATTAAGTTATCTAGTTAACTAATTGTCTTCTGAAATAGAGGTCAAGTGTCAGGTCAGTATGGATGGTACAGTCCAGTGACAATTTATAGGAAAAATAATCTGTTCTTTGGAATGACTTTGGGTGGCATGGTTTTGCTGTCAATCTTCCTTGTACTGGATAAATATTTTGGCAGATTTGGCTTCTTTATATTTACATTTATGGCATTTGCCAGACACCCTTATCCAGAGTGATGTATAACAGTGCTTTAAGGGAATGCATTAACACTGGTTCAACTAGGTTACAGACTTAGGATACCACCAACCTAAAACTATATTCAGGGTTTGTTTTTTTATTTTTTATTTATTTTTTCATAAATGTACAAGTACAACAAACAAGGAAAGTGCTAGTTTAAGTATTTCAGCAAGAAGTAGGTCCCCACTTGCCGTGTGAAGACATCTAGTGACTCCTGTCATATTTGTGTGTTTTTCTAAGGGAAGCCTTAAGGGACCTCTAAGGAAAGTTCATTCATTCCTTGGTGCCAGAACAGAAAAGAGTCTTGTTGTATACTTGCCTCTTACCCTGAGAGATGGTGGGACCAGTTAGGGCAGTGCTGGTAGATCAGAGGGTGTGGAGTGCAGTGCGAGGAGTGATGAGGGCTTTGAGGTAAGAGGGAGCTGGACCATTTTTGGCTTTGGAGGCAAGCTTCAGTGTTTTTAATCTGATGCGTGCAGCTACTGGAAGCCAGTGGAGGGATCCACTGCCAGTGGGGTGGTATGGAGAACTTGGGCAGGTGGAAAACAAGTTGTGCAGCTGCATTTTGGATAATTTGCAGAGGACGAATTGCGTTCATAGGTAGATCTGACAGAGAGAGCTCCAGTAGTCCAGTCTTGACATGACAAGAGACTGCACAAGTGGACAAAAATGGCCGAATCCTTCTGATTTTGTAGAGAAGAAACCAACATGAGCAAGTCACATTAGCAACATGCAAGGAAAAGGACAGTTGATTATCCATGGTTACCCCAATGTTGTGAGCTGTGACTGAATGGGAGATCAAAACATCGTGTAGGGAAATTGAAAAATCTTGACCTGGGAATAAATCACCTGGATGATCAGCAGTTCAGTTTTGCTGGTATTGAGTTTCAACTGATGAGACATCATCCACAATGATATGTAAACCAGACATGTTTAGATCCTAACAAAAGCCATGGCAACTGAGGGGAGGGAAGGAGAATATTATTTGAGTGTCATCAGAATAGCAGTGGTAAGAGAACCCATGTGAGGAAATAACTTCACCAAAAGCATGAATATACAGAGAGAATAGGAAATGACTAAGTACTGAGCCCTGTGGGACACCAATGGAGAGTGGACCAGATGTCATCTTTATCCTAGAATAAAATGTTTTTTTTCCTGGTGTGAGTGGTCTCTTCCAATATGACTCCACCCCCACTCCATCCACTGTGCATGAGGATTTGGAGAATGAGTGTGAAAATGACAAACCAAAAGCTTGGCATTCACATTGGGGGATTTTAGCACTCTTCACAATCCTCATCAAAATGCCTGTTGTTGGAAAGGTTCCACAGATTTTTAAACTTTGTCCTACGGTGCAGTAAAGCTGTTCTCATCTTTGAGGTAGCCCACAAGATTGAAAGTAGCCCTTTAACATTTTTTTTTTGCCCTGTAATTTGTCAGTCTTTTGTGGATACTCCAATTAAAGCTAACATTATTCACATTAAACTTGAAGTTTAACCCAAGCTCAGTGTGATTAGATAAAATAGCATTACTATCTAAATACTCGACTTTGACTGTCCTATTTAGATAATGGCGTACTCCAAAGAAGCATTTCTTTCTTATTTTTTTTGTTCCCATGATTTACTTATGGATAAAAACCTTAGATGCATACATGTATAAATTCAGCAGTACATTCACATCAAGTCTTTCTCACCATTAAAATAGATGTGCGTCTGTACCCGTGTGTCTGTGTGTGTGCGTAAGTCTTTGTGTGCAAGTGCATGTATGTGTGTGTTCAGCTAACACAAATAGTTTCTCTCTCTCCAGCTAAAGTTTCAGCATGTGGCCATATAACTGTGTAACTGTTTTCCAACATCCCAGTCGGCAAACTTAACCTGAACAATTGCACCTGTGGGAGATGAGTATGTGCATGCACCAGTGCATAGCCAAAGAGATTGAGAGACTCCCATCATGCTTTATTCTTTTGTAGACCCTGACAGTTCTCCTCTTAGTGTCGTCGTCTAAACCTCATGAAATAATTACCAGAGGGAGCACAATGGTTCTGTCTCTGTACATGCAGTGTTTAGTAAATAATGTTCTGTAATCTGATTTCTTTTCCCCCAGGTGGTGATTGATGCTTTCCGACTGATCAATGCTAATATGATGGTCTTGGGACATGAACCACGGCAGACAACCTCTAACCTGGGACACCTCAACAAGCCTTCCATTCAGGCACGTGCACCCGTTTTATTTAGTTGAAGGCTAATTCAGCACTTTGTTTTTGAAAGCATGTGTGACAGCTTAGAAGTTTGGTCCTTAGTGAAATGTTCACATTTTCTACAATATAGTTCTGAAAACTATACACATTTTCCAAACTGATGACTTATTATGCAATCTGATCATGCAAATATTAGATAGATGTATGATATCTTAAAATTCAGATGTCGCATTTATAAAACATACACTCACTGCATTGTTTAATTATTTGGACACAGTGATGTCTGATGGGTTTTCTGAGACTGCCACACACTAACGGCCATGTTATTCTGTGCTGGTACTTTATGCTTACCCGATTTTTTTTGTTTTGTTTCCTCAGGCATTAATTCATGGATTGAACAGACATTACTACTCCATTACCATCAACTACAGGAAGAATGAGCTTGAACAAAAGGTGTCTAAACTCTTTAATCCCATAAAGTTGCTGGAAATGAAAACGTTATTCAAACTTTCCAGAGTGATCTGATCTCATGCTCAATTGTATTTCCTCCAGATGCTGTTGAATCTACATAAGAAGAGCTGGATGGAAGGTCTGACACTGCAGGACTACAGTGAACACTGCAAACTTAATGAGACCATTGTAAAAGAGATGCTTGAGCTGGCCAAGAATTACAACAAGGTAACGAGAAAACTTTTAGGTGAATTCTTGAGCAATGAAAGACAACGTGTATAATTTACCAACCAAAATTACAACCAGACAACAGGTTCTATAGAGTCATACCATGATATGACAAACCAGTATAACCAAATGTCAGTGTGCACCTACTTTTTAGGAACAAAGATGTTTTGTGTGTGTTTGCAACATATATAAAAACAAGTGTTCATGGCAATTTAAAACTTACACGTGAACAATATTACATGAGCAAGAATGCAGTGATACTGAAGATCATTATGAATGTGATTCCCCACAGGCATCTACACTACAGGGTTAGTCAGGGTTAGTAGCACTTTAGTAACTGTTTCGAACTGGGAAGTGGTATTTTACATGGTGAAATCACACGAATGGAGTTGATGGAAATCACATTGAAAAGTCCCAATGCAGTTATAGGAAACATATAAGCACTCTTGGAACAATCAGATTAGTCTAATGGAGCTGACTGTTCTTTATAATGAAGTATTAAATAAAATATATTTTAGGCACAGTTATGTAAGTTTACTATCTATACAGTTCTTCAACACTGTTAACGTTGCTGTCTGTGATTCTTTAGGCTGTTGAAGAGGAAGACAAAATGACTCCTGAGCAGCTGGCCATCAAGAATGTTGGCAAACAGGTTAGAAACATTTTCATTCATTCTTTTTTCAGTCTTTCTCTCAAGGGTTTGCTGTATATCACTGTAATTTTACATGTGCTTGCACTGGTTTTTGGCTCCTTCCAGGACAGAGTGATTCTCCATTAATTAAATGTGATTTTTGTTTTTAAAAAAATTATTTAAAAATTCTGTTATTCGTCTCTATCCTTTTTCTTTTTCCATAGGATCCCAAACGGCATTTGGAAGAGCATGTGGATGTACTGATGACCTCCAATATCGTGCAGTGCCTAGCTGCCATGTTAGATACTGTTGTGTTTCAGTAAATTTTCACTGTGCATAAACGTTAATATTCATTGTCTGTTGTCTTTTTAAGAAATAAACCTATACAAAATCCAGTTTTTTAAGTGTCTGGCTGTGTCTTTAGTCTACACGGTTATTTCCTTCTAAAGTACCACAAATCACATACAGTTTCTAAATGCTGCATAACCTGCCTTTTGAACAAATGAAACATTATGACTTGCTGTTGGATCTATAGCTCCATCTTATATTTCTGTTGGTGCATATCAAAGTCAAACCAGAATCCGTTATATAGCAGTATGTGCAATACAGAATGTTAGTCAATTAAATATCAAATATTAATTTTAATTAATTTCCAAAACCAGAAATAATTCTGCCAGTTAAAGTTTGTTGATCTTCACATGCTCTATAATTCTCTCTGGTAATAGAAAGTTAGCACTTAGAAGTAATTAAATAAGCATTTAATTCATATGGTTTTCCATATGATCCCTCAGCACTAGTAGTTGTCGAAGAATGGTCGAAATGTATGTATTAAACTATTAGTTGCAACTATCAAACAGGTGTAAGTGATATCTGTAGGTGTAGCTTTGCACTTATTTGTTAAAATCTTCGTTTTTCTTCCACTTTTTGGAACCTGCCAAGTTCTTTGGAACTTTTGCACGTAATTACATATTCAAGCCTTTGAAAGTAAGAAAATAAATAAACAAATCTCAGCGCGATGCTTTTGCACACTTCCCCAATTACGGCACGGATCGACGTCAAGTTGCTATAATAAATCGAGCTGTGCTCGGTACAGCCGGCTCAGTGCAAGGCGCGCGCACTGCCTCTTCATTAACGCGCGCTGTATTCACGAGGTTAAATACAACCAAGAACTTTGGCTCGCTTCGAAGTAGCCGAGTGTATCGGCGTGATGCACCTGCAACACTGCACTTCGCCATCGGCCAGAAATGCTGCCAGTGACTTTCCAGTCGAGTTGCTCACCGAGCACCACCCCGCGACGTCCTCCGGCGCCACCCCAGGGAACCACCCGGCACTAACAAAACTCCCCGCCGAGCTGACCAGCGAAGAAGACAATAGGAGCGAGCTCGCGCCCGCGCGCAATACCTCCATTGGGTCCGACGCGCAGCGCACTTTGGATGGGAGCCACGTGGAGAAGCGAAACGCGCCTGAGACGAACCGAGTGCGCACGACGACCGCCACCATCTCCTCCTCGTCCACCGCGACCATGTTCTCATACGCGGCGCAACACGGACACACGCTAACGCCTTTCTCCATAACCAATCCGGGTCACTTTGTGGCACATCATACCGTCATTCCAAACGGGCCGTACGACGGAGTCCTGTCAGGTGCGCCTCGACAGAATTACTCGAGCGCCGGTTATCCTTACGCACAGGCTTACAGTCAGGCATATCAGAGCGGCGCGTTGTACCCGCTCTCTTCAGCGCACGCGGGACTCATGGCCGGCAAAGCACAAGTCTATCTCTGCAACCGTGCGCTATGGCTCAAATTTCACCGGCACCAGACAGAGATGATCATCACAAAACAAGGGCGGTAAGGCTGGCAAATTTTTAATATGAAATCATCAAATCATCATGAAATCATCATCATCATCATCATCATATTATTATTATTATTATTATTATTATTTTGTTGTTGTTGTTGTTGTTTTAAGTATTATTTATTATGATTATGCCTAAAATGTTTAGAATATATAGTCTAATTAATGATTGCTCGCTATTTTTCTCTAGACGCATGTTTCCGTTCCTTAGCTTCAACATTTCTGGACTTGACCCGACGGCTCATTATAATATTTTTGTGGATATTATTCTGGCCGATCCGAATCACTGGCGTTTCCAGGGAGGAAAGTGGGTTCCGTGCGGAAAAGCGGATACGAATGTAACAGGTAATGTTCTTGTTAATAAACGCATCAAGTTATATTAGGAGTATAAAAATTATTCCAATAAAATTATTCCCAGTGTCAAACTATGTTTATTTTCCCTATTAAGTTTGTTTCCAACATACATTTTTGTATTGTATTTAATGACTAGATTGTATATTTGTAGGAAATAGAGTGTACATGCACCCGGACTCCCCAAACACAGGAGCGCACTGGATGCGTCAAGAGATTTCGTTCGGTAAACTGAAATTAACTAACAACAAAGGAGCTTCAAATAACAGTGGACAGGTAAATGTACAAAACGTTTATTGATTTCATTATTTGTTTTAATTTAATGAACTTGGCACGACTGAAACTTTGTTTCATTCTTAAATAGCCTTAAAGTTAACAAAAAAAGATTTCCTTTTTCTTTTCAAGCACCACTCTTCATGCTAACTTCAATTATTTCGACTTTTACATTATGGTTAAGCCAGGGAGGAGGTTTCTAAACCTTTTTGGCACAAGTATTACGCCTAATTGGCGCTTGTTTGTGGTTTCCAGCCTCGCCGTCAACCTCTGGCGCCTTGTCAAGTGGCTGGGGATCATGCATGATGGATTTATTAACACTTCTATTCTTTGTTTTTTTTTAACGGTTCGCCAAGATGGTCGTCCTCCAATCGCTCCATAAGTACCAGCCCCGAGTGCACTTGGTCGAAGTGAATGAAGACGGGACAGAAGACTCCAGCCGGTCCGACCGCGTTCACACGTTCACCTTCCCGGAAACGCAGTTCATAGCGGTCACCGCATACCAGAACACGGATGTAAGGACAACTCTTCACACTGGTGCACTAATAGCGTACACATTCGCACAGAACACTGCCGTCACACTGTTATAATAAAAGGCCGGGCTTAATTTTAACATTTATTTTAGCAATGTGCGTTCAGTGGATGTAGCTTTAGTTCTGAATGTTTATGGAATTTTCCTCTTGAAAGTTTTCCCCCCAAATTTCATTGTATTTTATTGTATTTTATTGTATTTTAGATCACCCAGCTGAAAATCGATCATAATCCTTTCGCCAAAGGATTTCGGGATAATTATGACACGTGAGTACTCTCGTTTTTATTATGACTGTTGCTTTTACTTTTACTCACACGCTTTGGATATATTTGTAGATTTACCGAAATGATCCATAAATTGGTCATTAGAGATTGGAATAAATATGTCTGTAATAAAAATGATGTAAACAATTTTACTCTTAATATTTTTTCATTTCGTTTGCCTGCATTTTTATTAATTGACTTCTTCCTATACACAGTTTCAGTGAAATTTGAAAAGTTTCTTTTCCTGAACGATTTATGTTCTAATAATATAGACTTTGTCTCTTATTAAATCGATCAACCAACCAATCTATCTATCTATCTATCTATCTATCTATCTATCTATCTATCTATCTATCTATCTATCTATCTATCTATCTATCTATCTATCTATCTATCTATCTATCTATCTATCTATCTATCTATCTATCTATCTATCTATCTATCTATCTATCTATCGTGTGCAGGATTTACACAGCCTGTGACACTGAGCGCCTTAGCCCGTCTTCGTCTGACTCCCAGCGCGCGCAGCTGATGTCGGCCCGGTACGCGGCTACCAGCTCCCTTCTCCAAGACCAGTTCGTCGGACATTATTCGGGTCCGGCGGGGAGCGTGGAGCGCGCGCTCTCTTTCACTAACAGCCTGGGGGGCTCGGAGCAAGCTGAGGACAGATGGTTTAATAACAGATTAGATTTTCCCGCTTCGACTTACGAGGCAGCTGATCTGACTGGCAGCCTGCCCTCCTTGCTGCCCTATCCTGCCACCGCAGGGGTCAAAGGTCAGACGCTTTCCGCTAGCCCAACTTCTGGTCGCGCGCTTCCTGCCTACTGCGCCACGCAGGCCGGCTGGGAGTCGCGCGCTACGGGTCTGCCGAGCTGGATAACGGAGACCAGTTTTGAGCGCTCGTATTTGTCTGAAGACGGACTGAACGTGGAGAAGGACGAGACAGCACCGATAGTTTCCGAAGCGAGCAAAGACAAGGACGCAGCGGATTCGGGATGGACAGAAACACCGTCTTCGGTGAAATCGGTCGATTCAGGCGACTCGGGGATTTTTGAGCAGGCCAAAAGGAAGAGGATGTCGCCGCCCGTTTCGGAGGAGCAGTCACCGCTCAAAAGGGACCTCCATAACGCACACGACGGAGCTCGGAATATGAACTACTTCACTTTTTATTCACATAGTTAAACCAGAGACCGTGTGGCATGGATCATATTTACTTTATATTTTTGTTTAGGTCTATTTATTTATTTCTTTGTTTCTTTATTTATTATGGAGGTCGGTGTCAGAAAAAAAAAAAATCTTGATCAGGCGCAGTAGGCCATTTGTTTCCAGAAAGCGTTGTGACTGAATCCATAAATCTGTAGTCAACTCAAATCTGAAAGTCAAATCGATAACAGACGCTGATGAACCGTTTATATACATTTACTTAGGGTTAATAACTAAGGGTTAATAACTTAGGGTTAATTCATTTTTCTGTTGTGGCTGGAGGAGAATGATCTTGATCTTAAAAGGACTAAACCATGACACCATTTGATTTGCGTTTGTTGTCATAATTTGTAGAGAGCCAATGACAAATAATAAAAAAAACGCCGATTAAATAAAATCAGTGTTAACTAATTCAATGTAATCAGTGTCTATAGCGTAGACAGAGTAGTTTCAGGCTAATTAACCTTAATGTCCCTTGCAAAAAAATATATATATATATTGATATATACATAGCCTAATATGTACCATACTAAATGGGCTATTTAGTCTTATTAATTGTACTTAATGAACGTAATTAAATGCAGCATATCCAGTCAAGATATTCAGTCCGTTGTGGATGCCAAGTATTGTAACTGTCTACTTTTTCACTGCAAACTGTGCAGGATACAATTTCCCTGTCAATCAGACTAAGTAGTAGTGGGTTATAGTCCTCCCCTAACTGGCGTAGAAAATACTTTCCAAATGACTATTAAAATGGGTCCTTATTGAATTGTAAAAATCTGAATGTACTTTAAACGTGAATTAAAAACGGAATGTCTTGTCGATTTTACTTTTTAAGTCTTTTTTATTTCCGTGCACGTTGATGTTAAATAAGGTGACTGCCATCTAGCGGCAGGTTGGAGTCAATGACGGATAGGGAAACGGGGTTAGATGGAGGCAAACGACGGGTCGTTCCTTGATATGACAGGTTTATTTAATTTGAGAAACTGAATCATAATTTTGGTAATCTGAAAATATTTTGTGTTGGGATTAAAGCAATGTATACTACTATAAAGCTATAAACAATGTTCAAATTGATCATTGGTAGTGCCATGATAATCCATTTAGTTTGCTACATAACAATTAAGAGCATTTTTAATTTTCGATTTTGAGATTTATCTAATGTTATTGGGGCACAGTGGACTTGCACCTTCAGGAATGGGGGGTTGATTCCATCTCTGCCATGTGTGCATAGAGTCTGCATGCTCTCCCTGAGCTTCAAGGATTCCTGTGGATTCTCCAGTTTCCTCCCCAAGTCTGTATGTGTGAGTGTGTGTGAGAGCTTGTGTGAGATTGTGCCCTGTGTTTTCTAGCACCCTGTCCAGGGTGTTCCCCACCTTGTGATCCAAGTCCCCTCAGATAGACGTAAGGTTCCTCGCAACTCTGGGTGAGATAAGCGGTGCAGATAATGGATGGATGGAAATGTTCATATGATCATATAGCAAGGTAGGCAATACATTTTCCTACATTCCATTTTTAACCTCATAATTCTACTGATATTGAGGTATAAGTGAATTTGAGGCATTTTTCAGTAAATATATTAACTCCATCTTGGTGGGTGGCACATAGGCTACACTCCATATTAAAAATATGAACACCGGACATTGACATATATATGCCTTTTGAACAGCCTATAAGGCATGGCATTAATATGGACTCCCCCTCTGTTTTCTGCAACCTCCACTCTTTTGGGAATTCTTTCCACTGGATTTTGGAGCATCAGTGACATCAGGCAATAATGTTGACAAAGGAAAACCCTTAACATACCACGTCTACATGTATGTCACTTTGTGCACAGCAACATTGTCATGCTGTAACAGGGTTTGTGTCTCTTTGTTCCAGTGAAAGGAGATTACAATCCTACAGAATACAAAGACATTCTTCACAACTGTGCGTTCAAATTTGTGGCAAAAGGTTTTGGGATTTTTGGTCATCCAAGACATTAACACACAAGTCTCAGGATTACTTGAGCAACACTAGCCACAAGGTGGCGACAGAGTCGGTGTATCACCAAATAATCATCCATAATCGTACAGAAGACGTGTTTATATATCCGAAATCTAAAATGTAAATCTAAAACATATCTAAAATGTTTTCATATATGTCTTTATGGCCACCAAATAAAATACAAAAGCTGTAGTTGTTCTTTTCTTTCTTTCATTTTTAGGATAATAGCAATGTGTGTTGTGTGTTGTTGTGTCTTCTGAAAGTAAACGCACATAGTCCTAGAATAAGCTTGCACCTTATTCTACCTAATGTCCTAATCCAGAGTCATGCAAAGGTTCCGCTTTAAACGTGTTGCATCTCGGTATAAATACTCACGTGTTAAGCGAGATGCGTCACACGAGCGCAAGTTGCACGCGCAGGGAGCCACGGCGTGCGCGAGCAGAAAAAGTGCGCGCGCTCTCTCGGAAAAAATTAAGAGGTTGGACGACTAGCCAATGGGTTCAGTGTAAATGTGCAGCTGCTTCAAGCACATCGGTGTTTAACTCGATATATTTAAACACTCAATACACGTTCAGTGCACATTTCGGAAGCGAAAAGAATGGACGTTAAAGACCAAGGAGCGCAAATGGAGCCTCTTCTTCCGCCGGTAAGAAAGAAATGTTTACATCTGCGTTTTTAGAGGAATAATAATAATAATAATACTGTAATATTACTGTAATATGAACACAATAATAATAATAATAATAATAATAATAATAATAATAATAATAATAATTAACATTGTTGCTTTTCTGGATGATATACAGTCTGTCCTGATTATACCAAGCCTCAAACAAAACAACGCGTTTCATTCATCTGTGTTTATTTCACTACTGAGCTATTGACTGATACAGACCTGATACACCTTTGTTCATTGTCTTCTGTCATGCATACGTTAAGTATCCACATCCTCATCCACATCCTCATTCACATTCACATCCACATCCTCATTCACATCCACATCCTCATTCACATCCTCATTCTCATCCTCATTCACATCCACATCCTCATTCACATCCACATCCACATCCTCATTCTCATTCTGATTCACATCCACATCCTTATTCACATCCGCATCCTCATTCACATCCACATCCTCATTCACATCCTCATTCTCATCCTCATTCACATCCGCATCCTCATTCACATCCACATCCACATCCTCATTCTCATTCTGATTCACATCCACATCCTCATTCACATCCACATCCTCATTCACATCCACATCCTCATTCACATCCACATCCACATCCACATCCTCATTCACATCCACATCCTCATTCACATCCACATCCTCATTCACATCCACATCCTCATTCACATCCAAATCCTCATTCACATCCACATCCACATCCTCATCCTCATTCACATCCTTATTCACACCCAAATCCTCATTCACATCCACATCCTCATTCACATCCACATCCTCATTCACATCCTCATCCTCATTCACATCCACATCCACATCCACATTCACATTCACATCCACATCCTCATTCACATCCACATCCACTTCCACTTCCACACCCTCATTCACATCCTCATTCATATTCACATTCACATCCACATCCACATCCTCATCCTCATTCACATCCACATCCTAATTCACATCCTCATCCTCATTCACATTCACATTCACATTCACATCCTCATTCACATCCACATCCACATCCACATCCTCATCCTCATCCACATTCACATCCACATCCTCATCTTCATTCACATCCACATCCACTTTCACTTCCACACTCCATTCACATCCTCATTCACATCCTCATTCACATCCACATCCTCATTCACATCCTCATCCTCATTCACATTCACATTCACATTCACATCCTCGTTCACATCCACATCCTCATTCACATCCACATCCACATCCTCATCCTCATTCACATCCACATCCTCATTCACATTCACATCCTCATCCACATCCTCATCCACATCCTCATCCACATTCACATCCTCATTCACATCCACATCCTCATTGGGCCTTTTTACACCTGGTCACTTCATGTGTTTTCTCATCCGATAGCTATCTGATTTGTTAAATCTGTTCCATTTACATTAGGCCACATAAATGCGTCTTGGTGAATCGGATATCAATCCGATCTTTCTACTCCCACCCAAAATGCAAATATATTTTACCTTATTTCCGGAGTAATTGAAATGGAACACGCTTTGGTGTATGCGGTTTTCAAAATGCAATCAAAAAGAAGACGAAAATATTCGTTACGACAGTTATGCTACAAAAAACAGCATTTACTGTTTGCTGCATTTTCGCTGGTGACAGCAGTGCATTTTAAGACCCAATGAGACACCTGGGTGAAAGATGACCTGCGAGTGACATACTTCTATTTGGGAGGAGTATAGCGCTGACGTATGTGGCTTGAACAACCACATTCATTTACACCTGTCCAGTTTCATCTGAAATGCGTCCCAGACCACCTCCTGAAGTGGTTTGAACCATCGGATTTATATCCGTCTCGAAAACGTTTCTGAGGGCATTTAGACCTGGTCCTTTTACCATCGGATAGCTATCGGTTCACAGAAAACACATGAAGTGACCAGGTGTAAAAAGCCCCATTCACATCCACATCCACATTCACATCCACATTCACATACACATCCTCATTCACATCCTCATTCACATCCACATCCACACAGCTGCTTCATGTCGCATAGGCTCAAGATTAGTACGTGTGTAAAACAAGAGTCTTGGTTAAACAGCAGCCTGTAAGTTTAAATGTGTTTCCTTGAGTCTCCTCTGACTTTAAGAGCCTCATGTTCTCTTCCTGAATCTCTCTCCCATCATGGGTCTGGAAGAAGGTCAAATCAAACATGCAGTGATTTAACGAGTGCCAAGGCTCTCCAAGTCAACATGTTTAGCCCCGCGCATTTTCTGAAAACTATTACAGAATATTGCAAAATCATTATGAGACTCATGAGCATATCTTTTGTAATTGTACTACTAGGGGATAGAAGCCACATTGCACACCTGCTGTAGTACAGTTAGGACATATGGAGTTGGTGAAATCTCACAGGTTTGTGTGACAGGAAATCATGTTGTTTGCTTCATAGTGTCAGCTCAGGATCTGATCAAGGGATGTAAGGTTTGTCTACATTGTTTGGCTCACCATTACAGCCAAGAACAGGTACACTGTTTCACTCAGGGCTTCTGGACCTTTACTAACCATTGTCAACTGCCATGGCTTCTCTACAAAATGCCATTCTGAATACTAATGGTCCCATAAAATTCATGAAGCACTTGATCTGAGCTTGGAAGACAGAGACCTAATTTTTTTATGTGGTAACAGAAAAAGTCAGTTCCTGCTTAGCAGGAATACCAATGCAGCCAAAGAGTGTGTTGTATGTGAGAAACAAGAGCAGTAAAGAACAGTGCAGTTACTGCAAAATCTTTTAGATAAATCAACATTGCAGCATGTTTCCTTGTGGTTTGCTTGTAATGAATGAAAATGGTAACAAAGTGCTGTCAATGGAAAAGCAGCTTTAGAGGTCTGTAGTGAGTAGCCCCTGTCAGCCAGCTGGCTAGAAATATGAAACGAATGATTCATTAATGAATACTTAGTCAACTTGTCTGCTGCTTTTATTTTAGAAAACACATCCTTTTGGATTTTTTTAACAAGATCAACTAGGGTGAGTTGTGATGTCTCCATGTGCAGCTGTTTAGTTATGTAATTAAAAAGATAGAGTTCCAGGCAAACAGTGTGCAGTAGGAATTCCTAAGCAGTTACCCATAAATGTTTCACATAATCACTGAAGAGATCCTGAAGTTAGATTTATCTCAGTCCCTTTAGTAATACCCTTTTCCTTGGATTGGGGTTGGTGGGGGTGGTCTGGATATTGGTTCAGGATGTTTTTCTTGTTGAGCAGATAGAAAATGTAATGTTCTCAATGCTTAAAGTCAAGCAGAGGAGGACAAATGGCGGTGGTTTCATGGAACAGGAGATCCCATTCCAGTCATGAATTGCCGAGACTGTTGATAGCTCACATGACCGTAGATGCATACAGCAGAGCCTGATAGTCTGAAGCAGAGGTGTCCAGTCCTGTCTGCAAATGGCCTTTGTTCATGCAGCTTTTCATTCCAATCAAAGTTTTAGCTAGACCCAGGCGTGTTTTCTGCTTGGTTGGAATGAATAAGCCTGGACACCCCT
Source organism: Tachysurus vachellii (assembly GCF_030014155.1). Lineage (NCBI taxonomy): Eukaryota > Metazoa > Chordata > Actinopteri > Siluriformes > Bagridae > Tachysurus > Tachysurus vachellii. Next base: position 18,750,656 of record NC_083460.1, read on the forward strand.
GGATTAAGGAATTAATTGATGAGTGTTTAAGTGAAATTCAAGTGTATTTGACCCAGTCTCCATTTGAGTCTCCATTTCCTTTGTTTATTGCAGAAGTATATTGAAGAAATCTTCCTGGTTTATGGGCAGTAGGAATACATGAGTTAGCACTAAGTTCAAAAGATATCTATAAGAGAACTTTCAAGGTTTTATTATGTAATGAATGCATAAGAGGTGGATGGATGTGGAAAATATCCTATAAACACTAGTCTTGAGTCTGTCAAACACTAGTCACAGTCTGTCATGACAGGAACTTGAAGTTGAACAGGGAATCCTGAACCGTCTAAATGTCTGGGACACGATGTGTATTAGAAAACATTGTTTTAATATAATGCATTATTAAGTGACAGAGACATGGTGACACAGCAGGTAGCATAGCGTGTTACATAGACTCGGGCATATTACAGCCCCTGGGTCACATCCAGCACTTTGGCTGTCTCTGTCCAGCCCGTGTGAAGTCAGTGAGTAATTGGAAATTAAATGTAAATAAGTGTACATCATGAACACAATACAACTGCATTGCTTTTATTTTGAAGGTTACTGCTACTTTTTTAACTTAGGCAAGTGTGTGTCTGCACACCTTCACAGTAATGTGTTGTAGGCACTGAGTTAGGTAAATATTTATTGACTGAAGTCAGATGTAAAGCCATGTGCTTTGTTTGTGAAATACAGATTGCTCTGTTTAAGGATTACAGTTTGACTGAAACATGCAGAGAAACACAAGACTGATGCCCAGCATCGGCAGGATGGTCAGTGAAAGGGACGGCAGCAGGGAGGGAGGGAGGGAGGGATGTGTTCACGGGCAAAATGAAATTGGACAAAGTGCCAGGTTTCTAAGTGACTAAATTAAAATGGAACAGAAATTAATTTTTTTTCATTCATACATTTCACATTCTCATATCATTCAACCAGACTTCAGTGCACTTGACAGACTGGATTTTTCTGACTGAACAAGAAAAACGCTTTTTTTTACTGTAAATTAATTGCTGGTCTTTATCACACTTATTTTCAGTATTGTTTTAAGTTTAAAAGTATGTTACATTAAAAATAAAATGAAATATTGATGCAATTACTGTTGTTTCTACTATTTTTTATTGCTATATTTGACCTTCTCCACATTTTCATTGACTTTTTGTAACATTTACTGTAGTCTAACAAGAAGCAGATAATCAAAGCGTTATAATTTAATGCTTTTCAATGAGGCATTCTGTTTTGTTGGCTTGTTTGTCCATGCAACAAAATTCTCATCGGAGCAATATCTCAAGAATGAATATCTAAATGTTTGTAACATTTATAATGGATTATTATTGTAGCAGCAATCTTGTCAAATATAGCAATAAAAAATAGTAGATCATGTCCGCTACAGCAAAATTTATCCAAAATGGGTCACATGGATTTTCTTCAATAGCTTCTTATCTATTATATATAATTTATGGGTATGTCAGGCATACAAATCAAATTAGTAGCACAAAGGACTAGATTCCTCTGTGCTGAGCTATATGTGTTCTGTTATATTTTACTTTCAATTGGTTGAATCAAAATAATTTATGAGTCATTAATTGGCTCTGATGTGTGGAGTAACAAAATGATCCTAAACTGACATTTATGAACAACCTGCAGAGCTCACAGAAATATAGTCCCCCCAATGTAAATGCACTTTGCATTTAACACACTGAAGCTTTGATAAGTGAGAGAACAGTTTCACTTCACTGCACATCCTGTAGTAGGCAGTGTTTCAGACTGCATGCATCATTAACACTTACAACTGGGTCAGGATTCAAGTTAAGAACATGTTGAAACATGTTAAAAGGGATGAAAATAGACATATATAGAGGTTTGGAGTTCAAATAAAACATTTGAACCAACTTTCAGGGTTAACTCCACATTTGTTCTGGTGATAAAGTGTGCATGTTGAGGAGTTTTGGGGTGGTGTAAAACAGAGTCATGCAGGGTGAGCAATCTTTAATTTTTTTATCTTTAGTTCAGAGAGGAAACTAGGAAACACCATAAACACCAGTTCCTATTTCTACAGTAATCAATTTGTTCCATGGATGTGCAGTTTTCTGACACAGGGTACTGGGTTTTGGACTTAAACCCTGCATTTATACATCAAGAACAATCCCATATTGATCCTGAAAAGCATTAACTTTTATACTATAAAAACACAGAACAAAAACATTGCTGAAGCTGAGTGTGAGAATTTGTCTTTGTAAATCCTTCTGAGCACCTTTAAATTCCCTTTGTGTCTTTTTGCAGGTTCAAAGCCCCGTGAGCAGCGAAGGGGTGAGTGTTCATACTGACTGTATCTGTGTCCTGCATGGTGCATGCTCAGTGTGCATGAGAGAATGGGCTTGTACGACTGCCGATTGATTTGGTTCACTGTATCACACCCATGCTCTGCGGCTGGGCTTCAGTCGAATCGAAAATGCGAAGAGGTCACAGAGATTTGCACAGTCACCATGGAGACAGATGTAAAATTGTGTCCTGATAATAATTTTCAATCATTATCTAAAGGGTTGCCAGACTGAGATGAAACCAGAGAGATAGAGAGCAAGAAATAAGTGTCAGTCTAATAGGAGTTTTAAACAAATGAAAAGTAACAACCTTTGTAAAATATTATCCATTAAGCGTTTAAAGAAAGAAGACTGACTGTTAGTCTAACATTTATTGAGGGAGTAGATACATAGAATGGCAATATTTATCAAAAATAAGCAAATGTATTTGCTCTAGCGTTTCCATTCAGTCTTTTCATTTTCACATAAAAATGTCTGAGTGAGAGATAAAAGAATGAGAGAGAGAGAGAGAGAGGAAGTGGGAGTGGTGTTGTAATTGTGTTCGAGCAGGAGAGGTTGCTGCTCGATTTTGGTCATTGGAAGAGCAGAGCTAGCCAAAGGCCCTGTCAAACAGACGGACACACAGGGGGAGTTTGAACTGCTTTTGTAGTCATGCTGATCTGGGATCTGTGTTAAAGATTTGCTCTTTTTTTGTCACCCCAGCCCAAGGCTTTTAGTTATATTTACACATCAGTCATGTGTAGCTTTAAATATTAGAGTCATTGTGAATAACTGATAATATTGTGCTGTGCCACAGAATTCTAAATAAGCATGTGCTAGTTCTCTACATATCCCAGAGTGCATTAGTTGTCTTTACGGAGGATGCTAAGACATCAAGAAGGCACAAGGAGAGGAGACAGAGGAGGGAGCTTGGTTTAGCAGACACACACACACACACCCACCCACCCACGGAGCAGTACTCATCAGACATACACACACACCAACAAAACACATGAGCTTAGGCTGCAGTCCACGCAGTCAGTGATGTCAATGCTCAAACATCCCTCCTGATTGGTGGATGGTGGATTCTCGGAAAAAAAAAACACGCACACAGGCTGGAGATCACAGTCGGACGGGTTTGCTGTGCTGAAAGGCTTGTCTTGGCGTGAGGCTTGAGCCTGGTGAGGAGTGCCAAAGCCCCAGCTCTGCCTGGAGTTCACCAGCCGCTGAAGCAGGCACCAGCGGGTACACAGCATGCAGCAGCGAGACTCTGAGCGCAGCAGCTTTAACTGCCAGGTAGGACCAAAACCTCAGAGTTCCTCAGAGCTGGTGGAAAAACTCTGACCAACTGACACAACTGCTGTGCCCTTGAGTGTGTTTATTTTTAATATGCGGGCAGCAGATTGTGTACTAATGTGGTGCATCTAAGAGATTGGGCTGTATTGTTAGTTTAGTGTTCAATATGATAATATAAGAGGACATATGCTAATGCATTCTGGGTATTAGGACAGGTTTATACAAATGTGCTCTTTGCTACAGCTTTTGCTACACCAGAAACAAGGCTTTATTCAATCTCCTCTTCCTTCTTTCACTCTGCTACTGTTTGTTTCTGTTTTTCATTTTGTTTCCCATTTTCTCCTCCCTCTGATGATCACCAGTCTGTCTCTTTCTTCTTCCTTCCTTCTGTCTGTCCTTTCCATTACTTTGCTCTTGCTTGGTGAAAACATAACTGACAGATTGAGTGCTTGATTCGTGCATTTACACACTGAGAAAGTTGGAGATCCCAATTCAATGATCTTTAGACCAAAAAAGCAAAAAACTAATAACAGATTAGAGGATGCACATGTGCATGGATGAAAGGGCAGATAGAGATCAGAGCTTATACAGCTTGTTACTGATTCATACATGGATCTTGCAGTAACAACACAAGTTTCTATTCAGACATTAACAAGACAACATTGTTGATGTATGATTAAGTGTTGTGATTGTGCTGATTTGGCACAGTTTGAGTGTGTAAGCTAGACACATTGACACGTCATGCGTGTGTGGCAGAATGCTCCACCGTTGGCTCCATTAAAGGATACTGATGCTGAGCTCCTTATCGCCATGGCAACCAGGGCCATCTGTAGGGATCAGACCCAAGGCTTTCAGCCAATCACATGGCTTGGATCCTACCCCCTCCATTCCTGATAATCTCCTCCTTTTGCTTCTTTTGGCTGAGGCTTCTGCACAATCACATAGTCCAGACGCACGAAATACTCACACATTTACATGCTGTCACTTGCACACAAACACACACACACACACGGAACAGATGTATGTAGGGGAAAAAACATTCAAATATGGACCGTGTTGCATTCTGTCACTGGTTATTTAGATCTCCTTTCTGGGTTCTTCTGGTTTCTGCTATTGTAATTTGGCCTGATCACGATGCTGTCACTCATCTATGGAAATGAGCTTTTTGTACACGTCAATCGCCACACAATAATTTGCTCTGAATACTGCAGCACACAGAATTGGGTCACAAGGCTCATTTGTCCTAGAAAACTGCATAACAGTCCATGTTTCACTACCCAGAGATTAGTATGTAGGGACGGTGCACGTGTACGAGAAAGAGAGAGACAGAGTTAAAGGGAGACTAAAGCTATTTTTTATTATTTATCAAGCACATGATAGGATACCAGAAATGCAGAAATACTAGACACAGACATAGATGCTGGCTAGATCTGTCTTTCTCAGGACTTCAGAATCAGCATGTGCAATGTCATATGCAACAAATATGTTGTCTTTGATTTTGTGAACATTTTCTAAGATATGGCAGGTGTCATGGTATAAAAACACAATTACAAACAGCTGATTTGATATTATAACTTAACACCTAATCTTTATAGTTCACAAATGTAGAATACCTAACTGAGGTATGCTGTAATAATCTGTAGGGTTGTGTAACTCTGTTCTGTTGCGTGAGCTGCTGATCAGCAGTGTTTTGATGATTGCTGTTCACACCAAGCCACTGTAATGAGTGCTGACCTACAGTCATTAAGCCGTACTCTCTGTTCAACACAAAACGCCTATACACATTAAACTCTTATGATATAATAAAAGTCATTTAGCAGCTATGAATGAAGTCGAATTCAAATTTTCATTAAGATTCCTTTTTAAGTGTGAAGATGCCAGTATTGTGTTGAAAAAAGCACTTAAATTCATAAGCTTGCAGTATTAGAAGCATTATATTGTATATATGTTTACACACACAAAGATCATCAGTCAGTAGATTGTATGGTCCCTTGTGCTTGTGTACATGCCTGACAACTTCAGGGCATGTTCCTAATGAGATGACGGATGCTGATCTGGACCAGGGCATCACTGAACTACTCAACATTCTGAGGTGCAACTTAGTGGCCTTGGATGGACCGCAACATAATGTCCCAGAAGTGTTCTATTAGATTTAGGTCAGGCGGGCAGGGGGGCCATGACCACAATTATCATTGTGCACCAGGAGGAACCCAGGACCCTCTACACCAGTGTAGGTTCTATACTCTAATATACCCTAAGATACCTAATGGCAGTTAGATTGCTGTTGTCTAACCTGTAGAGGTATGTTTATCCCTCCATGGATATGCCTCCCCAGACCATCACTGACCAATCACAAAACTGATCATGCTGAACAATGTTACAGGCAACATAATGTCCTTTCACATCTGTCACATGTGCACAGGGTGAACCTGCTCTTATCTGTGAAAACACCTGCTAATTCTGGTGCTCTAAGGCAAATACCAATCAAGCTCCATGGTGCCGGACTGTGAGGACAGGGCCCACTAGAAAACATCAAGCTCTCAGGCCACCCTGATGAAGTCTGTTTCTGATTGTTTGGTCAGAGAAGTTCACACCGGTGACTTGCTGGAGGTCATTTGGTAGGGCTCTGGCAGTGCTCATCCTGTACCTCATTGCAGATACCAGACCTGTTCATCTCTTCTAAAGTAGCTGCCTGTCTACTGGAATCTCCTCCATGCTCTTTGCTGGGAGACACAGCAAACCTTCTGGCAATAGTATGTATTGATGTGCCATCCTGGAGGAGTTGGACTGCCTGTGCAATCTCTGTAGGGTCCAGGTATCGCCTTATGCTACCAGTAGTGATACTGACCCTAGCCAAAATGCAAAACTAGTGAAAAAGTCAGTAAAGATCAGGAGGGAAAACATGACAGTGGCCTCCACTTGTAAAACCATCCCTGTTTTGGGGGTCATCTTATTGTTGTCTCTCTTGTGGTACCTGTTGAAATTATATTACCTGATTAACAAGCTCCTCTGCTACTTAACTGACCAGATATCCCACGATTTAATTGACTTGATCATATGTATATATATATATATATATATATATATATATATATATATATATATATATATATATATATATATATATCTTTTATCATGAACACTGACCTTAACTGAGGCAAGTGAGGCCTGCAGTTCTATGGATGTTGTTGTGGGATCTTTTGTGACCTCTTTTTATGAGTCGTCGCTGAGCTCTTGGAGTAATTTTGGTCGGCCGGCGACTCCTGGGAGGGTTCACCACTGTTCCATGTTTTGGCTATTTGTGTATAACGACTCTCACTGTGGTTCACTGGAGTCCCAAAGCTTTAGAAATGGCTTTATAAACTTTTCCAGACTGATAGATCTCAATTATTTTCTTTCACATTTGTTCTTGAATTTCTTTGGACCTCAGCATGATGTGTAGCTTTTGAGGATCTTTTGGTCTACTTCACTTTGTCAGTCAGGTCTTATTTAAGTGATTTCTTGATATTGAACAGGTGTGGCAGTAATCAGGCCTGGGTGTGGCTAGAGAAATTAAACTCAGGTGTGATAAACCACAGTTTTACCACAGATAAACCACTGCATGTTTTAACAGGGGGGCAAACACTTTTTCACACAGGGCCATGTTGGGTTTGATTTTGTTTTCCCTTAATAATAAAAACCATGTAAAAACTGCATGTTGTGTTTACTTGTGTTATCTTTGACTAATATTTAAATTTGTTTGATCTGAAACATCAAAGTGAGGCAAACATGCAAAAAAAATAAAAAATCAGGAAGGGGGCCAACACTTTTTCACACACTGTGTGTATATATATATAAGCATGTGCACACTTTCTCAGATGAATACTAGGACATATGTTCACACTCCAAGCTTCAGGTTGATTGTTACACATGTTCATATGAATAGTAACATTAATATCCATCTTAAATGTGAACAAACCTGGTCCTCAATGTGTTCCGCATGTACACATTAATTTCTTGTCCAGTAGTTTCGGTATGCAAACTGCTCTTGGTTTTATTTATTCCAAATATCTAACATCACCACCAGTTTTCCTGGCCTTCCACTGAAGATATTCAGCGCTGTTGATGTCCTCCATTGTTGTCCCAAGACACTGATAAGAGAATGTAGATGAGCATGCAGGTTAGGAAAAAGACTGTATGGTCAGGGTTCAGTGGTGGCTTACTTTTTAAGTCATTGATCTAATAATTGGAATAGTCATTATTTAAAACCCCTACATGTACAAGCTGCTGCTATTGAGCAAGGCCCTTAACCCTTTCTTAACTATTTCTATTCTGTCTCATTTTCACTTTGAATAAAAGTCTCAGTTAAAAGAATAAATGTAAGTGTCTCTCTTCAGCTGTTCAGTATTGGAGAGTCTATGCTCACTGTTGCGTCAGGTTCCTGTTCTTGGCTGACTGTTTTGTGCCTGCTGGGGAGCTTTTCTGCTCATCATGTTTGTCAAGAGTGATTGAGTTATTGTAGACTTCCTGTCAGTTCAGAGCAGTCAGGTCATTTCTCATCTGATCTTTCTCATCAACAAGATGCACTGCATTGTGAGAGCAACCACTCACGGGATGTTTTTTCTGTATAAACTCTAGAGACTGTTTTGTGCAAAAATTCCAGGATGTCAGCAGTTTCTGGAATACTCAAACCTGCCCATCTGGCACCAGCAACCACGCCAAAGTCAGTGCTGATTGATGTGAACATTAAAAGAACTGAAGCTCTTGCCCTGTATCTGCATGTCTTTATGCATTGTGGGTCTGCTACATGATTGGCTGATTGGAATATTACATGAACTGGCTGTTATGACTCAGGTCACTGTACCCTACTGCTGCAGATGTTTAGTCTGTTTTGTAGGTTATGTATGCAAGAGATGGAGAAAGAGATGCCTTCTATACAGAGCTTTTGGGGAAAAAGAGCTTTTGGAACAGATGAGGCTGTATGGGTTGGTGTAGTGTAGAGTTATGTAGTGTGCATGCATATTTAATGTTACAATAGCATCAGAGCATGTAGCTTCTGTACATCCTGTGTCTTCAGCGCTACCAATTTAGATGTAAGGAAACAGTATGAATAAAACAATATGAGCTTAGGCTTTGACTTCTGGTTGTGTTTTTGCATGTGACATTTAACAAACCTGTATCCACATTGCTGTCCAGCTGATATTTCCTTCATACAACAATGACCTTGAATATACAAGGCTGTGTGTGGTGAGTGTTGTGGGTGTATGTTTTTCTGCACACTGATTAGTCTCTAAGCATTGGGAGGCATTTCTTTATCAAAATGTAATGCTGTGGGGTCCTGGGTAACATGATGTTGTGCGGTGCATGCTGGGTAGGACAGTTGGGTGCGGACAAGAAAGGACAAAGATGAGTGGGAGGATGGGAGATGATAGAAAGTTTCTGCATGATGGAGAGGAACACGAGTGGCAGGAAGGTGTGAAGAAATGGAGGAAATATATAATATATGCTGGAGATAAGCCAAGGGTGCTTTCAGGTCTAATGTTACACTGTTTTACAGGAAGCTTCTTACTAATAGAATAATCAGACCCACAGAGTGTGTCATAAGCATTTATTAAGCACTTGTGTGTTCGTGCTTGTGTGTGCTCACTGTTTAGTGCCAAACAGGTGTCTTCATTCTTAAACCTAGATCTTTTTTAAAGCTCTTTTGATGCTGTTTATGTATTAAAACAGCATACAGCACAGAGCGTGTCCTTCAAATCACCTCTGTGAGCTCAACTGAATGAGAGCTGAGGTCTCAGCCTGATGATGTCACTGACAGACTGGAAACAATTTCCCTAGGGTTTTTTGGGTTAGGGTTAGGGCTGTGTTTCCATGGAGATACCGGGTTCTTATTTATGGCTGTATCACAGACATGACATCTCAGCTGATACACAGACAGAACAGTGTGAATCACATTATCAACACTATGCCCTTAGGCAGATTCCTTCATTTAATTATATTGCACTTGTGAACCATCAAATGTTACAGCGACAATCTATTTTTCAATCCTTTGCAAATTGGTCCATAGATGGATTGGAGAAAGTTAAAAAAAAATTGTAACCACCACAAGAAAAAAACTCCAGTGGATATTTATGGTCTTAATGCGAGTGACCTTCTTCCTACAGTGTTGCTTGAAAAACAAACAAATACAGTGTGAAAAAACACAGTGGTGTTTTTGTGTCCTGTCTATTTTACTAACATTCACACAGATCACACAAATCTGTTGGTTTTTGTTACTATTCTGGTTCCAGTGTATACATCTTCACTTCCAACACACTGAAAAAAGCTTACTACAAATGCATACATTGGTTCCATGTGAATGAACTGAGTAATATTAACACAATTTAAATTCAAATTCAATTTATTTGTATAGCACAAACAGAAGAGAAATGAATAATAATAATAATAAATGAATACATACAATTAAAGTTTAAATGTAATTTAAAAATATTAATTTAAAATTTATAATACTATATATCTATCCTTATCACTAATGAGCAAGGAAATACTTGCCAGGTTTCTCCGGGCGGCTCCATGCACAACAATCCCATGGTGTTCCATGTTTTGGCCATTTGTGTATAATGGCTGTCACTGTGGTTCACTGGAGTCCCAAAGCTTTATAAATGGCTTTATAACCTTTTCCAGACTGATAGGTCTCAATTACTTTCTTTCACATTTGTTCCTGAATTTCTTTGGACCTCAGCATGATGTGTAGCTTTTGAGGATCTTTTTGTCTACTTCACTTTGTCAGTCAGGTCTTATTTAAGTGATTTCTTGATATTGAACAGGTGTGGCAGTAATCAGGCCTGGGTGTGGCTAGAGAAATTAAACTCAGGTGTGATAAACCACAGTTACAGTATGTTATGTTTTAACAGGGGGGCAAACACTTTTTCACACAGGGCCATGTTGGGTTTGATTTTGTTTTCCCTTAATAATAAAAACCTTCATTTATAAACTGCATGTTGTGTTTACTTGTGTTATCTTTGACTAATTTTGTAATTTTTCTTGATGATCTGAAACATTAAAGTGTGATAAACATGCAAAAAAAAAAAATCATGAAGGCGGCCAACACTTTCTCACACCACTGTATATAGTGAAAAGCAATGGGCCTAAAACAGAACCTTGTGGAACACTGAACATTGCCTTAGTTTGTTTAGAGTGGTCACCATTTAGATCTACAAACTGATATTGATCCGTCAAATAAGACCTGAACCAGGAGAGAGCTGTCCCTTTAACACCAAAATGTCACTATCAAGTAGAATACCGTGGTCAATGGTATCAAAAGCTGCACTAAGATCAAGTAATAATAGCAAAGAGACACAACCCTGATCAGAAGCCAGTAGCAGGTCATTTACTACTTTAACCAGTGCTGTCTCTGTGCTATGATGAGGCCTAAATCCTGACTGATACATTTCATGAACATTATTCCTATGTAGCCAGTGCTAAGGGAATAATTTATTATCTGGGTTGGAAAGCTACTGGTAATAACTGTTTAAAGAAACATGTGGGTAAGGGATTCAGTATGCAGATTGATAATTTTGAAGAAGAAATATAAGAAAATAAGTCTCTTGAAAATAAGTCTCTTGAAGGGGATCAAAACCACATCCTCTTGTTAAGCCTCTCCTGAACCACAGACAACGTCAGAGGCGTCTTAGCTGGGCTAAGGAGAAGAAGAACTGGACTGTCCAGTGGTCCAAAGTCCTCTTTTCAGATGAGAGCAAGTTTTGTATTTCATTTGGAAACCAAGGTCCTAGAGTCTGGACAAAAGATGGAGAAGCTCATAGCCCAAGTTGCTAAGTCCAGTGTTAAGTTTCCACAGTCTGTGATGATTTGGTGTAAAATGTCATCTGCTGGTGTTGGTCCACTGTGTTTTTTGAAAACCAAAGTCACTGCACCCGTTTACCAAGAAATTTTAGAGCACTTCATGCTTTCTTCTGCTGAGCAGCTTTTTAGAGATGCTGATGTCATTTTCCAGCAGGATTTGGCACCTGCCCACAATGCTAAAAGCACCAGAAGGTGGTTAAATGACCGTGGTTTTGGTGTGATTGACTGGCCAGTAAACTCAGCAGACCTGAACCCCATAGAGAATCTATGAGCTGTTGTTGAGGGGAAAATGACAAACAAGACCAAAAAAATGCAGATGATCTGAAGGCCACAGTTAAAGAGACCTGGGCTTCCACACCACCTCAGCAGTGCCACAGACTGATCACATCCATGCTGAACTGAGGCAGTAATTAAAGCAAAAGGAGACCCAACCAAGTATTGAGTACATATACAGTAAATTAACACACTTTCCAGAAGGCCAACAATTCACTAAAAATGTTTTTATATTAGTCTTATGAAGTGTTCTAATTTATTGAGAAGCCAAAATCATCACGATTAAAAGAACCAAAGACTTAAAGTACCAAAGTACTTCAGTCTGTGTGTACTGAATTTATATAATACACAAGTTTCACTATTTGAGTTGAATTACTGAAATAAATGAATTTTTCCATGACATTCTAATTTATTGAGATGCACCTGTGTAGCTGCTGTTTGAAGACAAGAAGCAAAAAAGTGTCTCCCAAAGAGGAATAAAATTAACTGTGATAGAAAAGTAAAGAATTTCAAAAAGTGAAAATAAAAAACAGTATATGTCTACAGTGTGGGGATAAAAACAGACCCAAATGCAGGATAGCTAAAATAAACTCAATTTATTAACTAAAAACACAAAAAAGGACGCAGACGATACCAGACATGACACAAGACTTGACACAAGACGACAAAGACAAGGATTCCGCGCTGCCATAGGCAACGCAGCACGGTTAAATACACGACAATTAGACATAAGGAACAGGTGTGCAGAGGCGGGGAGGAAGAGACAAGGGCGGGGCAGACACGTGAACTCAGAACATAAACAAAAGCACGTGGCCAAAGTCCGGGCTGGATCCTGACACCAAGTGCTCGTTCTTTAATGTAATTAAGTAGACTGCATCTCCTGAATAGCAGATCAGGTTGCTAAACAACAGGTCCAGGAATCTCTACTGACTGGAAATGTAGCCTGAGCATCATACGATTCACACACAGTGACAATGCAGTCATTCATTTTCTATGATAGCTTCCAGAGTTTAACATACAAACAGCAAATCTCCCTCAGGAATGTTTCATTGTCTTGGTAAGAAAACTGATTTTGAAAGCTAGCTGCATAATCAGCTGATAATAAAAACACCTCCTGGTGACTTCAGTACAGTGACTGAAGACTGAAGATAAAATCTCTGTAGGTGTGAACATAGCATTATGTGGTGGTATCTGATGATAATGAACGTACATTTATGATATGTATCAATTCTGGCTGTAAAATAAAAATATTTTTAGAGGTAAATAATAATGTAATCATTTATTTTTGGTGTGTGCTTGTGTGCATGCATTATGAGCTTGGTTTATGTTATTTTTATACAGGATCTGTATATATACATGGATAAGTAAATTCACTAATCTGTGTGTGTTTGTGTGCTTGTGTGTTTGTGCGTGTGCGTGCGCCTGTGTGCACATATGTGTGGGTGTTTGTGCGCTTGTGTGTACGTGTGTGTGCATGTGTGTGTTTTTGTGCATGTGTGCGTGTGCATGTGTGTATGTATGTTTGTGTGTGCAGAGAAATGATGAGGAGGCAGTGTTGGACAGAGGTGGGACTCGCTCCATGCTCAATACCAACTTTGAGAAAGAGGAGCTAGAAGGTAGAAATTAATAGTTCTTAAATTTTAATTTAAACTGTGTGTGTTTGTGTGTGTGTGCGTGCATGCGTGTGTGATTTTTCTTACTGCTTTATCTCAGATGTATTTGGAATGTGTTGTGGTAGTCAGACAATCATAGTTTTTCAACTTTTTTTTTATGTGTACCAGTAGACATCACTAGACATAATTTGCCATAAGAATGCATTGATCTTTATGACTGTTTTTTGTTGTAGGCCACCGTACGCTGTACATTGGGGTGCATGTCCCACTCGGTCGGAGGTCACACAGGCGACATCGTCACCATGGACACCGTCACAGAAAGAGGTCGAGAGAAAGAGACTCAGGAACTGAAGATGGCAGAGAATCTCCCTCGTATAGTAAGTGTGTGAGTGAGAATTCTGCACAAAATGAAAGGCTCGTAATGTTGCTTCTTCAAATCTCTTTTTCCCCCACCCCACCAAATAAAAAAACATTTAAAAAAATCTCCCACCCCCCACAGCAGACACTCCATCTCAGAGGGTGCAGTTTTTGTTGGGGATGGAAGATGAGGATGAGGAGCACATTCCTCATGCACTTTTCACTGAACTGGATGAGATTTGTCTGAGAGAGGGAGAGGATGCTGAGTGGAAAGAGACTGCAAGGTACAACAATAAGCACACACACATACACACACACTCACAAGCGTGCATGTACATACATATACATGGACACACAGACACACACGCTTGCAAGCATGCACACACACAACCACACACTTGTATACATATGCTTGCAAGCATGCACACATACATGAATATGCACACAAACACACAGAAATACATTTGTCTTATTGTTTTACTTATTGTTTTGACTGCTTTCTGTGGAAACGTTGATAAATAAATGTCTCATGGAATTATATATAGCTCAAAGAACTTTTAACATCTGGCCTTCGCTACAGAGCCCCAAATACCAGGCACCAGAACAGTGTCTTCCTCCAGGCATCTACCTCATGAACAGTTAAATGTTCCACCATTATGCAACAACAATGTGCAATAATCTTACATTTATTTGTTACCATTTCCATCTTAGAACATCTCTGCACCTCATTCTATTTTATTAACTTCTATCATCTATAGCACTGAGGACTGCACATACAATTTATTTTTAATTTTATTTTTCTCTATTTGTATTTACATATGTGTATTTTTTATTCTCATCTTGTTTTTATTGTCTATGTGTTGTTGTCTCTGTGCACTGGAAGCATATGACACTAAAACAAATTCCTTGTATGTGCAAGCACACTTGGCAATAAAGCTGCTTCTGCTTCTGAAGACTGTTAGGGTAGATATTCAGTCTCACACCTCACATTGCATTTATACTGTGAACATGTTTTATATATCAGATGTTAAATCTCACCATCTGTCACCACTAAGTGTATATTTAGCTGGATTTTGTGATTTTTTTTTTTTACAGATGTTTGAGAATGCTTTTCTAATACAGTTTATCAGTACAGAGGCAAATGTTTTATGCTAATGACTTATTTATATGAATAATAGATGTGTGCGTTGCGGCTGGAGTTAATCCTCACCTGAGAATGGAGAAAATCCTGACAGAAGATGAAATTTTTAATATTTTTTTCTCTTAGTGTAATTTGTGTAAACTAAAGTGAGTCATATTGCAAATTGATTTGTGTAATGAGCACACAGTACATTCTCTCCCCTCCCCATTTCCTATGGAAAATAAATAGTGTGGGTATTGATTTGCTTTGAGCAATTGATCAGTGCAGTACGCTGGTTCCTGTGTGTCCGAGTACATCCTCTTTGATAATAGCACAGTGGCCCAATGATCTGTTGTTCCTCATATTTCACTGTGTTCACTGTGTTACATTCACTTCTTCTTCACTTACACATTATTTTCTTTATACTGTGTACTGTACTTCTGATGGACTGTAATATGCACCTTTACCAAGTGCTGAAGCTTTTCCCCCATTTTCTCCCTGATTTGGTCATCTGCCAATTCCTGCCCACTAGCCAGCGCTCTCCTATTACACAGTCACACAATTATTTATTTATTTTTCAAGATGCCATTGATGATGATATTTTTTATTTGCAGTATTTATGAAACTGCTACTGATACTATGAACAACTTGCCTGATTATACTTTCAAAGTGGACAGTGGACTTTCAAAGACACTGCCACCTTTTCTAGTGTCTCTGCCTGTCTATATACGGTGTTCTGTCTGTCCGTTGCATTGCAACAAGAGGCACAGGAGATGCAGAAAGAGAGGAAGCATCAAACTTAAAGCTTATCTGGCCTCCCGTGTGGATAATCCTGGCATTTGCTCTGAATAGAGGATACACTGAATATGGGAATTTTGACCTGTACTCTCAGAAGTACAGTTATCTGTAACTCAGAACAGCTATTACAGACGGCGGATGTTCGATTTCATGTCCAGCCAACTGATAAATAAGTTTGAACTTCTTTGATTTGACACAACAGTATCTGAGTATGATCCGAGGTATTAGCATGCCCACACACTAGACCTTATAATTTCACATGGTCTTCCTGTATCTGTCTCAGAAATAATTGATATTTGCATTTCGCACCACTTTCCTTTTATTTTTTGTATTTACTTCCTTTTTCTGTTATCAAATCTCCTGCTCCAGCATGCGGAGACCGTACCATCACTTCCACCAACACTAGTTTTTACATCCAGAACGAGTTAGCTTCTCCTCTGTGCCCAGAGGATTTAATCTTCGCTCTCTATTCCACCTGCTCAGATAGTTTGGACCCATTGCACCTTCTAATTACAGACCTATGAAAGCCAAACCTGACCTTTGGCTTGATGATAGCACATGTTCCCTCAGGCAGCGGTCTTTCTGACTATTAAAATGGCTAAATACCAAAAGATGCTAAATGAACGTACTTCTCAAGTACTTGATTGAAAGTAATTTACATCAGCTTTAATCGTCCTAGGGTGTTATTTAATACACTTCAGTCTGTTAAGAATCTGTCTTGTAATCTTCTGAAACATGTATCAAGGTCGACTTGTAATGAATTTCCCAATCATTTTGTTGACAACTGGCCTCTGTTAGGCAGAACATTTACTCTACTTCTAATGGTCTTGATATATGCTCTTCTTTTATGCCCTTGTCTATGTTTAATATGTTTGAGCCAGTGTCAGTATCTCTCTTCTCTGAGGTGGTCCAGCGGTTATCCACAACTAACTGTCCTTTGGACATTATTCCATCCAGAGTGTTGAAACAGGTTTTTAACATTGTGGGCCCTTGTCCCCTCTCATTTATTAACAGCTGCCTTAGTTCAGGGTCTGTCCCAGATGTCTTTAACAATGCTATGGTTACACCTCTTCTCAAGAACTCCAATCTTGATCCTGCAATACTGTCTAACTTTAGACCAGTGTCTCAGTTATCTTTTTTATCTAAGGGTTTAGGAAAAAGCTGTTTTTATCCAGTTATCATTTTGTCAAGCAGTCAAAAATTTAGGGGTGACTTTAGACAAGAGTTTAAATTTTCAGACACACATTCTGTTTGTCAAGGCAGGCTTTTTCCATCTTTGCCTCCTCACGAAGGTCAAGCCTTTCAGAATCTGAGTGAACTGGAGAAAGCCATTCATGCTTTCATTAGTTTGCTGCTAGATTATTGCAACACTGCTTATGCTAGAGTCAATCAAGCTTGTCTGCGTCATCTGCAACTTGTGCAAAATGCTGCAGTTCGTATGCTGAAAAATACTTGCAAACATGATCACAGCACACCAATACTGCATTCCCTCCACTGGTTTCCGGTACAGTTCCAGAATCAGTTTGAATTTTGATGTTTGTTTTGTATTGATGGCCTGGCTCCTTCTTACCTATGTGAGACAGTTAGGTTTTACCAACAAAATTGAGTTTTACGTTCTGCTGACCAAAACTTACTAGAGGTCCCTCGGTCGAGGTGTAAACAATGGGGTGATCACGCTTTTACAGTGGCCGGTCTTAAACTCTGGAATACTCTCCCCTCTGAGTTGCATACTATCACTGACCTGCCTTTGTTTAAATCCAAACTTAAGACTCACTTATTTAGAATGGCTTTTGGTTTATGATCATATTCTGGGTTTTGTATATTTTATTGCTATTTGATTTGCCATCATATTGTAATAGGTATTTTGTCATTTATTTTAATGCTGTGAAGCACTTTGGTTCAACTTGTTTGTTGTACGGTGCTATATAAATATATAATTGATTGATTGATTGATTGATTGAACAGCCTTCCAGGTGAAGGTGAATGATAACATTTATTTTACATGAAACGTTTCAAATCAAAATCTCAGGGCAGCATAACAGACTCAGACAAATGCACCATCTGCCATTTTCCTCATACACAAGCTCACAGATACCCCTGACTGATACACTGATTGACTGATTGCCAAGTTATTGCTAAACTTCATTACCCATCATCCCTGCACATCACATGACCTGGCCACATCTCTCACTAGCACCAACACCTGTCCTTGTGTACACTCATTTTGTCTGCTATATGTTTTTTTTAATCCATTTCTATCATTTTATTGTTTTATGTTGGTCTATGTAGATGGCTGAAATTTGAGGAGGATGTGGAGGATGGAGGGGAAAGATGGAGTAAACCCTATGTAGCCACACTGTCTCTGCACAGCCTGTTTGAGCTGCGTAGCTGCATCCTCAATGGTATCGTCATGCTGGACATGCGAGCTAACTCGCTGGAAGAGATATCAGGTGTTGTAAACCGTTACAACAAGACTTCTTCCAATGGAAAAAGAAAAACACAATGATATTACTGTATTATTCAGCTTGCTTTTGTCTCTTCTGAATGGACAGACATGGTTCTCGACCAGCACGAGATATCGGTCACGATCGGTGAGGAGGTACGTAGGAAAATCCGCACTGCTCTTCTTAAACAGCACCACCACCAAAACCAGAAGAAACTGGCCAACCGCATCCCCATTGTCCGCTCGTTCGCTGACATTGGAAAGAAGCAGTCTGAGCCACACTCTATGGATAAAAACGGTACTGGTGCTAAGTTTAAGTCAACTAAATTCAGAAGGTGTTTATTTTGCTATAGAAAAGAGAGCGAGTATATGATCAGTGAGTCTGCTATTAGTGAGTCTGCTATTAGTCTGCTACAAGAACTGACATTTTTTACTCAATAGTGCTACATTTAAGTTTATGCTCTGATTTAATATATTACTGTTGAGTTGCTTTGTGATTTTCATTTGTGAACTGATAATAATAATATTTTATTTATAAAGCACTTTAAAAACAGCCACAGCTGTAAACAATAAAATAAAGATAATAAATATGTAGTCAAAACAGAAAAAGATAATAAATCAACAACAAATACAATAAATAAACAAAAACTATAGGACATAAGCAGGAATAAGAGATAAGACACTGCAGAAACAAAATGGAATAGAACAATTTAGAGAAATAATTCTTGCCTATACAAAAGCCAGGAAAGAAAAAATGAGTTTCAAGTTTGGCTTTAAACATGGAGACTGTTGGCACCTGTCTAATGTGTGGAGGCAGGTTGTTCCATAGCCTAAGGGCAGATGGAGTGATGGCTCGTGCAGAATTGTAAAACATTTCAGCAAGGTAAGATGCGGCAAGGCCATTTATAAATTTAAAAACAAATAAAAGAACTTTAAATTGAACCCTAAAATACACAGGCAGCCAATGGAGTGAGGCAAGGATTGGTGTAATGTGGTCACTTTTCCTTGCTCCAGTTGCAGTGTAGCAGCATTTTGAACCAGCTGGACATAAGAAAGAGAAAGAGACTGGCTAACACCAACATAAAGTGCATTTACTCCAGCCAGGCATGGATTTCCATCTTAAAGTGCTGCCTAGACATACACATAGACAATACAGGGATTGGAATAGAATCCTACTGTTTGAATTAGTCCTGATTTACAACTCCCACAGATGCGCTCTGACCCCCGACACGCTCCAGGACTGCCAAGCTGCCACAGATTTGGCTAGTTAAATACTCCGTGGCTGCCAACCTTATGTATAGAAAACAATCAGCATTAAATTTTATACATTTCTACAAGAGTGTCAGAGTGCAGTGATAAAAACAGACCCAAATGCAGGATAGCCAAAAAAAAAAAACAGATTTATTAAACAAAACCAAACACAGACACAACAAAGAGAAAACCAAAAGACAAGGATTCCGTGGCACGGCTAAATACTAAAGACAATTAGACACATAAGGGACAGGTGTGCTGAGGTCGGAAGGAATAGACAAGGGCGGGTCAGACACGTGAACATGAAACGTAAACAAAAAGCACATGGCCAATGTCCAGCTCGATCCTGTCAGTACACCCCCTCGAGGCGTGGCTCCTGATGCGCCAATCCCGTATCATTCCTAATATCAGAGGAAACCATCCCGATGAGATCCAGGAGGGGGGAGTGGGGCACACGCAGAAATATAAGGATAGGAAAAAGGAGAAATCTCTCTGATTTCAATGGCCAAACTTTGCTAAAGCCTATAAACCCTGGTCAATGATACTGCCTTAAACACAATTGAAAGTATGTCTAGAACTGCTACTGATCACTTATTAATCAGTATTAATCAATTTCTAATTCTGATAATATTCTTATAATTAAGTCATGTGTCATCTAAGTTATCTCAATTTCATTTTGTTTGAGACTATGTTATAAATGTCAGTCTGTCCTGTCAAACTCTATAGTCATGAGCCATTGCTGGCTATGCCTGTAAAAACTGTGATCCAACAGCTCACACATGCCATCTTACTTTCCCAGTAGAAACACATCTCATTCATACATGGTGCATGGTTTTGCAGGAAAACAGGTCCAGTGTACTGTACTTTAGCACTAAGGGAGCTGTCCAGTATCTAGTTCTGAAACCTAGATGTTTGATGTGTGTTGAACAGTGCAGATAGAGTTTCATTTTATTTGAATCTTATCTGAATTACATCAGTGTAGCTGTGTAAGTAAAGTGCTATTACCTAATGGATATAATATAAGCAGCTTCAGACCAAAGAGTCATCCATAACATTAAAACCATGTTCCTAAGATTGTACAGCATTTTGTTTTGATGTTTTTTACATTCCTTCAGAAACTGATTTGTTCCTCACATTTGATGTTGCAATCTTGATTCTTAATTCTAATTATGGTTCACCACGTATTTGGTGTGATTTTTTGGGATCATTTGAATGAGCAGTGTTCTTTGTTGTTCTCAGGTCAGATGGTGTCTCCTCATTCACAGCCATGCTGCACAGAAGGCAGAGGCGATGGCAGTCGAGAAAACAGTGCAGTAGACTTCAGTAAGGTAAAACCCCTTTCTACACTCACACTGATTCTCAAGAGGAATGTCATATGAAACCCTATACTGTGTGGAAACATAATCCAAGTGAAAACAGGAAATTATCAGCAATATATGTAACTGCATCTTGTTTGAATTTTGCAGATAGATCTCCATTTTATGAAGAAGATCCCACCTGGAGCAGAGGCATCAAACATCCTGGTTGGAGAACTGGAGTTCCTGGAGAAGCCAGTGGTGGCGTTTGTGCGCCTTTCTCCAGCTGTGCTGCTCAATGGCCTGGCTGAAGTTCCAATTACAACTAGGTGTGCACCAGGAAGAACACGAAAACTCATACAAGCGCAAATATGAAGAAATGGGAGAAGTCACACTCTATAACAGAGGTGTCCACTCCTATTTGGAAAGAGCCATTGTGGGTGCTGGTTTTTATTCTAATAAAACATTAGTCGCACCTGAGTCTACTGAAAGCCAAGATCCGATAAACTGATTAAATATTTGGAAATAGGTGTGTATTTTCCTTGAATAGAATGAAAACCTGCAGATAAGATTGGACACCTTTGTTCTAAGAATACTGTCTATATTTCTTGTCTTGAACCTTTAGAAATTAATTGACCTAAAATATTTGGGGACTATTGCTATAATCTCATTCAAACTGCTGTATATTTGTGGTTATCTTCAGATTTCTGTTTATACTGCTGGGGCCGATGGGCAAAGGGCCTCAGTACCACGAGATTGGACGGTCCATTGCCACGTTAATGACGGACGAGGTGAGTGCCATTTTCCAACATTTCACCATCTTACTCATTTGCCTTTGCATTAATGGTTCCATGTCTTTTCAAGGTGTTCCATGATGTGGCATATAAGGCGAAGGACCGTAGTGATTTGGTTGCTGGAATTGATGAGTTTCTGGACCAGGTGACAGTGCTACCTCCAGGAGAGTGGGACCCCACTATCAGAATAGAGCCACCCAAGAATGTGCCCTCTCAGGTAACACATAAAACATTCGCAAAAGTACGGTTTTATAGAAATTGTAGCTCTTTTGGGGCAAACTGACCCTTAAAAGTTCAATAATACAAAAAGTAATTGTTGTCACATGTGATTTCTATCTGGTGTCATTTCAGTAATGAACATGGAACATGATAATTGTAGTATTAAGAAAAAATAACAATGTATATAAATATATATATATATATATATATATATATATATATATATATATATATATATATATATATATATATATACATACACTCACCGGCCACTTTATTAGGTACACCTGTCCAACTGCTTGTTAACGCAAATTTCTAATCAGCCAATCACATGGCAGCAACTCAATGCATTTAGGCATGTAGACATGGTCAAGACGATCTGCTGCAGTTCAAACCAAGCATCAGAATGGGGAAGAAAGGTGATTTAAGTGACTTTGAACATGGCATGGTTGTTGGTGCCAGACAGGCTGGTCTGAGTATTTCAGAAATTGCTGATCTACTTGGATTTCCACGCACAACCATCTCTGGGGTTTACAGAGAATTGTCCGAAAAAGAGAAAATATCCAGTGAGTGGCAGTTCTGTGGGCGCAAATGCCTTGTTGATGCCAGAGGTCAGAGGAGAATGGCCAGACTGGTTTGAGCTGATAGAAAGGCAACAGTAACTCAAATAACCACTCGTTACAACCGAGGTATGCAGAAGAGCATCTCTGAACGCACAACACGTCGAACCTTGAGGCTGATCGGCTACAGCAGCAGAAGACGACACCGGTACTAGTAAGGTGTACCTAATAAAGTGGCCGGTGAGTATATATATATATATATATATATATATATATATATATATATATATATATATATATATATATATATATATATATATATATAAGAAATATTTCAGGTTTACTCTATGAAATACAGTATGATAGTGCATGATTATATAAATAGCAGTAGGCATTTTGGTTTTCTTTGAACAGTACTAGACCACACTGTTAATGTTTATTTAATGTTCTATTTTCTTCCCGTTGTAACTGTCTGCACCGGTCATGAATACACATCTCAATTAGTTCTTTATAAAGAGTAATCTACAAAGAACAAGTCGTGAACTTCACAAAATCGTAATCTCATTAACCTTAATTCATAATTTATTATAAATTATAATAATGTCAAAATAAATGGTGTTATTACATTTATGTTTACATTTATGGCATTTGGCAGACGGCCTTATCCAGAGTGTGCTACAGAAATGCTTTAAAGTCTGTATTAATGAACATCCTGATACTGGTTCGGTGGGTCAGGGACTAATTTTATCATCAGTTTAAAACCTCTGATGGACAGTAAAATATATCTGAGTCAAGTAGATAGTACACAAGAGTCACAATCATGCCTTACCAATAGAGAATAGATTTAAGATAGAACAATTTAAAGCTTAAAAACTTAGTTATTAGTTACAATTTGCATGGATTATTGTCCATCTATAAATTCTAGTTTTTGTCCTACATCTGAAAGTTGTACCTAAAAACTATGCACAACTCAAAGTATGCAGTGAAATTCTGAATTCTGAGTCCACATATAGTTTCACTGTAAATGAATAGTTGATTGAGGTTCATAAAATTGTTGATCCTGCTCAACTTCTTTTATCTAGGAGAAAAGGAAAATTCCTCCCCTACCTAATGGAGTAACTGATCTGGGAGAGACAGAGGAGCATGGAGGCCATGGAGGACCTGAATTACAGCGCACAGGAAAGTAAGTGTGTGTGTATGTTATTGTGGGGTGGATGGGTTTTGAGGTGGTTTTCCAGCATTTTAGATGAGAATTCTCTGGTAAGATAAAACAACTCCAACTGTTCAGCTAAAATGATATGCAATATGAATTAAGTAATTCGGAGAACATCATCTGTAAATCATGGTAGTGGAAACATCAGGTGTGAGGGTGTTTTGCTAGAAAAGAGACTGGAAAGGTTAAGAACTAGAGACTCTCAATCATCACCTTGAAACATGTGTCAGGATTGGGTCTTCCAGCTTTTTGATCCAAAGCATGCCTAAGCAAAGTAACAAAAGAGCTTAAAGACAACAAAATATTGTAGTGGCCATCACAAAAGCTCCCACAGAAGATTTGTGGATTGAACTGAGAAGCAGGACTGAACAAGCAGGGCACCAAATCTTTATTAGAATATTAGTTATTAGAAGAAAATTAATGGATCTTCTGTAACTACTGACAATTATAGATTATAAATCATTGCCAAATATAATAGAAAAATAGATAAAATGTTGGCTACCTAGGAATCTAAGTTGCTTTATGTTCTGTGGCTAATTCTGTTTTGTTTCTACCAGGGTGGCATTTAGCTGCTGCCTTTTCTTCAGTCTATATCAAACCTTAAGTATTTTTCTGAGACATTATTACTGAATAAAAAAATATATAAATGAAGTATTGAATGTTAACTTATAGAAATATTAACGGCAAATGAAGTTATTTAACTTATTCCATAACTTACTTTATATACAGTATATATATATATATATATATATATATATATATATATATATATATATATATATATATATATATATTGCAGATCTTTATGAATCAATTTGGTGTTCATTTTAGAGTTACTATAATACATGCAATGATGTATATCATTTTTCACTGTGGAAGGAAATGCTGATATATAGGTTCTATCTGGTTCTTCAGGATTTTTGGAGGCTTTGTCCTTGATGTAAAACGCAAATCTCATCACTACCTGTCTGACTACACTGATGCCATCAGCCTACAGTGTCTAGCCTCCTTCCTGTTCCTCTACTGCGCCTGCATGTCTCCTGTCATCACTTTTGGGGGCCTGTTGGGAGAGGCCACGGAGGGTCGAATAGTAAAAACACAATCTTCATACAGTATGCTTTATTAGCACCCATGCCTATAGACAATATGTAATTCATGTTAATGATCTGTTTGTGTCTTTCAGAGTGCTATTGAGTCTTTGTTCGGTGCCTCTATGACTGGGATAGCATACTCTCTGTTTGCTGGGCAGCCTCTCACTATACTGGGCAGCACTGGTCCTGTTTTGGTGTTTGAGAAGATCCTATTCAAATTCTGCAAGTGAGTAATGTTTAATCCCCGGCTTTAATCCCCGGAATCAGAAAATTTTGGTTTTGTAATAAGGCTACATTCTCAAAATTTGCAAAGGAATAAACTGTTTTTCAAATGTAATTGTTTATTTTCCAAGTATGAAATCTTTTACACATTTGTAGTTTATCTTTAACTACAAATAGTTTTGTTAATGTGAGGTCAGGATCTAGTAAATCGTTGACTAGTATATGAGACATAAAAATAATACACTTAATACATTTATATCCCCCGCTATTCCTAAACAAACCTTTGCATGGATCATTTGTTATGGCTCATATTGTCATTCTGAGAAAAGGAACATCCTTTTTAAATATAATTTTAGGATAGAAACATATCCAAGCCCTAATTGGATGGTGTTTTTCAAAAGGAAACATTAAATTCATCTTGTCATGTATTTTCTCTGCCACTGTCCAAGTGCATTTTGTTTTGGTCCAAGTTTAATAAATGAATTATTTTATATATAAAATATATAACTTATATACAGTATATATATATATATATATATATATATATATATATATATATATATATATATATATATATATATATACATACATACAACACTGAAGAAATGACAATTTGATACAATGTAAAGTAGTGAGTGTTCAGCTTGTATAACTGTAAATTTGCTGTCCCCTGAAAATAACTCAACACACAGTCATTAATGTCTAAATTGCTGGCCACAAAAGTGAGTGTCTTCATAACTGAAAATGTCCATATTGGACCCAATTAGCCATTTTCTCACCCTGGTGTCATGTGACTCATTAGTGTTACAAGGTCTCATGTGTGAATGGGGAGCAGGTGTGTTAAATTTGGTGTTATCGCTCTCACTCTCTCATACTGGTCACTGGGAGTTCAACTTGGCACATCATGGGAAAAAACTCTCTGAGGATCTGAAAAAAGAATTGTTGCTCTACATAAAGATGCGCAGGCTATAGAAGATTGCCAAGACCCTGAAACTGAGATGCAGGACGGTGTCCAAGACCATACAGTGGTTTAACAGGACAAGTACCACTCAGAACAGGCCTCGCCATGGTCGACCAAAGAAGTTGAGTGCACTTGGTCAGCGTCATATTCACAGGTTGTGTGTGCGAAATAGACTTATGAATGATGCCAGCATTGCTGCAGAGGTTGAAGGGGTGGGAGTTCAGCCTGTCAGTGCTCAGACCTTATGCGGCACAATGCAAATTCTAAAGATGATGCACAAGTAAGCCTGCAAACAGTTTGCTGAAGACAAGTAGACTAAGGACATGGATTACTGGAACTATGTCCTGTGGTCTGATGAGACAAAGATAAACTTATTTGGTTCAGATGGTGTCAAGCCTGTGTGGCTGCAACCAGGTGAGGAGTACAAAGACAAGTGTGTCTTGCCTACAGTCAAGCATGGTGGTGGGAGTGTCACGGTCTGGGGCTGCATGAGTTGCTGCTTACACTGGGGGAGCTACAGTTTATTGAGGGAACCATAAATGCCAACATGTACTGCAACATATTAGTAGTAGTAGTAGTAGTAGTAGCCTTTATTGTCACTGGTCACAGGTACCAGCGAAATTAGCCATCAACCTGCCCATACATACAATACATACAATACAAGGGGAGGACAGGACAGGAAGACAGGGGATTGAAAAGAAATACAGCATAACATGAGGGAAGGGAGGAGAAAAAAACAACAACCCCCAGACTATGCTCCGGTGGGGAGTACAGTGTGGGAACAGGGAAAAAAAAAAAAAAAACATATTGAAGCAGCGCATGATCCCCTCCCTTTGGAGACTGGGCTGCAGGGCTGTATTCCAACATGATAACGACTTCAAACACAACTTTAAGACAACCATTGCCTTGCTAAAGAAGCTGAGGGTAAAGGTGATGGACTGACCAAGCATGTCTCCAGACCTAAACCCTATTGAGCATCTCTGGGGCATCCTCAAACAGAAGGTGGAGGAGCGCAAGGTCTCTAACATCCACCAGCTCCGTGATGTCATCATGGAGGAGTGACAGATGACTCCAGTGGCAACCTGTGACACTCTGGTGAACTCCATGCCCAAGAGGGTTAAGGCAGTGCTGGAAAATAATGGTGGCCACACAAAATATTGACACTTTGGGCCCAGTTTGTACATTTTCACGTAGGGGTGTATTCACATTTGTACACTTTTATTCACTTTTATTCACATTTATTCACTTTCCTGCCTCAATGGATCTCAGTTTCCATCTTCACTGGATCCCGATGTCATTGCCACGACCCTTAATCTGGCCCATACCGACCTGGACAATAAAGTTACATTTTACATTTCCAGCATTTTGGCAGATGCCCTTATCCAGAGTGACTAACATTATCTCTTTTTTTATACAACTGAGCAATTGAGGGTTAAGAGCCTTGCTAAGGGGCTCCAATAGTGGCAGCTTGGTGGAACTGGGATTGAACTCACAGCCTTCCGTTTAGTAGCCCAACCCCTTAACCACTAGGCTACCACATGCCCTACATATATACATACATATACATACATACATACAGTAGTTTAGGCACCCCTGACAATTTCCATGATTTTCATTTATAAATATTTGGGTGATTGGATCAGCAATTTCATTTTAATCTATCAAATAACTGAAGGACACTAAAGTAATATTTCAGTAGTGAAATGAGGTTTATTGGATTAACAGAAAATGCACAATATGCATCAAAACGAAATTAGACAGGTGCATAAATTTGGGCACCCCAACAGAAAAATCACATAAATATTTAGTAGAGCCTACTTTAGCAGAAATAACAGCCTCTAGACGCTTCCTATAGCCTGTAATTGTCAGCGAACGCGGGATAAAAACGGACCCAAATGCAGGACAGCTTAACAGAAACAGGGATTTAATAACTAAAAGACACAAAACAGGACACAGACAAAACCAGACATGAAGACAATTACAGAAGACAATAACAGGAGACAATAGGATTCCGCGCTGCACGAAGCAACGCGGCTCAATTAAATAATACAAATAACATAAACATAAACAAAAGGCACATGTCCAAAGTCCAGGCAGAGTCCTGACAGAACCCCCCCCTCAAGGCGCGGCTCCCGACGCGCCAAACCGTCCTGACAGTCCCGACGGGTCCAGGAGGGGGGAGCAAGGCACACGGCGAGGCAGGCGGGGGGAGCAAGGCACACGGCGAGGCAGGTAAGGGGAGCAAGGCACACGGCGAGGCAGGTGGGGGGAGCAAGGCACACGGCGAGGCAGGTGGGGGGAGCAAGGCACACGGCGAGGCAGGTGGGGGGAGCAAGGCACACGGCGGCGCAGCCAGAGTGGCCGAGCGACGTCCACAGCCGAACAGGAGGGCCGAACGACGTCCACAGCCGAACAGGAGGGCCGAGCGACGTCCACAGCCGAACAGGAGGGCCGAGCGACGTCCACAGCCGAACAGGAGGGCCGAGCGACGTCCACAGCCGAACAGGAGGGCCGAGCACAACCCCCGACGCACCACGGCCAGACCCACCTCTCAGAACCAGGAAAAGGGGAGGGAGGGCAGGGAAAAAAACAAAACCTTAACAGAACAGAAAAAAACTCCAGTGGGCAAAACACGGGCCTGCAACACCCCCCGCAGACAGGAAGTGGGGCGGCGTCCTCCACGGAAACCGGATGTGAAGCGACGCCCTCCACCGGACAGATGCGGGGCGATGTCACAGGACACCGAAAAAACAAAACAAAACTCGGGCTGGTGACACGGCCCGCAACCAGGAAGTGGAGCGGCGCCCCCCACGGAAAAGCCGGAAGCGGAGCGGCATACCCCACCGAAAAAATGCGGACCGATGTCACCAAAACCCGCAAAGTCCAGGGAAAAAAAAATCCAATAAAAAAAAAAATGCTCCCAAGCGGCCGGTCCAGGCTGAAGCTGTCCTGCTGGGTCCTGGTCTGGCGGAATCCTTCTGTCAGCGAACGCGGGATAAAAACGGACCCAAATGCAGGACAGCTTAACAGAAACAGGGATTTAATAACTAAAAGACACAAAACAGGACACAGACAAAACCAGACATGAAGACAATTACAGAAGACAATAACAGGAGACAATAGGATTCCGCGCTGCACAAAGCAACGCGGCTCAATTAAATAATACAAATAATCATTATACACAAGGGACAGGTGTGCAGAGGCAGGGCAGAAAAGACAAGGGCGGGGCAGACACCTGAACATGAAACATAAACAAAAGGCACATGGCCAAAGTCCAGGCAGAGTCCTGACAGAACCCCCCCCTCAAGGCGCGGCTCCCGACGCGCCAAACCGTCCTGACGGTCCCGACGGGTCCAGGAGGGGGGAGCAAGGCACACGGCGAGGCAGGCGGGGGGAGCAAGGCACACGGTGAGGCAGGTGGGGGGAGCAAGGCACACGGCGAGGCAGGTGGGGGGAGCAAGGCACACGGCGGCGCAGCCAGAGTGGCCGAGCGACGTCCACAGCCGACCAGGAGGGCCGAACGACGTCCACAGCCGAACAGGAGGGCCGAGCGACGTCCACAGCCGAACAGGAGGGCCGAGCGACGTCCACAGCCGAACAGGAGGGCCGAGCGACGTCCACAGCCGAACAGGAGGGCCGAGCACAACCCCCGACGCACCACGGCCAGACCCACCTCTCAGAACCAGGAAAAGGGGAGGGAGGGCAGGGAAAAACAAAACCTTAACAGAACAGAAAAAAACTCCAGTGGGCAAAACACGGGCCTGCAACACCCCCCGCGGACAGGAAGTGGGGCGGCGTCCTCCACGGAATCCGGATGTGAAGCGACGCCCCCCACCGGACAGATGCGGGGCGATGTCACAGGACACCGAAAAAACAAAACAAAACTCGGGCCGGTGACACGGCCCGCAACCAGGAAGTGGAGCAGCGCCCCCTGCGGAAAAGCCGGAAGCGGAGCGGCGTCCCCCACCGAAAAAATGCGGACCGATGTCACCAAAACCCGCAAAGTCCAGGGAAAAAAAAAATCCAATAAAAAAAAAAATGCTCCCAAGCGGCCGGTGCAGGCTGAAGCTGTCCTGCTGGGTCCTGGTCTGGCGGAATACTTCTGTCAGCGAACGCGGGATAAAAACGGACCAAATGCAGGACAGCTTAACAGAAACAGGGATTTAATAACTAAAAGACACAAAACAGGACACAGACAAAACCAGACATGAAGACAATTACAGAAGACAATAACAGGAGACAATAGGATTCTGTGCTGCACGAAGCAACGCGGCTCAATTAAATAATACAAATATTCATTATACACAAGGGACAGGTGTGCAGAGGCGGGGCAGAAAAGACAAGGGCGGGGAAGACACGTGAACATGAAACATAAACAAAAGGCACATGGCCAAAGTCCAGGCAGAGTCCTGACAGTAATGAGTGTCTGGATTGTGGATGAATGTATTTTGGACCATTCCTCCTTACAAAACATCTCCAGCTCAGTTAGGTTTGATGGTTGCCGAGCACGGACAGCCTGCTTCAAATTACCCCACAGATGTACAATGATATTCAGGTCTGGGGACTGGGATGGCCATTCCAGAACATTGTACTTGTTCCTCTGCAGAAATGCCCCAGTAGATTTCGAGCAGTGTTTTGGGTTGTTGTCTTGTTGAAATAACCAGCCCCCGGCGTAACTTTGTGACTGATTCCTCAACATTATTCTCAAGAATCTGCTGATATTGAATGGAATCCATGCGACCCTCAACTTTAACCAGATTCCCAGTACTGGCACTGGCCACAAAGCCCCACAGCATGATGGAACCTCCACCAAATTTTACTGTGGGTAGCAAGTGTTTTTCCTGGAATGCTGTGTTCTTTTGCCGCCATGCATAATGCCCCTTGTTATGACCAAATAACTCAATCTTTGTTTCATCACTCCACAGCACCTTATTCCAAATTAAAGCTTGTCCAAATGTGCGTTTGCAGACCTCAAGCGACTCCGTTTATTTATCCAATATCCAATATTTTACGTGGCCGGCCACTTCTGGCCTTTACAAGAACTGTGCCTGTGGTCTTCCATTTCCTCACTATGTTCCTCACAGTGGACACTGACAGCTTATATCTCTGCTATAACTTTTTGATAGATCAGTTTGATCTTGCATAGTGAAATGAATTGCATCAGCTATATATAACTGAAATGACAAGAAAAGCTTCTTGACTTGACTTGAGTTGGTAAGGGATCTAAAGATCTCAAAACAAATTTGTAATCAGCCGTTCCACTGTCCAAAAATCATTTACAAGTGAAGAATATTGAAAACAACTGCCAGCATAACCAGGTCAGGCCATCCAAGCAAATTCACCGTAAAAGTAGATGGCAAGATTTTCAATTCAATTAACTCCCTTAAGATGGTAAAGGAAGAAACCTTGAGAGGAACCAGACTCAAAGGGGAACCCATCCTCATATGGGTGACACTGGAGGATGTGATTATAAATATACAGTCAAACAAATGTTGTATTGGTGTAAGGATCACATGGAGTTCAGATCTCTTCTTTAGTATCACAGAGTCCAACTGGAGCTGGTAGGTCTGTAGATGTCTCAGGATTCTCACAGAGTCGGCCTCATCTCAGTGGAGGTCCAAAATATTGCACGGAAGACGATCGGAGCTGGTTACAATGTCTGGATGCCTCAGGATGGGTAGAAAGAGAGAAGCAGTGGAGAGGGATTAACAATCTGCTGTTCATAAAGATGTGCAAGTCTGATGTAATAGTGCACAATATTATGGGATGTATTACGTGTACGCCTGACTAAAGAGATGAGTTTTTAATCTACATTTGAACTGGGAAAGTGTGTCTGAGCTCCGAACAATTTCAGGAAGACTATTCCAGAGTTTGGGAGCTAAATAAGAAAATGTTCTACCACCTTTAATGGACTTAGATATTCTGGGAACTACCAGAAGTCCTGAGTTTTATGATCTCAGAGAGCGCAAAGGACTGTAACGTGCTAGAAGACTAGTTAGATAAATGGGAGCTAAACCATTAAGAGCCTTGTATGTAAGTAGCAGCAGTTTGTAATCAATTCTAAACTTAACAGGTAGCCAGTGTAGAGATGATAAAATTGGGGTTATATGGTCACACTTTCTTGTCCTAGTGAGAACTCTGGCAGCTGCATTTTGGACTAACTGTAGCCTATTTATTAAAGATGCAGGACAACCACCTAGTAACGCATTACAATAGTCCAGTCTAGAGGTCATGAAAGCATGAACTAGCTTCTCAGCATCAGATACAGACAGGATGTTTCTCAGCTTGGAAATGTTTCTAAGGTGGAAGAAGGCTGTTTTTGTAGTATGGGTGATATGATTTTCAAAAGACAAGTTGCTGTCTAATATAACACCCAGATCTTTCACTGTCGAGCTACTAGTAACAGAACATCCCTCTAAATGGAAGTTAAATTGTGAGAGTTTCTGTGTGCTGGTTTTTGGATCTATAAGTAGTATTTCTGTCTTATCAGAGTTTAACAACAGAAAATTCCAGCTCATTCAGTCTTTATCTCTCTAAGGCATTGAGTTAACTTGGACACTTTAGCTATTTCATCTGGTTTTGATGCGATATATAACTGTGTGTCATCAGCATAGCAGTGGAAACTAATCCCATATCTTCTAATAATGTTCCCTAATGGAAGCATGTATATCGAGAAAAGCAGAGGTCCTAGAACTGATCCTTGAGGGACCCCATAATTAACTGGCAATAAACTGGAGGATTCATTATTTAATTCCACAAAATGGTATCGATCAGACATGTACAGTAGGATCTAAACCAACTTAAAGCCTATCCATGAAAATTTCCATGAATATTTTGAAAGTAGTCTCCAAAAACCCTAAAATATCATCAAGGGACCTACAGCAAGCTCTTGCTACATTTGATGTCAAAGTGCATGAATCTAAAAGTAGAAAGAGACTAAACAACTTTAATTATCATGGGAGGTGTGCAAGGAGGAAACCTGTGCTGTTTACATTGAAGATGAAGTGGAACTAAACCTTGAATGACAATGACCTAAACCAGTAAATCCACAAAGGACTCGCTGAAAAGTAAAAAACTGAGCATTCAGAAATGGCAAAAAAGTCAAAGCCCGGATCTAAATCCTATTGAGACCCTGTGTGGTGATATGAAAATTTGAATTTTGCTTTGAAGACTGGGGGAAATTTTCTCCAAGTCGATGTCAGAAACTGGTACAGTAGATGGCTATAAGAATCATCTCACATTTCAGCCAAAGGGGGAAACATTAGCTATCAGGGCACAGGGTGTCCTAACTTTTTCCTCAGTTGAAATATTCATTTTGTTGATTTCTTTTGTTTCATAAGTGAAAACAAAATGATTTTTTATTATTTACATTCAATTACATATCTTTCATCTGCAGGTACAAATTAAAACATGAACATGTTGACATTACTTAATAAAGAACTGAATATTTAATGGGGTGTCCTATTTTTTTCACATAACTGTATGTATAATTATTATTATTATAATATAATATAATATATAATAATAATAATATAATATAATAATAATTATATATATATATATATATATATATATATATATATATTGAATTGTTTCCCGATATTATTATTATTATTATTATTATTATTATTATTATTATTTGGTGAGCACAATTTTTGGAACATATACAGCATTAAAGTAAATAACACTTATTTGGTTACATATCAAGTCAGCAATCCTCTGATGTCACCAAACTGTTGCATTCTTCTTTTATGAAGATTGTCTAAGCTTGTTCTGCAGTTTCATTTAGTTCCTGTTTGTTTCTTCTAGTTCCTGCATGTTGAGGGTTTCTTCTGTCTCCTCTTCAGGAGGTGAAACGGAGTAAGGCTGCTCAGTTGTGTTAAAATCACTTTTCTCCCTTTGTTGCCAATGTGTTTTGGGTCATGATGCTGCATGATGCATCCTTCCAAATAGATTGGATGCATTTTTCTGTAAATCAGAATGTTTCTGTAGACTTCCAAATTAATTTTACTCCTACAATCATGAGTTACATCACCAATAAAGATTAATGAGAATGTTCCAGAAGAAGCCAAGAAAGCGTCTCATGACACAGGGTGAGCTGATATGGTTTGGATTACAGTATGAGCAGATCATTTCTCCACACTTTGGTCTTTCCATCACTTAGAGGTTCATTTTGGTTCCAGAGCTTTTGTGGCTCATCTCTGTATTTCTTAGTGAATCCCAGTCTGGCCTTCGGATTGTTACTGCTGATGAGTGGTTCACATCTTGCAGTTTGGCCTCGACACCAGCTTGCTTTCAAATGTCTTGGATGGTGAATTTTGAGACCTTCCCCCCTGCTTTGTGGAGAATGTTGCTGATGTCACTGACTGTTTCCAATGTTGTTTTCCTTGGCTGACCTGTTCAATCTCTGTTGCTCAGTACACAATTGGTTTCTTTCCTTTTCTTGACATTTTAAATGGTCTTATTGTCTTTGCCTATGCTTCTGCATAGCTTACTTTTATCGCATATACAGCATTTTGTCTTCATCAGTGTTGTAATGTAACGGAGTACAAATACTTCGTTAATGTAGAAATTTCATGTATCTGTACTTTACTTGGCTATTTAAATTTATGTCAACTTTCACATTTACTCCACTACATTTCCTAGATAAAATGTATACTTTTACTCTATAACGCTATATTTCCACTAAGCATCTTCGTTACTCGTTACTACAAAATAATATCAGAAGAAACGTGTGCGATTGCAATAAGGGAGGTTTGGCGAATCCTAGATTGCATTACGCTCCGCACGGTCTATTTCAGCGTAATGTTGCCAAAGGAGGTGGAAGCACAACTTAAACCGCCATGGAAGCACCTACTGGAGGACCTCCCGTTATCGTAGACCAGGGGTGGCCAACCAGAGACCAAGAGCCACATTTTTTACTGTGTTACCGCAAAGAGCCGCATTATACACACGGGCACATATGAACATCACCTTTTTCCCCCCTGCCATTTTAAGAGCGAACTTGACACAAATTGTTTACTAAAATGATCTTGCTCCTACTGGGAAACTTTGAGGTATTTTCATCCCACTCACATGCGTGTTTGACAAAATTACCGTATTGAACTCAAGCGAAGCGAACACGCACATTAAAAAGACACAAATACAAACTTCGATATGAACGTAAGAGCCGCATGAAACTAGGCAAAGACCCGATTGCCCCACCCCTGTCGTAGACGACCACCCCGACGATAGTGGTGAACAGGGTGAAGACGATAATGTTATACACCCGTGGCCGTATTTGCAAGAAATGTTTCTGTACATTGGAATGAAAGATTCTTCCTACCGGATGAAGTGCCTCTTATGCCTACCGAAATCACTGAAATTTTACTTTTTACTTTTACTTCAAATACTTAAGTAGCTACATTAAATATCAGAAAATTACTTTTGATACTTAAGTACAGTATATATCAGATACTTTAAGACTTTTACTTGAGTAATATTCTAAAAGGTAACTTTCACTTCTACCAAAGTCTTTTTCTAGTACGATACTTGTACTTTTACTCGAGTATTGTTTTCTAGTACTTTATACAGCACTGGTCTTCATGTTGGTTTATCCTTTAAAAAATATGCTGTCTTCACTGTCAAAACTTATAATCAGTCCAAGAGTAGATATTCAGACCTATTAATTGTTTAACAATCTATTTAACATAGAATAGAGTATATTTGGGCAACAAGGCACCCAGTCAGTCACATGTTCCTATATTTTTGGACCGTACAGTCTTATGATATCTTTAGGGTTAATATTTCTAAAGCTTAGTGATGTTTATGTTTTTAAGGGAATATGGACTGTCCTACCTCTCCTTGCGTGTGTGTATCGGGCTATGGACAGCTTTCTTCTGCCTGCTCCTTGTGGCCACAGATGCCAGTTCACTGGTGTGCTACATCACCCGTTTCACTGAGGAAGCCTTTGCTGCACTCATTTGCATCATTTTCATCTACGAAGCTCTGGAGAAACTAGTGCACCTGGGAGAAACATATCCTTTCAACATGCACAATGATCTCAACAAGCTCACCCAGTACTCGTAAGTACATGTACACAAACACACACAGGAGCACGCACACACGCACACACGCACACACACACAGGCAGACAGACAGACAGACAGACAGACAGACACACACACACACACACACACACACACACACACACACACACACACACACACACACACACACACACACACACACACGAACGAACACGCAGACTATTTTATTGTCCTTCTTTTACTAGCACCATGATTCTCCTTTAAATGACTTATGTCTAAATCACATTGATTCCTTTCAGCTGTGTGTGCACAGAGCCAAAAGACCCAAGCAACAACACCCTGCAATACTGGCAGGAAAAAAACGTCACTAGCTCTGAGATTGACTGGTTAGGTCTGGATGTCAAGGTGAGAAAATGGGACTAATTCACATGTTTTCTGCCTTAATCATACTGGAAATATTTTGTGGTGTGTGTATTTAAAAAACAAACAAACAGTGATTTGGACTCATGGTATCTTAAGTCTTTAACCTAGTGAACCAGTGTTAATATTCAATGATAGAGACTTTTAAAGCACTTTTGTGCGTCGCTCTGAATAAGAGAGTGTCACATACTGTAAATGTAAATGTAATACACAAGTGGTCCACACTGTCATGGTTGGGGTGTTGTTTTGTTGTGGAGTTTTCTTACTTTCTGGAGAATAATACGCTTGTTAAATATTTGCTTTTATTCATAAGCAGAGAATATTACACAAAGTCAAAGATCAAAAAGTTCTACTTCCTTTTTTAATAAGGGTTCATCAGATTCACAAGAGATAACCTGACTAAATTAAAAAGCCAGTTCATGGAAAATAGAAGTAAACATCAAAGGAGGTAAACACAAGGAAAATAGATTTGTTGAAATATGACTGGGGGAAAATGACAGTTTTCTTTATCACACCAGTAGCATTCAGCACAAACGTTATATTCTTCACACATATTCAGAAAGGTTGCTTAGAAATGAAGTAAAAAAATACAGTGATGCCTCGAGATACGAGTGCTCTGACATACAAATTTTTTGAGATACGAGCTGTGATTCGACCAGATTTTTGACTTGAGATACGAGCATCCGAGCGGCCGCCGCCGAAACAAAGATCCCCAACAAGCACGTGTGCTCTGTTTCCCCCGCCTCAGCTTCCCGCGTCTCACTCGGTTAAAGCCGCCTTTTCACTGCACACGACAAACGATGGCCGATAAACAGGAAGTCATTCATTTCCTATGGAGAGTCGCAAAGGCGCTCTCCAAAGGCGCGCCGACCATCTGCGGATCCGTAATGTTCGGATCCGTTTCGAGGGTTTGATCCGTTAAAAAATTTTACTTGTGCGACTACACCGCATCTGATATGCCGAACGGACAGGTTTTTATTAAAACGACCGGCAGATGTAAGTGAGGAAAGAGTGACAAAAAAGGCAAAAACAAGTGAAGAGAAAAGCGATGAAGAAAATTAAGCAAAATTAATTCAATTCAATTCAATTCAATTCAAGTTTATTTGTATAGCGCTTTTTACTCATTGTCACAAAGCAGCTTTACAGAACATACATTGTCAGCTTGGCAATATTTCTGAGGTGGAAGAAGGCTGTTTTTGTGGTTTGGGCGACGTGATTTTCAAAAGACAAGTTACTGTCTAATATAACACCCAGGTCTTTCACTGTCGAGCTACTAGTAACAGTACATCCCTCTAATTGGAAATTAAGTTGTGAGAGTTTCTGTGTACTAGTTTTTGGGCCTATAAGTAGTGTTTCTGTCTTATCAGAGTTTAACAACAGAAAGTTACAGCTCATCCAGTCTTTTATCTCTCTAAGGCATTGAGTTAATTTCGACAATTTAGTTATTTCATCTGGTTTTGAGGAGATGTATAACTGTGTGTCGTCGGCATAGCAATGGAAGCTAATCCCATGTCTTCTAATAATGTTCCCTAATGGAAGCATGTATATCGAGAAGAGCAGAGGTCCTAGAACTGATCCTTGAGGGACCCCATAATTAACTGGTAATAAGCTGGAGGATTCACCATTTAATTCTACAAAATGGTATCGATCAGACAGGTAGGATCTAAACCAACTTAAAGCCTGTCCATGAATACCTGTGTAATTTTGTAAGCGATCTAGGAGAATGTTGTGATCTATAGTGTCGAATGCAGCACTAAGGTCAAGTAGAACTAATAGTGACATACAGTCTTTGTCCGAAGCTAAGAACAAGTCATTTGTAACTTTAACAAGTGCAGTTTCTGCTATGATGGGGCCTGAAACCTGACTGAAACTCTTCGAGGATATTGTTCTCCTGTAAGAAGGAGCTCAGTTGAACAGACACAACCTTTTCTAGTATTTTAGAGATAAACGGAAGGTGTGAAATCGGTCTGTAATTTGAAAGTCCATTAGGATCTAAATTAGGTTTCTTAATGAGTGGCCTAATAACTGCCAACTTGAAGGATTTAGGGACGTGACCTAAAGATAACGAGGAGTTAATAATATTAAGAAGAGGCTCACCGGCTTTATGTAACACTTCTTTCAGTAGTTTAGTTGGAATGGGGTCTAGTGAACAAGTTGGTGATTTAGCTGTAGTAATAAGTTTAACTAACTCTTCCTGACCTGTACTTGTAAAGCAATGTAGTTGTGTGTTTAGAACCTTAGGTGAGACCGGGATGCTAGTTGCTCTTATGTGTTGAGCGTCACCTATTTTATTCCTGATACTTTCGATTTTATCAGTGAAGAATCTCATAAAATCGTCACTACTGAACTGTGATGGGATTGTGTGTTCAGATTTTTGGTTTTTTGTTAGTCTAGCCACTGTGCTAAATAAAAACCTGGGATTGTTCTGGTTATTTTCTATGAGTTTGCTCAGGTGCTCAGCCCTGGCTGCTTTTTGAGCCTGTCTATAGCTGGACATACTTTCCTTATATGCAATTCTAAAAACCTCTAATTTAGTTTTTCTCCACTTTCGCTCGAGGTTACGGGTCTCTCTCTTGAGGGTGTGAGTATGACTATTATACCATGGTGCAAGCGTTTTATCTCTAACCTTCTGTAATCTGATTGGGGCAACAGTGTCTAGTGTGCTAGTGAATATAGCGCCTATGCTGTTAGTAATTTCATCTAGGTCGTCTGTGTTTAAGGGTACAGTAAGAAGTCCAGACAGATCAGGCAGGTTATTTGTGAATCTGTCTTTAGTGGTCGGAATAATAGTTCTACCGAGACGATAACGTGGTGAAACGCAGTTAGCCTGTTCTACAGGTAGTGTGTACATTATGAGATAATGGTCTGTGATATCATCACTTTGAGGAATGATATCTATATCAGTGACATCTATTCTGTGTGATATTATTAAATCTAGTGTATGATTACGACGGTGAGTTGCTCTAGTGACGTTTTGTTTGAGCCCAAGTGAGTTTAGTAAGTCCATGAATGTGAGTCCTAGCGCATCATTTGTGTCGTCAACATGAATGTTAAAATCTCCTACAATTAATGCTTTATCAAAGCTAACCAGTAGGTCAGAAAGAAAATCTGTGAATTCTCTAAGAAAATCGGTGTAGGGCCCTGGTGGTCTATACACGGTCGCTAGCGCAAGAGACATTTCGTGTATTTTCGTGTGCGTGTGCGATAGTGTAACATTAAGGACAAGCACTTCAAAAGACTTAAATCTATACTGTGTTCTCTGGGTTACAAAATTACAAAATTAATGTAAAGAAAACAGAAATTGTAGCAATTAAATTCAGTTAAGTTTAGAGAATTTCAGTTCTGTCAGGATCACTTGTCAAAAGAGAATTTATTAGATGATATGCATGCAGTTAGTGTTGGCGGTATGGTTCTGTTCTGGACAAAAATCCACGCGCCCATCCGTGCGCATGCGTGGTCAGAGCGCGAAGAGCAGCGACTAGAAAATAGAATAAACCCCCCGTATAACAGAACCACTAATCATGCATAGTATGCTGGCTTACGAGTTTTTGGAAAGTAATAAATGAATGAATTGATAAATAAATAATTATATAATTAGAGAGAGAGGGAGAGAGAGAAAAATATGTGGAGATTTATGACGTAAACTGGTACAAGGAACACAGGTTCCGGCATGGTGGAGTCGGGGGTTTGAGGAGGGAGTTTAAGTCTCTGCAGCAGTGAAGCGCTAGAGCGGCTCAATGAATGGGAATTTAAATTGTCGGGTAATATGGATGTAGTAACCGGATTGGTGCGTGTCGTCGACAGCTGATTAACAGCTGATGCACGCTTGACGACATGGCCTGCCAGAACGCGATGCTTGATTTAAGTTCGTTAATTTTAGTGAAGTTTAGTTAAGTTCCATTTAAGTGTAAAGTAGCATTAAGAGTGTACAGTAGCGAGTAAGTGAACGAAAGCGAAAGTGTACGTACGAGACAAAATTCCTCCTGTTTACTCCTCCCTCAACCTCCATGCGCATCTTCCGTAAAGTAAAACCAGTTTATTTTTTTAACATGTTCTTTTATTACTGTATGTATTTATACAACATTTGTCATTTATAAATACAGGTGCTGTACATTTTTCATATTCAAAACACAAATAAAACAACTGGAGTGGAATTTTGCGAGCTGGAACGGATTAATGGGATTTCAATTCATTTAAATGGGGAAAATTGTTTTGAGATACGAGCAAAGTCACGGAACGAATTAAACTCGTATCTCGCGGCATCACTGTACATACAATTTTATATGTTGCTGTTTTTATGTTTGTTCTTTATTCTTTATTTTGTTCATTTTATGATCTTTGAATGCTTAAACAATGTAATTAACTTTTTTGTTCATGACCATGTTAATGATCTGTATTCAATAAAGAGGGAAGAAAAATATTACAGGCAAGTGTGGGGGGTAGAACACACATGCAAAAGCATGCAAACGCACGCAAACACACACACACACACGCAAATGCACACACACACAGATGCAAACA
This sequence comes from Tachysurus vachellii, assembly GCF_030014155.1. NCBI lineage: Eukaryota > Metazoa > Chordata > Actinopteri > Siluriformes > Bagridae > Tachysurus > Tachysurus vachellii. The sequence goes on from NC_083460.1 coordinate 18,791,285, forward strand.
CACACACGCAAACGCGCTTGTACTGTTCAATAAATGATTTCATTTGTAATTAATGATATTCACAATAAATATTTTTTCTATGGAGCAGTATAGTCTGTAAACAAATCTTATACTATACTGGCCAGAAGAAGCTTAAGTGAATCAGTTATATTATTTAAAATATAATGACTAAAATGACCCTTTTAATTAAGAGAGTTTTACAGCAGTGTGGTGTGGATGCTTGGTGTTGTTTTGTACTACAGAGCTGTGTGGAGCTCAGGGGTGAGTTCCAGGGCAGTGCATGTGGTCATCACGGGCCCTACATCCCTGATGTTGTCTTCTGGTGCGTAATCCTGTTCTTCTCCACAGTTGCCATGTCTTTCTTCCTCAAGGATTTCAAAACTAGCCGCTACTTCCCCACCAAGGCAAGTGTGTTTGTATGTCACTGTAGTAGTTTTAGTGCAGTGTGGGAATATTTATGTGGATGTTTAGGTCTGTATCCTCACCTGTATCCTGCATGTGACTCTCTGCTACAGGTTAGGGCAATTATCAGTGACTTTGCAGTCTTCATCACTATCGTCACCATGGTGGGGATTGACTTTGCTCTGGGGGTTCCCTCTCCCAAACTGCAGGTCCCCAATGAATTTAAAGTGAGTCGCCCAGTAATACAATGAAAAACATCACTAACAGGACTTTCTGCAATCACTGAGCTGTGTCTTGTGTAACTTCCTGCTAGACATCACTTATATAAACATTGATGTATTTAGTTCTAAATCAATGTTTATATAAGATGTTCTAAATCAATATGTCTAGCTCTTAATAATAAAACACACACACACACACACACACACACACTCACACACACACACACACACACACACACACACATTAGCATGATGTCTGATCTCCTGCCCCTTACAGCCTACCAGAGATGACCGCGGCTGGATCATCAGCCCTCTGGGACCAAACCCATGGTGGACAATCCTCATCACCTTCATTCCTGCACTGCTGTGCACCATCCTCATCTTTATGGACCAGCAAATCACAGCTGTCATCATAAACAGGAAGGAGCACAAGCTGAAGGTAGAAAAAAGTCAAACAGCTCTATAACACAATTGCTTTCTGTCTTGGCTTCTAGGTTTTGGAGTATGTGGAGTATGCAGTTGTCTTTGCATCTGTCTATCTGTGTGTCTGAGACTTGAGATATTAACTCATCATTTAGAATGATTCATAGAGCTTCATTCCTGTTTGATGAATAATTTATAGGTACGTCAGTAATAGAAATTAGTAATAATAGGGTCTACGTAGTTAGCATATTTAGCATATTTACTTCCAGGGCTGGGAGTTTGATTCCCACCTTTGTCCAGCATGCATGGAATTTGCATGTTTCAACCAGGTACTTCTCTTTCTTCTCCTAGTCACTGTTGGCTGAAATGTTGTGTGTGTGTGCCTGTGTGTGAGTGCGTGTGTCTGTGGATCCATTTCTGATCTATGAGGTCTAAGACTTCTATCATCATCTTTCATTCATTCATTCACTACCGCTTATCCGAACTATCTCGGGTCACGGGGAGCCTGTGCCTATCTCAGGCGTCATCGGGCATCAAGGCAGGATACACCCTGGATGGAGTGCCAACCCATCGCAGGGCACACACACACTCTCATTCACTCACGCACTCACACACTATGGACAATTTTCCAGAGATGCCAATCAACCTACCATGCATGTCTTTGGACCGGGGGAGGAAACCGGAGTACCCGGAGGAAACCCCCGAGGCACAGGGAGAACATGCAAACTCCACACACACAAGGCGGAGGCGGGAATCGAACCCCCAACCCTGGAGGTGTGAGGCGAACGTGCTAACCACTAAGCCACCGTGCCCCATCATCTTTCATAAACATCTAAAATTTGTAGGTGTTATTTTCAACAGCTAAAATTCTCTGTAGATTTATCTGTACAGAGATAAAAATGTCTGGCACTAAACACCAACACTACTCTGACTAATTTATATCAGATTTGCGGTGATAAATTATTAATTTTTATACTGAATGAAAATGTCTGATAAGCTGATTTCTATTCAACTGACAGAAGGGAAAGTCAGTGTATTGGTAAAAAGAATTAATTAACTAAAAAATCAATTAGCAGGAAATGTTTCAATGATATGTAACAGAACAAGAAAATTATAAAATAATGCACTTTAAATGACAGGAATGTCAGTGCTGAAGTTTTACAACAAGGGTCATAGTCATTATACAGCATATAAAGTCATGATTGTCCTAATGTGTAGTAAACCAGGGTACTTACTAATGTCCTAATTTGAGTGCACAATATACTGATTCACCACCTGTGGGAGACGTTGAAGCTGAGTGAGACCCTGTGCGTTAAACATGGGCTCCTGATGAATGAGATTTTCATGCGCTTACAATTTTGCCTGTTTCTGCAGAAAAGCTGTGGCTATCACCTGGACCTTTTTGTGGTGGGTGTAATGCTTGGAGTGTGCTCAGTTATGGGACTACCATGGTTTGTGGCTGCCACCGTCCTCTCCATCACACATGTGAACAGCTTGAAGCTGGAGTCTGAATGCTCAGCACCCGGAGAGCAGCCCAAGTTTCTGGGAATCAGAGAGCAGCGCTTCACAGGTCTCATGATCTTTGTCCTCATGGGATGCTCTGTATTCATGACTTCTGTCCTAAAGGTCAGTTACCTTTGACCTTCAATATGTAAATCCCATTACTGTCTTGTGTGACTGAATGTGTTTGTTTTCTCTGTAGTTCATCCCAATGCCTGTGTTATATGGAGTTTTCTTGTACATGGGGGCGTCGTCTCTCCGAGGCATTCAGGTAATTGTAACTAGTGTATGCAGAACAGTCACTTTCCACTTGTTCATTAAACACTGATGGGGTTTCTGTAGGTGTAGAGCGCTCATCCTGATGAACCGTTTTTCTAAATAACGAAATGTATCAAATGAAGCAACACAAAAATATAATACACAATGAATTTGAATTCCAAATGGGATTGTGTTACTGAAGTCAAGAAGATTTTATTGTGATTTCAAACATATACTACTAATGCAGTACACAGTAGTGACCTCAGAGCTACAAAAAACTCAATAAAAATCTGTTTAACTTATTTTAATTTCCTTTATAAGTGTAATGTTAAACTGTCGTTGTTGCTTTCTGAGATTTGCCTACTAAATTTCAGTGTATTGTATCCAAAAAAATAAAAAGCTTCACTACCTTGTGGTTGCACCGGTGTGTTTCCTGTTCTGTTCTCAGTTTTTTGACCGTCTGAAGTTGTTTGGTATGCCAGCGAAACACCAGCCGGACTTCATCTATCTGAGACATGTTCCTCTGAGGAAGGTTCACCTGTTCACCATCATCCAGCTGAGCTGCCTTGTCCTCCTCTGGGTCATCAAAACCTCCAGAGCCGCCATTGTTTTCCCCATGATGGTAAATCCAGCTCTTGTTTAGGTGTGAGAGCAGAGGAAACTGTGAAGAGATGATGTTTGTTATGTTGCTAGTAAATTTGAGCCACTTTGTTTGCAGGTGTTGGCGTTAGTTTTCATCCGTAAGTTGCTGGACTTCATCTTCACAAAAAAGGATCTCAGCTGGCTTGACGACCTTATGCCTGAGAGCAAGAAGAAAAAACTGGAGGATGCACAGAAAGAGGTAGAACATTAGTCTATAGAATAACAGCCATCAATCCTTTCTTATGTGACTTGTTAATCTTTAAGGAGAGCTTTCAGGCTTAAGACATTAACTTTACAGTGCAAATGAACGAGCTGTTATTGTGGAAATTAACTTTTTCATATTTGTAATTTCATATTAAAGCAAAATCTAAGTATTTATGATCATTTGATTCAGTAAGTAAATATTTTTTTCTGTAATTTGAATACAATTTTATTATATTGAATAATCAAGTGGGGGGTCACGGTGGCTTAGTGGTTAGCACGTTCGCCTCACACCTCCAGGGTTGGGGGTTCGATTCCCGCCTCCGCCTTGTGTGTGTGGAGTTTGCATGTTCTCCCGTGCCTCGGGGGTTTCCTCCGGGTACTCCGGTTTCCTCCCCCGGTCCAAAGACATGCATGGTAGGTTGATTGGCATCTCTGGAAAATTGTCCGTAGTGTGTGATTGTGTGAGTGAATGAGAGTGTGTGTGTGTGTGCCCTGCGATGGGTTGGCACTCCGTCCAGGGTGTATCCTGCCTTGATGCCCGATGACCCCTGAGATAGGCACAGGCTCCCCGTGACCCAAGGTAGTTCGGATAAGCGGTAGAAGATGAATGAATGAATGAATGAATAATCAAGTGATTATTTTTTTCTTTTACAGGAGAACCAAAGTGTAATGGTGGAGGATGAAGTAATTGTTCAGGTGCCACTTGAAGGACATTACAAGTAAGCTAATGCATCACATTTTTTTGTTCATTGTAATCCTTTCATACTTCATTCAGGAAGAATTCTCAGGATTTGGCCTGGACTTTTTCCTGTTTGGACACCAGGGGGACATTCTGGCAGGCTTTGTTTGTTTGTGCCATGTGCCTTTGTGTTTTTGCATCATGTGTGTTAGCTCCTTTCCTTATCCGTTCCCACCTCTGCACACCTGTTCCTTGTGTTTTAATGATAGTCACCCCAATTTATACCAGAGTCCTTCTGTCAGGGAAAGGGGGAATAGTTGAAACCATTCCTACAAGAATATTTTCTTTAATATAAATTCTAATAAAAATCTTGACTTTGGCCTGCAAATAATTTGTAAACAAATTAATTTTTCTGATCTGAAATGAGTCAGGTCTCATGTGTGTTTTTCCCTCTGTTGATGATCTTACACTGAATTTTAGTGGTTAAAGGTAAACACCTTTAAATTTTAAATGATTATGAACAAACAATTGGAACAGAAATGGGTTTAAGATCAAAATGTACTTATTTATAAGTATATTTATTTATTTATTTATTTATTTATTTATTTATTTATTTATTTATTTTTACTTTTCCTTGAATATATTACCTTTAGCAACTTAAACAGAAATACAGATTGTCTACTTTCATATGAGTCATTAACCACCACTGTGGAGTTATACATGACAAAGACATTCAATACTGAACATGGGCACAAACAAAACAGAAGCAAATTAAATTTTTTGACCTCTGGGGAAAAAAGCGTTTAAAAATAAAGTATGACTTTCTTTTAGTCACTGAAAAGGTTTTCTGTGTTATTTTAAGGGATGACCCATCAACAGTCAACATTTCAGACGAAATGACCAAGACGTCTTTTGGAAATATCTGGAAAAGCCTGAGTACTGACGACAGCAAAAACGATAAAAGTGCAAAAAGGTTTGAATTTGTTCTATAATTCATTTCTATTAATTCTTCATTGCAGTAAACTTAGTGCATAGTAGTTAGGGTTGTTATGAAATTGGCATTTATTATAAATTATGGTAAGTAATTGTATTAGTTAATATTTATTTTTTTGTAATTTTCTTCTGGACAATTTCTGTCTGTATAAATGATGCTTTAAACTCCTGCATTTTCATCATCTGTGCTGTTTATGAGAGTGTGAGTTATTCTAATGAAAAGCTCCCTGAGCCATAATCCTCACACTGCCCCATAAAACACTTCATATATTCTCCTATTTAAAGAAAGAACCTTTCTCCTATTTTGACTGAATTTCTTATCCCATGTCACCCCTTAGCTCCCTCTCCTTACCTCCCAGCTGCTGACTTTCCAAAGGTAAGATAAACTCCCAGATTTTGTCCCCATCTAATCCTGCTCACATTAATGACAATCATATTTCCTATTTGTAAATATATAAATATATATAGGTCTCAGTGGATCCTGTGAACATGAGTCAGGAATATATGCTGTATATAATCTATAGACACCACACACACATCAACACATCACCACACACACAACTTTCACATCTTGGGGCAATTTAGCACAGCTATTCCACCTATATGCATTTTCACTTTGATTACATGTAAACATTTTTCATTAAAAAAAATAATTATTGATAATATATTTTTGTTTATACTTTGTTTAGACTTTTCATTTGCCTTCTTTATTTGTCTGACCCTCTCTTCATTTCTCTTTCTCTCTCACTATAGATCTTCAGTGAAAGGAATCAGAAGTCCTAAGAAACCCGATACAGTGAAGGACTGGAACGTTGACAGAGAGACGAGTTTGTGACGTCTCATGTTGCTTTTAAAAATATAAAGAGAAATTTTGTGCCACGATAGTAAAGAACTAATCTATGTTTTACTGTCGCTCACTGTGTGTAACACTGTGCACACTCCTTTCGACAATGTGTGTGTGTGTGTGTGTGTGTGTGTGTGTGTGTAAGCTGAAGGCCTGACAAAATGCATATTTGTAATTTTGTGTGAAAGTTTTGTGTGAAATCCTTTTACAGGGTTAATAATATCTTGACTTTTAGGAGTTTTACATTTGAACTTGCTTTTTGTTTTAAACCCAGACGTATTTTTATGTTTTGTATTTTTATGGTAGTGTTTAACCTTTTCAAACTTTTCAACCTTTTTAATATCCTTGTCATACAGTATGAAATATACCAACTTCAGATATTCTCATCAGATATTACATGTATTTTCAACTCAACTTCTTTGAACAAAATGGTGACAAATTAAAGAGAGAGACGACGTACAGTGCTGACGAACCGTCAGAAATCTTTCAGATTCTACAAATCTCTACAACCACAATAGAGACATGAACACAATTCTTATGACAGCTATTTCTTCACTAGGTGTTTTGATAACATTGGTACACAGTGCTGTCTCCGCAAATGGACTGTAAAAGCTATAATATACGAGTTCCATTTTCATTCTCTTCAACCTATGGATGTGGAAATTGTAGATTCATTTTGTAAAAGATCATCAGCACAGAAACATTTCCTCCTAAAGGAGATGAATAAATTTGTAACAATTTGCAGTGAGTCTTTCCTTTTACCAGCAAAACCCTGCCACACGTTTTTCCTCTAATTTGTCTCCTGTCTGTTTATATTACTATAATTGTGAAAGCAAATGAAATAAATATAGATCTATAAAATAATTTCCAAATATTTTCTGACCGCAAATACTATGATATATGGATCCCAGTAATCTCAGTCCACGTTATTAATGTATATGTGTGTACACGTGTCTGAGGATTTCACTCAGCATACAAACACTTTGATATGTTGACGCATTTCTTTGTAAAACCTTCCATAATAACAGCAACCAATATTTTTAAATGTACATTTATGGACTGTTGTATCTTGTATAGTGTGAAATTTATCTTCTTAGATTTACTCTCCAAAATTCTGAACATAAAACCTTTACACGTGGAACATTCTACATAAGAGCTGATGATGCTGCACACACTTGCAAATACTGAGTACTATATTTTGCTAAAATACTGCTTAGAACCATAATGTTTAGTAATACATCTGTTTTTTCTGTGCTTTCTAAGATTTATAACCATTGTGTCGTGATTAAGTGGAGATTCCTTGCAGGCAAAATACTGACAAGAGATGCAATAATCCTTTTCAATAAGAGGGGCATTATATCATGTATTGACCAGAGACAAAATGACCTCAGACAAATGTTCTGTACATCCAGTTGTGTATGTTGTTCATGTGTAATATGCAATAACTAAGAGTGTTTATTTCATATGTAGGTAGGAATAAAATAAATGACAGTGTGAACAATTCGATGGTGATGTGAACACCATGATGCTGTAATGACTTTGTTGCCATTTCTTTTTGCTTTTTTTGTGTAAATACTGAACCTCACTTACAGATTTTTGCAGAGTGATAAATTCAGCATTGCTTAATTTAAGTTGTTTCTGTTTATGATGTTAATTGATGACTGTGTGACATTACACCTGTGACACCTTCAGCAGATACAGAACGAGCAAATAATCATCTTTTAAGAGGGAAATTATGTACAGATTTTCTTTTCTTCACCATGCCACTGATATGTAACCACTGTATCATCCAAACACATTAAATATCTACAATTAAAAATTTAAGAAGTCTTTTCCTCATTTTTTTCCTGTTAAAAAGGCTAAAGTAAATGACTTAGTGCTGAATGACTGAGTTTGAGCCTGAACACGTAGTAGCTTGAAATCAGTCCTTATTTCAGTTTAGTAATATTATACACAAGAAAAAGCACATTTAAATATGTAGTCATTTTTCTTTCTGATAAAAATAAACCAACAATCAGGAACAATCAGGTGGGGAAAATATAAGTACACCCTTTAATCCAGTAACTCGTTTCTCTCACAGCGTTTTGACTCACTTACAAGGACACTCGATAAATAGAGGGGATGGTTGATGGTTATGAGCTGGTGAAGTGTGCCATGATTAAGCGTAATTAATCTTAGTGTATAGTGCTCTTGTTTTCTCAAACCTGAAGGTGTTGATTAATTTTCTTTAACAGCATGGCTCTTGTTGTATATCACGATTTAAACCATACATTTTATCAATGTGCTAATTCTATTATGTTATTTCTTATGTATACATTTAATGAACTCTGTGAATTCATCCAGGATGTGAAAATTAATTAAGTCATGTTACACTGTATGTAAGCTGCATTCAGCATTATGATCACATCTTTAGACAATCAGACACTTAATTGAGTCTCTGTGGACAATCTTGTGCTGTGTGCTTTCCCTGGCAGATGGAGTGCAGAGAAAGCATCAGTGCGTCGCTCTTAGCTCGAGTGTGTAAGGAGGAAGTGACACTGAAGCAGTTTCTCAGCTGATTTGTCTACCAAAGGGCAAGAATTAAATGTGAACCACAAGCACAACAAGTGGCCTGACAGAGAGAGGAACTGCTCAGAATTAAATACTCAAATGCTTTTCTGCCGAATGTACGAATGTTCTAAATGATTATTTGATTGATTTTTATGCTATAAATATAACTACTAAACTCGGCTCAGTCCAGTCTGGTCATTTTCCTGTCTGTGTGAGTGTGTGTGTGTGTGTGTGTTTGTGTGTATATGTGTATGTGTGTGTGTGTTTGTGTGTTTATTTGTGTGTGTGTTTGTGTGTGTGTGTTTGTGTGTATGTGTGTGTTTTTGTGTGTGTATGTGCGTGTATAGGTGTATGTGTGTGTGTTTGTGTGTGTGTGTGTGTGTGTGTGTGTGTGTGTGTGTGTGTGTGTGTGTGTGTTGTTTCTTTCTTTATATGCACAGTGCTTGCCCTTTATTCTCCGGCAGGGGGCGATACACATCACAGCCTAAAACTGCTTAAACTATTTGTTCCACGAAGAAGAAATGTGGCACAGTGTAAATGTTAAAAACAACCAGAGATAAAGAAACATGGATTTTTCAGGTAAAAGTTTTTTTTGTTTTTTTTTTTTAAGTAAGATGGAAATCATATAACTTATATTTCATCTTATATTTCTGTCACAGTGATGATTTAGACTGATTATTGTAAACTCTGATGATCTCTGTGTTTTCTTCTCTTTCACACAGATTAATTTACGTTTAAAAACAGCTTCATAAACTGAGCATGGACTTCATTAAAGAAACACAACAAACACGAGTCTGTCGTTTGGAGTCAAAGTAAGATCTTACATTTGGTCTCAGGAGACTTAACAACTAAAGTTATTAGTTGTTAATGATAAACCTTGGTGGACATTCTGTCTCTCACACATTTGGGTGTTTAACAAACAAAGTTTGTAGCACAAAATCGTCTACAATGTCTTTGTTTACGATGTGAAAGTTTTCACACTGGACGTGGACTGAATCTGATTTTTCCAGCTTCTTTTTTCACACTCACTTCATTCTTCATCACAAACATTTATGAAGAGAACATATTTTACAAATTAACATAGTTTTGGTTTTATATTATATTGTATTTGTATTATGGCATCTCACCTGTTTACAACAATGTTCTCCTCCAAAACTCAGTGTACTTCCTGAACAAAGTCCCGGTGCAACTGAACACACACCAGACCACCAGTGTGAAAACTCCTTAAAAGAAACAATATGCCATTACAATGACAAACAATTACAATGTTTTTTTAATTCTTTTGAATAATCAATGTAGGAAGAAAATATCTTTACCTATGGGGTCAAAAGCTGACGATACCCTGAAAACACTCAGGTTGACTAAAAACACATCAGGCCACACGCAGGGATCCGACAGTCCACCCGAGTCTTGTGCCGACAGTCCACTGGACGGCTCAGGTTCTGAGGACTCTGTGGTGTCCGGCCCCAGCTCACCTTCTGCTGCCTATCATTCACTGAGATGCAGGGAGTGTGAGAGACTTTTCTCCAAAATGATGAGACAAGAGCCTCCGAGAAAAAAACAACGAGACAAGAGTAAACATTTTACTGCCCATTTTGACAATGAATTCATGCAAACCTGGCTTGATCAGAATAATACGAGTCAAAAGGTTTTGGTTAAGGAGACGCTAATTTCTTGAGTATGTACCCTAACCCATCCTCTCTCTTTCCTCTCAGATCCAGCCTCACTATCATGTGATGAATGGGTCCTTAATAAAACATGGCAGCCGCAGAGACCGCAGCAATCCAGAGGGTATGTGTGGTTTTTTTTTAAAAAGTGCTTAAAAATAATTTTTTTCAATATTGTGATGCTTAATAACTTGTATGGTTTTTCCCTAGGAGGTTATGGGTGCACTTAAAACGCATCAGGTTGCAGGCTGCCAAGCAGTCAGATGATGGCATGACAAATAAAGCCTGGACTCTCTGCTCCAGACCTCACATGTTCCTGAAGAGGTTAGTCTCATAGATTGGAACCGCAATAAGAAATATACTTGTCTATTAACTGCTCACTAATTCTGACTAGTATGTGACAGGATAAAAAAATACTGTTCTTTAAAAACATCATTTTTATATTTATAACTATCAGCACTTATGTCTTTTAGTTATTTGTTCTCTAACAGACAATGGTTTAAAATATTTGATAGGGCTTCCAATGAAATGGACATAATGATTAGGGGCTTTTTAATTATTATTTCTAGGAACTTGTGTCTCTGCAAAAAGTTGCTTGGAAAGTCATCTAAAAGCAAAGCAAAGCCTCTGCATCAGCGGAGAAAACGAGCAAAACCTATACTGACTCTAAACAGTCTGAATTATCAAAGGCGAAAGAAAAGGAAATCCACAGAGATTGACACATTGACGCATCTGTCAGTGTCAACATCGGATCTCACAGGAACCTCGGAAGACGAACTTCCTAGAAATGATGACAGTCACCATGAAGGTTTTCAGAAGTTGGTGAAAGTTCCTATGAAACAATCTGTTAGTGATGTGAGCGCTGAGATTGATATACAGGGTAATTGCAGTGACCTGGAGGGAACTCGTAGGGTTCTGAAATTTGACACTTCACCTAACTGTGTGCTAGATGAAGAGCCACAGAAAACAAAGCACCACCTTGTACTTAAGAGTGCAAGAGGAAATTTAAAGGAAGGCCAAGCAGATTGTACAGTGCAAAATGGAGATCGCCACAGAAGACTTCATGATGTTCTGGGTGAGGATTCAGATGTGTTTAGAACACCCACAGATCTCTACAGCACTGATTTGAAGATCAGTAGGACGAGCAGGCCGTTGCGTTCGTTTGGTGCACAGAGAGACAGCTTCAGGACCATGTTAGCTGCACTTCAGCACGGTCAAAACCAGATTATTAAGGAGTCCCATCACTGATGCTTTTGCAGATATCAAAATTGTATTGCTTTTTTGTAATTTAGTGTTGTTCAGTCTACATGCCTCACATGCTACAGTATATTTGTTTTACGTGACTTTGCATCACTTAATGCTGCTAACAACACTCACTTGTCAAGTGTAGAAAATGTTAAGACTATTTAAAGGATAGCATGAAGCACACAGTGTTTGTGGCTTTATATGAGTAGTTCAAAGTATTTTGGGTTTTATTGTATTTTTTGGTCATGTTTGATCAACTTCAGTTGTTTTAAAAAATACTAATAAATCCATTTTAATAGTGTGCCGCAGTTTCAACTCTGACCACAAGGTGGCGGGTGTAGCACATAAACCCGACAAGAACTATTTAGGTGTATTACAGACTTAAACATTGTCATCCTTATATTACTATTATATGCTTGCAATAATTCAGATTAGATGTGATGTCAGCTTGTTACCAATAAACTGTTGTAAGAAGGAAGCTCAACATTCATTAATTACCTGCTAATTTGTTAAACAGTTTCCTGTTAGACACTTCATTACTGTGTGTGTGTGTGTGTGTGTGTGTGTCTCTTTATGTCTGTGTGTGTGTGTCTGTGTTAGTCACGCTTGTAGGCAAACCTACAAAAACAAATAACTATATTGAACATACTGCACTTTACATCTCCCATTTTAAGATGAATTATGATCTGCAGCCTGAACCAAAGTAGATCTGTTTACTATCTTATGTCACATATAGTCACATAATCATGTTTGAATATTTTACGGACACTTTATTACATAATTTTATATATTTGTGACGGTGACAATTATAATTTCATTTATTTTTATGTTGACGGTGAATTAAATATTTATGAAGAAATAATGATAACAAATAATGAGCACTTTGAGTCTTCGCTCGTGATTGGACACAAACTATCCGAACTGGAAATCTGCGTCCAATCAGAAGCCGCGCGTGCTGCTCGGCGCGCGACACCTGCACAGAGCGCTCGGGCCAGCTTTAAGCACCGGAGCTCAAAGCGGGAGCGCGTGCGAGTTTAACGGCGACCGGCAGGTGAGGAGCTTAGAGGGGATTTATAGAGAACGCGCTGCGCTTCATCATGAACGGAGTTGACCAGTGAGTTCTAACCGTTATCATATAGACACGTGACTGTAAAACACGTGATGGAGGTCTTTAGGTTAAATGTGCATTTGTTTTGGAGAAGTTTGTCTTACACCGTTATTTACAGTCATACAAATAACCTCATACAAAGCGAGGTTTCTGACTTAATGGTGTGTGTGTGTGTGTGTGTGTGTGTGTGTGTGTGTGTTTAATGTGGAGTCGTGTAAGTTTTCTCTCTTTTCTTCCTGACTTCCAGCCTGAAGAGCAGTTTAATCTGTGGACCTGTTATTTAATAACCATATTCATGTTAAAAGCCCTAAAGATGAAGCATCTCTCAGCTCTTCTGGTTTTGTGCTTGCACATGGTAAGATCATTTATTATTTACATTTTGTTTATTTATTTGTTTGTTTGTTTGTTTGTTTGTATTGCAGGTTAAATTGGGTAAAACTACAAAATCCAAAAAAAAAAAAAAAAAATCCTTCAGGGCCAAACTTGAAGAAATTTCCTGCTATACAGTTAGTTTCATAATATTTATTATTGGTTCAGATTAGATAAGTTTTGCCCAAAATGTAAAGTCAAAGAATGTCCTGTAATCAGCAGGTGTGCATTTTAGAGCACAATCCTACACATCTAAGTGTTTCTCCAACACACTCGATTTAACTAATCTGCTGTATAACAGATGAGGTGGGTGTTTGAGAGCAGCACAAGGTGTTCTCCAGGAGATGGGGTTCTGTAAGCACATGATACGCCTGCTACACACTCATATACTTAACATGATGTCATTTCTATCATGGATAACAGATTGGCTCACCCTATAAAATGTGTGTAGTTTAATAAGGAAACATTGCTGTTTCAATTGTGTGTAGACGAAGTCCGAAGAATCTGCAAAAACATTGCATTCCTGATATAAAAAATACAACACAATTTATATATAATACATCACACTATACTGTTTATTTTAAAAGACTTACTATTAAATATTTCTGAAATATAATCACTTGAAATGGTGAGTCAAGAGAAAAGAGTACATACAAATCAACAACTAACAGCCTATTAGCCTAAGAAAAAAGAGAGAAAGGACAATTCCGGTAATCCAGTGAATGGGGTACAACAGCTGGAGGTTGAGTAATGATCCTACACTCAGATTTTCATGACAATATGCAGTGTGAGCAGCACAATGCGCTCCTGTTCAGTTCAATTTTATATTTTCCAATCCTGTTGTGTCACATGCATTTCTATACAATAATTTAAAGTGAACAATGCTGGCTTTCTGCATGTCAATAAATAAGATGCATTTTAGTCAGTCTTTACTGCTACATTAAATCCAGTGTGTCACTGCAATGTATTTAGTGCAGATTAAACTGACAGATAGCAGGTCGGTGGAATATGCAGAACTGCAGAATGCTGTATTTATCTAATCCGTCTCCAGAAGAAATCCTTAATCCACCAATTTTACAAACCAAATTCTTTCTCACAGAGAAGCAAGTGAATGATTTATTTTCCAACATTAATTTGAAATGGTACATGTTCATAGTGAGGCCTACACACAGGAAAGGTTGTAGAGCTTAAGACAGTTAAATCACAAATGAGAATCAGCAGTGAGAACAGCCTGTCCTTAATCCTCTGTTTTTCTCTAAAATTCTTTGCACTTTATTTATCTTTAAACTGTAATAAAAATGTGCTTTCATTGGATTACAGCTCTAATCTTATGGTTTCTGAGTAGATTTATTGATACTTTTCAGGGAAGTGCTTATGTTGGAGTAAAATAATATTTTGTCTTGTGTCTTTTGTCTTTTTTAAAACCCATTCTTATTAGAGTTGCAGAATTTAAACGAGGGATTAGAGCTGACAAAATCTCAGTGTAATTGACTTGAATATTGGGTTTAACTTGGCCCTAAGGTTTATTTAATTGTATAAAGTGCTAAAAGAATGAGTTTTCACTTCAAACCTAATACACCACACACCTTTGAAGTGTGCATGGATTTTGCATCTTCTCCCTGTGTTTCAGGGGTTTCCTCCCCAGTCCATTGGCAAGGCTGATTTGAATCTTTTAAATGCCCATAGTTTGTGAATGGGTGTGTAAATATAAGTGGGCTTGCCTTCTCTTTACAGGTATGCTTGTTCCAAATGCTAACATTAACTTTGCATTCTCATTTCAGAGAAGTGCTGTCAGTGTGAAGAATGCTACTTAGTCTCTGAAAAAAACAGCATGTTTAACTCTGAAGACAAATCAATGGTTTTGTAGTTGCTTTGTGAATTGTGGTGCCTTAGTGATTGATGGTGTGTGTAGTTCATCTCATAGGCTCTGCATGCGAATATACAGAAGTGAAGGCAGAGATACTGCTGATGTCTAAGCTGTGGAAACTGCATATGGAATGATGATAAGTAGATTGCGTACTGACTGATTACTGACTAAGAGGCACCTCTACACCTACCAGCATTCTTTGGTGTCGGTTGAGGTTCTCCACATTATTGTTCTCACTGGAGGAACTATCTAAATATATAGTTTCAGCCTCACCTGCTAACGTGACAGAAATTGTGGCCCATTGTGTATGCTAATTGGCAGTGATGACCCAATAACTGCTTAGGTCACCTCCATATCACAAATCTTACATTAAAGAGTAAATGCCACCTCTGTACTGTTTAATTTTCCTTTTTTCCAAACCACCGTCTGTAGCTATATGTGAAAATATAACCATTGAAAGATTCAGAGATCGGTCACATGACAAATGCTGTTCATAACATTTTGACATTTCTGACAAAATCCTAATGATATTCAGATTGTATTGTTATCCTTCTACTCTGAATAAACAAATTGGATCTCACAACCCCATCATTACCTTTCAAAATTCAAGTTCAAATTTTATTTGTCACATACATAAACATACATGGTATGACATGTAGTGAAATGTGTTTCATGACTGTTCCTTATAGTGAGAAATAATTACAATAAAACTGAATAATGTAGGAACAATAAGAAGGATAAATAAATAGAAAAAATAAACATAGATCTGTGAATCTGGATATAAAAGATACAATAAGGATAAATAAAAGTAAGAATAAAAACAGATCTGTACGATTTGTAATGAATGGGATGGAATGCGTATGAGTATGAAACATATAATTTAGATCTATGGTGTATACATGATAATGTGCAAAGTTACATAAGGTAAACTGACCAGTGCAAAAAGAGTCACAAAGTGATGTGTGCAATGTATAGTGTGTAAAAAGCTCTGTCTGAGGCAGTAGTGTCATGTGTAAGTAGTGAGTTTATAGGGGCCTTGTTCTAGGTGTTCTTTTGGTTGAGGTCTCAGATGGTCTGTGGGAAGAAGCTCCTACTCCTTCTTTTTGTGATTGCCTTCATGGAAAAGAAACGCTTTCCTGATTACAACAGAGAAAGGAGTCCATTATTGGGATGGCTGAGGTCCTACACAATTTTCCTGCCTTTGGTCCAGCACTGCTTGCTGTAGATAGACTCCAGGTCAGGGAGCTCAGTGTTTCAGGTGTTTCAGGGTTCAGGTGACCACACAGCCCTCTGGAGAGCTTGCCTATCCTGCTTAGTGCTGTTCTCAACCAGGCTGTGATGCTGGTAGTGGCCAGTGAGTACAACAGAGGGCTCAGTACACAACCTTGGGGAGCTTCAGTGCTGGGGATGGGGGGGGTGAGAAATGTTTTCCCACCCGAGCTTGTGGTCTGTCTGTCTGACAGGAAGTTGGAAAGCCAGTGACACAGAGACTGAGTGAGTCCCAGTCCCTTTAACTTTGAGGTGAGTGTGAAGGGAATTAAGGTATAACATGCTGAACTGTAGTCTACAAAGGTTCTTCCCCATTTCTGCTGTCCATGTGACTCAGGACGGTGTGGTGAAGGTATGCGATGGTGTCTTCTGTGGAGTGGTATGCAAACTGAAGGGGTTCTAGTGTGTCAGGCAGTGAGGAGATTATGAAGGGCTTTGAAAGACTAGTCAGCAACTTCATCACGACGGAGGTCTGGGCTACAGAGCGATAGTGATGCTGTCTGGTCCTGCTCCCTTCCTGGTTTTCACTTTCCTGAACACCTTCTTCACATCATGCTCTGAGATCGTTTTCCTCTCCAGCTTTCTCAGCATGCGCACTGCTATTAGCAGCCTCAAAACAAGCATAGAAGGTGTTCAGCTAGTTCAGTTCAGAGGTCCACTATCAACTCCTTTGTCTTGGTGATGTTAAGGAGGAGATTGTTCTGACACCAAATCTCCAGACATTATAGACAATGAGGCAGGCAGGCTGGGTTACTTCAGGACAGGAACTATGGTAGGCTGTTTAAAGCATGTGGGGATTGTAGACTGTTCAGTGGAGTTGTTAAACATCTAAGTAAACACTGAGAGGCTCTCAGGACCCGCTTACGTAAAAATGTTGTGACCACCGGGCGATGAGACTGCAACCAGGAGTAGGGCATCAGGATTGATAAAGTAGGTCGGGAGGAAGAGACGATCAGACTAGGAACTCAGAACACTTTGAGCTCAGGAGTGGCATGTATAGCTCAGATTTCCCAAATGGAGGACATGATTTGGCCTTGTAGCTGTGTTAAACCGAGTGTAACAGTGGTCCAGTGTCCTCTCATCTCTGGTGGGGCAGGTGATGTGCTGGTAAAAATTTGGCACTGCGCATTTGAGGCCGGATTGTTTCCCATGTGGCCTTTTCCTCAGGATTTTACTTGGCCAGCTTGGGTCCGATCTAAACAACTGTAACTGTGTGAAAGTGAGTGGAATGTAGACTAATAGAAATGACAGTATTTCTGTCATTTTTACATCTTTGATCAGCTATTTCCTTAAAATCAATTTGAAAGAAAATCTTTCATTAGTTTCAGACATTCCTATTACAGTCTAACTCAAAATATCTCGAGCAATATGTAACGTTACATACAGTAAGATATACAGTTATTTACAATCCGATGTACAGATGGGTAAAATTAGATAATTAGGTTAATTAGCTTTTTACACTGTTGAAAATATGAGAGAAATCATATAGACTGTTGGTATTGAGACCAAAGAGTTCAGTTTTGGTTCATCAGACAATAGAATCTCAATCTTTAAGACTGAAATCCTTTAGGTACCCTCACATAATCCAAGTGAACTGCCATGTGCTGCCTGGCCATGTAACCATAAACACCAGATTAGTGTGGTGCTGCAAGGAAGGGTTTTTTTCGATTTCTGCATCAGAACTCTGGAATTCCATCATAGTTTCCTTAAGGGCTTGTACTAAAGCTTTTCTCCACCATTCATTCAGTTTGGGTTTGTGGCCTACTGTTGCTTTCACATGTCAGATCAATGGAAGCCACTGTCCTGTTCTGGACTTTCACAACTGCCGAAGGTATTTGTTACCTTACCCAAGATCTGGGCCTTGACATAGTTCTGCTTCTGTGGTCTACGGACAATTCCTTTGACTTAAGGCTTTCTCTGATATGAACTGTCAGCTTTGAACAGAGTGAAAAATTAAAGTGTTCCTTTTCCATCTCGTGTCCAAAGCTGACAGTTCATATCAGAGAAAGCCTTAAGTCAAAGGAATTGTCTCTTACCTTGTGAACTATTTACTATCAGGTGCAAGTAATGAAAAAGGTGATGTTGACTAAACATTACTAAAACTTAGCCACTTGGGCTGTTTGACACCAAACAGTAAATGCTGACTGGCCAGGCTTCTCTGCCTAGTCAGTACATTTATACTTACCGTATTTGGCAGATGCTCTTATCCAGAGCAACTTACATTTTTATTTCATTTTATACAACTGAGCAATAGAGGGTTAAGGGCCTTGCTCATGGCTCCAGCAGTGTCAGCTTGGTGGACGTGGGATTTGAACTCTCATCCTTCCAAGTGGTAATCAAACACCTTAACCACTAGGCTAGGTTGTCTCACATCAGCAAGGTGCAATAGAGACAGAGAATGCATACTTCCTAGAAATGAGGTTGATTCCTGAGTCAGCATATGTGCTTATCTTCTGCAGAAGTTGATCGGCACAAAAATTGATAGCACCACTGCCCAGGAAGCCCTCACCACACCACACCACACCACACCACACCTAGAATATGGACCTTACGTTAGATTCGTATCACCGATCATTGTTGTGATCTTTGGTAGTATGTTCACATTCTCAGGGAAGAAGCACTATTGCCCCTTTTCCAACAAAAAGAACCGGGTGCTGGTTCAGAGCTAGCACTGGTGCTGGTTCAAAGTTGGTTCCACTGGCGAACCTTCTAAGAACCGGTTTGCCTTTCCACCGGCTAGAGAGCCATCACAGAGCCGAGTCTGACATCACTGTATACGTGTCACGTGTCCCAGCAACTTTAGTGCAGCAGCGGCAAACACATCAACAATGGCGGATGTTGCTTTACTGTTAATGCTCATGGCTTTGTGAACCTACATTAACACCCAAACGCGGCGAATCCAATGTGTACGTGCAGCTCCATGTAATCTGTATAAACGGAGGTTGTTATCGAGAAAGTACATAACGTTATTTTATCATTAACACAGAAAAAATCAGAAAAAAAAACGTACTATCATGTGTGCTGATAATGTATCATATCGTGGTAAAGTAAAAGTGTATTAAACATTAGTATACTTAAGGTACAATATCTAACAGTAGCCCCGCCCACAGCCCCTGACATAAGCGGTTCTTAATTCTAGACCAGCAACGTTTTGGTGCTACTTAAGAACCCCTTTTCCTGGTTCAGAGCCGGTGCTTTGGCTGTAGAAAAAGAAAGAAAAAGTTCAAAATTAGGCTCCGAACCAGCACTCAAACTGCCTCGGTTGAAAAGGGGCATATGTTGCATAAGAGTGTGTACTATGTCCTCTTTATTTAGTCATGCATTCTATCATACAGCATGTCTCCTAGGCAAATGTAGAGATCTTTAGTCTACCATCTTATTCTCTTTACTAAAGCAGTCGTTGATTTGTTTTGGAAAGTAATGAAGCCATGAGGTAACCATATTTTTCTCCTGTTTTGTGTCTAAAGGCCATATGTGATGCAGAGCCCACTGCAGCACTAGGCCTTCTAGGATGGGGGGAGAGTACTAAAGATAAGAGCATTTCCCAGCATGGTTCACGCTCAGATATCCTCAAACCCCTGTGGCTTTTCTCACACCTGTCTTTAAACAATGAAGCCCCCCAGCAGCTTGCAGTACAAGACCTGTGGGCCTGGCTGTTTAATCATACAGAAGAGAACGAACAGAGTCTGGCTAGAGCCAAGCGGCGTCCCATTGTCAAGACGGGCAAATTCAAGAAGATGTTCGGTTGGGGTGACTTCCATTCCCACATTAAGACAGTTAAGCTTAACCTCCTCATCACGGGCAAGATTGTTGACCATGGCAATGGCACATTTAGTGTCTACTTCCGCCACAACTCCACAGGCTTTGGCAATGTTTCTGTGAGCCTGGTGCCACCCTCCAAGGTTGTCGACTTTGAGATCAGCCAACAGGAAACTCTGGATGTCCCCAAAGACACAAAGACCTTTAACTGCAGAGTTGAGTATGAGAAGACTGACCGGAGCAAGCGGACATCCTTTTGCAACCATGACTCCACGACCAGGGAATGCTTTCAGGAGCAGACACAGAGCCACGTCTCCTGGCTCTGCTCCAAGCCCTTTAAAGTCATCTGCATCTACATTGACTTCTTCAGTGCTGACTACAAACTGCTGCAGAAGGTCTGCCCGGACTACAATTACCACAGTGACACGCCTTATGCTTCATCGGGGTAGAGCACCAAGATTAATATGAGCAAAAATGTCTGTCGCGTTAAATTTGTCATCACAGCCCACATTTCTGTGTTACCTGCTTGTGCTGAGAGGGCAGAAGAAAGCAAACTGAGCTGATGGACATGCTGTGAACAAACATCACTGAAGGTTCATGATTATTTTAAGGAAAAGAATCTTAAAAATATGATAAATATACAAAACCAAACATAGTTTCTTGTGAGACACTTTTTACTAAATGTTCCAATGTTTTGCATGTTCTGTCCAAAATATAATAGTATTTGTAAACTTAACAGTATTTGCACACGCATCCACTCATAGCTTCTCACACTGACATCATGAGTGAAACATTCATTCAACTTGAACCATGATACCTTACTAGATGACTAATAAGAAAATAGATGTTTTTAATGGTGCATTATGACATCACCCCTTAAATGTGTTCAGTGTCTTTGTTGTATGCCAACAAACCAAGCTACAACGTGATTTGTTCTATAATCATAGTGAATTCCTGTCTTCTTGATTTCTGTACAATTCATTTTGAACATTAAAAATGTGTAAGATGCAAACAATTAAGCCAAACTCTGTTCCTCATTATAGTTATATAGACGATTTTTTAAACACAGGCCTGATTAGGGATTATGTAGCGCACTGCTAAATCACAAAGGCAGCTATGTAAGTAATGTATAGAGAAGTTAAAGGCCTGAAGCTAATCACATGATTTCACAGCTAGACAATATGAAAAGCTTTAGCAGTACATCTCAAATACTGCATAGATATAGAAAGGTTTCTGATTAAACTGGGGTTTTCCCCTTCTACAATACTTCACACTGATCTCCAACAATGCTGTTGTTAACTAACTATATTTATGTATTATTGTGTACATACTGTACAGTTCATTTCTACAGATGCTATATGTAAGCAATTCATTTGAACCAGCAAACATTTTTTGATTATCTAAAGAGTGTAGGGAGACAACACGACTCGACTGGATAATAAACACCCTAGAACACGCAGAATCTAAAACATCTGACTATTGGCTTGATCTGATTATAAAGGTCTAAACTGAAGACGGTCACTATTGAGTTTTGCTTTGTTCGTCCTGTCTTCCTTTGGGTTTTCTCTGGTTTTTCCAGAGCTGGGAGAAAACGTGTTGATGGATCAACTATGATAAATTGCCACTCGATGTGATGGATGGACTGAACGTGAGACAGGCTTTAAGTCCTCTGCAGTTTATCCTGCTTAAGGAGAAACAAACTGAGAATAAATGTTAAACACTGGGACTGTGTTGGTACGTAATGTCCAAAAATAAGCAATACTACTTGTGATTTTTGTGTTTTAATTTCAAAGCAACAAATCAAAGTTCTTTTAAACCACAATACATTTTCCAAACACAAAGAACTCTGCCATTTCATTGAGTAAGCAAAGCTGCTAATCATAGAAAATAAACTCCATACAACTAAAGTCAAAAATAAGTCTGTGTGAAAAGGAAAAAATGCTTTGTAAACAATATGATAAACAAATCTTCATATTTACCCAATAGTTAAGGAGGTGCAAAATATCGACATGTTCAGTTCTGCTTTCATGTAATACTCGTAATTACATACTCCAAAAGAATGCATCACATTTCACCAAGTATTCTAATGCAGAATCTCAGTTAATACTTCTGCCCATATTTACTGATGTTAAACACACTAGTAAACATTTCTGATAACATGGGCAACATCAGTTTTAAAAAGTCTCAGAGGAAATGATTTTGCACTTCATGTGTGGATCTGTTTTTTTTTCTGAATTCACACGTTATCCATTTTTTCTTCCAAAATGTCAACATCACAGGCAGGGCTTTAACATTCTGGATGCCAGTTAATGTGCCCCTGTTGAAAACACTTCACAGACAAGGGATCTAAACATCACCTTAAAACTACGGTGTTATGGACGAGTTAGTGCAATCTGGACAGGCCTGGAGGGCGAGGACATGTCCTTTAAGGCCATTTATCAAATGACACATCACTGAGCAGAGAGAAGCCAGCTCGGCCATCTTAAAGCTGGTTCCTTCTTCTCGCAGTGAGCAAAGAGCACTGTAAGCTAGTGCAGTCCTCCAGCTGGGCTTTAGTAAAGGAGGAGGGAGTGACAGGGTACGAGGGAATCAGGGCCGCTGCTGCATCTGTCTAAAGGGGGAAATAGCGAAGGTCAAGACTGTTTAAGCCGTTTCCTGGGAAGGCCGAACGGAGGGCACTGGGCTGAGGCGAGGGCACGAAAGGCTTCAGCCACTAGGTGAGGATGGGATTGGATCATGGCCTTCCAGCCTGCAGTCTCCATTATGTCTGCTGCATGACTGAAAGAGCAAGAAAGAAATGGGTGATTAAAAAACAAACAAACAAACAAAACAGTATTACACAGTATTTTATGAATTGTTTACAGAATGCATAATCCAAAACTGCTCCAAAAATTTCCTTCATACCTAAAACACAATTTACAAGCTTTGTCAGAATAAAAATGGCTTAAAACCTACAAAAAGTCCAGGAGTGTAACATGGTCCCTTATCCATGCTCACTCATTACTGCTCCAGACACCCAGCGTGAGCTGAAGAACATCACTGAATCATTTCCATTTCATCCTAGTTTAGTCAAGTTAAATTAAAACCAATTCAGTCTGAACAATTTAGTTCTGCATTCATTAATAATCTCTATTAGGGCTGGGCGATAAAACGAGCGGCGAGCAGCATCCCTATTACAAGCCCTGATAAAGGCCTGCTGTGGGGTTCGGTTGTGCCATTGCCATGTGGAAATGAGTGCTATGGCCGCCGGCGGTGAGGAGATTGTAAATAAAAAAGGAAAATGTCAGCAGTCTGTTTTTTTTAAGGAAAGCAAGCAAGTGTTGATTATTCTACATTTACCCAAATTAAGTACATTTTATTTATTAAGTATGAGTTTATTTAACACTTTAATCTTCATGTATATTTAATTTTTTTGTTTTTTACTTAAGGCAAATTTAGTTTAATAAAGAGTGCAAATTAAAAATACAGTAGTTTAATTAAAACTTTTTCTAGTGGTCATTGTTTAAAAAGGCTAATAAAATGTCTCATTAATATGGAATATATGAGAGACTTTTTTCACCGAGCTCTATTACATGAATTACTTATGAATATAGAGTTTTATTTTCCCTCGTATACAATCACTTAGGAATTTAAGTAGAAGAAGCAAAAGCAAATATGTTTTCTTTTCACATCCCAGCTTTGGAAGTGCTCCAGTGGTAGTGAGGGTTGGGGACCTTGCTCAGAGGCCCAACGGTGGCAGACTGGCTGTGCTGGTGCTTGATCCACAATCTTCTGAGCAACAACCAAGAGCCTTAAACCCACTTGAGCACCACTGCCCCTAAGGGAAGGCTCCATTCATAATTATGCTGCTGTTAGTTTAAAAGAGGATCCTAATCAATATGATTCATTAGGATAACAGCAGGATAAATAAATATTAGTAAATATCAGAATAATTTAAATATTTTAAATGATATCTCTAGCTCTAACTCTTTCCAAAATTTGCCTTATAATCCATCTCAGATTAGCACAGATTATGATCCACATCACATCATGCCTAGTTCGTTCAGCTATACAATACTGACACCTGATATATATCTCTCTCTATCTATCTATCTATCTATATATATATATATATATATATATATATATATATATAGATATATATAGATATATATCTATATATATATATATATATATATATATATATATATATATATATATATATATATATATAATAACGCAGCAGAACGCTGTCATACGTACTTGCTATTCCAGTTCTTCCCATCTTTACAGCCCAGTTGTCTTAATACGCTGCATCTGGAAAGGAAAAGTTTAGCGTTACAAAACATTTGCACTACTTACAGCGCTGACTGGTAGCAACCACATAACATAACATGATAAGCCTGACAACATTGTCAACATTTATATAAATATCTAAAAATATGGATATAATGTACCTTTAAAATAATTGGACAATAACTACCTTTGCGTAAAAAAGGCACATTTCTTGATAAAAGCTGCATATTAAAAAGGTACAAAGACATGATTCCAGTACTAATGTATGTCGTTATCACAGATTTCAATATATATGCAGTGTGTGTGCGAGTGAGTGAGTGTGTGTGCGAGTGAGTGAGTGTGTGTGCGAGTGAGTGAGTGTGTGTGCGAGTGAGTGTGTGTGCGAGTGAGTGTGTGTGCGAGTGAGTGAGTGTGTGCGAGTGAGTGAGTGTGAGTGGCAGTGGAACAGAGCAAGCAAATAAATAAAAGAAACAAGAGCAGACTTGCCTGTTGATGAAGTCTATGGCTTGTGTTTTGAGCTGTTCTGCACTGTGCAGATCTGCTAGAATGAGGATGTCTGCCACGTTTTCTACAGACAGACTGTTACACAAAGCCTCCTCACACATCACCTTCAATCTCTCCAAAGCGTACTGCACAAACGGAGAGAATAGCAGATAACATTCCAACCAATGACTCATGCACTTCAGAAGATCTTATCAATTAGTAGCTGGTCTACAGTCACTGCTTCCTCACCTTGTCCGCTGCAGCTAACAGATGATCAGCCATCTTCTCCAGGTTTGGAGCTTTGTCTGTGTAGATAAAGACCATCATTTCTCTAAACACATCCGGCTCCACATCGCTGATGTCCACACGGTTCTGTGGGAGAAGTCAAGAAAATCAACTTTGAAAATAGCTCTGGATCATCAGAGATCTGTTCTGTAATCCTCTGGAAGTGTAATCTAAAAAGACTCAGTAAAGACATATATAGGCAACACTGGTCTGTGCGGCACCTTCACTCTCCTTTCTGTATGAGTCACAGTACTAAATGTCTATGCAGTGCATCTATTAACAGATAGTGCTTTGGAAAAATGCAGTTGTAATAAAGCAGGTATTTTTGTAAATAGGACTTTAATAAAAACAAAAAAAAAAAAAAAAAAGGTACAGGGTTGGTTAAAGTTTGAGTCATTTTTTCAAAGAAAAAAGTAACCCTTACCTTCTTACTCTCTTCCATTTTGTGTTCAAACATGGCATTGAAAACTGGCGACCTCGCTGCAAAGCAAAGTTGACCTGATTAGCCGTCACAAATTCAACACCAAACCCCACAAATACAATTACATTTGTGTAAATGATCAGCCAACCTGCCAGGATGGATTTGTGTGCTTTAAACTCCTGTCCACCCACAAACAGGCTACAGTCAGTGAACCTGGAACCTTCCCACAGGCTGCCCAGGTCATCAGCCAGCTGACACTCAGGCACCTTCAGCATGTTCATGTTGGATTGACCGGAGATGTTCACCGAGTCTTGCACCACACTCACCTTTGAGCAACAATTAGAATATAAAATTCAGTCATTAAAGAACAGCAGGATGTGTGTGTGTGCGCGCGCACAGTAAATCGTGTTTTAAGGTTAATAAGAGTTTTGCTGTTCCACTGTTACTCATTACTGACTGCAGATCCCATGGTCTCATCACTACTAAGGTATGAAGCAGGATAAATGTCTCCAATCCCATTTCTTGTAGTAGTTCTCTATACTTCCATACAGAGATCACAATACCTCACAGAAAAGTGTAAGCTTGTCATCTGGTAGAAGTCCATTCGCTTCATCAAGTAAGAAGTCACGCCTAATAAACTTTTTGAAGCCCCAATCCTTTCCCTGGACAAATCGATATGCTCT
Source organism: Tachysurus vachellii (assembly GCF_030014155.1). NCBI lineage: Eukaryota > Metazoa > Chordata > Actinopteri > Siluriformes > Bagridae > Tachysurus > Tachysurus vachellii. The sequence continues at coordinate 18,817,432 of NC_083460.1, forward strand.
TTGACTTTCTAAAGAACAATAAAGAAAACATGATCATTAGCAACCACACATACACACACCACTAACAGGGAGTAACAGATCATGTGGGGTTTTTCCTCACCCATGGCTTTAGTTTCTTCTCTTTTGGCATTCAGCAGGGAGAACTTGAACTTTGCTCGCACTTCACTTTTTGGACAGTTTACAAGCAGTAAGTAGAGGGACAAATAATCTTTACTCTCATCATCTAGTCCTTTTGGATTTACTCTTAAACACCTACAGAAAAGAAAGTCATGCAATATGAAAATTAGGGTTGGGGCAAGATATTAGTTATGATTTAGTATTTGCTCCATATGTCTGTAAAATGCTGTAAATAAAAATTAGGGAAAGGAACTTGAAGGGAAACAGTTGTGTGATAGAAAAGTAACCTCACCACTTCATTTTGTCATTGGGACCAGAAGAGAAGGTGGAACTTTTCAGCACTTCGCCCATCTCCTCTCTGCAAAAACTGAAGTTGTTTATGGTCCACATGTAGGAGAACTTCACTACTTTGACCTGCCAGGTAAGAGATTTTCCGTATTAACAATTAGCTGACAGACATTTCTTCTAAACAGAAAATGGTTTCAGAACCAGTTCCTAAATTAATCTGCTACCTAATAACTGTGACCAAACCTGCAAACTTCCTTGTCATTCATTAGAAATGCTATTAGAAAGGTTGAGTAATATTTCTGCACAGAGCTACTTTATGGGTAAAACTTAAAGGTGCTAATTACTATTAATAACAGTGCTAATCACACTGTTTCTTTTTTAAAAAGATGTTTTTACATTTTTAATCATTGCAAGTCACATTCAGTTGTTTAGTCCTTTACAATAATAATGTGCTGACAGACAGAAGAACGGCTTCCCGGTCCAACAGAACTGATTTATCTGACTACTTATCTGACTGTGACAGGCAGACTATTACATCATATAATAATAATAATAATAATAATAATCTCTATTAGTAGAAATGTATTTAAAATCTCATTACAGAGTCTTCTATAATATTTGCAAATATGATGATGCAGACATAAAATCTCTCTCCCAAAACCCCCTCCCCTTCTCCCTCAAATCAAATAAAAATTTTATTTGTCACATACATACAGAGTACGACATGCAGTTAAATGTTTTTTGTGTCTGTCTGGTATCCCTCCCCTACCCCCTCCCTCATCTCCCTCTCCCCTCCCCTCCCACCTGTGTGTAACACCAGCTCTCTGCCACAGGTCCTGAGGTCATCTCCCCTGGAGGGGGGGGTGTTGGGACCCGTGACATGGCCAGCTTTGTCCTCTCACGTCCCTTATGAAGCTTGACCTAAGCAAAAGAGAAAGTTATGCTACAACATCCAGAAAAAAATGAATGAAAAATTGAGAGGTCAAGACTAACATCAAGAAAATAGAAAAGCATGTAAGAAAAGTATCTGTAAGAAAAGTATAATAGTAATTTTTTAAATCAGGAACTGATTAAAATATGAATAAATCAGTCAGTATATAAAACAGCTAAAGTTACACTGACTCACTGATTTATTTATTGTATTGATCTCTTACCTTGTGTTTGGAGGGGGAAGGGGTGCTCATGCCATCCCGAAGAGCATGCTAATAAAACAGGACTCTACAGCTTCAACAGTGCATGCTGAGTTCACAGTCCTCACAGCCCATCCTACACACACACACACACAGGAAGGTTAGTTAGTTATTTATGTGTGCATGTTTAACCCACAATCCTTATCTGAGGGATTCCCTTTTAGTGTTAACACTAACATTGGCATTATTAATTGTATTAAATGAGGACAATTAACTTCAATTTGCTAGGCAGCTCTGCAGATTAATATCAGAGTGTCCTGGGACGAGATCACAAACTCTCTCCCCCCAGACAGGGATTTGCTAAGTACTACCTGATGTCACCTGGAATCCCCACCCCTTTCCTTACACACTAACTAGACAAGCTAAAAAAATATACTCATAAGTTTATATTTATATTTCATATTATCCCTAAAACATGACAAATATATTTACCCAGATGTAATATTAAAACTAACAAAAAACAATTATTCAGTCAATAAAATTTTCCATTGTCCAAAGATTCTAAAGATGAAAAATCAAAGGTTCACCTTTAAAAAAAATACAGAAATTACACACATGGTTTAAAAAAAAAATCAAAAAAAAAAAAAAAATCAGGAAAACAATAAAAACATTTGAAATGTCTAACAGATGGAAGTTTCCCAGGAAGATGATGTATTAGAGACTAAGGGGTTTGGTCCTAACTCTACACACTCTACATGCTACGGTGTAACAGCATGTTTGGGGGAAAACCAACAGTACACCTACCACAGGACACAATAAGGGGTGGATTATCGACTGTCTGGGGCTATTTTGTGGTATGGGATCTTTCATAAAGATTTATTAGGACATGAATATGCATGAGACAATAGTTTAAAGCCACAATATGAGATATAGCCGGACATTTAATCAACAAACAAATGTTTTAAAAAGTGTTTTCATTTCTAAGGCACAAAAGGTTTCAAAGGTTCCAAGTGAAGAACACTTGGAACAGAAGAGAATCTTTCAGCCTATGAAAATATCTTGAAAGGTTGAATATCTTGAATCTGGGCTTTTCTTGCCTCTGCTCCTGTTTTAGTGTTCAGGATTCCACAATCAGGAGAGATCTGGCAAAAATAAGATTCATGGGAGAGCAGCAAAGAGGATGGAAGAAAAGAGAGAGAGAAAAATAATACCACTAAGAATATAATAGATGCCTGTCACAGATAATGTGGATGATACACAAGCCATGTGGGAGAAGGTTCTGTGGTCAGATGAGTCTCAAACACATGCCAGGACTCTTATTATGTCTGGTGAAAAGCAAACAACATTCCACAGTGAAATCATCAACCTGCCAAAACCTGCTGGTGTCTCTACACCAGTGTGACTCAAAATAAGGAACAGTGTACATTTCTGATCAAGACAATGACAAAGTAAACATCCTCTAAAGAGCATTGTGAAGAAAACTATAGTACATTGAAGTGAAGGACAGATGCTCTGTTATTGAGTCTTATGCCTATATTCAGGTTCTCTTTAGTTAATTTAAGGTTGAAAACCTCTAATGTGCTTGAACATAGGAATCATTACCAGACCCTCACTTTCTGCAGTGCAAATGGAGAAGTTAAGTTTATTAACTAATTTAACTAATACAGACAATTATAAACTGAACCAGTTACCATTATAAATGTTAAAAAACCTATAAAGATTTATGCTGAATAAAGCCAACAGTAGGATAATGTCAGCTACTCAGAAAAGGCATTTGAGCTCTGTTAAAAGTTACTAATCTACATCCTTGTAATAACACAGAAATTTCTGGATTTCTTCTTTATACCTGTTCCTGAGCAGGAAAATATTGCACTTTCTGAGCTCAATGATCTCAAACTCAAAGATTTAAGATGCTAGTTTGGTCTGTGAAAGTGTAATGCTAGGTTATCTGTTTTAATCCAGAGTCTCTGAGTTTGTTCAAGACCAAGAGTTTATATATAAAAGATATTCTAAGAAAAAAAATATATATATAAAAAGCAATGATCACAATATTCAACATTTGAGTCTAACATATTTAGCTACATTTAATGATTTATTTTGTTAAAGCACTTGTAGACCAGGACAACATGGCTTACGCATTACCAAAAAGAACAGGTGGAACTGCTCTGAAACGCTTAGAACACTCACCACATTTTGGTGTGCTGAAATTAATAAGACGAGGCACCAGGATGAAGACCTGTAGACCACAATACTTGGCAGATGAGTAGAATTCTGGGAAAAGCCACTGCAACAGTATGGGAGTGAACCCTGCAATATAAATACAAAACTACTAAAACTAGATCTTCTAAAGTGTCTTTAGCTTACATTAAGCATTTAAAAAAAAAATAAATAAAAATTACCAAATATTTGTCAAAAAATAGAGTACACATTAAACTTGACTCATAGTATTTACATTTCATTCAAATGTGTTTAGTGTGATTATATTAACGTTTTATTTAAAAAAAAATCCACTTTTATTTCACTGAAATCTTTATCCTCAACATGAAAAGCTGAGACAAAACCATCCTGAATACCCAGGTGATTTATTGGCCTGCTTGTATTATGCGGAACTGGAAGCTACCTGGAACACAGCTGAAGCCCAAAACAATTAACTAGATTGTTACATGTAGGGTGGATTATTTCAAAAATCCACAGTTACAAAAACATGTGATGCAGAGACGATAGTTATAATGCCTCACCGCCTCAAGTGCTTTGTACCTTTATACACCTCTATACACCTCAGTATGAAGATTAGAGTTACAAACCAAATCAACATTTCATTTGACTGATAGTCGTCTTGTTCAAACATGAAAGTAACTAAACACACATCAGGAAATAAGAAAATAACACACACCAGTGTTGCCTGCTTTGTTGCTTGATTTGGTAACTTTTTAGACCCCTTTAATAACTTTTCTTTAAACCTTCCTTTTTCTCTTTCTGACCAGACGTTAATGACTGTCTACAACTTGATACAGATCTCCAGCTCGCAGTATAACTGTTCTTATATGAGAGCCCAATGACCAATAAAAACTTTACTGTTTCTAGTGTCTGAGCTCTTCATAGAATTCATACGTTAGATGTTTTGTAAATGTGTAGAAGTTTGTATGATTCCATGACAAAGATAACATTTCTATAATAACTAAATTTAAGCTAATTTATCATTTTCTATATTGATAACACTCTAATCTATTACACGAAAACCTTCCTATTTTAAAGGAATATCTAGTGAATATTATAATAGCTACAAGTAGGGAAAAGCACCTAGCCAGTAGAGCTACAGCTACATGTAGGGAAAAGCACCTAGCCAGCAAGGCTACAAGTAGGAAAAAGCACCTAGCCAGCAGAGCTACAAGTAGGAAAAAGCACCTAGCCAGCAGAGCTATAATAGCTACATGTAGGGAAAAACACCTAGCCAACAGAGCTACAGCTACATGTAGGGAAAAGCACCTAGCCAGCAGAGCTACATGTAGGGAAAAACACCTAGCCAGCAGAGCTACATGTAGGGAAAAGCACCTAGCCAGCAGAGCTACATGTAGGGAAAAGCACCTAGCCAGCAGAGCTACATGTAGGGAAAAGCACCTAGCCAGCAGAGCTACATGTAGGGAAAAGCACCTAGCCAGCAGAGCTACATGTAGGGAAAAGCACCTAGCCAGCAGAGCTACATGTAGGGAAAAACACCTAGCCAGTAGAGCTACATGTAGGTACAAACACCTAGCCAGTAGAGCTACAGCTACATGTAGGGAAAAACACCTAGCCAGTAGAGCTACATGTAGGGAAAAGCACCTAGCCAGTAGAGCTACATGTAGGTACAAACACCTAGCCAACAGCGCTACAGCTACATGTAGGGAAAAGCACCTAGCCAGCAGAGCTACATGTAGGGAAAAGCACCTAGCCAGTAGAGCTACATGTAGGGAAAAGCACCTAGCCAGCAGAGCTACATGTAGGGAAAAGCACCTAGCCAGCAGAGCTACATGTAGGGAAAAACACCTAGCCAGCAGAGCTACAGCTACATGTAGGGAAAAACACCTAGCCAGTAGAGCTACATGTAGGTACAAACACCTAGCCAACAGCGCTACAGCTACATGTAGGGAAAAGCACCTAGCCAGTAGAGCTACAGCTACAAGTAGGGAAAAACACTTAGCCAGCAGAGCTACAGCTACACGGCCTACATTTCATCCACGGCCCAAAACAAGTCATCTACAGAAGACAAAAGCGAACTAATCATTCCGAGTTGCATAAAAGACAAAGTAAATGTCATGACAAGATTCAAAGCCGTTACCTTTTAATAAGTAACAAAGCGATTTCGCCTCTTTTTCTTTTAGTTTTATAATTACACGGGAATGTTTTCTGTCTTTGTGTCGAACAACAGCGTCAAGATGAAAATGTTTTTACAAACCTCTCAGATAATCCTCACAATTGGTCTCGCTTTTACAAATAAACACATTCATCTATTTCTGCAAAAAACAGGGGACTTTTGGTCCTTTTGTGTGATAACGAGTGCTTTTCTGTCTCAACGCGAACACATAGCGGCGTCTGCAGTTCTACCGGAGAGCAGTGCGCATGCGCAGCAGGAGCAGCACTCTCAGAACTTCCTCCTGAAACCGTCCCGCACAATCACTACATAAATAAACTGTGTGCTAACTTTATATTGTGCTTAAATCAAAATAATCCCTGATCACATTAAATTAAAGTGTTAATTACATTCACACGGTAAAAAAACACTAATGAAAGTGAAATACAAAATACAAACATGATGCCAAAGTGTCACACTGTAAAACACACAACCTCCAATCCAAAGTTTTTACTTCATTTCTTCAGTGAAACCTTATTAGACTTAAATGCTGACTGTATGTCAGAAGCTAATAAACAACCTGTAAAACAATCTGCTTCTGCATTTCACTGTGAAACTTTGGCCCTTTACATACAATGTACATGACATGAATCTAGGACATTATATACCTCAGCGAGAGCAAAAACATATCTGCTATAATACAAAACAGTAGCTACAATAAACAAAAAAAAAAGAGAGATGATTCAGGTTTAGTCATGTTACTGTGCCTTAAATACTCTTTACACTGTACTTTAGACAGGAAAGAAGCTTTAGAAGTAAAAGCATTTCAGATGTTTGACCACGCTGTGACCTTAAACCTGTTTGAACCAATTCCCAAATCTTATCAGTGGATCTACAGTTACATTCATAAGATATTGTACTAAAATAATCTTGGGTAAAAACAGGGACATATGGACTGGTGGATGGACAGGTACACAGACGACAACACAAAGACATGACTCTTTTTCTGAAGTCGTTCTTTTACACTCAACATGTGACCTTGCAGTGCAGTATTCTGGCATGCTGTTATTGACCAGAAATTCTGATTGTCTGAATATCTAATAAACTTTACTTCTGTAAAAGACACACAGTGCCAAACCTTTTTACAGAATCAGACCTCTACGTAACCCATATAAGACTCGTATTGTTAACAGACAGCAATGTAGTGCAGTGAACAAAAGCTACAATAAATCTAAATCAAATTAAATCCCAGAGAATCAGATGTAATTCAATATGTTGATTTCTTAGCAGGAAAATCCTTGATTAGGTCGGTAATATCCACCTTTCTAAAGTTTTTTTTTGTAATTTTTTTTTTTAATCTTAAAAGGGCAGTTATGTATATTATTAACTACATATTATTATCCAAACATAATAATACATAACATAAACCAATACAACACACAATGTAATAATAAGCAAATCTAAGCACATAGATCAACAAAGTACATAAGAGCCAGAGGCAGAATTTCTTGGAAATGTGTATCACTTGATTGGAAATATATTTTTTGCTATTTTAGTTTTAATAAATGTATCTATAATCTAACCAACTACTCTATTGTTATAGGCAGCAAAGTTTTCATTAGTAACATAAACTTAATTAGTAATATCACAATAAATCTTATGTCACATGATCTCTTTACTGAAAAAAAAAAATCATCAGATAGCGACTTTAAAAAAATAATTCCTGTGTAAGACATAAAAACTTGTCAGAAGTGAGTGTAATTACTTCCATCATGTGTTGAAACATTTTTAAATGTGATCAGGCAAATATATGATGAAAGAAAATCTAATATAGAAAAACTAATATAGTTTCTGACCCCAATTTACCACCAAAATTGCCAACGTCAGGTAAGTAAGCATTAGAACTGGACTATGGACCAAAAGAAGGTGGCCTGGTCTCATGAATCATGTTTTCTTTCACATCATGTGGACAGATGGCCAAATGTGTGTGCGTCATTTATCTGGGAAAGAGATGGCACCAGGATGCACTACAGGAAAAAGACGACCCATCAGAAGCAGTGTGATGCTCTGGGTAATGTTCTCCTGGGAAACTTTCAGTCCTGGCATTCATGTAGATATTTTGTTGACACATACCACATAGCTGAATGTGATTTCAGACCAAGTACACTGCTTCATAGCATACCCTAATACATTTACAGCATTTAGCAGACTCACTTATCCAGAGTGACTTACATTTTTATTTTAATTTATACACCTGAGGGCTCAAACTCACAACCTTCAAATCAGTAGTCCAAAACCTTAACCACTAGGCTACCATGTCCCTGAATGACTGTGTCCTCTTTCAGTAGGATAATGTTCTCTGCTACTCTGCAAAAATGGTTCATGAATGGATTGAGGAACATCACAAAGAGATTAAGGTGTCGTCTTGGGCTTCAAATTCCTCAGATCTCAATCCTATCGAGGATCTGTGAGATGTGCTGGACATACATCTGATCCACCTTGCAACTTACAGGACATAAAGGATCTGCTGTTAATGTCTTGTAGCACAGCACACTTTAGGTCTTGTGGAGTCCATGCCTCAACACATACAGTAAGAGCTGTTTTGGCAGCATAAAGGGCAGTTTTGGCAGCATACTAATAATGAGGTAGGTTTTTAATGTTATGGCTGATCTGTGTACTGTGACGGTTGACTGTGCCCTTAGAACAAACTCTGTGCTGTTTGTATCAGCAAATAGCAGATTCTAGTGCTGTGGTAGCAGCGCCAATGGTGCCAACATGCAAACCAAAACACTAAAACGATTCAGTTAGGAAGATGATTCCAGGGTCACTTACAGCTTTCCAAAAAGACATGAGATCATCAGCAACTGGGTATTTTTGTCTGAAGTACAGACGCTAAAAAAGAAATTCACTCCTTTACGGACTATTCAATGGCTTGAGGAATGACTGACTTGCCATGAGATCCTTCTTGAAGGTGTCTCAATTATTGATGCAGTAATGAATTTATCACATAGTGACTATACATATCTCATATGCAGACTTTCTATATCTGGCCAAGAAGCTATTATTTACTTTTGGAAATGTTGCCCCACGGGCCCTTTTGGTGTTGTCTGAATGCATGTATCACAAACAAAAGGGCAAAAAAACTCATAAGTGATGCTGAAGTTAGCTCTGGATACAACAGATACACACATTCACACTTAATAGTGGCCAACTGACTGAGCTGATGTGTTCACCTAATGTCTAGAACATCAACCGAACTGCAGAAATTGATCTGAAAATAACTGAACAAATGACACAGTATAATTTATCACAGTCTTATTTTATCACTTTCTAGCAAGCAAGATTTGGTTTTCTATTTTGTTAGTTATATTTGTCTTGTATTGGTTATCTGAGATTTTAGAGAGAGAGACGGATTTTTTTGTTTTTGTTTTTATAAATCTGCATTTGGATTCAACCTCTAGTGCCTTGTTTCAGGAAACTAATCTGCAGGGAGATTAGTTTACATGGAAGTTTTAATAATATTTATTGATGTCATTTCTGATTTTGAATCATTTATATTGACATAAATTCTGATTTCTTAATCCTTAATACATGAGTTTATGTTTGCCCAGTGAGAGAGGAACACTGAAATAAATGCTGAAAAGGTAAAAATAATCAGTGTCACAGTGCTGCAGAACCCAGGAGAACTGAGGAAGATCCTCATCATTTACAGACGTGCCTTGACACTTTAGGCCCACTGGCCGATCAGCAGGAGTGTGCTCCAGCTCTTGGATACAAACCAGCACATTTTACAAAGGGGAAGGGGACATGCTGTCCCAGGTGGCTGAAGGAGAAGACCGCCTCATGCTGTACAGTACATCAACTGCAAGTACAGCACAACTGAGATAAAGTGTCTGGACATCAAGAGTGGTTCTTATACTCCATATGAGCCTCCACCCACTTCACCCTGCCTGCTAAAGTAGCATCTCATTCAGGATGTGATACAAGTTTGTGCTCAGTGTTCCAGGTTAGCTCAGTTACTAAAAGCGGCTACTGCAAATGAAGGAATAAAATCATACTGCAATTTGACATTATAAGTCTAAGGAGAAGTTTTTCCCTTTAAAACATGTTGCTGAGGAACATTTTTGTGCCTGTTAGAATAAAAAAAAGCATCTGCTTAGCTGCTTAGCTCCAGTTGGTGTGTCAGATTTCCCCATCACCCTGCCTTATAATTATCTGTCTTAATTAACTTTTTTGTTTGCGTTCTGGAGTCTAATCTGGGAAATGGTAATGAGTTTTAAAACCTGTGTGTGAAAGAGAGAGGGAAAGTGTGAGTGTGTGTGTGTGTGTGTGTGTGTGTGTGTGTGAGAGAGAGAGAGAGAGAGAGAGAGAGAGAGAGAGAGAGAACTACAAGAGTAAAGAGAGCTAACAGTGAATAACCTTCAGATATCAAAGTCAAATTATAAAAGGAATATCGCGAGTGACAAAATGCAGGTCTATAGGGGAATCTTCTAAATTTGTATATTTATTACTTCTCTCTTGACTCTTCATGCATATTATCTATTATATACTTCCATTTCTCCGTTCTAATCCCTACACTCATGCTTGTTTACAACAGAAAGTTAAGAGCTGACTGAAATCCTGCCCTTAGTAGTTCTGCTTCATTAACAATCCTGTTACAATGAAAACTGCTAAATTGTACAGATAAATAAACATAAATCAAATGTTAATTTTGTCATAAATTAGAGACACATAGAGACAAATCTATGTTCTGTATGTATTGTGTACAGAATGAGGAAAAGTTCAGCTGCTATTACCTACATTTCCCACAAATCACCTTTATACTCATTAATTTAGTCAGAAGCCATAGATGGTTAAGGGACATGTATTAGAGGACAACTATTGCAGCTTGGTACTTATGTGAACTCTTAACCTTCCAACCAGTAACCCAAAGCCTTAACCACTGAATGACCACAGCCTTCGTCAGCGTAGACCAGATAACATTATTAATGCTAACAGCCACTTTCACTGTTATCAGTCTGTTTATCCATCTAAACACAAGACTTTTGCTTAAATAGAGGCAGAACAGCCTAATGGTGTCCTTGGAGGTGAAAGCTGTCTTGTTATATATTTCTTTTAAAATTTTGCCATAAAAGTTCTCTCATCAGATGTTATACACTTTACCACATGGTTTGAGGAGATTCAGTTGGACTTGAATGCTCTAGCCTCCTACATCATAGCTCAAACATGTGAAAAATGTAAGTGATTGTTGACACATACACATGAAGTGAACTGTACTTGCCAGATATTGCATATTATATATAGGTCTCTTGGCACTGATATGTTTTCTTCTTGTCCTTTTGTCTACTTTGAAAGACATCTTGTTCTTTTTAATGGGTGTGTAGAGGTTTTATAACCACTGCCATTTTACAAAATGCTGTTCAAACAGGCAAAATTACATTCCTGAGAGAGATCAATTCAAGTCTTGATGTTTCATCCAAATTTGGTATTGCACATTGTTAGGATAAAATAGGACCTCTGCCAGCTTATGGGACCTCCGTATACTAAAAGAATTGTTGGCTATTTATGGACAGGAATGTCTTTACTGAAGGACCTACAGCCTAATGCAGATCAGACATTTGATGAGACAATTTATAGTGGATTGATTTATTTACTTAGATTGTGATTAATATAAAATTTAATATAAATACATATTTTCTGTTCATAGTTTTGTAGCAGTATATATGAACGGGGCTAAAGTGTGTTCTTTTCTTTTTTTTGTGGCCGGCAAGATTGTGGCTGAAAGCGAGAGGAATGTAGGAGAATCTATAACCTTTACACCTCAGGACGGAACTGTGGCATACTTCCCTTTTAAAAACAAGTAGTTATTAACACCAGCAGAAAGTTTGTAGGTCATGAATAATTAAAAAACTGGAGAATACCAGCTGAGTTTGTTAAAGAGGAAATACCCCACAAGATAATGACCATTTTGCTCTTAAAAAAAATGCAACATGGAAAAATGGCTTTATAGATACATGAATACAGCAGCATGAAGGATGACCTACATCTGCATTTCATCATATATTTATACATTCATTCTTCCTCATTTCTCCTTTTCCAGCTATCTTTTCGGAAATAAGCAGATACGATTGGTGGGAAAAGAGAAGAAGAGCAGAGCGAAGACGAGAGGGGTGTTTGTGCAATTCTTGCACCGCCACAAATTATTAGGGGTGTAACAATTCATCGATCCATGTTGATGCATCAACTAAATAGGAAAATAATCCGACATGATGCACAGAAGTCGATTGCATGCATGATTATTTCCACATGTGCTCCAACACATGAACTCGATCCACTTAACTCTGACACTACAGGTGGTGCCGTGGTATGCAGTTGTTAGCACTCTTTGAAACTTGAATACAAAACAAAGTGCTGCCAAAAGTTGAACAATGCAGCAACAACAGTCAGCAACTTGTCCGAGCAGTAGCAGTAAAAAGGGTTAGAGAAGTTTTACATTCTCCCATAGATAATAAATAATGGGCGTGGAAACATTTCAGTTTTAGAAAAATTAATGGACAGATCGATAGAACCTTTGCTGTTTGCAAAAAATGTAAGTGTGAAATTAAAACTCATATCTCTCAAATCACTTGAAAAGGCACCACGATGATGAAGACGGCGGTTCTAGCTTCAAGCAACCCCCTACACCTGCATCTGTAGCCCCACTTTTCCCTCAAAAACTGATCCACACTTCAGAAAGAGCGATGTGAAGAACATCTGTTATATATTGTTTAATTTGCAAAGACATGAGGCCCTATAGTGTTATTGAAAGCGAGTGTTTCCTTGAGCTGCTGCACACACTGGAGCTGAAATACAACATACCATCTAGACAACACTTCAGTGAAACCTGTATACCGAGGCTATATAAAGAAGTGAGAGATGACATTAAACGCGAACTAATAGATGCAGAATGAGTCGCAGTTGCAACAGACGGCTAGACTTTACACACAACTAAAGCATATGTAATGGCGATTTCATCAACAGTGACTGGGAAATGAACTATGTTCTTCAAACACCCTTTCATCTCAGAAAGGCATAAAATGTGCGGGTGAAGTCCGGCTCTTGGGGCTCTTGTGAGTTTATTCGATTGCAGCATGGTTGCTAAAACAGGATCTGATGACTTGCTGGAATTGTGCATTTGATTTGTTGGAGCGATATTTAGAACAGCAGGCAGCAGTGTGTGCTCAATAAAATGACATCACTACAGTAAAAGAGATGGTAAAACTACTTGGACCAGTGAAGTCCTCCACGACCATCATGTGTGAGGAGGGGCAGCCTACATTGTCAGTGATTGACACACACACAACTAGATCACAACTAGACAAATTATTGGATCATTTCCAAGTTGCCAAGGGTGGTGGCACCTTGATACAAGAAATGAAAGAAACTATGGCAAGAGAGTTGGAACATCGATATCTGGATGTGCAACGACTCTTACACCAAGCATCTGCCTTAGACCCCAGATTAAAAAAATTGTCCTTCTTGAATGAAAAAGAGTCTCATCCAGGAAGCTGCACAAATGATGGACCAAAAGGTAAGACTTTTTTGTCTGTTTAGTGGTGTATTTAAAATTGTGAGAGCATTCATTATCTATTTGTGTCTTTGTTTACAGACTGACAAAGCAATACAGGGTGAAGAAACACATCCTTGCTCATCTAGTGACCTAATTCCTGTTGCTTGTCCTAATGTATCCCAGGCTCAAACTGCTGATGAAGGTATGCATAATGATTTGTTTTTATTCAGAGTGCACTTTCAAATAGTTTTCGTCTAGCAATATCATGTGTTTCTATACCCAGAAATCAAAACAACAATTACACCTACTGTATTAGGTCATTATATAAACAGGCATTAAAAGTAATAGACCAAAAACCTATAAGATGGCACCATTGTATCATTCTAAGGAAGCATAATATATTGAGTTTTGACAGTTTTGTAAATTATTCATTTTTAAAACAAATTTTTAAGTGTATGAACAACCTTGCACCAGAAATACTCTGTCAATTTGTAGTGAAACAAAAGAGCGGAATAAGAACTAGAGGCACAACTAGTGGAAACTGTATAGCCGCAAAACGTAGAACAACATTTGGTCAGACGTCATTTTTAGTAAGAGGCATACATTTATGGAACGATTTACCACCAGAAATTAAAACATTAACAAGACTCAAGGTTTTTAATACACATTTAAAGCAGTGGCTGAAACTGAAACAACTCGACTGTATAGGATACAACGCAATGTATGCAAACATAAGGTTGCATATGTCAGCATGCACAGACATAAGCATACTTTTGTGTTTTGTATTGTTAAATATGTCTAGACTCTGTTTTATAGTGATTGTTATATTTATTTAAGCCCATTTTAGCTTATGGACGGAATGTATTTATTGCATGTATTTCAATAGCTATAAATTCTTGATTTAATATTCTGTAATTTCTGTTTTAACTTTACAAGCCTAACCAGGGACAGGGGTTGCAAATTAGTCATGGCTATAAACCTGTATGCATGGCATCTACTTTGTATTTTATAAAGCAATGTTCTATGCATTTGTCCCTGTCAAATAAACATCAATAAAAAAAATAAAAAAAAGACACTAGAGTATCTTTTTAGTGACACATTCTATACTGAAGACACTAGCCAGAGAATCAAAACCTCCAGATTCTTAAATACCAAGTCACACCACCCCAACATGTGCCAAATTATTGCTCTTCCTTTTGCTGAGTGCCTGAGGGGTCTCCAATCAACTGACCTTGCAGCTTTCTATGAAGATGAACCAACAGAGCATTCCTTCATGTGTCCAGTATATGCTCTGTGGTGCTATTCAGACTATTCAAGCCTCAGACCAACTCTCCTGTCATATATAGAAGACATTGGAGACTCCCATCAATAAGCAAAGATGGTGCTAGTGGATAAGGAACTCATCACTATGGCCTATGGGTTAGCTGTGACAATCCACTTTATGAGGAGCATCGCCTTGTCATGTAGTCTACTAGGTTAACTAGTTTCAGGTTTAACTTTGAACAAGGTTATCTGTGTATCACCTGTATATTTAAACCACATATTTATATAATTAATTATTAGGTTATTAATTTATCAATGACATTATCAGCCGTCTCATCAGAATAAAGAAAAATTGTGATCGGAGTGAAATGATTTTTGGTACCAGACAAGATGGTTTAAATATTCCTGATTCTGCTGAACTCCACAGAAGTCTCTGAAATTTGTTCAGAATGGTGCAATAAAGTAAAAACAGTAACTCAAATAATCACTCTGTCAGGACTCAGCCCATACTTTTGGCCACGTGCCTTTTGTTTACGTTCCACGTCACGTGTCTGCCCTGCCTTCGTCTGCCCCTCCCTGTCTCCACACCTGTTCCTAATCGTGTCTCATTGTCTTTTGTATTTAACTGTGCCGCGTTGCCTTGTGCAGCGCGGAATCAACTGTTGTCTTCGTCTGGTTTTGTCTTTGTCCTGTTTCGTGTTCTTTTAGTTAATAAATCCTGTTTTTGTTTAGCTATCCTGTGTTTGGGTCCCTTTTATCCTGCGTTCGTGACACACTCTTTACTACTGTGGTGAGAAATCTCTCACTCACTCATTTTCTAGCCTGTGGCGTCATCTCAGGCGTCATCAGGCATCAAGGCAGGATACACCCTGGACAGCGTGCCAACCCATCGCAGGGCACACACACACTCTCATTCACTCACGCAATCACACACTACGGACAATTTTCCAGAGATGCCAATCAACCTACCATGCATGTCTTTGGACCAGGGGAGGAAACTGGAGTACCCGGAAGAAACCCCCGAGGCACGGGGAGAACATGCAAACTCCACACACAAGGCGGAGGCGGGAATCGAACCCGCAACCCTGGAGGTGTGAGGCGAATGTGCTAACCACTAAGCCACCGTGCCCCCTTGGTGAGAAATCAGAATTTATTTATAATTTTTTTCAGATTTCATCTGCCCTGTACATCTGTGCCCATGATGGTCTTGGATTCTTGTTCTTGGCTGATAGTGGACCCTAATGTGGGCTTCTGCTGTTCTGCTGGTCTCCTCCAACTCAGACCTCTATGTATTGTGCATGCTGAGATGCTTTTCAACTCACCACGGTTATGAAGATTGATTATATGAGTTACTAGATCCTTCTTGGTAGCTTGAATCAATCAGGCCCTTTCCTCTGATCTCACATATCAACAAGGTGTTTATACCACAGAACTGTTGCTCAGTGGACGCTGTTTCTTTATTGCACATTTCTGAGTAAACTCTAAAGACTGTTGTGTGTGAAAATCCCTGGAGATCAGCAGTAATAGGAATTTTCAAACCGGCACCAACAATCATACCACAGCTGAAATCACTTATTTTCCCCACATTCTGCCTCATGACTAACTAGATAATTGAAAAGTTAGTAATCTAATAAAAATCTTCAAGTCATTCTCTTTACAAAGCCCTAATTTATTCTGTGTCTTTATGAAGCATCTGTAATCACACCAGGGTTTACACTGAGTTTTATTTGAATGGCGATAACAATATAGGCAGAGATGATAACAAAGCTGTGAACAAGATAACACCTTTCTTCAGCAGTGACAAGTTGCTTAAGATTCGAATAAAATAAATGAGCATGCTGACTGCTGACAACCAGAGAAGTAACTAATTTTCACTCTAGAACATCCCACTAGATGTCTTTGTTGTCTTTTCTTCTTCTTTCAATATTAATATTCTATATTATAGTCCAGTGGTGACTGTTATTATATTTTTTAATAAGAGAAGCAAAGGTCTCTGTTATTGAAGTACATCTGTACAGTATACATCTGTGTATTCCTTTTGAATTCTCTCATCTGTTGATCTGAACTGTGGTCTCTTCTCATAAGTCACAGAATATTACGTATTGTCTGCCATTTCAAAATAAAAAGCAGCTAAGCTTATAACTAGCTAGCAAATTACACTTAGCTACATTTCCACAGATGTACTGTGCCCATGACTAACTTAATGATATGAAATGTATTTATTATTATTATTTATTATACATACAGGTGAGGAACATTTTAAAGTTTGTTAAACATCCTCAGATGGAGTCTCCTCTTTGCTGTTATAATGCGCTCCATTATTCTAAGAAGGATTTCCACTAGATGCTGGATTGTGTCTGTTTGGATTTGTGTTCATTCAGCTACAAGATCATTAGTGAGATCAGACACTGTTCAGCTCTGGGGTTCAGTCGGTGTTCCAGTTCATCACAAAGGTGTTCAGTGGTGTTGAGTCAGAGTCAGGGCACTGTGCAGGACAATCGACTTCTACTCCAACATTAACACACCATGTCTTCATGGAGCTCTGTGTTTTGTGCACAGGGACATTGTCATGATGGAAAAGGGTTTTTGTCTCTTAGTTCCATTGAAGGGAAACTGTAAAGCTACAGGGTATAAAGACATTTTAGACTTTTCCATACTGTTGTGTATGTATTCTAACTTGTTGTAACAGTTTGGTGAAGAACAACATATTGGTGTGTTGGTCAGGTGTCCACAAATTTTTGGCCATATATTCAAATTCAAATTTAAATTGATTTCTATAGCATTTTTAACAATGGACATTGTCTCAAAGCAGCTTTACATAACATAAAAATAAAACAAAAGGTTAATATAAAGCTTAATATAATACATATATTTACATAATTAATATATAGTGTATTTCAGAAAGGAAATATAATGTCACACAATTTCCTTTTGGTTGGACTGGTATGGCACGTAGAGTTAAATCCCGTCTGCTTTTACTCACAGCAAACCATCATTGCAACAGTCCCTTTAATTAACCAGAAAAAGACTATTTTGTCAACATTTTCCCCCAAATAATATTAACATTGCCAATATATAATAATGATTTGATTAACACTGATTAATGTTACAGTAGTACAGCAGTTACAGTATTAAAGGTTTATAATAAATTGCAAATGTGTATTTTGTGCTTCTTTTTCTACTCCCTTCACATCCACTGCTATTGTTTAATCAGTACTTACTGACCTTGTCACCTGTCCGAAGCTCCAGTGTATTAGTTGGGGTCTGTATTAAAATTCAACCCTCTGGGGAAAGTAAAAGCCTTTTAATTTCCCTGTGACATTAAAAGTGCCTGGCTGCAGGGCAATCTCTGGTGTTCATGCAGCGCTATGCAAATTTCAAGCAAGCAGCAGTCGCTCTGCATGGCTCTTTTTTTAAGACTCAGTGTTATGCTGAGAATAAAATCACACTGAGGAGAAGTTATCATCTTATAATCTTGCATAAAATTGCTTGTTAAAATGAAGGTATGCAAGACAGCTTATAATGTTATTCTATGTTTCATCGATCAGAAAGAAAACACACACACACAAGCACATACACAAGCACATACACACGCACATACACACACACGCGCACGCACGCGCGCGCGCGCGCACACACACACACACAGTCATTTATTCGGTATCATCTCAGGAATCCTTCAATCACATGAGATTACAATTCGTTTGTCTGTATCATTATGCATGAGTGAACTTCATAAAAGTAAAGTTCATAACTGACAATCATTTAATTACAAACTAAAAATCAAATGAACCGGAGGTAGATTAATTAATTGACATTTGCATGATGAAATGTGATTGATTGCAGTCCCAGTAAACATACATACACGCTGCTTTAGTAAACGCAGTGTAATCGCTCAAGATATAACACTAAATAAATGGCTATAAGAATAGTTAATAGGATCATGGCTTTTTGCGATTCAGTGGAAATACTGCACTTATATTATAATTATTTTTATAAATATTATAAACTTATAAATACATTTGGATATGCAATTGGAAATACCAGTAATACAGCAACAAAAAGATTCAATATCATAAAATTCATTAATGTTTAGCTGACATGGAAAATATTTTCCATTTTAAGAAAGATCTGATAAATTGTAATCAAAATGAGATCCATTTTACAAATAAGTATTAAATGTATTAGGTCATTTTTATCTTATTTGTACCAGTGGATATTTGAGTAGCTATTGGGAGCAAGAATTCATATGAAATTGAAATTCATTTAAACTTTTGCCAAATAATAAAAATTGAAAAAATGTAAATGTACCCTGAGTAAATAAGTATATAGCAGCCTGTACTGCCAGAGACACTTTGCTCTGCGGTGCCTTTTCACTGAGAAAAAGAGAGAGTTTAGCATAATGCCTGACAAACAGGAATAATAGCTAGCACCTTATCTGTGCAATCAGGAGAGAATAGATGGTGTTGTCAAATTCCAGCCAGAGAAGTACACAAGGACTTTTACCCAGTGGAAAACAGCCAGTGCTTATTAACTCTGGTTCATACAGTCAAAGCACTGATACATGAGGCTGTAGCACTTGGTCCTAATCAATGAGAAGTAACTACACTGAAATAATGTCAAACTGTAGAGAGCTGGAGATCTATTCAGCCTGGAATTACTCAGTACTTATTATGAAGCTCACTGGCTGTTGGCTTATTATGAAGCTCACTGGCTCATTGGTACAATCTACAATCTATTGTAAGAATGACAATACATTATGTAATACAGAACATGCTCATATCTGTATAAATGTAAAAGTTTTCTATGTAATGCTTCAAACTGGCTCCAAGTCACTTCCTGTCTAGGTTGCTGGTATATTTAACACTCAGGTCACGGTGCATCACGACAGCCGTTTAGATGGTAGTTCTGGAGACGAGGAGCCGAGTGACATTGATGTATGATCTCTGTTAAAGCAGTGTCTTAGTCTGTTGATTACCATGGGCTGGGACTCCTCAGCTGGTTCTGCTCTTGGGAAACACTGATATTTTTTTCTAATTAACCTCAGGAGCATTTTTTTGCTCACTAACAATAAAGAAGAATTTGCGTTCGCAATGCTTTGTATTGCGTGGCTTTCTAAAGGACTTCACTGAAAGCGCCAATGGCTATTACAACACAAATAGCTTTTTATATCAAAGTTTAGATTGTTTCATTCTTGGTCAATGGACTCAGACGTTCACTTTGTTCAAAAGGTTATCACCCTACGCAGAGATGGTTTGAGAACGTCTTGCATCATAAATCCCAACATTGCTATAAAGATGTCTTAGCATGACATGAGATAAACAGCTCAGTAGTCCAAGCTGGCCATGTTCAGGTTTTTATCTGAGCTCACAGCAAGCCCAGCGAGGACGTGTCAGGATGAGCTTCGGCACTCGGCGCATTTACAGCGTAGTATTAAAAGAGAGATGTTCAACCATTGAACATCACCCAGAGCAAAACCATCAAATCTCTCAGGAAAGAAATGGATCAAGTGAAATATAATGTGGTCACAGGCTCCCTCCAGGCAGCTGCACTTAAAGCCTTGCATTACAAAGTGGATTGCAGCATGGTGCCGAATTGTGTCTGGGTTAGGGAGATGATGAGGTGCTATGCCAGGCCAGGCCCTGAGCACCAAATGTGACATAGAGTGAAAAAGAGAGAGACAGAGAAAGAGAGAGATAGAGAGAGAGAGAGAGAGAGAGAGAGAGAGAGAGAGAGAGAGAGAGGCCAGAGTAATTCTGCCTGCTGGAACGAGTTTTCTCTGCCTGAAGAGCCCGGGCATGCATCCATCGTCTATCTCACAAAACAGCATTTACACACTCAATTTTTACCCACAAGTCCCATATTTCGGAGAAGTTTTTCTTTTTCATTGACTAAATGGACAAGTATAAGGAGAACGGGAGATAGAGAAGAAGAGAGAGTCAGAATGTACATTTGGCAGTGCCGATAAGACGTCAGAAGTGGGTCAAGGACTCTTGCGGCTTGACAATTTGCTGTAATTACAGAACTCCCAGTGCCATAAGTGGGAAGATCAAATCCGACATGGGATTTGGGAAGCCATTGTGTTGCTCCCCCTTTCTCTCTGTTTCACTTGTTAGCCAGGCGTTTTAGCTGGATTTATTTGCATAGCCATTTGTAGCCAGTTTGTGTAATTTAGACTGTGTAATGTTCTAAATATAATAAACAAGTCCAGTTTTTCAAGGACAATATAAATCCACAGAACCATCCATTTCAAGATAAGGGAAGAATTTGAAGAATAGTCTTTTTTTTAATGGCCAGCAACAAACTGTTCAATTTTATGAGCCATCTAATTCCCTTTCTTTGAAGCTGAATACATAAAGCTCAATGATGTAACCTGGTTCCACAGGTAGGATAACCTGATTGTTGCCTTGACAACACTATTGGCAGGTGGAATTGACAAAGAGGTGTTCAAGCATTAAATGTTACACGTGCAACACTTCACAAGTTATTGAATATAATACTTGCACGTGATGTGTAGCCTGCGGCTTTAATTACCACCGTGCTTCATTCAGCAAGCGTTTGCAGACAGATTCATCATGTAGTTTTCTAGCCACAGTCGATTATTTCAAACTTTGTGATAGGGATTTAAAAATGACACCTGGTTGTAGGGAACCTGGATATTATCCCAGGGGACTCAGGGCACAAGATAGGAGACACCCAACCCATCACACACACACACACACACACACACACACACACACACACACACACACACAAACATACATACTACAGATCATTTTGTATTAGGATGAAACCTGAGAACATGTAAACCCCACACACAGGGCAGAGATTGGAATGAAACCCAGCAACCGTGGAACTGAGAGGCAAATATGCTCACCATAAAGCCACTGTGACTCCGGTGTTTTATTCATCTTCTACCGCTTATCCGAACTACCTCGGGTCACGGGGAGCCTGTGCCTATCTCAGGTGTCATCGGGCATCAAGGCAGGATACACCCTGGACGGAGTGCCAACCCATCGCAGGGCACACACACACTCACACAATCACACACTACGGACAATTTTCCAGAATGTCTTTGGACCGGGGGAGGAAACCGGAGTACCCGGAGGAAACCCCCGAGGCACGGGGAGAACATGCAAACTCCACACACACAAGGTGGAGGCGGGAATCGAACCCCAACCCTGGAGGTGTGAGGCGAACGTGCTAACCACTAAGCCACCGTGCCCCTCTCCGGTGTTTTATTACAACCAAAATATAATTTCAGCTTAAAGTATGGTGGAGAACTTTGGGGCTAATATCACAGCTGCCTGAACTGCTCTCAAAAACCGAGAAAACAACAAATTCTTTTGCAAGACATTTTACAGGACAATGTCAGGGTCGCGGTTTCTCACTTCAAGCTAAGATTAAATATCTGGAAGAATGGCCTTAAAGTCCTCCTTGTCATTGTGCAGCAGCTACAGGAAATGTTTGGTGCAGCTTTCTAAAGGAGCTTCTAACAATTATTAAGTCCCTTATGTGTTTTGTCATTTTTTTTCAAGCAAGCTCTAAAATATTAATCAATGTGTTGAATAAAGATCTAATAAGGGTGTAATTATTTCAAGCATGATGTGTTGATCCATAGATGTGTTAGTTTGTGTTTCTGTGCTGAAGAAAAAGGAAGTAACAAGGTAGTGACTTCTTTATTACAATGAGACAGAAGTATATTAGTTTGATTTAATTTTATTTGTATAACTAACATTTTTATTTTTGGTGGTGGTGAGAAAAAACTCTGAGATGATATGAGGAAGAAACCTTCAGAGGAACCAGACTCAAGAGGGAACCTATGTTCATCTGGGAAAGTGTGATTATAAACCAACCCCCTTCTGTAATTGTATACTAAAATGTTCAATGAGCATCAGCATCATTTCTGAATTCATTATAGTTTTAATCATTATTGCTGAAGCCATCAAATATATAATGAAAATATGTACATTTAAATTTTATTTGTCACATATATAAACATACACGGAATGTAGTGAAACGTATCATGAAAGGATACTGGAACAAATATTTGTGTCTTCAAGAAGGTTCTAATAGACTAATCTTTGTTTATGAAGACAAGTTCAGGTAAAGTAATGTACTGTAAGGTACTTTATTATCATTGTTTACAATACAAGACATTTAGTGTGCCAACTGTCAGACAGCAACAAGGACAGTTAGACGTAAGACTCTAAAAGAACTGACACCATAAAAATATATACAAGATTGAATTAGTTAATGAAATGTATAATGAGATATAACATAAAACCATTAGAAACATATTGTACATCGTATATGGTGAACTGTACAAGACAAGGCACAGACAACAGGGATTGATCTTAACTTTTTTGTTTGTATCTTCCATAAACAGGCTTTAACAATCAGCAAAATCCTGAAGTATTCTACAATATATATTTGAAGAAGGTGTGGAGAGGTTGTGTAACGAGGCAAAGAACAAACCATCATTATGAGGATGAAAGAAAGTGTCTGTCAATGTTTGTGTCAAACATACTCAAGCAAGTGCCATCATTCCCCTGACCTGTCCTGGTCTGACAGCAGACCCACTCATAACCAGCGCTGCCGGGGCTCCATGTTTGATTGATAACGCCTGCATGAAATTCAGAAGGTGTCGAGCCGCCTCCTTCTGGTGAAGACGGAGTCAGAGAAAATGAAATCGATCAGGTTTTGTGGAGACAAGTCGCTCCAACCGCCTCTATCGCACTTTTGTCAATAGGCCTCTACCTTTATTGATCCTGAGCGAGAAAACTTCTGCTGGCATTCTCACCGGTCTAACTGATTAAACTGCTGCAGAAAACAAATGATAGATTTGATTAGAGGAGAAAAACGCTGAGGTTTTAAAGCAACCAGTCAGTAAGATAAGAGATCTCTTATTTATGACTCATGGGTAGAGAAAGACTCTTCTGATGCCAAAGGTGTAAATTCAGGGACAGACTCAGATTCTGCATAAACACATTGGTGGGAAGCTTTTCTCTTGGAAACCTCTCAGCTATTTTAATATAGCTTTACTAATATTAGGCAAAGAATAATTCCTTGTATTACAGGATCAGGTACAAAATGTTTAAGATGGAGGCTAGGACCCGGATTGAGAAATGCACATAGATTTACATAAAGAACATGTTTATAATTCTAAATGATGAGGCATCTTCAGTTCTAGTAACTGAATAAAAGATAGATGAAGGAAAGTTAGTCATGTTTAGATGAAAACTGATTATCTAGTGGACCATTCAGATACTTCACACTTGCCCACATCACATGCTGCTGGAGGTTTTGTGCTGGTTTTCATATTTTGTGCACACACTAACTCTCTAAAAGTTATTTTCCTGTTACATTTCTCATAAAAAACAGTGAGCTGGTGATTAAGAAAACACAGCATGTTTGTGTGTAGAATGACTACGTTGTTATTAGGTGAAGAAGGGGATTCGTCATCCCTGTGGGTGAGTACTTTAAATAGTGTAAGAAGTGGCAGACTTAATTTTCCCAAGCACAATTACACACATCACCTCTCTCCTGAGACATCAGGAAAAATCAGAGGAGGTAGAAAATAGTCTTAATAAAACTTTTTTTTAATCCTCTACCTTTTTTTGACTGGTTTATGCTGCATGGTGATTGGAGTCATGTTACACTGGTTTAATGAAACAGTGAGTTAAAATCTGTGACCATAAACTTCTCACAAAGAATAAAACACATTATGGTTTTCTAAATAATTTTTAATAGATACAAAATATTGACAAGCAGCAGACCGTTTGTGGTAGTTTAAGATGTTCCCTTGTTCAGTGAAGATGATGTGTTTCTAGATAAACTACATCCACACACACACAAACACACACACACAGACACACACAGACACACACACACACACATGCTTTGGAATAGTCTTCCTGATAGTGTTCGGGGCTCAGACACACTGAGTTTAAATGTAGATTAAAAACACATCTCTTTAGTCAGGTGTACACATAATACATCCCATAATATTGTGCTCTGTTTGTTTTTGTTACATTCATTCATTCATTCATTTTCTACCGCTTATCCGAACTACCTCGGGTCACGGGGAGCCTGTGCCTATCTCAGGCATCATCGGGCATGAAGGCAGGATACACCCTGGACGGAGTGCCAACCCATCGCAGGGCACACACACTCTCATTCACTCACGCAATCACACACTATGGACAATTTAATTTTCCAGAAATGCCAATCAACCTACCATGCATGTCTTTGGATCGGGGGAGGAAACCGGAGTACCCGGAGGAAACCCCCGAGGCAAGGGGAGAACATGCAAACTCCACACACACAAGGCGGAGGCGGGAATCGAACCCCCAACCCTGGAGGTGTGAGGCGAATGTGCTAACCACTAAGCCACCGTGCCCCCGCTCTATTACATCAGACTTGCAAATATTATGAATAGCAGCTACGCTAATTCCTCTCCACTGCTTCTCTGTTTCTACCCATCCCGAGGCATCCATAAATTGTACCAGCTCCAATCTTCTTCCGTGCGATAAAGATTTTGGACCTCCACTGAGATGAGGCTGACTCTGTGAGAATCCTGAGGCATCTAGAGATCTACCAGCTCCAATTAGACTCTGTTATACTAAAGAGGAGATGTGAACTCCATGTGATCCTTTGCATCAATACAACATTTGTCAGACTGTATATTTATAATCACACCCTCCAGTGTCACCCATATGAGGATGAGGTTCCCCTTTGAGTCTGGTTCCTCTCAAGGTTTCTTCCTTTACCAATTTAAGGGAGTTTTTCCTCCCCACAGTCACCTGAATCACCTCAGACTTGCTCATCGGGGATAAATACAAACACATTTAAATATATCTAACATTAATCTTTAATTTTTGTATCATATTAATCTTTATATTAACCTTTTGTTCTATGTTTATGTTCTGTAAAGCTGCTTTAAGACAATGTCAATGTACTGTAAAAAGCTCTATACAAATAAACTTGAACACACCTGAAACTACAGTAAACTTCAGGCTTGTTCTCAGCTTTTACATAAAACATTACATGCACATTTATTTCTGAGGTACAGTCCACTCCATAAACCCACTTTTCCTTAGGCACTTAGACTTTACCTTTATTTGCAGTAAATTATCAGATTTAATTTATTTGATATAAAATAAGAAATTTGATGCAGCAGAGTATTTATTTTTAAATAGCTTCATTTGAAACCCAGTCAGCCGTCACATTCATCACTGTTTCCCTTCACAGCGACAGCATGATTCCTGTCCCACAGTTTCCATGTAACAGTCTCTCCTGGACCTCCTGATTTGGCAATTGCAGGAATTAAAGCAAAATCATGCAAACTCCATGATATTCTATACTCCATGAATAAATAGAATTTTTGAAAAATGTAGTTTTCCATCTAAAGCACAAAAAGCCCAAATTTGCAAATTTTGAAACACAGCAGCAGAAACATCAAACATTTTTGGCCAAAACAATCACAAATAAAATTCTAGAGGGACTGTTTTTCTGGAGTTAGATAGACTGTTCCTTCTCATGATTATGCAACATCTAGAAAGGCAAAGTAATCATAGTACCTTAGATTAGTCAAAGAGCAATTAGAAATGATCACTGGCCAGTCAAAAGGAGATGATTATTTATCTCAACATAACAGAATTTCAAATGACTTGTGAATGAGTTTGTGTATATATATATATATATATATATATATATATATATATATATATATATATATATATATATATATATACAGTATATAGTGAGTTTCTGTCTGCTGGGAAAATGCTACTTGAAGTAAATTTTCCTGGAATGTGGCAGTGAGTAAACCCTGGGTTTGATGTAAGAGCTAGTTTTGTGGTAAGGTACCGCATGCTGTACAGGAATGATGTATGATCCTGCGGCTGGATGATGTGTTTGTTTGTTCAGCGCACACGTGAGAAGAATCTCACTGGGCCAGGATGCTATTAGGACCCAAGCTCACAGTCTTATCTCATCTGATAAGACACACACTGAGCAAGAAAGTGCTTCCTCTCAAATACAGCGCAGACAGAGGAGAGTGGAGAGATAGAGGAGTGGAGAAGAAAGGAGGAGTGGAGTGTCCTAGAAGATAGGACAGGTGAAGGAGAAAGTCAACTCCAATCTCTGGATAGTGAAATGCTTGATACAATCATTGAGGCTGTTGACTGTCTATAATGTCTCAGAGCGTCAGTTTTTAAACCTGGTTCAGCAGACAGGCGCTAGAGGAAAAGTGTGTTCATGTACTTGATGACACTGCAGGATGTGTGTGAAAGATAAGTGCGAGTATTTTAAAAAATAAGTGAATTATTAATCTTGTGGTGAACTCATTTAGAGATAAAATGATTCAATGTCTAAATAGCCTTCAGTACTATCTGTTTGGAGCATAATAGGTTCTTTTTAACTTAAACTCATAAATCAATGTACCCAATTTCATATCTGAACCTGGGTGAGGCTTATCGCAGACCTCCAGTGGTGCTGGGGAATCAAACTACCTTAGGAATGGAGTTGACTCAGACTGCTCCCAGTCTGAAACTCTTCTGTAAGTTATTTGACTCGATTGATGCTACGTGTGAACAGAGTGCAAAATACAGACAAGTGAGGAGGATGTATTTTCATCCAGGTGCTCAATTTATTGTTTACCAGATTTATACAGAGTTGAAAACTGGACAAACTGGACTGACCTTTGTTGCAGTCAAAGAGGACAACTATTTATTTTTTCTGTGTATAGTGAAGATCTAGAATCTTGAAGTTTTTCTGTGCACTAATTTCTGCTAGTTTTTAGCTTGCATTATATTACCACCTATCGTGCGATGAAGATTTTGGACCTCCACTGAGATGAGGCCGACTCTGAGGACTCTGAGAATCCTGATGCATCTAGAGATCTACCAGCTCCAGTCAGACTCATACTAAAAATGAGATGTGAACTCCATGTGATCTTCTGCATCTATACAACATTTATCAGACTGTATAATGAGGATGAGGTTCCCCTCTGAGTCTGGTTCCTCTCAAGGTTTCTTCCTTTAAAATTTTTCAAAAAACTTTAAAAAGTTTTTCCTCCCCACAGTCACCTGAGTCACCTCAGACTTGCTCATTGGGGATAAATACACATACACATTGTGAACTAAATATATCTAATATTAATCTTGAATTTTGCATTCTATTCATCTTTATATTAACCTTTTGTTCTATGTTTATGTTCTGTAAAGCTGCTTTGAGACAATGTCTATTATAAAATGCGCTATACAAATAAACTTGAATTGATTTTAATTGAATTGTAATGTCCACGCTTGTGCAGCCTTCTCCTGGAAGTTTATCCTGTGCATCTACAGTACATATAATGATTCCACTAACTCTGTGATGCTGCTTGTCTTCAGCTTGGTATCCGTTTAAGTTTGGTCCAGTTCAGCTGTTTGGGACTAATGGGAAATGACAGAAGCGCTAAGTAGTGGGGCAGCTTGCACAGATGTCAGTGACGGTTTCACTTAAT
The DNA here is from genome assembly GCF_030014155.1 of Tachysurus vachellii. Taxonomy (NCBI): domain Eukaryota; kingdom Metazoa; phylum Chordata; class Actinopteri; order Siluriformes; family Bagridae; genus Tachysurus; species Tachysurus vachellii. The sequence continues at coordinate 18,845,619 of NC_083460.1, forward strand.
TTCAGAGCAGGCAAAAGAGAATCTGACAGATTAAATTACTAAAATGAATTAGCAAAAGATGCAGCTGGCTTAGGGTCACGTTAGCTGGCTCACATTTTTGTCACAATGTGGATTAAAAATCTACCCACAAATTCTAGGCAATTCACTACAGCATCCATCAATGTGGGTTATGTCCAACATGTGTGCATGATTCTCTGTTCTCAGAAGATTTACATTTTTCTACAAACCATTCAGGACACAGTCCTGACAGACATATCACAAAAAGCTATATAACCGCTGCTGATCCTCTGACTGAATTAAGCCATACACTATGATGATGATCCAATGTCTAGAATTAACAATATGCAGTGGTGGTCATCCTGAAGAAGATGAAACTGTAGCATCATAAAAACAACACCAACATGAAAGTTTACAATATCTGTAACAAAACAAAAGCCACATTATTATACTGCACTAACATAGTGCATAAAGGGAGTCCATCTGTTTGAAAAATTAACTAAATCTATTTTCAGGTCACTTTTCTCTGTGTGATAATTCTCCAGCTTTTTTTAAGCCCACTGTACATTTATAGTACATTTGTTTCGTAAAAAAATGAAAGCACACACATTACATGTAGAGGCACAGGGCTTGGTTTGAAACAGCATGGTTCTTGCAGCTGGAATGACCTTGGTTTTTCTCAGGAGGTCTCTGTGTTGCATAAGTTGTTTTCTCATCGGCAGAATAGTCACATGTCTGTGTCTCCATCATAGGCCAGTGCTAAAGCCCTTTGGGTCCTGCTGGAGTTTGGGTCATCCTTAGGGTTTTTGCTAGTAGAATACACGCACACACACACACACACACACACACACACACACACACACACACACACACACACACACACACACAACAGGAAACGATATCTCATACACTTCCAATTTCCACCACAAGAGGGCAGCACTTTACTAGTAAATTATCCGTCTGATTCTGTGACAGTGCGGTTTAATTTTTAAGTATTTTATTACCACATTAAGTTTTTTAACCTATTTATGACGTCATGAAAAACTTTTACGTTTTAAGCTTCATGCCATCGCAGTTAAATTGATGGCTCTTATAAATAACTTTAGTGTAGCTGTGTTAATATATCCAAGATTGTGTTAGAATTTTCTGTGCTATTTGTTAGAATAGTATTATTTGTGCATATTTATGTCATCTTTATGTCTTATTTGTTGGTTTGTCATTAATTTTGTTTTGTTAGTTTTTATCCTGGTGAAATAAAGCTTATTACTACTTTAGGAGAAAACGTCTACATGGCACCTAAATAAGCTGTTCATCACAACACAGTAAATGTACACACATGTATAAAGACTCTTAGATTCCAATTGAAATGAATTTCAATAACGTTAGAGATTGAGCAGAAAAGATGATAAACTACAGATTAAATGTAAAATAATAATTAAGCGAGATAAAGATTCTGAAAACAAACTAACATATTTCCAATATCTTCTAAATGAATTTTAAATTCCTGGATAGATAAAAACTTTGATAAGTGTCTCACACTCATTCACACACGCCCTTAGACACTTATTCACATTTTGTGCCTTTTTTCTGGTCTCGATAAACAGTGCTTTATTATTTAACCCCCTTTCGCCACTACACTAGAATTCCATACTGCATTAATTATTTTATTGTCATAAGTCTGATCTAAAATGAGTCAAATGAATAAAATGAATCAGACTTCATCTAAAATGTTATCTTTCCAAGTGAGATGTGTGTTTTTCCCTCTGTTAATTTATACTGATCTTTAGTAGTTGAAGGAAAACACCTTCACATTTTAGATAATTATGAACAAGTTCTTGGGGCTGAATTGGGTTTGAGATCAACATTAAATTTGAAGAAAAAAAAGGTTTTTATAACTTTATAACTTTTCTATGAATATTTTGCCCTTATTAGGCTAGATAAAACCAGAAGTGTTTATAGATGTAAGTTTATAGATGTAATGTTGACTTTCATATTAACACCACTGTGGAGTGAAACATGATAGAGACATTCAATGAACAACATGAACACAACAAAACAGGAGCAAAGTATTTTTGGCCTCTGGGAAAAAGAATTAAGATCATCATTACAGTCTACAAGCACTGGTAACACTACAGACTGTGAATACTGACATATTACACTTACCACAGTAGAAAGGACATTGTGATGATGAGTAGGATCATGATGAATCCACCTGCCATTAACCCGTACACCCACAGCCTGACCTGTCCATCTGGTGATTAACAGAGAAGGCAGCTTCATAACAATGACTCACCTTCTGATCTGTAAATAGCTGAAATTAAGAAAAACTAGAACAGTAAATAAGAACTATTGCATTAATATAAGGAGATAAATGAGGCTTTTTCACCCGGTCCGAGTGGCTGTAGAGTCCAGGCTCTACTCTCATTCTGCTTGTGTAAGCGCCTCAGACGACCACCACTTCTGTTTGCTTTCTTAAAATCTGACTCTGGGGTTTTCATACAGTAATCTAAAAAGCCACTAGAAGTCATGACCTCAGTAAAGCCCTTCTCACAGCCACACATGCCACTCTGAAAGAAAGAAAGAAAGAAAGAAAGAAAGGAGTGATGTGTTGTCATCAGCCATTAACCCTGTGTTTTTAACCCTGTCACACTTTTTTGAAGTGTCAAGTATGGTAAGAATGCTCGACTATCCAGTGTATCGACAATACACATATTCCTCATATTATCTCAGTGAGTTATTCCTCACCACCATCGCCTCAGCTTGATTAGGGATAGATGTTAGAGATAAATAATAATTACATTTAAATTAAATGTTTATTCTGTTTGTATACTTCTGTAAAGCTGTTAAGACAATATAAATTTGTTAAAAGCGTTATACAAACAAACTGAATTTGAAATAGAATAATTTATCTTAACATATTATTTTCTTTGTGAAACCTTTTGACATCTTGTTCCACATCATTATTTGTGTCGTTATACTAATATGTAAAGTGACAAATCTGTCACAGTGCCACAGAACTGGTTACCTGTGTACAGAAGGAGAAAGGCTTGGTACATGCTGGAGTGCACTGACGCACAGTAGAGGGTTTAGTCTGAAGAAAACACCCTCCTAACAAGAGAAATACATGACCATAATCATTCATTCCTTCATCTACATTAAATCAGGGCTACAAACACAGGAGTGTATAGAACTGTAATATGGACTGTAAAACAATGCACCACCCCCTCATAGGAAATACATACAGTCCTCATTATATTCTTTGAAGTGTTAATGAAATAAGAAGGAGCCCAATATGATGCTGCCACAATGTTTATATTATATCAGTAAGCTCACATGTATCATCCACAGTAAAAGCTTATTTTCACTATATGAAGTACTTTAATAATGTGTAAATGGCATTACTACCAGTGACATTAACCCCGTCAGAGCGCTGGCACCACACTGCTCTTTGATTTTCTTTCCATTCACCTGTGACCCACTCATAACTGAGACAGGTTCCTCCTGCAAATAGACACAACAAACACACAGACAGAAATGTCAGCAAGTACTGTATACACTACTTAACGAATGTATTTGTAACATCGCGGGTGCCTTTCAGGAAAATCCGCAGACATCAGCACACCTCTTTATAGTCTCTTGTTCATGTGACTATAATTAGCGCAACTCACAACTTTTCACAGCATTATTTAAGACCCTGGGTTTCAAAACAAATAGTCTGTGCCAGAGTAGTTTGGTAATATATAGCATAGTGGTCATTTCCCTGAGAGCCAGGAGTTAAAGCTTTAGGAGTCAGAAGTCAGTCTCAGTCTGGGGCTCTCCCCTCTTCTCCCTCGATCCAACCCCACCTCCACCAGGGCCTGCGGACATAGAGGGTGTCCCAAATGACTTCAGAGACCTCCAAGAGGTCTTCTCTAAGCAGAGGGCCCAGGCCCTGCCACCTGACCAGCCTTTTCCAGGGGCAGGCTCAATATATCAAAGATTATATATCCACATTATTAATATTTAGTGATACCATTTGGCCTAATGAATGCCTCGTTTCCCAATACCTTATTAACAAGGCCCTCAGGGAGACCATGAGCCACTATGCATTTGTGTACCTAGATGACACTCTCATCTTCAGCAGTTTGTTGAAAGAGCATATCATACAGGACCATTGGGTCCTACAGTGCCCTGACCAAGAAGCCTCTGGGTAAGTTTGTATGGACCATTGAAGCACAGGGGGCATTCGTGGCCTTGATGAAGAGGCTGATTTCGGTCCCAGTGCTTCAGATGCCTAGCCGAAATCAGCCAGGCGACTCAGAGGCCCAGTTCATAGTGGGCTTCAATGTTCCCAACATAGGAGTAGGGGCCGTCCTGTACCAGCGATCAGGATCTAAGAAAGAGCTGCACCCCTGTGCATACTTCTCTCATCGACTGATGACACCAGAAAGGAATTATGATGTAGGATCATGATCTCCTGGTGGTTAAATTGGCCCTGGAGGAGTGGAGGCACCCATTCCTCATCTAGATGGACCACAAGAACCTGACCTACATACAGCAGACCAAGCGACTGAACCCATGACAATCCAGATGGTCCCTGTTCTTTATCCGATTTGATTTTGTTATCTCTATCAAACCTGGTTCGAAGAACGCCAAATCAGGACCCTGAACCCCAAACAATAACTCCATCTTTTAGGACAGAGGCACCTTTATGTTGGAGTTTGGAGGGGGCAGCATGCCGGGCACTATGACATTAGCCCGACCCGGCCTTGAAGCACCCAATAGGAGCTATATAGCAACCCTATTTCGACAACAGGTTCTTGCCTGGGCCCACCCCTCACCTTTCGCTGGGCACCCAGGAGTAATGAAAACCTTGGAGTTCCTGCGGCGCTGGTTCTGGTGGCCCTCTCCTAGATTGAGATGTCTGGGCTTTCGTGGCTACCTGCCAGACATGTGCCCGTAACAAGGAGGCCCGGACGTGTCCACAGGGCTTTCACCGGCCCTTACCTATAATCTCATCCGTGGTCACACATCTACCTGGACTTCATTACTGGCCTGCCTCACTCCCAAGGAATTAATGTGATAATATTGGTAGTCTCACTCCTTCCTGCGCATGTCACCCTTCAAATGCCAGTTCGGCACTTTTTTGGTTTGCTGAGCAACAAACCACCCTTCAGACAGCTGCTCAGAGAGCATGCACGGCCAACTGTAAGAGATGTGCGGCACCCACACTCCGCCTAGGTCAGAGGGTCTGGCTGGCGACCAAAGACCTGCCCTTGTGGGTGGAGTCCAGGAATAGTGCATAGCACACCGAGAGGTAATATATAAGAGTAGGATTAAAAAGGTTTCAATTAAGTTCCAGGGTGGTAATTTGTATCAGAACGCATGCCTCCTTGCATCAAACCCTGTTTTGGCCATTTCCAGTTAACATAAGCACTCCACCTTTCCCTATTATTACTTTTAGTTGTATATATATACATACGTTGGCATGGTCGTGTTTCGTAGACTTGACTCGGACAGGAGGCCTTGTTCTCCAGAACCTGGACAATCACTGCTCTGGATCGAGCCTGGTGTCCCAACATCTCAAAGCTCCGACCGTCCAGACAAAGCAGCTGACACACACTCCATGGTGACCAGCTGGTCAGATGACAGTCTCCTGATGAGATGTGACAATTAAGCAAAGTGAGTCATGTTCAAAGTAAAATAAAAATTTCTTTAAATGAAATAAGGTGATTTTATTCCCATATGACACACCTCCTATGTCTTCACGTTACCAAGCATGGAGTATCTGTTTATTAACACAAATAATATTTAGACAGAGGCTATTTGCACCTGAGTTAAAAACAGTGTGCACCATGACTCCTACCTCACATTCATGCTTTACCATATAAAAGGATATAGTACAAAAATACTAGGTAATTAGCCATGTCTCAATATTTTATTGCACCTACATATTACTCAGTAGAATAAAGTTCTATGGACTTTAATAATTAACAGTTCCAGTTTTGTATTAATTAGTATAATATATTAATTAGTGGAATTTGCTAATAAAATTACATTAGAAATGTTTTTTAATGGTGAATGTTTAGAGCAGCGGTGTCCAATCTTATACGGAAAGGGCCGGTGTGGGTGCAGGTTTTCATTCCAGCCAAGCAGAAGCCAGAGTCTATACTAAAAGCCAAGAACAACTGATTAAACAGGTGGAATCAGGTGTGGCTTCTGCTTGGTTGGAATGAAAACCTGCACCCACACCGGCCTTTTGTGGATAAAATTGGACACCGCTGATTTAAAGGTACCCAATTTTGACTATTAAATCACAATATAAATAAAAGAGTTCATTTTTAACTCCCAACATTAATCTTGGTTCCATAACTCTGCAAATACTAACAAAAAAGCCAATCTATGTGAGGGCTAATCATTTTTGATCTAAGATGATTAGCAAGTTTACTAATGATCTTAACAATACAAGGTTAATTTAATATAAGCCAGCTTTAACTAATGTAACTTGCCTACTGGTTTACGATATAATAAGAAAGGTTTAGCTAGTTATTCTTATTATTGTTTTTAAATATGATGTGCAGCCTAAGATGACCTCCTGGTGAAGAGGAAAGATCAACAAACTGAGCAGCTGGTAAAACTGTTGTGTTAAGGTTTGCTTTCTCTTGTAGTTAACAGGGCTAAAAAAATTTACATTCTGTTAAAATATGAACAACTCTTCTTTTTGGTGTTAATGATGCAAATATTTGTACTGTGTGGCCTTCTATGTGCTAAAAATAAGAACTATATACTGTTACACATATGAAAACCCAACGGCCTTTTTTCCCCCAGGATAATTGTGTAGGTAGTGAGAGGTAGTAGGGTTTTTTTACCTGGACATGGGATGGAGCAGGGCTGCTGTAGTTCAGTCATCATTGCTTTACTTAGTCCGTTCTCCACACAGTGCTCCCCCTGCACTGATTTGGGTTGAGGAGGACCAGAGAGAGAACCCCAGTGCACCACACATGACATATTTCTCTCCTTCACCCCGTCACCACACTCCGCACCCTCAATATGTACACACAAGCAGGTTTATTATGATTAAGGTATTATGATATATGCGAAGTTGTTATCTGGACAGTATATTGAAGGAGTGCATTATTCTTTGGATAATTAAGGTTTCTTAGTAGGTATGTATCTTTTACCAAGAAAGGTGCTTATAATAATCTACCTTTTAAGACTTAATTTAACGACAATTATGGTTCAATCAAAACTTTTTTATAAAATCCACATTTCCAGGTGAAAGTCATTAATGTCTACTCCCTTTTTTTTGGTAGAGTGTACTTGAAACTCTTTGTGGATGTCAGATCTACTCTTCTAGGATAGATTCACCCTGTGGCACATTATCGCTCAGGCACTGAAAATATTTCATCACTGACACATCAGTTTACATCCTGAGTTATAGAAGTATTTACTGACACATTCTGCTTTATTTTAAATATGCTATTTTCTCATTTTGGACCTTTAAGACTGCATTGGTGTCATATGAGATTAGAACGGGAAAGATTTATTAGGTATATCTACCTGGCTATTGAATATCTATTCTTTCAAACTTAAAAGAATAATTCCAGTCTCTGTTCATGTCTCATCAAAAGTTTTTGGTAAATTCATGAATAAGTCACTTTTAATTTCCAGGTTTCACACAGCCACAGATGGTAAGACAACAGTTAAGTAACAGTTAAGCTTCTCGTGTGACTCCCATAACAGTGCTGAAGAGAAGGCACCGCTTCAGCACCTAAGTTAGTACTGAAAGTGCTGCTGTGAGGCAGAGCTGGGGCAACACCATCAGACCAATCAGAACCGCCGTGGTTTCCTCCAGTAGAAGAGGAAAGAGCCAAGCAATTCCAGGCTCTGCTTAGAGGTATTGTTGGCTATTTAGCCAAAACTAGCTTGTTTTGTGTGCTGTCTCTCTTTCTTACAGAGAGCCATGAGAAGCATGGCTACACCTAGCAAGGCTAAGTTCATGCTGCTACTGCACTGCTACTTCCCCTAGTGCAGTCTCGCATACTCCACCTCCCCATCGAGGTCATGGACTTCACTAACAGACCTCCTTCACCGGCCTCCATCACTTCACGCAGGACAGCAGCTTAAGTTACATGTCTTCTTCTCACTACTCTTTCACTCCTTTACTTTCTTCTTCTTTATTCCATTGTAAATTAACTGCTCAAACTTTTAATACTTCAGATACTTCAAATCTGAAAAAGTGATCTCCTGGGGTTTTCACACAGAACATGTTTTAGTTTAAAGTGTGGCAGAAGCACTTAAAAAATATAAAACATCCAGTGAGTGGCAGATCTACAGTACAGCATCTTTTTCCATGTTTTTGTAACTGAAATCACATTTTTCCTCATGTAGGATGTAACCGAAACTCTTGACCTGTATCTGTAATTACATATTTTGCTGATGGGATGACTGCATGAACGAGCAAGCAAATAGTTTAATTATCAATAAATTAGTTAAATTGTATGCTGTCTGTAAGTGTGTACTTGTGTGTAAACTGTACAACAGGAACAGCATTGCTACCTCCACATTGCAGGAGCTCCAGTCTCCCAGCATCCAGCTGTAACATGGCTGAATGGGACATGGTTTTGTTTGAGAGAGCTGAGAGGGGCAGGGCCTTCCACTGTCTCCTGCCTGATGCACAACTAATCTGGATCGTGTCATCTGACCTGACACACACACACACACTCGTTATATTCCCAGGAGCAACAGCATTATTTATGCAGTTAACTGTAATAAGCACCAGGAGCAGAGTTCCCTGCTGAATGAAGACGTGTTAAATTAACACATAATGAACTGATACTTTAGAGGATTACGACTCTGAAAGGCTTATGAGTGACCTTTTAATGAGCTCTGATCACATAGTGAGCAACAGAGATCTGAAGTGATCTGATAATTATGCTTTAACACGATACAATTTATAAGTTTCTTTAAATCTTTGTGCATACTATATATTTATATTCAGAAGAATAGGCTATGACTGACTAGCTATAACTCCCAGAACAAACATTACACAATCATTAGATAAAATATAGGTAAGTCTTTAACTTGTTCTGTGGTTATGATCCTGCATCATAACCACAGAATAAATCATGAGTTGCCATGACAGCTTATGTCCAGCGATATGAGAGTGACATGCATCCGCTATTGGGAATTGCCATAATAATATTTGATGCCATCACAGCTTACATGTTATACTGCTAATATTATATGTACTCTCTTGATCATATTAGTCAGTTTAATGACAAATGACAGGCAATGCTCTTTTCTGATTGGCTGGGAAGTCAATTAATGTCTTAGTTTCTTAAGGAATTCAAGTCCTTATTATTTTGCTTATATTTGGTTAAAAATGTTAGTGCTTCTGACACTTATTTTCTAGCATACTGAAATGTAACCCAAGACAGTAAGCATGAAAAACAGCTTGGACTTGACTTATATTTATGAACAGTAGGGGAGAAAAGTTTATTTTACAAAGTAAAAAGTTAAATAAATGAAATAAACTAAAACAGATGGAAATGTTTTAATCAGAAGTGACAAGAACAGAAGCACTTAACATTCTTCAATAATGTGACATCTGTATTAAAAAAAATCTACTGATGTGGATGTGGATGTAAAATCAGGTAAATAAAATAACACAGTTGATGTTTTCAATTAGAAATGAAACATATAGAAAGCCTTCGAAGACGCTTGAATCTGAAATTTGAAAAATTCAAGTTCAACTAGAAATTTCACACTTCTAATTTAGAGTCTGGGGTCAGCATGGATTTTTCCACAGAGTTTCCCCTAAAGAAGAGTGTAATGGGTGCTGAGACGGATCCATACGTGGTATATCATGGAATATTAATGAAGAAAAACCAGCAGATAAATCCAAAACTATAGGAAGAGACAACAAGACGAAACACAAGGCAGGCAAAAGTTTCAGCAACAATCAAATCAGTCCGTGAAGCAAACAAATCCGACAATGGCAAAAACAAAGAAATGTGTGTGTCTCCTGTGCTTGGCTTGTACATGTCGTTGGCAAATCGCCCTCTGGAAACATGTGTTGGTGCTCTCCCAGAGCTCGTTGCACCAGGTGAAACCAGTCGTCTACCGCCAGGAAGTCATATGGCTCCCCAGACCGTGAAAATAGGGCTGGCCTAGAATGCACTGAAAAGGTGTGAGGCTGATGGAGGCTCAGGTAAGGGAGTGCTGTTATCCACCGCTGTGGTCCTCAAGGGGATTGGGCAGGGAATAGTTCCTCAATGAGCGGGTGGTGGATAATGTTGACAGTTGACCCAGAGTCTATTAGGGCTGAGACAAGATGAACAGTACCACCATAATAAATCAGCACAGGTATTTGGAAGCTCGAGGGAGTGGCAGGAAAGCTCACCTTGGATGAAAGAACAGCAGAGTTTTTGGATTTTGGAGCAGATGGAACAGTGCTGTCTGTGTTGGGGTTCTTCCAGGGGGACCCGGGTGCATCCAATTTGCATGTGTTCCTGTGTTCCAAGATATGGGTGCACACGGTTGATGCAAGCATGGAGAGGCTGATTTTGGATAAAATTTCTCCAGTCAAATGGCTGTGGTAACGTATTGTGACAGTGAGATTCTTGTTGTGGTAGGCAAGCTCAGCCTGCAGGGAGGGGTTGAGACTGGAAGAATCCTGATTGCAGAGATGGATCCATATGCAGTATAGCAAAGGATCTTTAATAAAGAAAACCTGACAGATAAATCCTAAACAGTAGCAAGAGAAGTCAAAAAGTTTACAAAGCTGTAAAAGAATCTGCTTGGGCACAGAATTTCTCACTGAAGCGAAATCATGAGACAGACAGTTATTCAAAGTGCTCATGTACTGTATTTATTCAGCTCAGGCTGACTGTTTGAGAGACTAGGTCAGAGAGAATAGATTAAAATGGTTTGGACATGTGAAGAAAAGGGAGATTGATTATGTTGGTAGAAGGATGGAGGTAAGGATTACCTGGATTAATTGTTAAACCTGGTTAAACTATGAGCAGAGTGAAACACGAATCAAGTAAACAGGGGAATTATTTCAAGTGTGAAAAGATCTTTTTTTTTTCATTTATTTAAATGATGGTAATTTACACCAGCCAAAGCATCAGAACAGAATGAATTGCTTTATTGTCATCTGTGATTTTCTATTTTTGGTAATAATTCAATCATTATCTTGGCTATTTATAGATTTTTTTTATACTAAAGCATTGTTGAATTCTCAAATCCGATTGGTCAGAAGGTGTTTATCAGTTTTTATAACAACTCTAACAGTATTACATAAATAAAGTTTGATTTATTTAATTACTTTGCGCTCCACAGGTGTGTGAGCACTCGGACCAGAGTGACCAGTCAGACAGCAGGCAGTCAACAGGACAGCCGACTTCACATGGAGCAGACAACTTCCCTCGTGAAGGACCCCACTGGTGTTAGATCACAGATAAGGACTGAATCGATCAGTGTTTAACATTTCTCAAATCGACACAGATGACAGAGTATTATGGAAGAACAGAATAATGGTAAAACCATGTTCATGTGTTCGTCACCTCCTTGCACATGCTGAGTTCTACGAGCTTTCCTTTTCCATCAATGCAGTTCAGCAGGCGCGTCTTCGTTCCTTGGCCACATACTGCATTGTCACTGAGCCGACAACTGCTCCAGTCTTTGAAACATTTATGAAGTTACATTATTACATGCTTATAAAGATATTTATATCATGATCAACTGAAACAAATTTATTTCTTAGAAAATTAATAAATTCTACTTATTTTGTTCCTAATCGATGGTGTTATCATAATAAACAGCATTTCACTGCATGTCGTACCCTGTATGTATGTGCATGTGACAAATAAAATTTGATTTGATAAATTAGATGAAAATACTGACAGCTATTCTGAGCTAATTCTGTTACACAAGTTGGTATTGCCCAACTACTGCCTCCCAGTGCCGGTGTTGACCGTGACCGTGAGAACAGATCACAGAAAGCTTTAAAAATGAAGAGGAGGAGCTGCTTTTCATTTCAGGTCAGAGAGGGAGGGTGAAAAAGAAACATACTTAGAGCTAGCTAGGATAATCTTGTTAATGACACTGTGTATTGTAGCTAGTTATCTAATTTATTAAAATTCTGCCATAACTATTAATATAATTAGTGACAAAACACTAATTATAAAGATTTTTACTATATAGTATTTTATAGTAAACATATATTTTGTTATCTTAAATGTTATTTTAATAGTTCCTATTATTATCCTTAACAACGAGGTTGTTCACTCTGGACATCAGGTTGCTCTGTTCTGGACATCAGGTTGCTCTGTTGTCTGTAGACAGATGGCTCACTTCTGCTTTATGTATCTGAACATTATGAGGTGACGTAAAGCTTCGACAGAATCATCACATCCAATGAGAACATCCCCTGTCAGGGTCATGACTGGACATTCGCTGCTGGTACTCTAGTGTATGTTTTGTATTATGTCATGTGCTATTGTCTGGTTCATGTTCACATGTCCTTGTCTCCCCCTAGCCTTAATTCCTTCCCACCTCCGCACGCCTGTCCCTTAAACGCCTTAATTGTGTCCGCTGTCCATTCCTGTCGTTTTGCAGCATAGAATCCTTGTCTTTGAGTTTACATGTCAGTTTGGTGCCTCCAGTGTCGGTGATATCTGTTTGGTTATGTTAATAAATCATGGTTGTGGTTATCCCTGCACCTGGGTCTGGATATTTGCCCTGTTACAGGTATCCCCTCACTGACATACTTACAATTTCACTATTTTCACTTAGTTTGTGTATTTTAGACATTTCTGTTGTCTGTGAACATTTTTCATAGATATGCTTTGGACATAGATAGATAGATAGACAGACAGACAGACAGACAGACAGACAGACAGACAGATAGTTAGGCGCTACCAGCCGGCTTTTCTGTGTATTCCTCATGATTCTTGCTTTGCCATTTCCTATTGTTCTTCCTTCCCATCATGTCACCTGTTCCACATCTGATCCTAATGTTCTGCCCTATATATATTAGGCTTTTTGTATCTCTCTTTGTCAGTCATTGTTTCATGTTTGTGAGGCATGGTTTGATGTTTCGGGTTTGCATGTTTTTGTTATGTTTGATTAACCGTGCCGCATGTGACTTGTGTTAGATTTAAGTCTTCTTGTAGTCCATTTTGCTCATTTAAGCCGTGTTTCAAATAATCCTGCATTTGGGTCTGATTCTCTGATCGTGGGTGATAGTGACTAGCATGTAGATACAGAGTCCCCACCCGTTATAGACATTATGCAGTGGAATGGCAGATATAACAAAAGTTTTTTTCCCTATCTATTTATTTACTTTTTTAAATTTAGTTTAAAAATAAGAGTAAACCCTCATTCATGTCACTCCACATTGTTCAAACCAAATGGTGGTTTGCTCTATAACAAATGTCTATAACACTAGCAATGTTAGTAAGAACAGTGTGTTTGTGCGTTTTTGTGTATAAGTACCTGAATAAGCATAGGAGTAGGAGACACAGGTAGTGTTGGTACAGGACTGTGTCTGATTCAACTCAGGACAGGTGTGTCCACTTCCTGGCATCCTCAGCACTCTTTTACTCCTCCATCTAAATTCCTTCTCATTACAGCTCTACACACACACACACACACACACACACACACACACACACACACAGCTACTAATTGCTATGCTAAACCTTAACCTCGGTAACCAAAAGAAACCTTTCCAGCTCTTTAAGTTTTCAGAAACACTTATAAAATAAGTCGTCAGTCCCTCACTCACCATAGGACATTCAGTCCACAGGCTCCATTCTGATGTGACACACTGGCCAGGGCAAGGCAGGTAGCAGGCTTGTGCTGCGATCGGCCGAACAAACTGGCGACATAAAGAGTCACTCACACTGCTGCGCCGTTCCTCTTCTTTCCTCACACACCTGCAGTACAAATCCTATAATGCACTGGATGATTTCTACAACTTTCATTATTCATTAGGCAGAAAGACAACAAAGAAACATTCATAGGATGAGTTGTTCCTCTTGTAGCAGTCAGGGAAGTGCTTCTTCTCTCTGAATGCAGAGACATAAAGGGAGAGCTTCTTTCCACAGACCATTCAGTCCCTCAACCTCAACCAGACACGAGTGGAACTTGAACTTTTATGGACCTGTCTGCACATCGCCCACTACCTAAAGTGGATATACCTGCACTTTACTCATAATAGTCATTGTCACCAATATCTCACTTTGCCGCACAGCTCATGTATCAAGTCATGATCGCTTTCTTCTTTTTACATTTACTTTGTTTGCACTGCTACACATTTTGTTTTGATTCATTTCATGTCTCTGCCCCATATTTCCACCCATTGTTACCATGTTTTGAGTTTTGCCTTAGAATAATCTATCTATTTTAAGTCGCAGTCTTGAATTCCTCTCAAAGTTTCGTGTTATTTATGTTTAGTGCCTGTTAATACCAATGCTATGTTTTGCTTACTCTATCTTGACCACAGTTCTCTTCCCAGTTCTTGTTCTTCTGTATTTTTTCACTTGCCTGTTTGTTAATCTCCTGACCTCTGCCTGTTTTTTGGTTTTAGAATTTTCCTCACGTTTTTGCCTGATTGGATTATTATGGATACTAAATTTTGTCCACATCTATGCCTCCTTCGTGACAGTCACACTGTCATCATATCATTTTATTCATTTTATATCAGCAATACAATCTCTCTACTCATTACACTTTCTTACCTGTAGAGTTACATACTATTTTATAAAAGGAAGCCTGTCATGTTAAATAAGTCTCAATGTCATAGATTTTGTAGCCCAGTTGTAACCCAAGTCCTTGTGAATACTGTGACTTTGTACTCATCAATCTATTTGTCAGTCTTATATCCTGCTCTCCATTTTAAAGAGAGATTTATGAGCCCATCTATTCATATGACATTGGCAGGATGTCTCCAGTCTTTCTTATTTTTATTTAAAGAGCTGAATTTCAATCAGCTATAGCCATGTTTAAGAAAGTAACTTTCAAAGTCAGAGCACACACAGAATACCTCACTGATGAGTACAGGTTTAGCCTGAAGGGGCTGAGAACACTTTAAGCATCAGTGATGATGCAAGAAAAATCACAATTCACGACAAGTGTGGCATAGCAGTGAAGTGAGCCCACCTGATTCTCCGGGTCTGGATACCTTCTCCACATGATGGCTGGGTTTGTCTTGTGATGCTGATAGCACTGGGTGGGTTGATGACACACATGGACCATGGCTCAGCTTCCCAACTGTACTGATTGCACTCAGAGTAACAAGGCACTACCTCAGACACCTGGAAACGAAATCCATGATTAAATCGCACCGTCCTGGCTGAAAACACAGACACATACATTTGTATTTGTAACAGCAGCATGCATTTCTGAGTAGAATCACTAACCTGAGCCTTTGTAGATGTCCGTACAGAGATCCGAGAAGAAAGAAAGGGATAGAGAAAGTTTCCATTAATGACTATTTTGAACTTGTTCTCTTTCTTGATGACCCTGGGTCAGTGTTTTAAGGGTTTATTTATAAGAGTGAAACTAAGCTTGAAAAAATGTCTCCTGGTTCTAATAAAACATTAATGCAGTTCCATTTGCCCCGAAGGAGCACGGTTTAAAGGGCAGTAAGGCGCAGCATATAAACAGAAGAGACAGAAAAGAGATGCTGTTGGATGAAAGATCCAGAGAGACACTAACTTATTTAGACTTGCTTTACCACAAAAGCACTTTGGAAACTTCAGGTACACATAACAGGGTCGAATAGAAACAGCTTGAACCTAAGGTACCAAGAACTGAATTTTCACACCACATTCTCTTCTGTGGTTCCCTTTCATAGTCACACAGATGTTATATGGTTGAAAGTGCTGTTTTATTTTTATCTAAGCATAAGCAGAAGCCATTTTTATTTCCTTTCTCCTTCACTTGCTATTTTCACAGGACACATCAGTGTTGATGCAGGTCTCGTAGCACAATGAGAAACACTTAAAATCTGTCAGCAAAGTGGAATTTTTAGACCAATGTGATACAGTCATATGCAAAAGTTGAGGCACCCCCAACAATTTTCAGGATTTTCATTTATAAATATTTGGGTGTTTGGATCAGCAAATTCATTTTGATCTATCAAATAACTGAAAGACACAGTAATATTTCAGTAGTGAAATGAGGTTTATTGGATTAACAGAAAATGCACAATATGCATCAAAACGAAATTAGGCAGGTGCATAAATTTGCTTTAGCCAGTATTTAGTTCTGGAGAGGTACCAAATGTGATTGTGTTTTCTTTCATTTGAATGCTTTTATGTGCTATCTGAAATAAATTATTTTGTAATTACAACCCGGTCTGATACCCGACTCAGCCATAACTGAACTTGTGTGTCTTTGGAGATTAATGTAAGGCTGAGTCCCCTGTAGTAGTACCCCCAGGGTGGTGCAGTTGGCTAATTTGACTTGCAGCCCAGAGTTAATATATTCCCCTTGAGCTGCCAAGAGTGAGGTGTTCAGGCATGCGTACCGCCACATTAGCAAAATCAGGAAACTAGTATGTGCAAGCAGGTCTTGAAGGGGCAAACTAAATAAAATCTCAATCTCTTGTTTTATGTAGCATGATGTTCCTGGAGAAACGTTGCACCACCACCGTTACCAGAATAAGCAGTTGATGAAGCAGTTAATGAAGATAAATGATGTAACTCATCACCAGTGTATACCGTTCATACATGGTTAGTCACCGGTCTAGTGAAACAGAGCCGCTCTGACCTAAACTCCTATTAACAATAATGCAAAATTTATCTGGAGCAGCGCTACTCTCACCTGATTTTTGACATTCAGCTTCGGACAGGGTCGTCCTCCATTAGAAGGCTTCTCTCTTAACCACCGAGCACGCACTTTCACTCCACCACCACAGGGGGCACTACATGAGGACCAGGTGGACCATTCACTCAGCCTGCAGTCGACAGGACACGGCACTGCACACGCTTCCTCTTCAACACCTGGAATCCCAGACCATTTTTAGCAGCCAATCAAAACACCTTAGTGCATCTTATTATTCAGTGACAAATTCCAAAGTCCAAAACACTGCAAAGAATTGCTTTCATTAACAGTTATGCAAGAGAACGATTTTTCAAAGAAAAGTTTCATAGATTTAGAGGTTAATTTAAATAGTTGAGCTTAAATTTATTCAAACAAATTATGTGTTTCACATAAACATTTATTAACTGCTGCATCTGGTGCCTCTTAGGCTTTTCCTTTCTTTTTGCACTACTGAGAAAATGCATAAAAATTCTTATCCCAGGTTATCACAAAAGCAGTATTAAAGATTAATACTGAAGATTTTTTCCCCCTATAACAGACACTATTGTGCATATCCTACTGTATAGCAGGTAAATGATGTGCCTCACCACTGATGTTGCAAAGAGCAGGATTAACCAGACGCTCATGTTGGTCCAGACATGCCAGGGCTCTATAGCGCAATCCTTGTCCACACTCCTTTCCCTCTGCATGCATATGCTCGGCTTGGGTGATCCTCTGGACCAGATGGGAGCTCCTCTTAGTAAAAGGATACCCAATAGGTGGCTGAAGCTCAGAGAACAGGCAAGGAGACCATAGTCCATGGGCTTGTGTGTGATACTCAGAGCAAGGACATGCTTCTTTCTCCACTAGTCTCTCCTGCTGGCAACGCCACCATTTCTTACTGCGGCCTGGAGGATAACATCGGACAAAGGGAGGTGTTGTTAAAGTGATGTTTTCATTACCCACTTTAGAAAGAGCAAAACAGACCCATGTGCAGCAAGCTGGTGAAATCAGTCTAAGACACTCTACTAGATGTCTGACATGCAGGGCTAACTTAGTGCTAGCTGCTGCACAGAAAACGTTATAAAGACAAAATGCTGTAAACCTTATACATTATATAATGAATAAAAGTTGGTGTTCAAAAGAGTTACAAGTTATAAGTCAGTGGTAGTACAATACGAAGCCAATTATATTATTTCATATACATTTACTCAAGTAACAACTAGTTCCTACTGAAACACAATTTCTCCATTAAGCTAATCAGATGGACTCAGTGTTGCCAGGACACACTCTGGATCTATTGTCACCCTGAGCAATGCATATGAAACATGTACTAGACCTCTCTCTCTGTGTGTGTGTGTATATATATATATATATATATATATATATATATATATATATATATATATATATATATATATAGGGAAAGTGGCAGATGGTTTAAGTATTTCACAAACTAATGATCTCCTGGGATTTTCACACACAACAATGTCTTGACTTTACACGGAATGGTGTAAAAAACAAAAAACACCACGTGTGTTAAGGGTCTGCAGACTGAAACACCTTGTTGTTCTCACTCCTCTTGGAGATCTTAAAAGCTCCGGTTCATTTTCATACATCCTTCCACAGAACTGACCCTCATTCAAATGTTTGTCAATTCTGGTGAATCTGCAGTTTCTGAAATACATAAAACTAGCACATCTGACACCAACATGCATGGCATGATCACAGACATAGAGACGCGTATCTGCAGGTGTTTCTGCATTGCACTGCAGCAGTGATCAGCTGATTAGACATCTTAATGATGGTGCATGTGAACAGGAGTTTCTAATGCTTCAGAAACTGGCAACCCATCAACAGACATGTTCTGGTATCAGTGCTTGTATGTGATACCCAAGAGTGTGCGAGTTCGAGTGCGTGATCCTCCACAGCTCTGGCACGGTGAGAATTTGCTCCAGGAGCTGAAAATGCAGTCATCTTTGCATGCTACCCTGCATTTCTGCACTGCAATTGGCATGGCCCCTGCCCACTGCACACATTCTGCCATGTCTGCAGGAGCATCGTCCATCCCAACACATGTCACTGCTGTAGAACAGAATTGGGAATAAACAATAAAAATGAAAAATACTGTTATTATCCTGATTTCTTCATTAAAACATAAAATTGGTTAGAATTAGTTAACCACTTACTTGTTAGCACTCGCCTGACATTACGCCTGACACCTCATGAAATTAACATACAAGGTGAAGGAAAGTACAACGATCCTCCAGGAAATGTGAAGAGAGTCACTGCATCTTTCCCAATGCACCTTTCCAATTTGAACCCTTTCTTCACTAATAAGAGACACTCAAACACTGGCAGCTGATCAACATTACAACAATTTTTGTTGCCAGGGTTACGAGTGCATCCCTGCTGTGAGCTGATTGGTCACTACTTACACTTAAATGTGTATAAAATGCACAGCTGGCTAATTACAGCAGGGCAGTATGGTGATGTGAGCAGCTGCATGGCATTTCAATAAACAGTAATAAATATTATTTAGTGGTTTAAAGCAAATCTATATAAAAGTTTCTGTTTTGAAGATTAATTCAGACATTCTACAGTACTGCAGAAAATGTCACTGCACCATAGAAACAGGAAAATCACCTCCATTTTTAAACCTCAAAACCCCATTCTATGTGAAATATGCAAATTAGAAAGTTTCCATAGCCTATGACATGCACATCCCCTTCTTGTGGTAAAATGGTGTTATGTGCTTTCATAAATTTTGCGTCTCGTATTTTGTGTTCATTATCTTGGTTTGTGTCTTGTGTATTTTTTATTCCCAGGATCATGTGCCTTTGTTTTTGTTTCTTATCTTTGCCTCTGTCCTGTCATTGGTCTAATGAGTTTCAGAGTTTTTTGTCCTCGTTCTTGTACTTATTAAGTCTTATTGTGCAGTTGTGTAGTTCAGTCTGAGTTCAGTCCTTAGTTTCCATGTTTCAGATTTTTTTGGTTTTAACTCACTTAAAATAAAATAATAAAATAAACAAAATAAAATAAGACCCTAATCAGATGATGCCTGTCTGTGCTGTGAGCACTGATCCATAATTGTAATAATATAATAAATAAACAAAATTCTCAATATACACACGTGTATCTTGTTCAAATCCACAGAATGTTACACAAAAGCCTGGCTTTTACAAATTAGTGCTCATAATTAATGATGTTAGCACACTTCACTGTCACACGGCATCTCAATTTTTAAAACGTTTTTTTTTCATTTTTCAACAGTAAGTCCATGAAACAAGTATTGGTTTAATCTAAAAATCCCAAATCTTGACTCACATCTGGTCTGCAGACCGATCCCACAGGTTTCACTATGGCTACCAATCGTCTGTCTCACTGAATCAGGGACCAAAATGCACTGATTCCAGTGATGCGTCTGCCACCTGCCAGAAAAACAGTATTGAAACATTTCAGTAAAAAACAGCACATAATTACTGACATTGCATGAGATCATTTATCTTATATTTGAAAAAATACTAAAGAACAAAAATAATGGAAAATCCAGTAGAGAAAAGAAAATTAGATTGTGATCACAGTGTGTGTCAAGATTAACTAGTTAGTTGCTCATTTCTTGCTTTTTGTCTACTAGATTTACATTATATATATATATATATATATATATATATATATATATATATATATATATATATATATATATATATAAATAATGTTTTTTATTAATGCAAAAGCTGAATCTAAATATCTCTCTTACTTTACTATACAGTAGATGTAAAGCGGTATTTAAGCCACTTTACCGATATTTAAGCCATAATATGTCCGACATAAGATGAGCAACAGCTTCACAGAGATTGTGGGGACCCTGTGCTCCCATAATGCAACTGGACTGGGCTGAGTGTAAGCAGGCTGAGTGTAAGCGGGCTAAACCATTCTTGACTAACAAGAGTAAATTTTTAAATTGTTTAAGGTTTAAGCAAGGGGGAAAAAACCTTGTGTTTGCGGCTATTATGACATCATGGGTCACATCACAAGGTGGATGTACAGAAATATGTCTGGATTGTGTTCATGCGACACACACATTGTGCATGTACTGTATGAAAAGTCAGTGGGTACTGAGTCAAATGCAGTAAGTAATGAATAGAATGCAGTAAATACTGTCACAGTACACAATTCCGGAGGTACCAAAGTGTTCCTGCTTAACCACAACTATTTTATACTCAAGGCGCATGGATCCTAAGACTCCTGCTGAGTACAATTCAGCGTGTATGAACCAGGACACTCAGTTGCCTGAGATATGCATCAGAAGCGTTTGGACAATGTCACTCAAACATTTTACATTCTGTAATATTACACATCATACAGGATACATTTCAGCTCCAGATTTCACCTGTATGTTGGGCAAAGAGGCTGCAGGTCACATTTTCTCTCTTCCAACAGTGTAGCTGGACATTCCTGACCACCGCTGGCTGGCCTCTGTATGATGATGCGATGTCTGGACTGGGTCCTAATACTGCTATTCACTGAGAAAATGAGTTCTGATGATAATCAAACATACAAAACCTGATAAATGCTGTACATTTACCTATAAATGGGATGTGTGTCTATATTTACTTGGTGAGCAGGAGGTTGGACACGGGCCCCATTCACTGAAAGGTGTAACGATGCAGTCCATCTTGCATGGAAGAATACAGGAACGCTTCTGTTCTGGACGAGTTGATTCAGGACAGCTAAAGGAGAAGTCAATCATATAAACAAATGTGTGCTTAATTAGGAATTATATTTTTATATATGTATGTATATATATATTTATATATGCCACTGATGTTATCAGTAAATCAAGGTCATCATGTGTGTTTCATCACATTTTGAGATGCTTTGATTTGTCAGTGGTTTCAGCGAGCAAGCGTTCTGCTAGTGGATTAACACCTTGTCTAAAGTGTTGTTCACAATTTTATCCAATTTACTTATACTTATCCAACTTTTACTGCATTAAAAAGGGACAATTAATACAATGAAATTAATTAATTGTGTTATAATTAGGAACATATCTGAATAGAATTCACTGATTTTTTTTTTTTGTATTTACCTACATAAAGAATTACAGAGTGACATATTGGGCTGTCTGCCACGAGCTTTAGACTTTAATAATGCAGAAATGAAAATCAAATATATTTGGAGGATCTCGCAATTTTATAAGATGACTTGATTTTTTGCAGATTTGGGCTGAGATGTTGTAACCATCACACATTAAAGTCCTCTTTGAGTCGCATACATAGAAAATAATTACACAGGTCTCTTCACTGCAAGGACTTTAAGCAGTTTCACCAGTCAAATAGTTTTCTCCCAAAACACTCCAGTAATTGCATCAAAAGCTTTAAAAAAGCAGCAACAAAGTCAAGTATTTTGGCAGCAAAAATTACAAAAACACTCACAATCATGGAGGGACTGATTATGGTTACAGGAAACTACCAGAAAATGACCCACAGTGAGGAAGTGGTTGTTTATTCTTATACGCTACAATGAAATGCTTTTCTTTGCTTACTGCAACTTTTAGAACACATTGTAGTGAGAGCTGAAGACAGAGCTGTTTATTTACCCTAAATAGACTCACAATGTGAATGGTACATGCTTTGGTCTGTTCACACGGCTAACGATGCTGTAAAAGAGAAATCATTCAGCATGATCTGTGACTGCACCGATATGCAGAAAACTAATGTTTCAAATGATCAACTGTTCAATTAAAAAATAATTGTCAATAAATGTCCCAAAAAGAATTCTGTTTTAACCATTGTAGGATTCATTTCTATGTATTTATTTCTTACATGGTCTTGAGTGTGTTCTTTAGTGTGCATGTGCACCTCAGTATAAAAGTCTTACAGAGTGCACAGTGACAGCACATCTCATGTCTTTGACTAAACCCTGGCTCTTAGTCTGCTGATTCTTCAGTCATCTAGAAATCAAATGAAACCATGTTTGATCAGCCAACAACAGTATTTGTCCCAACCTGAGACTCCTGTGCTGTTATCCTCAGAGTTCCTACCTGTAAGGCTCCAGCTTGCCGCTGTCGGATCTCCTACAGGACACAAAGCGAGTCTGTATCCCAGTGCCACACCCCCTTTCCTCCACCTCTTCCTGTTCTGTGATGTTCTTGTCTGTGCCCGAGTCTGGAGTGCAGTGACCCCATGGGGAAGTTTCCCAGTAGTACACTGTGAAGCCCAGAATGCCACAGACTCTCCACTGCTCTAGGACAGGTGCAGGTAAGCATCCTATTCCATCTGTATTCACAGAGCATACACGGTCAGTGAAACCTGGTAAAACATTATAACACTATCGTATGCGTATTAACTTAAAAATGCAGTCATGCTGAGAGGTGACAACTTACTGGGTGTTCTATATAGATGTGAGTTCAAACAGGCATCAATACAACTTGCTAAAAATGTACAAATTTTTTTATACATTTCAGTTTGACAATTTATGAGTCATTGTTTAAGATTCTTAATTAACATCATTAGTGTATTATCCAGAACCAGAACTGATCTACAGTCCTCTGATCCAAAGATCTTTCATTTAAATCTTAGACATAAATGAAGAATAAATAAAGGTTTCTACTTTCATGTATGTATACAGGAGTGTGGCTCATAAACACGTGACTCTTTCAAACATTACTCATTCGAACACATCAAAATATAGTGTAACTCAAACCATGCATAACAACAACAACAACAACAACAACAACAATTATGTAAAAAAAGTTCTCTCTACACATGTTTAAGAAATTATTTCTGACAGCAGAAACCGTGTCTGATTTCTGCTTTCTGGATATAAAAAAAACAAAAAACTAACTAACTAATAATTGCTTTCAGACATAAAGCATTCAAAGGAGCTCATTTGCATGATATTCGCCCACTGTTTTTGTTTGCCATCAATTATTTTGCCACAGGACTGACCAGTGGTGCATATTAATTTGAATCCTCAAGCAAATCAATAATTCAAGGCTATTTTCACACTTGGTGTTACATATTCAGTGCCAGCCGCCATTGCCATAAATTATAATTAAGATTAGTTGTTTCCCTGCTGGGGTATTTATGTGATTTGATGGAGGTTGAAATGTCTTACGCTCTCCTGAAGGTGCGAGAATGACACGAGAGCGGGTTTGTTTGCCCTGCACTTGTTTGCTGGAGCAGCAGTGGGAACAGGAGGACCAGGAGCTCCACTCTCCAAGCACACAATCTTCAGGACACGGCATCTCACACGACTTCTGTAGAGGAGGAGGATCACCTGGACACCGCTCATTGGGAACGACGTCTCCTGTAGTATAAGAAAGTGTGATGGATGTTCGGTTTGCTTCTAGTTTCATTTGTCTTTGTTGTAGATTTTAGACCTGAGAGCTTCAACTTTGATTCAAGTTCATTGCACTTCGATTCAATTCACTCATTTTCTACCGCTTATCCGAACTACCTCGGGTCACAGGAAGCCTGTGCCTATCTCAGGCGTCATCGGGCATCAAGGCAGGATACACCCTGGACGGAGTGCCAACACATCGCAGGGCACACACACACACTCTCATTCACTCACGCAATCACACACTATGGATAATTTTCCAGAGATGCCAATCAACCTATCATGCATGTCTTTGGACCGGGGAGGAAACCGGAGTACCTGGAGGAAACCTCTGAGGCACGGGGAGAACATGCAAACTCCACACACACAAGGCGGAGGTGGGAATTGAACCCCCAACCCTGGAGGTGTGAGGCAAACGTGCTAACCACTAAGCCACCGTGCCCCCCGATTCAATTCAATGTGCTTTATTACAAAATACATTTTATAAAAGTAGAAAGGACTAGTTCACAGACACACACAATTATTAACACAATCTCATTCAATCTCACACAATTACAAAAATGCAAATCAATTTGAACAATGTGCAATACTAAAATGTACATTTAATGACTCACTAAGTGAAATTAGCACAGAGTTTGTTATTTTATGAAAGTGCCATTTGATTCCTCTTTGAAAAATCACAATGTTTAGATGTTAAAAAATAGCTGTTTTGGACAGAGTCATTTTCCTGACTGATCGAGTTGAAGTATATTAGATATGAATCAAGTAGGCACAATAGGAAACGGGATCAAAGAATGTCTGTACACAGAAAAAAAAAATTCACACTTAAGTCTTGTCTGGCATTTAATGCCATGTTTAGGATTGCTAAGCATAAAATATCCACCAGCTTCACAGTATAAATAAACTGAAGATCTAGGATATTGAATTCAACAATAAGTTCTGATTGAATATTTTACATAATTTTACTGGGGGAAAGAAGGCCAATGATCACTATTTAACAATTCTGTACAAATGACTTACATATCTGATAAATGACTGAACCAATAGACTGGATGTAGTCATACAAAAGGATCTGAAGTTAAACTGATGATCACAAACATTCTCAAGTCAAGAGTTGAAATGGCAGCACAGTGTCAACAAGAACATACTGAATAACTAACATGAGCTAATTCCATATAATGGATTGGTTTGTGTGTGTGTACTCATTAAATGGAATGCACAATTTCAACATTCACCCCTAACTAATATTTTGTTGAAGCACCCCTCAGTCTTTTTCGGCATGGAACATATTTTTTTTTATCTTGTGACAAACAATGCATACTTTTTTTAAGCTCTTTTACATAATTTATTTTGCTAAATTCATGATCGTTAGTCATTTACATCTTTATTTGATCTTGATCTAGTTGATCTTTACTGCTGTGACATGCAAAGGCTTTATTTGGCAATGAATTCCTACCCAGTCAGTTTTCTATTACCAGACATGCTGCACCTAAATGGCTCCTCTCCTTTGGTTTCAGCAGTAATGGACTGTTAACATCATCCACCACCTCGTCCAAGACCTCGAGCTTCCTATCACCCCATGCACCGTCCGTCTAAATATCACAGCATAAGCATCCAACTGGGGGCAGTCTCATCATGCACCAAACACTCCTGCTGACTATCCAGATTGGACTCTTCCACTTTGAGTAAATAACCATGCTAATCACCAACTCTCCTGCTAACCAAATCATCCTAGGCTTTTCTTGGCTCCAAGATCATGACCTACAGATATCTTGAGCAGGAAAGGAAATTAATCACTGGTCCTCCTAATGTCAGTCCATTGCCTAAAACATACCATGCACCAGACCTGCCGTACTACCACCATAAAAAGTCATGACCATGTCCAGGGAATACCGAGACCTGAAGGAGGTCTTCAGTAAGGAACAGGATACTATGTTACCCCCCCACCGACAATGGGACTGCTGCATTGACCTCTTACCAAACACTATCACACCCAAGAACTGCATCTACCCCGTCTACCCCAAGACTCAGACCATAGAGGAACAGATCAAGGAGGCTCTGACAGCTGGCTTCATCCGACTTTTTCTTTGTAGAAAAAAGAATGAGGGCTTGCGACCATGCATTGACTATCGGGGCCTTAATGCCATCACTGTGTAGCACCCCTACCCCTTATTGCTGTTACCACCTGCCCTAGAGCAGCTCCAGGAAGCTCAGATATTTACTTAGCTGGATCTAAGGAGCGACTACATCCTGGTTTGCATAACAGGAGTGAGAAATGGAATATGGCATTTGTCACTTTACTGGGCCACTATGAATATTTAGTGATGTAATTCCAGTGCAGTGTAATCTTTTTTGTAATTTGTCATAAAATGTTTCTTTTTTAATATTTTATATGCCTTAGTTTCACATTGAAGATAAAAAATGTTCTGAAATTATTTATGATTTTATTTTGATTGATTTGTACTTTGATTTTAGACTTTGTTTGAAAATATATATATATATATATATATATATATATATATATATATATCTATATATATATATATATATATCGTCGCTGTCAGTCAGAATCCTCGTATCTCCAAAACCGTTATTTTTCAGGAAATTAAAAAAATGCTATACCTTATCTGTAATGCACAGGGTTTAGTCCGCGTTGCAGTGGATTGTCTTGCGCTAAATTCCTGCCCTCAGACAAGCACCAGAACTAGCGGGGGTCAAGGATTTTTTTTCTTTGAGCCCAGTGTTTTGAAGACATTTACCTCAGAAGATGTGTTGATTCGTTGCAACTCTTCTTGAGGAGAAATATGCCGCGAAGCTCTCCCACGGAGTGAGGAAGAGGTGGACAGTTGAAGTGTCCAATGGAGTTAAGAGATTTGCCCTCAAGCTATTTTCAAGACTTTAGATTGGTTAATAACTTGTAAAAATAACAGACCCACGTGGGGACTGACCAATAGCATCGATATGTGAAAAAATATGAAATTGACAAAATTTGGACATACGAGGTTTCTGCCCGACAGCGACGATATATATTTATTTATTTCACATCAGCATGTTCTATATATGGGGTGTTGTATGATCTAATAAATTAGGCTAGACAGAATAAAAAAAAGGTTGTATTTTGTGAGATGTAAAAAAATGCTGAATCTTTCAATCAAGCCCACACTCCCTCTTCTGAAAACACACTTTCCACAATTCAACAACTCTGAAAATAATTACAATTACACATTATTTGTTATTATTACTAAAATTCTAATCTTTCTGAAACTTGCACAAAACTCCTAGCAGGTTCTTCTAGCAGGTTTTGATGACATTCAATTTAACTGAAACTTTAACATAACTGAAATCTGGAAAATGGATTCTAGTGCAGGCAATTTATTAAATTAATCACATGAGTCATGAGATTTGAATGACAATATTGCTGATGTGGCACCATTTCCCATGAACTCTTTAATATTAATGTTGATCTGATGATCAGTTAATGAGTACCACGATGCTACAATCTAGTAGTTAAAAGGCTTGGGAATGAGAGTATTGCAAGATGTTAGTCTAATGATTAATAAAATAAGTGCAACATAAATAAAGAATATTTCAGGATTTGGTTATAGAATTATAGAACTATCACAAAACTAATTATAATTTTTTTATGACATATTTCATCAATATTTAATAATTTAGAAGATTCGAAACATAGAATCCGGAGCAGTGTGTCCAGCTCCCAAAGCTGAATTGACTACATTATGTCCAGTCACGGCTCACATGCAGGAATAATGCTTTGTATTTTTTTTTCCTTTTAAGAATTTACAGCCTATATTTCCTGCAGTGACTGTTTATTTGTAAATTACATTTGACTAGCTTTGTGACATGCTTCACACAGCCAGAGGAAAAGTGACGAACACACTTGCACTGTGTGTACGAGTGTGTGTGTGTGTGAGAGAGAGAGAGAGATGCGGCAGACAGCCATGAGACATCTGTGCCCCTGACTGAAACCCCAAAGGAGCCTTCAAAACATGGCTGGAAGCCTTTAGCGATCATCTCAGGGATAAAATATATGGAGCTCTGGCTCCCACTGGTACAGAGGCTACTATGTCCACGTCTCTTGGTGTTTAATGACGGTCATTAGCAGAGTGTCCCATGATGTCCTGCTCTCTCAAAGTCAGTGTGTATTCTGATAAATGAGCCACATTTATCTCTGTGGGGATGAGGTTAGTCCATTCCAGTGAAAGACAAAGAAGTGGAAACATGATGTCTAATATCAGTGTGTATAGGATACAGTACTGTGAATTAAGAAAAAAACATGACAAAAGAGTGAGGAACCTGTCACAGAAACACACTCCACTGCCTGCTCTTGGACTCCGTGGCCACATGCTCCATCCTGAGGCATGCAGGGTCCCTGAGATATCACATGCCACTGGAAGCTTATGGGGTGATCACAGGTCATCGCTTCACTAACATGAGGGCAGCTCTCAGACTCACCCCAGGGCTCCTCAACAATAAAGCGCATTCTCGACTTAAAACCTGAGAGAGAGAGAGAGAGAGAGAGAGAGAGAGAGGGGACGGGATGACTGTAGAATCGTTTTGCCTGTGAGGTGGAATAGTACTAGTGTGACAAATGACAAGGTAAGTATGAAATGGGTTTCTGCACCTGTCAAAATCTATAAGCATTTCTCTCAGTTTACTTATGCCATTACATTCATATTTGAGCAATCTTAAAACAAACACACCAGAGGAGACTGCACTCATTTTATGTCTCAGACAGAAAGCAATCTAGAGCTGCAGAGGGTTTTTTTTATATCTGCATAATGATTTAACTGATACAATGGAGAGAAACAGTAAAAGCAGTAAAAGAAGCCGGCTGCAGACCAGAATATGAAATGAGAACAATGAACATGTCATGAATCAATGGAAAAATGGAGAGAAAGCTGCTAATTAAGTACAGACTCAGTGACCGAAATCTACATCATAAACACAAGTCCTATAGCAGGTACATGGAGGTTATTCTTAAATTATGGTAACATTTCAACATAGTTATAACTTTATAAGTAGAGTGAGAATGCATTGCATGTGGGATAGCTGGTGAAATAGTTAATGACATATATATAATCAGAAGAAATAGAGTTTAAGCATTGAATCACATAAAATGCAGGGATTATAAAGACTACATATGTCAACCACCATAGTAAGCTCTTTCACACATTTACAGCCATTAATTTATTTAGCAAATTTCCAAAGCAACTTACAAATCTGAAACCGATAAATCGATATATAAAGCAAAGGACAATACGTCCACACCATACAAGATATTAAAATTGCAAAATTTCATCAATGAGTGATAGACATGGTAACAAGCATCACAACATTTATTACATTAAACTAGATCCTCTAGGACTGCAACTGCACGACTGAATGCAAAATAAAAAAATACAACACAGATTTGAACACAAATACAGCTCCAGGAGAGACTCTATGCTACAATACTATGAACATACTATAATATTTTATAAGTTTGCAGCTGTTATTTTTTCACTGCTATGCCTCATGACAAAAAAAAAACAAATACAAGAGGTTGATAAATTGAGTCAGTGTTTTACGGCACAATCATTTGAATAGATACCATAAAGTGAATACAGGACAAAAGACATATTTACTACTTCACCAGTTATCTATCCCAGATTTGGTAGACCAAAATCATGTTTCATGTTCAATACTGAGTACTGGTGTTACTCAACAAAATTAAAATAGTTAATGCTCTGAGTTGGTGATCAGAAGGTTTCCCTCTCAGTTCAAGCTCAAATAAATGTATATGTGTCCTATAAATAATTCCAGTGCAGCATTCAATATTCCTTTAAGAAATTAAAGAGAAACAATTTGCTTTCCCCCTACATTCTTTCTCTCTTTTACTATATCTTAATTAAACATAGATTAAAAATGGGCACAGAGAATAAACTGGGTCCAGGATATACAGATTATACAGCATCACAAATTCTGACATTAGCTCAACCTCAACAAGAAAATGTGCTGGAAATGTGTGAGTTTACTTCGATTGAAATCTCCCATGAGCTTTGAGTGGGATGTTTCATCTCTCACCTTTTGTTCCAGGATGCTCTACACTGTTGTCATGGATACAAGGTCCCCAAGGTGACCAATCAGAGAGATGGCAAGGTTTAAAACATGGAATGGAACAAAACTGGATCATTGATGGAGGAGGATTGTAGCATAGGTTCTGCCCAACAGGTCGGGATACTGGACAAACAGAGAGACATGTTATACAACTTTTGTCTGTGAGTGATATTAATACAGAAGGATAATGTGTAAGTAATGGTCAAGTCAAGAAGCTTTTATTGTCTTTTTTAATCATATATATCTGTTGCAGTGCACAGTGAAATGAGACAACGTTTCTCCAGGACTATAGAGCTACATAGAACAAAGAACAAGATAAGGATTTAATTAAGTTAGTCCTAGACACATAAAGTGCATCTGTGCAACCTGGTGTACACAGTGTACACAAGACAAAGACAGTGCAGGACAAACAATACAAGACAATAAACAAAAGCAGCACTGACCAGAAATACTGTACTGAACACATTAGCATTATAGCAGCTGTTATATGAGGTGTTGTAATGTATTGTACAAAACAGCAGTCGACTGAAATGTGTAAAACAGAATGTGTAAAGAGCAAAAACAGTGTGTAAAAACATCATGTAAACAGTTTGATATGGTGGTGCTGTAGACTTGGATGTATATTGGAAGAGCATGTACAGTATTTGATGTAGGTCAGTGCAGTCCACATGGTTGATGCATATGTGTGTGTGTGTGTGTGTATGTGTGTGTATTGTGCCCGGTAAAGTTCAGTTCAGTTTTTGTGGAGTCTGATGGCTTGTGGAAAGAAACTGGCACACAATCTGGTTGTGTGAATGCTTTCATGACCTGTTACTGACCTCTGATCAGGGTTTTGCCTCATTGCTAGTTTTACTTGATCTTAGTGCAGCTTTTGACACCATTGACCATGTTATACTACTTGATAGGCTAGAACATGTTGTCGGTGTTAAAGGGACAGCTCTCTCCTGGCTCAGGCCTTATTTGACAGATTGATACCAGTTCATAGATCTAAATGGTGACCACTCTAAACAAACTAAAATAATGTTCGGTGCTCCGTAAGGTTCTGTTTCAGGCAATTTGGTGCAATTATTCATAAACATGATATTAGCTTCCACTGCTATGCTGATGACACCCAGCTATATGTTTCAGATAAGTCAGATATGAGCTAATAAGATTGTTATTACTATTAAAGAATAGTTCTTAAGAAAACTATTAAAGAATAGTTCTTTAACATTAGACAGTCGATGCTTACTAATTTCCTCCTGCTTAACTCTGACAGACAGAAGTTCTTTAACTAGGACCACGAGCAGCCAGAAGTAAGCTTTCTGATTACAGAGTAACTCTGAATGGTCTTTCTATTACATAATGTACAGCAGTAAAAGACCTCGGTGTGATTATTGATACCGGTCTCTCATTTGAAGCTCACATAAATAATATCACAAGGCCTTCTTTCATCTCAGAAACATTGCTAAGATAAGAAATATGATGTCATTACATGATGCAGAAACACTAGTTCATGCATTTGTTACCTCTAGGTTGGATTATTGTAATGCTTTGCTGTCTGGATGTTCCTTATGTAGGAGCATAAACAAGCTCCAATTAGTCCAGAACACAGCAGCTAGAGTCCTAACTAGAACCAGAAGATATGAACACATCACTCCTATTTTATCCTTATTGCATTGGCTTCCAGTCAAGTTTCACATTGATTTCACATGTGAGGGGTGTGTGGGGTGAAGTGTGTGTGTGTGAGAGGGGTGTGGGGTGAAGTGTGTGTGTGTGAGGGGGTGTGTGGGGTGAAGTGTATGTGTGTGTGTGAGGGGTGAAGTGTGTGTGTGGGGGTGAAGTGTGTGTCTGTGTGTGGGGTGAAGTGTGTGTGTGTGTGTGTGGGGTGAAGTGTGTGTGTGTGTGGGGGTGAAGTGTGTGTGTGTGAGGGGTGAAGTGTGTGTGTGTGAGAGGGGTGTGTGTGTGAGGGGTGTGTGGGGTGAAGTGTGTGTGTGTGTGTGTGTGTGTGTGTGTGTGTGTGTGGGGTAAAGTGTGTGTGTGGGGGCGGTGTAAAGTGTGTGTGGGGGGTGAAGTGTGTGTGTGTGGGGGGGGTGAAGTGTGTGTGTGAGAGGGGTGTGAAGTGTGTGTGAGGGGGGGGGGGTGAAGTGTGTGTGTGTGGGGTGAAGTGTGTGTGTGTGTGAGGGGTGTGTGGGGTGAATGTGTGTGTGATGAGTGTGTGGGGTGAAGTGTGTGTGGGGGAGTGAAGTGTGTGTGGGGTGAAGTGTGTGTGTGTGTGTGAGGGGTGTGTGGGGTGAAGTGTGTGTGTGTGTGTGAGGGGTGTGTGGGGTGAAGTGCGTGTGTGGGGTGTGTGGGGTGAAGTGTGTGTGTGAGGGGTGTGTGCGGTGAAGTGTGTGTGTGTGTGTGGTGAAGTGTGTGTGTGGGGGGGTGAAGTGTGTGTGTGTATGTGAGGGGTGTGAAGTGTGTGTGAGGGGTGTGTTGGGTGAAGTGTGTGTGTGTGAGGGGTGTGTGGGGTGAAGTGTGTGTGTGAGGGGTGTGTGGGGTGAAGTGTGTGTGTGTGAGGGGTGTGTGGGGTGAAGTGTGTGTGTGAGAGGTGTGTGGGGTGAAGTGTGTGTGTGGGGGGGTGTGGGGTGAAGTGTGTGTGTGTGTGAGGGTTGTGTGGGCTGATTGTGTGTGTGGTGAAGTGTGTGTGAGGGGGTGAAGTGTGTGTGTGTGTGTGGGGTGAAGTGTGTGTGTGTGTGAGGGGTGTGTGGGGTGAAGTGTGTGTGCGTGAGGGGTGTGTGGGGTGAAGTGTGTGTGTGTGAGGGGTGTGTGGGGTGAAGTGTGTGTGAGAGGTGTGTGGGGTGAAGTGTGTGTGTGTGTGGGGTGTGTGGGGTGAAGTGTGTGTGAGGGGTGTGTGGGGTGAAGTGTGTGTGAGGGGTGTGTGGGGTGAAGTGTGTGTGTGAGGGGTGTGTGGGGTGAAGTGTGTGTGTGTGAGGGGTGTGTGGGGTGAAGTGTGTGTGTGAGAGGTGTGTGGGGTGAAGTGTGTGTGTGTGTGTGTGAGGGGTGTGTGGGGTGAAGTGTGTGTGCGTGAGGGGTGTGTGGGGTGAAGTGTGTGTGTGTGAGGGGTGTGTGGGGTGAAGTGTGTGTGAGGGGTGTGTGGGGTGAAGTGTGTGTGTGTGAGGGGTGTGTGGGGTGAAGTGTGTATGTGTGAGGGGTGAAGTGTGTATGTGTGAGGGGTGAAGTGTGTGTGTATGTGAGGGGTGTGAAGTGTGTGTGGGGTGAAGTGTGTGTGTGGGGTGAAGTGTGTGTGTGGGGTGAAGTGCGTGTGTGGTGAAGTGTGTGTGTGTGTGTGTGAGGGGTGTGTGGGGTGAAGTGTGTGTGTGGGATGTGTGGGGTAAAGTGTGTGTGTGAGGGGTGTGTGTGTGTGGGAGGTGAAGTGCGTGTGTGTATGTGAGGGGTGTGTGGGGTGAAGTGTGTGTGTGTGAGGGGTGTGTGGGGTGAAGTGTGTGTGTGTGTGTGCACTGAAGTGTGTGTGTGTGTGTGTGTGTGTGTGGGGTGAAGTGTGTGTGTGGGGGGTGAAAAGTGTGTGTGCGTGAGGGGTGTGTGGGGTGAAGTGTGTGTGCGTGTGTGAGGAGTGTGTGGGGTGAAGTGTGTGTGTGTGAGGGGTGTGTGGGGTGAAGTGTGTGTGTGTGCGTGTGTGAGTGGTGTGTGGGGTGAAGTGTGTGTGTGAGGGGTGAAGTGTGTGTGTGCGTGTGTGTGTGTGGGGTGTGTGGGGTGAAGTGTGTGTGTGCGTGTGTGTGTGAGGGGTGTGTGGGGTGAAGTGTGTGTGTGTGTGTGTGTGTGTGTGTGAGGGGCGAAGTGTGTGTGTGAGGGGTGTGTGGGGTGAAAAGTGTGTGTGCGTGTGAGGGGTGTGTGGGGTGAAAAGTGTGTGTGTGTGTGAGGGGTGAAGTGTGTGTGAGGGGTGTGTGGGGTGGTGTGTGTGTGAGGGGTGTGTGGGTTGAAGTGTGTGTGGGGTGAAGTGTGTGTGTGTGGGGGTGAAGTGTATGTGCGTGTGTGAGGGGTGTGTGTGGTGAAGTTTGTCTGTGTGAGGGGTGTGTGGGGTGAAGTGTCTGAGCGTGTGTGTGTGTGAGGGGTGTGTGGGGTGAAGTGTGTGTGTGTGTGAGGGGTGTGTGGGGTGAAGTGTGTGTGTGAGGGGTGTGTGGTGTCAAGTGTGTTTGTGTGTGTGATGGGTGTGTGGGGTGAAGTGTGTGTGTGTGAGGGGTGTGTGGGTTAAAGTGTGTGTGTGTGTGTGTGTGAGAGAGGGGTGTGTGGGGTGAAGTGTGTGTGTGTGTGAGAGGGGTGTGTGGGGTGAAGTGTGTGTGTGAGGGGTGTGTGTGTGAGGGGTGTGTGTGGTGAAGTGTGTGTGTGGGGTGAAGTGTGTGTGTGAGGGGTGTGTGGGGTGAAGTGTGTGTGTGTGAGGGGTGAAGTGTGTGTGTGAGGGGTGTGTGGGGTGAAGTGTGTGTGCGTGTGAGGGGTGAAAAGTGTGTGTGCGTGTGAGGGGTGAAAAGTGTGTGTGTGTGAGGGGTGAAGTGTGTGTGAGGGGTGTGTGGGGTGGTGTGTGTGTGTGAGGGGTGTGTGGGGTGAAGTGTGTGTGTGTGAATGGTGTGTGGGGTGAAGTGTGTGTGTGTGTGTGTGTGTGGGGTGTGTGTGTGAGGTGAAGTGTGTGTGTGTGTGTGTGTGTGTGTGTGTGTAGGGTGAAGTCTGTGTGTGTGTGTGTGGAGTGTGTGAGGTGAAGTGTGTGTGTGTGTGTGTGTGTGTGTGTGTGTGTGTAGGGTGAAGTGTGTGTGTGTGTGTGTGAGGGGTATGTGAGGTCCACAATGCTGTTGGCTTTGCGGATGCAGCGTGTGGTGTAAATGTCCATGATAGAGAGACGAGAGACTCCAATGATCTCAGCTGTCCTCACTATCCGCTAGTGATGGCCGAATGAACCAGCTCACCAAACCGGACTGATTCGTTCTAAACAGTTCGAGTCTTGAGTCAGCGCTGATCCACAAGTTACTGAAGTTACTCACTTTCGGTCATGCCTGACAGCCCCTCCGACTCTAAATAAACTAATAATCCGGAGTATATGTAACCCCTGTACACTGAACTGAGACATGTGCTGAGCTCGAGCTGTTGATACTGCGCATGCGTGAATACTGAACCGATACAGCGAATCATAGGTACAGAACTGAGAACTGTTTCTTTCAGACGCGTCCGAAAACCGATGAGCTGTTGATACTGTGCATGCTTGAATCACTGAACCGATACAGCGAATCATCAGTACACTGAACTGAGAACTGTTTGCTTCGGACACGTCCGACATACTGAGAACTGATGAGCTGTTGTTACTGCGCATGCGTAAATCACTGAACCGATACAGCAACAAAGGGAAATGATTATGATTTAATGTTTTATCAACGTATGAGCGTTTAACTCAGTTGCATTAGTTTTTGAAACAACTGATGGAGCGAAAGAAACATTTCAAAATGATACTTTTTTTGTAAGTTTTTGTAAGTTGATGAAGATTAGTTTATTAACTTTATATCTTTAAGACACGTAAAACACCCACGTTTGCACATCAATGCCTGTACTGGGTGTTTTAGTTGCAAAACTTAAATGTAAGAAACGTATTCAAGTAAAGTTATGATTACAAAGAAATTTTCAAATGTGTTAAATTGATTGTATTAATATCTGCCGGCAGTGGCGGGATGAAGGAATTTACGTCATTACGTTATTGTGAATGACGTCATTACGTCAGGACATAAAAGAACTGGTGAACTGGATTATTGAACTAGTTCATTAAAACGAACTGTCCGAAAGAACCGGTTTGCGGAAAAGAACCGAACTTCCCATCACTACTATCCGCTGCAGGGCCTTGTGATCCGAGATAGTGCAGTTCCCAAACCAGACAGTGATGCAGCTGCATGGCCAGGATGGGGGGAGGGAGATGTGCCTTTCTCAGCCTTCGTAAGAAGTAGAGACGCTGCTGGGCTTTCTTGGTGATGGAGCTGGTGTTGAGTGACCAGGTGAAGTTCTCTGCTAGATAAACACCAAGAAATGTGGTGCTCTTGATGATCTCTACAGATAATCCATCAATGTTCAGCAGAGAGTGGTCGCTCTGTGCTCTTCTGAAGGCAACAACCATCTCTTTAGTTTTATCAACATTCAGAGACAGGTTGTTGGCTCTACACCAGGCAGTTAGCTGTTGCACCTCCTCTCTGTATGCCGACTCGTCATTCTTGCTAATGAGACTCACCACGGTCGTGTAATTGGCGAACTTGATGATATAGTTCGATCTGTGCATTGCTATACAGTTGTAAGTCAGCAAGGTGAACATTCGACTGACCATGCAGCCCTGAGGGGCTCCAGTGATCAGTGTGGTGGGGCTGGAGATGATATCCCCAATCCGGACTGACTGAGGTCTCCCAGTCAGAAAGTCCAGGATCCATGTGGAAGAGAGATGATTGTGTTGAATGTTGAACTAAAGTCTATGAACAGCTTGTCTTGAGGCATGTAGGAACAACAGCGCTGCTCAGGGAAATGTTAAAGATGCCAGTGAAGACATCCACAAGCTGTTCTGCACATTCCTTGAGCACCCTGCCAGGAATGTTGTCTGGTCCAACAGCCTTCCGTGGGTTAACTCTGCATAAAGTTCTCCTCATTTTCAACAAATCTCCCGTCACTTTCATGGGCAGGTGAAGCGGTCTTGTAGTTTGTGATTTGTATGCCCTGCCATATGCGACGGGTATCTCTGCTATCCTGGAAGTGGCTATGGATTGTCTGGGTTTGTGAGCATTTTGCTCCTCTGATGGTTTACCCCATGCTGTTCTTGACATATGATATATTATATATGATTAAATTTTTTAACTTGCATGCAAAGCCACCAAAGAAGTGATGAATAGCATGGTATTAAGGAACCATTTCACAAAACATTACAGAAACAGCCATGCAATGATGATAATAAGAAAACCTTATGGTGCTGCACAGCAATTCAGCATTCCCAATGTTTATACGAGTGATGTTCTTACTGTGGGATTTTGTTGTGTTGGCAAATATCCTAACACAGTAGGCCTCCCGGGTCTGGATCCCACCTCCACATAGGAAACTGCTGTTGCCATGGCGATGGTCATGCTGACTAATAAGAGGTCTTATCTGACATGGACCCCAGTTCGTCAGCTTCCAGTCATACCTGTGTTTCAGCAATGATATCAGCAGTGAATATTACTCAATTCACATCACTCAATCCACATCATTATTGTTCCTTTTGCAGGTTAATTTTTTGTGATAAATATGTCCCAATCCTGCTGTTGGAGTATCTATTAGGTATCTCAGAAGGCCAAAACTAAAGGGATTAAATCATTTACTATATAATGGACATTTCTGATCATTTACCTGGGACAAAGTGGAAGCAACTCTTCCAGTGTGTTACAAGTCTCTACTTCTTCCAAGGCAGGACATTCTTCTCCTCCAGCAATAGGAACTTTCCTCACACTGCGCTTCCTGCTACGAAAGCCTGCTGATTGCTCTATTGCCCTACATGTTTTAGAGCACAGGCTCCATGCTGACCAAGCAGCAACGTCACAGTCTCTTGGCATCAAGCAAGAGCGAAAGTTTACACTGGTGCCAACATGGTCACAAAGACTGGAAAAGGAGGAAAAACTTATCTCATGATCATTATTCACTGTAGAGAACTGATCTAAGCCCAAAACATTCACAGTATTACATAAGACTCACAAAGAATAATTTCCAAAGTATATTTGTTAGATTTTAGAATTAATGACACATTTGTTACTCAATTGGTGAATTTCATCTATTCGCTCTGTCTGAATCTATTAGCTTTCATGCACAGTCCTATTACAATGACATTTAATCCTTAATAAACAAACAAACAAACAAATAAATAAATAAATAAATAAATAAATATAAATAAAACAGTGTCTTCAAAATCTTGTTTTTTTTATCCCAATAAAAATCTTGGTTAATTTTGAAGCGACTGGAGAACATTTGGACTTCACACCTGTTCTATTGTGCCCTTGAACTTTATATGCTCTACAAACAGGAAATCCCCGTAACAAGAGAAGAACAGCTTTAGATTTTGTGGGATCTCTCTCTGGTTGTGTGGAGGTGAATTGTCCCTGCTGAACCTGAATGGTGTTTCAGTATTTATTAAGAAGTATATTGAAAACATCAGCGTAGACATATTTGGTCTATTGCAAATTCATAAATACTGCATGAGCATAATATTTTCATGTGTAAAATTACACACTTTACATACATACTCTGCATGTATGTGTATGTGACTAATAAAATTTGATTTGATTTGATTATTTCTTACAACGATAACATAAATACACAGATATTCAGAAAAAAACAGAAAAGAAATTGAAGATTTAATGCGTTTATTATTTTAATTTGTGAATCATTTTTTAGTTCTTCTCATATGCAAATTTGATGCTGTGATAAAAGTAACAGCTACTACAGTTTATAGACACAATTAAGCCATAATTAATCAGTATAATTAACTGGTTGGGCTTTCCCAGAAATGTTAATTACTTTACTCTCTAATTACATTCTAATTGAACAACTAAATTTGACAGAGATGCTCACATTTTCTCAGTGTTAATATGATTGAGCTTCTCTTTGGACATTTTAATATGTATGCTAATGAACTCTCAAATAGGTTCTTTAAAGGATCATGAGAAAGTGTTGGAGTATCTATTGTTGGTTCATGGTACAGGATTATATTAAAATGTGGAGTTTTAGTGGCATCTAGTTTGCTCGTCCTGTATCGGAGTTTTGAGACGTGCTAACGTGGATCAAACATATTGGCTTGTAGGATATAACTGCTAGATGCATTCAATGCATGGTTCTAATTTAAAAAAATAAATGTAGTTTTTCGTAATTATACTTTAATAGTCATTTTAAAAATGTCCCCATTTTTCTCACCAATTTGGTCACATGCAAATTCCCACCCACCAGGTAGCTCTCCCATCATACAAAAGATACTAACCTAAGCTAAGCTAAGCTTAGGAAGAGTGAGGCAATGCGTTCCTCCTCTAACCCTTTGTTTTTATCCATGGCAGTGGCAGATGCTGTTGGTTCATGCAATATTGTTTTATTCTTACATCCCACACCTTTATATTGCATAACACTAGTCATAAGGTTTCGTGTGTATTTATCGCATTATGTGAGAAACAATATCTTAAAAATAGAGAGAAATTAATTTTTGGTGAGTATGGAAATCCTCATAATACACACAAATCACAACACACACACACACACACACACACACACACACACACACACACAGAAGACTGAGAAGATCTGTAAACAGACAGAAATATTCCTGCAGTCAGTTGGCATTTTCCAAACAGGCACAAACATTGGTATTCATTAGCTGTGAGTGTCAAAGGGCTTGGATGTATTATTTGCATATGCCGAGCTTGTAATGACCCAATGTGCAATAATTTGAAACAAAATATTCATACACATGCAACTGAAAGCAGATACAAGGGAACACATATACAAGACTGTCACCAGGTTGCAGTAAAAAACAGTTTTTATTGTATCTGTTAAGATAATTGCATGGTGCATGGGTATTTATGATTTATTTCATTAATTGTTTAGTGATTATTCATTCATTGATTGATTATTTAACTCACCTTAACATAGCGTTTTTGCCGTCACTTCTCACGCAACGAACTTGCCGTGTTTGGTAGCCGATGTGCATATCCCATGCTGCTTTGAGGCTTCTGTGATGATCATGGTGATGATGAAAGAGGAAATTCCCAGCATGCTGCTTGACGTTATGTGATGATTTGACCACTATGTGTCCACTCAGACTATTACTAAATTCAACTGTAGTCCTTCCACTAGGCATCAGGCCTTTGCGTCTGCAAGGACTCCACGGTCCTGCCCACAAGCTGTAGCTGTGTTTTTGTTGGTCAGAGGGACACTGGGCAACATTTTGACTACAGGGGCGGACCTGCGTGAGGCTCGGACATGGAGATCCACCATAAAGAGGCGGGGCTAACACCTGCCGTGTACGGTGCTGTAGAGCAGGAGCACAGGTACGGCTGCAAGATGACCAGTGAGAGAAGCTTGAAACAACACAGTCAAGCGGGCATGGCAGCAGACACGCCATTTCCAGCTCTGGGGTGGGAGAAAATGTTTCACACATATGAGAGCTCACGGTGGTGCCATTCAAATGAAGTACACAGATTGCAGTACGCTTCTGCAGGCCATTCTGTGCTGTCACACATTGCTCGGTAGCCAAGGGAGGAGTTGGAGAACATGGACCCCATGCAGATGTTTGCCATTCAAACAGCTGGCGCTGCCACTCACACACCTTCACACATGTGCGCTGGAGAGCTGGACGCTTCCAGAGCTGACAGTTGGATTGGTGTGTGCTCCAGCCTTCAGAGTGAACACAGAAGACAGAGCGAACCTGCAGGCCTGCAGAACCACACTCTGAAGCTTTGCACTCACTCCACATGCCTGTAACGAGAGTCAGAAAGGGAGAAACACAGTAATTGCTCTTTATTTTAGTTCTGTTCATGGTCTGAAACCTGTACACCTGTTTATTTACCAATTATCCAAGCAGACAGTCATGTGTCAGCAGTGCAGTACATAGTAATGAAACACGCCACAATAGTTATTGTGTTTAGCTATTGTTCAAATCATGCATTTAAATAATAACGGTATGTGACCTCAGTTACCATCTTATGGCTGTTGGCATCAAATGGGTTGGTTTGAGTATTTTTAACTGCTGATTTCAAGAGATTCTCAATGCCTCCTTCAGTTGTAGCCTATCCACCTCAAAGTTTAATGTGTTGTGCCTTCTGATGGTTTTAGGCTCATCTATGGTTGTAACAAGTGATTATATGAGTTACTGCAGCCTTGTAATTCTCCTCTAATCTATCTCTTCAACAAGGCATGCAGAAGTGCTGCATACCGGATGTATTTTGCACCATTCTGTGTTTATACTTTTTAAAAAATCTGCATTTTCTAAAATTCTCAAGCCATTCAGGTTGGAACCCATAACCATGCCACAGTCAAAACCACTGTGATCACACCTTTCAATATTCTGATGTTTGATATCAGAGGTGGGTAGTAACGAATTACATTTACTTTGTTACATTTACTTGAGTACATTTTTTGGGTAACTTGTACTTTTTGAGTATAATTAAAGATGCATACTTTTACTCTTACTCAAGTAGATTTTTAGTGGAAAAACTTTACTTTTACTTTGCTAAAATCGGCGGCGTTCCTCCGTTACTCAAATGTTAATAAATATGAGATTTAATAAATAATTAGTTTATATGACAAGTTTCGCGAGACATTGGAGAGGCTGCTTTGCGAGAGTATGCTGCGCATCTCCTGCTGAAGTTTAGCGCACCTTTAGTTGGAAGATGATTGCTGAAGCAGAGGAAGACGTTTGCGCTTTATCAAAGGCAGATCACCCGTGGCCTCAAATTAACTCTATATTTTCACTCCAAGATGTAAAAAATAATAGCTTTATAATGCAATGCA
The DNA here is from genome assembly GCF_030014155.1 of Tachysurus vachellii. Lineage (NCBI taxonomy): Eukaryota > Metazoa > Chordata > Actinopteri > Siluriformes > Bagridae > Tachysurus > Tachysurus vachellii. Next base: position 18,887,391 of record NC_083460.1, read on the forward strand.
TTCTGTGTGCACCAAAACAAACAAACATCGCAGCTTACAAGAATTCCAGCTCCAACCTAAAAAACACGTAGCGGTAAGTGTCAAAATTATGCCTATTTGATGGTAATTTGGTAACTATGGGCACTTTGACCTTAACGTAATACTACATTTCACACACTGTCTGAATGTTTTCCCTCATATACGCTCTCGTGCAATCCTGTGAACCCTACAAACAACACGTTCATGAACAAATGTTCATTATTGTCGTGACGAGACAAAGGCGAGTGAGGATCCAAGTGCAGTTCAGTCTTTTAATAAACCAAAACAAGAAACAGGCAAACAAACGGGCAGGCAAAACAGGGCAGAACACTGAGCACACAGGAAACAGGAACATCGACACCAACATACAACAACGACCAACAGCAGGGAAGTGAACAAACAGATTAGATATAGCAAACAGGAACCAATCACCAAGCAGAGACAATCAGCGACTAACACGATACACCTGGGGGGCAGATAGAGTGCAATTAGTGTCCATGGTAACCAATGAGTGGGTGGAGCAAACAATTAACAGCAAGGCAGACAGCAGACAGAAACAGGGCAAAACACAGACAGACTCATTACAATTATAAGCGTCTGCATTTTCAAATCCATGTTCCACAAAATAAATTGAATTGCATACTGTAAGATGTTTTGCATTTATACGCAAATCCTGACATCTCACTTAAGTTTTTTTTTACTTTTTTTTTCACTAAAGCGTAGAACATATACAAAATAAAAACGGAATTATATTTTGTTTTATCCATACCTAAAGAATACATGTACTTACTTATAAAATGTAATAAATGTAAGAATAAAGTAAATTAATCTTATTAATCTTATAAAGTATATATATATATACACTTCAACCTGTGTTTTATAATAGCAGAATAAAGAGACTTTTAAGGAGAGGTGTGTGAAAGCTCTCCAAGTAGTTTGAAAATCAGTGTTTTTGCTTCATATCAATCAGATGAGAAGTAACTAGTAACTAACTACTTGAGTAGTTTTTCATCGGATACTTTTTTACTCTTACTCAAGTAACTATTAAGATTTTTACTTTTACTCTTACTTGAGTAAATATTTCCATAAGTACTTGTACTTTTACTTGAGTACAGATTTTAGATACTCTGCCCACCTCTGTTTGATATGAACACGATCTGAAGCTCTTGATCTGTAGCTGTATGCTTTTTATATACTGCACTGATGTGATTGGTTGATTGTATAACTATATTATCAAACAGATGTGTATTCCTAAGATGTGTATTCCTGTGTAAATAGTGAAGATAGAAGATATATTATATATGAATACATGAAAATCATGATTCCATATGGAGAGGAAAACAACATTACTCTAAAATATTACATCAGTGTAACCCAGTCTACTATATTAGATTAGTATCACTGTAATAAGAGAGCAGGGGTGGAGGGGGATTGGGGGGATTGGGCATTTATAGAGATTATAGGGCTCATACCGAAACTGAATGCTTTCTAGAGACTAAGAAAGTATGACATCATCATCTGTTAGACCACATGGAGAGTTAAGGCTTGAGGATCATATCGTCAAATCCCCAATTCTCTAACCACAGCCACAGGAGGTCATATCAGAGTGTGAAAACAGGTCCAATAAGAAAAAGAGGTACATGGACATGGAGAATACATTTAATATTGTAAGCTTCAAACAGGCATCTCAACTAGGCTATGTTCTTGTGCATATTATCATTTATTTAAAGAATAATCTCTATTATCCTTTGATATGGGATCTTTCTTATTATAGAAAATAATTCAGACACAGTCATCTCAAATTGATTTATTTATATTTTACACTGAAAATAAAAACAGTGAATCTACTGTTAACATGTTAATTACTACATGAAAACTACCTCGAAAGCATTTCTGCTCATTGCCTTCTATTACATGCTGTTAATTACTCCTAATGAGCTGGTTGTGCTTTAGCCTAATATTATTTAAACTACCCTTGGTGAAAGATATAGCCCTGTTATAACCAAGATAATGCTGGGACGTGCGATAATGCTAAAGTTGGCTGTCAGAGTGGGACTTGATTACTTAATTTCAGTACATTTCCTAAGATATGGTTGGGCAGATTTTATAATATTGGGCTCATTAAATCTCAATGCTGAGTATTGCATCTGTACTGGTAATGGTTTAAATATACTGCTAGCAATGGGTGAATTAGGCACCTAAAGCTTTAAGAAGCTGTAAAGCTTAGTAATATAAAAGAGAAATTCATCTTTTGGAGTCTACAAAATTTCCAGCACTATTCACTCAGCAGAATTTTTCATTTGGCAAGTACCCGAATAACAAAAGACACATTATCAAGCCCAAAAGGCATTACTTAGTATTTTATTAAACCTCAAGAAAACATAAGTTCCTCCATGGTACAGTTTATTGGATTCAAAGGTGTTCAGAATTGTTCAAAATGAGTCTTTAAATAATTCTGCACAGCCAGCTTTCTCATATGCAACTGAATGTGGTCTCTGATTCTTTAAAGTTCACTCCTGCTCTTAGACCAGTGAACTGACATGTGAACTGACTTTAACTATATCCACAAATAATGTATTTATTTGTAATGTTTAGCTAATAAAATCTAATTAGTCACAACTGGCCGTATACATACATGAACCAGACCAAATATCAAAATGCTCTGACTGTACAGTGATTGTTGGCACCAGAAAGTTTTTTATGACTAACTATTGAGAAACTGCTGGTCTGCTGGCAGTTTAACATACAACAGTTTCTATAGTAAGGTGTGAAAAGCAAAATGCACTGTAAACAGAATCTGAGTCAGAAGAATTTCTTCAACCAAATAAGTAATTGAAAAATAAACATGTGCAATCAGTCAGGCTCGCACCAGTAATCAGGAAGGATCAATAGGCTTGGAAGATTGCAGGAAACAATTTCAGAATAATTGTTAAATGAAATATGCCATAGTAGTTCACAAACGAATGCAAAGCAATATGAGTCAAATATAAAAAACAGTTATGGTGAAAAATGTGTTTCTTTAAAAAGACAAGTGTCCAGCCTTTGGAAGACAGACACAATCCTAAAGCTCCTGAAGGCAAATTCCTTGCTCACTCCATCAGTAAGACTGTTGGCATGGTAGCAGCAAGCAGACAGATGGAGAGAGAGAAAGGGGAAAGGGACCATTCTCTTGCCAATGTACATGTTAGAGGAAAAGAAACGAATTACTGCTTTAGGTGGGTGAAAGATAAAAAAAGAGAATGATAATTATGTGCAACGGAGGCAACGAATCAAATCCTACAGAACTGTATAAAGCTTAGTATAACATCCATTCAGACATCAGGTTTGTAAGCTAATCTGGTGTCTGGTTGTGTTTGTTATACTGTATATTATTTATGTAAGTGTGTGTGACTGATGTTTCTAATTGATTTATTCTGGCATTGATTTATTGACATAAGATTCTGTTATGACAATTTCTGAGCTGACACCTGTCTCTGTGGCTTTATATTATTATATTCATATTATACTGTATATTTATGGTATATTTATGATTAGATGTCATGAATCTTTACAAAATATCATGACAGTGACGTGATGGTTATTCATTTGTTCATTCTCTTCATGCTTTATACTAAATACTTTATCAGCTGCACCACCATGCACCTGAGAAAGAGAGAGTTCTTTAAATAAATTAAACACTACAGGCTGAACTCACCTGCAGAGACAAAGGCACCACCTTCGCCCAGTATATCACATTGGTTATTTGTTTGGACAACCTAATTCGCAGTTGGCCCCCACGCTCACATATCTCATTGGAACCCATCAGCTGTTGGTGGACGCGTCATTGTCGGTCCTCAATGGACAACCACAACCGTCCAAGGTCACAGGTATGCTTCATGTCCAGAGAAGTATGACCTCCGCGTTCCCAAGGTGAGCCCCTGTGATCATCCTCAAAGTTAAATATTGACTGAATTAATTCTCCATGGTAATACTACCTACCCTGTCTTAGTTCTAATAGATTTGGGGTCCACAATTATCAGAAAAAAACATTATCCACTGTCAACTGGTGGAAGATCTACAACTCCACACCATCCCATGCACCATTTCCCTGAGAATTAAAGTGGATGACAAACCCATAGGGGATGGCCTCATCACACACCAAACTATTTAATTCACAATACAAGTGGGTCTTTTTCACATGGTGAAAATAATATTGTTTGTCACATTCACCCCTACTAACCAAATAATTCTTGGATCCGCCTGGCTTCAAGACCACAACCCACAGATATCATGGCCTCACAAAGCTGGTCATCATACTGCCAGTGTATTAATCACCTGCTCACACTCCCCACTCATATCATGTCAGTTGAGAGTCTTAAGACCGACAAACAACTGGCCATCCCTGGTGTTTATCATGACTTAATGGAGGTATTCTGTAAGAAACGGGCCATCCAGTTTCCCCTGCATTACCGTGGTGACTGCACCATTGAACATCTCCCTAACGCTGCCCTACAAGGGTCTGATTTACCTCCTGAAACTAAGGCTATGGAAGAGTACCTAGAGGAAGCACAAACAGCCAGCTTTATCAGACCCTCCAACTCTCCAGCTGCTGCAGGATATTTTGTTGTGGAGAAAAAGCATGGTAGAATAAGGCCTTGCATGGGTTGAATGCCATTACAGTCAGATATTCTTGTCCTCAGCCCCTAGTTCCCTTAGCTCTTAAACAACTCCGGGAAGTGCGAATCTTCACAAGATTGTCTTTGCGCAGTGCTTATAACTTGATCCAGATAAGGTATGGGGACGAGTGGAAAACTGCCTCTCTCACCTAGGAAGCACTAGGGAGCACTATGAATATCTTGTTATGCCAAAGTCCTGTAAACACCAACTGTTTGTGAAAGGCTAAAAAAGTTAATTCCACCGTAATACTGTCATGTTCTTAGGATATAATATTAACCTGCTAAAAGGATGAGAACTTTAGGAGAGTGTGTGCATGTGCTTGATAAGATCTGACCTTGCTGAGATGAATGGGAGGTCACATAAACACAAATGAATACACACATATCAACACACACACACACCAGACAACAAAAGCACACACCTATGGTACAAAAGGGAATGCTGAAACACTAGAATTTGCCTCTTCACTGTGTAGACTTGGCACTCTTTAGACACCTTTTGCTGCAGCAAAATAAAATTCTTTCTTTACTTCTGTGCTTTTACCACCACCTCTGAGTCTGAGTGTTTTTTACATGTAAATCAAAACCACAGTCCTCAGACATAAAACAATTTGTCGACTCCTGCTCCGCCCACGTTGTCATGGTGCTGGTTTGTCTGGGTGATTCTGGTGAAATTCAGCAGTTAGAGAAAGAGAAGTAGGAGAAGTATATTTTTGGAATTAACCGATGATTGTTCTTCAGGGCAGGGGGGCACGGTGGCTTAGTGGTTAGCACGTTTGCCTCACACCTCCAGGGTTGGGGGTTTGATTCCCGCCTCCGCTTTGTGTGTGGAGTTTGCATGTTTTCCCCGTGCATCGGGGGTTTCCTCCGGGTACTCCGGTTTCCTCTCTCGGTCCAAAGACATGCATGGTAGGTTGATTGGCATCTCTGGAAAATTGTCCGTAGTGTGTGAATGCGTGAGTGAATGAGTGTGCGTGTGTGTGCGCCCTGCAATGGGTTGGCACTCCATCCAGGGTGTATCCTGCCTTGATGCCCGATGACGCCTGAGATACTGTAGGCACAGGCTCCCCGTGACCCGAGTTTGGATAAGCAGTAAAAAAATGAGTGAGTGAGTGAGTGTTCTTCAGGGCCGTATCCCTCCCATTTGACCAGATACTGTAGATGGCCCCTGAATCTCCTGGAATCAAGGATAGAATTGACCAAGTAGGCCCTAGCTTTATTTACCTCTATGGGAGGTGGTGGTGGTGGGTGGTTGTTGTTGGAATTTCTGGTGTGGGCAGGTTTGTGGAGGGTGTAATATGGTAGCTCGCAGGCAGTTATAGTTGATAAGTTACCGGGTTAATTTGTCTTACTATTTTAAATGGGCCTATGTACCTGGGGTTGAGCTTGCAAAATGATGTCTTAAGCCGTAGATTTTTGGTGGATAACCAGACTTGCTGTACAGGTTGATACTGGGGATGAGGGTGCCTTCTAATGTTTGCCTGAATGCACTGGTTATTAATTGCCCTTTGCAGTCTCACATGAGTTGGAACCATTCATCGACCAATGGGATATCCGACGGTTCACCTGACCAGGGGTTGCTGGTAACCAAGGATGCATTTAAAAGGAGTCAGGCCAGTGGGATAAGGGTATTCTCGACATTTTCTGCCCATGGGAGAAATTACTCCATTGGTTCTAATTGTTGGTTAATAAGTGCACAGATATCGTCCTAGCTTCTGGTTTAACCGTTCTGCTTGTCCATTGGATTGTGGATGATAGCTTGACGATAAACTGACATTAATTCCCAGTTTTTCACAGAATGCGCTCCAGACCCAGGACATAAACTGTATTTCTCTGTTGGACACAATGTCCTCTGGAATACCATAGTTTCGGAACACATATTCAAATAGAGCTTTGTCTGTCTACATAGCCACAGGCAAATTTTTTAGGGGAATCAATTTGTAGGCCATTGAAAAGTGGTCGACCGCCACAAGGACCAAAGTCTACCATCATGTGGGTCCAGGGACGCTGAGGTATTGGGAGCGATTCTAGGAGAGCAGCAGGTAGTTGGCAGGAGGTGCGTGTTTGGGCACAAATGGGGCAAGCCTCGACGAAAGTTTTAACATCTACTGACAATGCTGGCCACCAGAAGGCATTGTGAAATAGTTTGTACGGTTCTCTAAATACCTGGGTGTCCGGAACTCTGAGAGGAGTGGACCCATCCCATAGTACGCTGTCTGAGATCTATAGGTACATACTTTAATGTGGGTGGACATTCAGGTGGGGGCGGTTCATCTTGTTGTGCCCACTGAATTTCCTCCATGATATCCCATTGTATGGGTGCTATAATCAAGTGGGTGGGAAGGATAGGTTCAGAGTTTGACCTTTGACATAAAGGGTCATATCAACGGGATAGAGAATCTGCCTTGCCACTCTTGGTGCCTGGTTGATAGGTAACAGTGAATTGGAATTGTGAAGAAAAGTGCTCACCTTGCGTGAATTCAGATGTTTAGCATTTTGGATATACCGTAAAACTTCAAATAATAGCCCGGGCTTCTATTTACCCAAATCGCCAAACTGCACCGGCTTGTATTTGAAACAGGCGTCTATAAGAGACAGGCCTTTAATTTAGTGTTGAGATGTTCAAGCATGACAGTAGAAGGTTACATTCTACTAAGGTTATATTACGTTTTATTCATAATTTATAGTTGTGCGTCTTCTGACTGAAAAGTCATTGCGCTTCAGGAATTTGTCCAGCCAGCCAGCGCTTGCAGTAAAACTCTCCTCATCCCTGCTGTCACTCACTGTTGCATACACTTCTTTTGCCTTGGCCCTGATCATTTTACGTGAGACTCTGAGATGCTTTGCCCGCATGCTGTGGATCCACTCACACACGCTCACCTCCAGCTCTTCACTGGCCTTCTTCCTCCCTCCACCTCACAGTCTGGCCCTTTTGTCATCTTCCTCGGACAGACGTTGCAGTTCAGCTTTATTTTTACGCCATTCTCGCACTCTCTTTGGATCAACCGAGAAATGTCTTGCCGCTGCTTCTCCCGAATTGTTTTCAGCAAATTTGACAACTGTCAGCTTAAATGTCAAATCATACTTTTTTCTTTTTGTCTCCATGGGGGTATTGAGAGAATTAAGAAAAACTGAAGACTAAAAGAAAGTTCGTTAACCTCTTTGTTATGTTGCCATAGTGATGAGTCGTTCATGAACGGTTGCATATGTCATGTGAAATCTAATCAAAACATAGAACAGACGATCTGACGGGTTTTAGAAGATCAAATACAACCCGATACTAAAAAACAGACCAGGCCTCTATTTGAGACTGGCCTTTATTTACCCAAACCTGTCGTCACACCAGGCGTTTAAAAGAGACAGGCGTCTATTTGGGACTCGGCTATTATTTGAAGTTTTACGGTATTCATGATGTTTTTGTAGTCTGTCAAGATGTGAAATGGATGTTGGGCCCCCTCTAGCCAATATCTTCATTCCTCTAGAGCCTCCTTTATGGAAAGTAGCTCCCGGGTTCCCACATCAAAATTTGCTTTGGCTAGGGTAAGTGTTCTTGAGGAAAATGCACATAGATGAAGCATGGCAGGAACCCCATGATGTTGGGAGAGCATGACTCCTATACCACAGCATGAGGCATCAACCACTACTACAAACGGCAGGTTAGTATCAGGATGTCGTAGAATAGGGGCTGTGGTAAACTGGTCCTTGAAGTTTTCAAAGGCCTTCTGCACTGCATCTGACCACTGTAAATTGCAGGGTGTACCACATAGCAGAGATGTGAAAGGTGCGGCCACTGTTGCTGCGGGTAAAGTGCCCTGCCTCCAATGCCTCCGTGATATAGTCCAAGAGAGTAGTTAAGACCCATAGGTGGGAAGGAGTTTGGGAACAAAACAATGGCACAATCCCAAGGCCAGTGAGGTGGTAGTGTAGCTACTTGTGATTTACAGAACACTTTCCTCAGATGCTGATATTCCCTGGGTATACAAATGTTTTGACTCTTGTTGGGGCTATCAAAGGTGTTAGTATAACATGGGAGCTTTCAGACACCGGTTAAAACAAGGTGGAGACCAACATAAGAGTTCCTTGGTCGACCATGAAATCTGTGGGTCATGATCTCAGAGCCATTGGAATCACAGAGTGATTTGGTTAACTGGGGAGGATGTGATAAACAGGACCCCTTTCTCTGTATGATAAAGTCCTAGGTGCAAGGTAATAGAAGGGGTTTTTTGAGTGAGGAAGCTGTGTGAGTGGGGAATAGCTTTTTCTGGGCAGTGGTAGCATATGTGTCCAGCTTGGCTGCACTAAAACAGAAATGATGGCAGAGGTGCCATTGGCACTCTTCAGCGGATACCTGGATGGGATACTTGCATGGGCTTTGGTGTTCCTTCAGCAGGAAGCTCTTGTGTAAGTCGCAAGCTGGATGGCCGGTTATGGATGAGGTTGTCTAGTCGAATGGCTGGTGAAATATATCGTAGCATACGGCTGTTTATCGGTGTCTTATGTAGCGGCGGCCCAATCCAGGGCTTTTCCAGTGAGGAGAGACATAAGGGAAGCACACTTCACCACATCCTCTTGGTAGGCATCTGGCTGGTAGTTAAAAAATATATTGCATTGATGAAGAAATCCCTTACAGTGATCAGCTTATCTATAGAACTTTTTCGGGCACACCATGCATACATATTCCATCCTGAGAGGGTTACGTAGCATTCGGAGGAGGTAAGTCTTTGTGTTCTGAAACGTGATTAATTCCTCCTGGTACGCTGTTAATTGTTCTCCTTGTTGATCCACCAGGGCTTGTAATTGCATTACGTCCGCTGGATCCATGGGGGCTACATTACAGTATCCTGTAATGATGGAGTACATGAATGCAGAATGATAAACAGCTTTATTAACAAAGCAGGCAAACAGATCCAAATCGAAAAAGCAAAGTCTTAGACCGGAAATACAGGCAGGAAGGTCGAAAAACACAGGTAAGCAGTCAGCAAGGCAAAGGTCCAGGCGAGGGCAAGGCAAACAGAGAGTAACCCAATAAACACTGGCAATGGTCATAAACTGAAGAAAAACATTAAGCAATAGGCAAAATAAGGCTTGGTACACACAGAGAGACGATACTTTGTGTGGTGTGTATAGTGCACATTGCTTAAATACCCGGAAGGAACACAGAAGTTAGTATTATTTATTTACATATTTATTTTTACAGTTCCAAAAAATAGTAACATGAATTTGCAAGGTGTGTGGTGTTACTTTTTTGTTTATGTGGTATTATTTATTTTATTTTATGTGGTACAATTTATTAGTTTGAAGATGAAGAGGATTTCTTACAGAATGTACTGTATATGTCCATGTGTACCTGTTATAAGAAGCCTGTAACTTCTTAATCATCTAAATAATTCAAGGAATGATTTTGTTCATAGAAGACCTTTAAACCTGATGTCAAAAAAAAGAAAATGTACATGGTATTGTAGGTTTAGTGGGCCATAAGTAAAACATAATAAGAATCAAAATGAAGAAACTATAAGCTATTTTTTCTGTTAAGTGTTTTAGTTTATTTATTTAAGAAATCAAAAAGCAAACAAACAAGCAAAATAATAACACTCAACCTTCCTTAATGATATTACTGGTTTGGTTTTAATCAGTGGCTTATTCATTAAAGTGGAGTGCATATTTATAATCAACTAACTTATTCCACTGCTTCTACTCTTCTCTGCATGAACAATAGTTAAGTTTCTAATATTTGCTCATGCATAATCACTTTAAAAGCATACATTATTATGAATTTAACAAGCAAGCAATGGAGTCAAATTAGCGAGAGCAAAGGGCGATTGCTGTAGGAGAGAAAAGTACTAGGAAACATGATTTCAGAATAAAACAAATTAGAACTGGAAGAATTATGCACTGCAGAGCATTAATTAGACTATAATGTAGGAAATCTTTATAGCTATGGTTATGGGGCTGGTAATAGCATACAGATGGAATTCAGGCTTGAGCGACCTTGTTTTAGTATAGAGGATAAATAATGCGTCTCATATTGGCACAATATTTCATGCCTGCTCTGTCAGTCAGGCTGTTGTCAAAGTAATGGAAGGCAGACAGATGGAGAGACGGGGAAAGGGAAAGAGGAGCATTCATTTAGCACTGTAAGTGTCACCGAGCTTTGATGGGGTTAGTATGAGGACAGCAGAGGCATGCCTGATACTAAGCGTCTGAATTGAACAGGTCATTGGATTTTATATGGAGTTGAAGAAAGTGGAGTAAAAAAAGAAACAAGGTTTAAATAGTGCTATCTTTCAGTTACACTTCATGTTATATCACATCCCTCTGAACTGGCAGCTTGTAGAGTATATCCTTTGGAAGTATCATTTAAAAAGGCAGATATATTTAAAAATGTTATATGATGATATGTGGATCAACAACCCTATAAACAATGCTTACCTTGGTTGTCACAAGTAAGGAAACCTTAATGGATCTACATTCCATTCCCCATGAACATCACCACATCTATATGTGCTTGTTCAACATCGCATTACAAGGTTTCCTGCTATATTAAAATGCACTCTTTTCGGAAGAATTTCCATCACATTAGTGAGTTTGGGCATGTAATTCTTGAGACTCTTGCAGCATTCTAGTTCATAAACAAGGTCAGGGCTCTGTGCAGGATAATTGTGGTCTTCCACTTTACCCATAACACACCATGTCTTTATTGTGCACAGGAGCATTGTCATGCTAGTACAGGGTTTGAGTCTCTTACTTCCAGTGAAGGGGAGTCTTAAAGTTACAGCATTCAAAGAATTACATCTGTGTAATAGTCAGGTGTCTGTATACTTTTGGCCATGTATTTTATGTAGAATAAAAGCTTACAATAAATAAAGAAGATGAGCATGTACAATAGATAAAGGAAGTAAGAGTGATAGGTGACTGAGAATAATAGTGATCAGTAATAGATAACTGGGAATAATAGTGATCAATGATAGGTAATTGGGAACAATGGTGACCATTAAGAACAACAATGATCAGTGATTGGTCACTTGGAATAATAGTGACCAGTAGGAATATTGGTGATTAGTGATTTTTCACTGTGAAAAACTACCAATATTAATAAAGCTAATCAATAATTTGCCCCTGTAAACAATGGTGACCAGTCTTAATAATGTTGATCAGTGATATAGGTTACTGTGGACAATGGTGACCAGTGATTGGTTGTTTGGGAACAGCCAGATTTTACACACTGGTAGTGATTCTATGGAACCTGCTTTGTGAACTTGTATATAAACATCATTTGTGATAAAGAACTGTATTGAGTACAGGACTGTTCCTAAGGTCTGTTTAAAAAGTCTCTGGATGTTTTTCTTAATATAGAGGCACTAATTAAAAATAGGTTTCAAGTGTGTTTAAAAAATGCTACTTCAAAACTTTCTATATTCTAAATTGTTCTGATATTAACAGTAAAAGTTCTAGGGAGTGAATAACTAAAAACTTTCCCAATAGTCATTGTAAGTTATCGGGTCTTTCAGACTTATTTATCAAATCAATTACATTTCCATCTTTGTACATATCCAGTTAATTATTAATACTAGAAATAATAAAATAATTAGAACCTTTTAGGCATGACATTAATGTGACTTAGTTATTTTGTAGAATGAATTCAGTTTGCCTTGCTGTGCTGCCCTTTACTCACCATGGTTTCTATTCACTTTTTAAATATCACCTCTGCATCCCAGAACCCATTTTCTGGTGCACAGCAATTTAATGCACTGCATGCACTTTCTCACTCAAAGTGAGCTTTTGAAAACCTCTCTCTTCACAATAAAACTACAAAACTGTACTTACTCAGAACCGAGCCTTTCTACCTTCCTATTCTCTATGTGCTAATGGATAATATGGGCACTTTTTCTTTAATTTTTGTTGTGCAGTTACTTTGTACATGCATCACACAGTATAAAACTGCTTTCAAGTCTCTATCAATGAGTACATTACAACTATTTCACTAGGTTACTGACTTAGGACACCATCAACATAACTAAAGCTTGTTCAGGGTTTTTTGAATATACACATAAAACAGGAAGTTTCAGGAAGTTGTAAATATTCACCCATCGTTTGAAGATAGCCAGTGACTCAGCTCTACAGACATCTAGGGGAAGTTCATTTCACCACCTTGATGAAAGAACAGAAAAGATTCTTGATGTAGCTCTAAGGTAGTGAGGTGCAGTTTGATTGATAAGAGCTTTGAGGCAAGAGGGAGGGTGGGGTGGTATGTGAGAACTTAAGCAGGTTGAAAACAAGTCATGCAGCTGCATTTTGGATCATTTGCAGAGGATGAATTGCGTTCATAGGTAGACCTGACAGCAATTAGTTGCAGTAGTCCAGTCTTGAATTGACAAGAGACTGAACAAGTACCTGAGCAGCCTGTGTGTACAAAAATGGCAGAATCCTTCTGAATTTGTAAGGACAGTTGATTGTCCATGGTTACCCCAATGTTGCAAGCCAAGACTGAAGGGGAGATCAGATCATGTGCAGAGATTTGCAAGTTCCAGACCTGGGGATGAATCACCTGGATGATTATCAGTTCAGTTTTGCTGGGATTGAGTTTCAAATGATGAGCCATCATCAACAAGATGTGTCTGCCAGCCATACTGAGAGCCATGGTATCTGAGGGAGGGAAGGAGAATATAAATTGGGTGGGATCGGCATAGCAGTGGTAAGAGAACCCATGCGATGAAATAACTTCTCCAAGAGAGTGATCATACAGGGAGAAAAGGAGAGGACCAAGTAATGATCCCTGTGGGACAGAAAACAGATGAAGCTTGGCTGATCTAGCAGCAGGTAGTATAGGGTAAGAGGCAAGATCTGGCTCGAGTTGTGATTTCTTTCACTTCCTCTCTGATGATCTTAGTTCTCTTCTATTGCTTTGCAACACATCTGATAGCCAGGGAGCAGAACAAGAACTCTTCTTGGGTTTAGTGGACAGAGAACAGAAATCGTCCATAGTTGAGGAAAGAGAGGAAAGGAAAGTGTCTTTGGATTAGTCCAAGGATAGTGAGATGGAGTCAGGATCAGGAAGCTACAGAAAAAGGGAAGATAGTGTGAAGGTTTCCACGGGGAAGAGAAAGATAGTGATAGTGACGGATACCAGGTGATGGTCAGAGATGTGAAGTGAGGTAGCTGTCATGTCTATAGCTGGGGAAGGATGGGTGAAAACCAGGTCTAGGACATTTCCTCCCTTGTGTGTGGGGAGGCGGTTGTTGAACATCAGGGAGAAAGAGTCCAGAGGATTCAGGAGGTAAGAAGACTGAAGCTTGTCGGAGAGGAGGATGAAATCGCCAAGCACTGGCATACTTGTGCTGTCAGAAGGGATTAACAGCTATGGTCAGGTTAAATGCATATTTAGAAGAACCATTAATTAATTGTTCTTACCAGTCACTATTATGAAAACCATAATTCCACCAGGTACTGCTAGTTCCTAGTGACTGTCATGGTGGCTTGGACAATTCCCTGCTGGAACACCAGGGGGCATTACAACAGGGGTTTGTATATATTCTGTGCCACGAGTCATTGTTTCTGTTTTGTGCTCATGCATGTTTACTCATCGTTCGTTACCTGGTTTTCTCTGTTTTATGTTTTTTGGTTTTTAGTTTTTATCTTGTTTTGTATATTAGTTGCTCAGATTTTAGTAGTGTTTTCCTGTGTTCATTGATGTTGTTATTTTTTTTTAAAAAACCCTGTCTGTTATCTATCCATGCATTTGAGTCTGGACATCTGTTTACACAGAGTCACCTGTTTCTAACAATGAAATGGAATGACAAAGTGTTAGCAATATTCCTGTGAAAGTCAGGTCCATGTTGACAAAATGTAATTGCTGCAGATTTGTTAGTCATATTTATGCTCTGAGTTTCCCATTATACCACATCCCAAAGATGATCTATTGGATTCAGATCTGGGGTGTGGTTCACAACAACAAAACTCATTGGCTGTGGCAGTTCTTGAATGTTAATGGGCCCAGTTTATACCAAGAAACCATTCCTCACTCTGTTACATCACTTCCACCTCTTCCACCAAAATCATTTTGCTATGTGTGAAAATCCCAGTAGGTCAGCAGGATCTGAAATACACAGATCAGACTGATCTTTACCAGTGTCTGCATGATTGCATGCATTGTGCTGCTTACAATTGGTTGATTGGATAATTGGACAAATGAGCAGTTCTACACATGTTTCTGTTAAAGTGTAAAGAAAGATTAGAACATAAATGGCATCAAACTAAATTATCATGTTGTCATGCCTCTAGAGAAGCTATATGACTCAACTTATTATAATAATTTGTTAAGACTGGCTAATAATATAATTTCTGATCCCAATCATGTTCTGCCTAATGAGTTTGAACTATTACTATCAAATCGGAGGTACAGAATCCAAACAGATTCAAAAAATTGAAATACTCCTTTGTGCATCAGGCGATCCTTGAGCTAAATTGTAATTATAAATATTGTAAATGTGCTGTGTTGTGTAGTGGGATGTAGTAAAAGTGAGTTTGTGTATTAAGTGATGTTGTGTAAGAGATGATTGCTGCAAACATACTGTGATGCAAGAAAAATTTCAGACATGTTCTGACAATAAAGTATTATATCATTATATCATATCATCAGTATTTTGATTAGAATGGAACAAAAGCCTTCATAGCTACAGAAAATATCTTAGTGCTGTTAGATCAGTGTATTTCTCCAGCCTTATCGAAGATAACAAAAACAATCCTAAATTTTTAACACTAGCAAAATTAACTATGAATAAAAACACTGTCGAAAAGCGCACACCATCTTTTTGTAGCAGTAATTACTTCATGAATATATCAATGAAAAAAATTTATATCAGGCATAAAATTCAGACCATTATACTAAACAAATTAATAGATAATGCCATATATAATATTTCTGTTTTTGATCAGTATTTAGACCGTTTTAATCCTCTTCAAGAGACTGACTTATTTTCACTGATTTCTTTTTCAAAATTATAAATCTGCATACTGAATCCCTTACCCACCTGTTTCTTTAAACAGTTATTACAAGTAGCTATCCAACCCATTTTAAAGATAATAAATTATTGCCTTAGCACTGGCTATGTGCCGAAATCTTTAAGCTAGTGGTTATCAAACCTTTGATTAAAAAACCTGACCTCGACCCAAGCCAGTTGTCCAACTATAGGCCAATATCAAACCTTCCCTTTATATTCAAGATCCTAGAAAAGGTTGTAGCTCAGCAGTTATGTTCAGACCTACATAAGAATAATATTCATGAAATGTATCAATCAGGATTTAGGCCTCATCATAGCACAAAGACAGCACTGGTTAAAGTGCTAAATGACCTGTTATTTGTCTCTGATCAGGGTTGTGTCTCTTTGCTAGTTTTACTTGATCTTAGTGCAGCTTTTGATACCATTGATCATTCTATACTACTTGATATACAGTAATAGAACTTGTTGTTGGTGTTAAAGGTACAGCTCTCTCCTGGCTCAGGTCTTATTTGACAGATCAATATCAGTTTGTAGACCTAAATGGTGAACACTGTACTGTTCTCTTTATATGTTTTGCTATCCAAGCGTTAATATAAATAAACAGCAAGCCAAACTCTGTTCAAGAGCCAGGAAATGAGCGCCTTGCTCCTTTAATGATAACTTGCAGTTACAGGGCAAACTCACAGGTCAATGAACCGAGTAAAACTGTAAATGAAATGAAAGAAATAAACTTATTAAAATGCAAAATAGCATTATATTCAACAGCAGTGTAGCAAACAAAATCCACACAAAAGATTATCTCAAATTAGCAAGTGGCTAATGTAGCATGCTAGCGCAGATCAACAATAACAAACATCTCAGATTATAAAGTGATTAAACATACACTTTAATATTATCTGCCATAGAAAAATTATTCGATACAATCTTACAACCGGTGCTTCTATAGCATTTTGAAGAAGGATTAACTTGGATGCAACTCAGCATACACTACACCATGCTCGCTGCTACCTGGTTACCCAACATGCTGCGCTTGCAGAGACGCGTCAAAATAAAAGTCCTCCTATACATATTACACATTACACAGCCTCTAAAAGAGGAAGAACAACCACTCTAAACAAACTAAGGCAATGTTCGTTGTTCCACAAGGTTCTGTTTTAGGCCCATTGCTTTTCTCCCTATATTTGCTACCCCTTGGTGAAATTATTCGTAATTATGGTATTGGCTTCCAGTGTTATGCTGATGGGGGCACTGTGGCTTAGTGGTTAAGCCCTCCACGGTCGGGGTTCGATTCCCGCCTCCACCTTGTGTGTGTGGAGTTTGCATGTTCTCCCGTGCCTCGGGGGTTTCCTCCGGGTACTCCGGTTTCCTCCCCGGTCCAAAGACATGCATGGTAGGTTGATTGGCATCTCTGAAAAAATTGTCCCTAGTGTGTGATTGCGTGAGTGAATGAGTGTGTGTATGTGCCCTGCGATGGGTTGGCACTCCGTCCAGGGTGTATCCTGCCTTGATGCCCAATGACGCCTGAGATAGGCACAGGCTCCCCGTGACCCGAGGTAGTTCGGATAAGCGATAGAAGATGAATGAATGAATGAATGAATGAATGTTATGCTGATGACACACAGCTATGTTTCAGCTCAGTCAGATGTGAGTCACCAGCTTAATAAGATTGAAGATTGTGTGAAGGACATTAGACAGTGGATGCTTACTAACTTCCTCCTGCTTAACTCTGACAAGACAGAAATTCTTGTACTAGGACCAGACACAGCCAGAAGTAAGCTTTCTGATTACAGAGTAACTCTGGATGGTCTTTCTATTACATCATGTGCAGCAGTAAAAGACCTTGGTGTGATTATTGATACCGGTCTCTCATTTGAAGCTCAAATAAATAATATCACAAGGGTAGCCTTCTTTCATCTCAGAAACATTGCTAAGATGAGAAATATGATGTCATTACATGATACAGAAACACTAGTTCATGCATTTGCATGCATTACCTCTAGGTTGGATTACTGTAATGCTTTACTGTCTGGATGTTCCAGTAGGAGCATAAACAAGCTCCAGTTAGTCCAGAACACAGCAGCTAGAGTCCTAACTAGAACCAGAAGATATGAACACATCACCCCTATCTTATCCTCATGGCATTGGCTCTCAGTCAAGTTTTGCATTGATTATAAAATACTATTATTAACCTATAAAACACTTAATGGTCTTGCGCCACAGTACCAGTGAGAGATCTTTTTTATGATCCGTCATGCCTACTTCGATCAAAAGGTGCAGGCTATTTGTTAGTACCTCTAGTAAAAAAGTCTCCAGCAGGGGGCAGAGCTTTTTCTTACAGAGCCCCACAGTTATGGAACAGACTTCCAATTAGTGTTTGGGACTCAGATACAGTCTTAGTATTTAAGTCCAGGCTAAAAACACATTTGTTTAGTTTAGATTTTTATGAATAGGTAAAGGAGGTAAAGGAGTAGATTTGGAGGGATCATCGTCATAGAGTGTTTGGTGAACAGGGATGTCTGGATGTTGTCTCCTTACCACCCTCGCAAGTCGCTCAGGTTTGCAGACTGTGGAGCAGTGTGGCGCTTTACATCCCAGGAAGCCGTCATGTCTGTGTCACCTTCTGGCTGTAGCCTTTAAGTTATGGTGTCATAGCTAGTCTTGCCTGAGTCCCTGTCTGCAGTCCGCACATAAATTACATTGTCCATAAACCAATCACAGTCATGCCTAACAATTTTCCTCTCTCTTTGTCGAGCTATATATGCCACTCCGGAGCTCCCAGTGTTCCAAGTCCTTGGCCAGATCGTCTCTTCTTATGGAGCAACTTCCTCAATCCTGATGTTCTACCACTAGCTTCATCAGGGATTCCTCTGCATGGTCAGCCATTTTATCATGGGATTGTTGTGGACGGAGCCGCCGGAGACTGTCATGCCTTCTTCTAAACCAATTTTGTGTCAGCCAGCTGTATGGTCTTTTCTTTGTGTCAGCCAGCTGTATGGAGCTCGGAGTTTACGATGACCCATTAGTTCCTCAGGAGCTCTCGGCTGCACTATTATAAACTGTTGTAGAAAGGACATTATTTACATTTACATTATTTACTGTAGAGTGTCACCCAAATGAGGATGAGCTCCCTTCTGAGTCTGATTCCTCTCAAGGTTTCTTCCTCTTATCATCTCAGGGAGTTTTCCTTGCCGCCGTCGCCTCTTGCTTGCTTATTAGGGATAAGGATAGATATTGTCATGGTCGACGCACCTACCTGCCTCCCAGCCGGCAACACCGAGAAGCATTGCCGGAATATTAGGCAGTTCCGGACTACTATTCCCACAAAGCCTCACGCCGGCCTAATTACGCCACCAGCTGTTTCCCATTTCCCACGATATAAAGACTGAACTTGAACTTCCCCCCAGTGCGAAGTCTCGGCTAGCGTTTGCTGTCATTCTGAGCGTTTCCTTGTTGCTATCCTGTTTTCCGGTTTTGACTCTGTTCTGATATACTGATTCTCTGATTGTTTGCTGCCTGTCCTGACCTTCTGCCTGCCTTTTCGTTTATGATTTTGTGCCTGCCCTTCGATATCGTTTTGCCATATTTTGACCCTGCCTGTCTGTGTACGATCTGTTAATAAATTCACGCTGCACATGGATCACCAGCCATACGACTCCTTCTTACAGGAGACTTCGCCACCAAACGATCCAGCAGCCGTGTTTCAGCTCGCCACCCAGCTCTCCCCCAAGCCCAACAGCTCGCTGGGCACCATCAGCAGTTAACGCGACTCACCTCGCTCACTGGAGAACTCGCTGTCACCCTACAGGGCCTACGCGTGGCCACCGCGGCGCCGAATCCTGGCCCGCCGACGGCTCTCCCTCCCATTGGTCCGGCAACCGCTCTGGCCGTCTCCAGCCCACGGCTCGCGTTTCCGAAGAAGTTCAACGGGGACCCCGGTAAGTGCCGGGGGTTCCTGATGCAATGCTCGCTCTTCGTAGCGCAGCAGCCGGCATTGTACCTGACTGCCGCCAGCCACATAGCCTTCGTATGCAGTCTCCTCACCGGGAAAGCGCTGGAATGGGCCACCGCGGTATGGGGAGAGGACGCGTGTGTGTGTTCTGTGTGTGTGTGTTCTGTGTGTGTGCGGTGTGTTCTGTGTGTGTGCGGTGTGCACTTCCTCGCCCAATTTCGGACCGTCTCCGACCACTCCGCCCCACAAGGGAGAGCGCGGAGGTGCACCTGTTAGCCGTCGGCCAAGGCGACCGCCCGTGCACGGAGTACGCGCTCGCCAGCTGGCTGGGAGGAGCGCCCCTTGTGAGTGCTGTACCGCAAGGGCTTGAATCCGGAGCTTCAAGCCGAGCTCGCCTGCCGAGACGAGGGGTGGACCTTGTCAGAGTTTATGGACCTCTCCATCCAGATCGTCAACTTAATGCGGACTCGCCGGACAGCTGTGTATGCCCCCCGAGCGGAAGCCACATGCGCACCCCGTACAGCAGATCCTGAACCGATGCAGCTGGACTACACACGCCTCACGCCTGAGGAACAAGCGCGCTGTTTCCGTCTCCACCTCTGCCTGTACTGCGGGGAAGCCGGACACAGACTGGCGGCCTGCCCCACCAGACCTCCCAGCAGGCGAAACACCACGGTGAGTTCTGACTCCTTCACTCCTCGGCCCCCTAGCTGCGCCCAAGTTCAAGTGCAAATCAGTATACGGGGGAAGTGGATTAGTCTACCCCCTCTCATTGATTCCCGGTGCCGCGGGGAATTTTATTTCAGAAGAATTCACTCACGCTCATGAAGTACCAGTAACCTCATGTGTTTTTCCTCTGGCAGTGGAGGCGATAGACGGCCGGCCGCTCGGTGAAGGCCGCATCACTCACATCAAAGAGGACCTCCAGCTACAGGTGGGCCCTCACCACCAAGAACTCATCCGGTTCCACATCATCCACTCTCCGCGTCACACCCTCATCCTGGGCCTCCCCTGGCTGCAGCTCCATAACCCCGTCATTTCCTGGAGGGACCTGCGCATCTCAAGCTGGGACGAGACATCAGCAACTCACCCCAGGGCCGTCACATCTCAACACCATGATCATGGTGTGCGCCGCCTCCAACATAACCGAACTCCCCGCAGAATACCAGGATCTCGCGGAGGCCTTTAGTAAGACACGAGCCACCGAACTGCCGCCACACCGACCCGGCGACTGCGCCATAGAGCTCCTTCCCGGCACCACACCTCCTCGAGGGAGAATCTTTCCCCGTCACAACCTGAAACCGCGGCCATGAAAGAGTACATCGAGGAGGAGCTCAAGAAGGGGTTCATCCGACCCTCCGTTTCTCCAGCATCATCCGGGTTCTTCTTTGTAAAGAAAAAGGACGGATGCCTCCATCCTTGCATTGATTACCGAGCCCTGAATGACATAACCGTCAAGTTCCGGTATCCTCTGCCCCTTGTGCCATCTGCCTTGGAACAGCTCCGCCGGGCTCGATATTTCACGAAGCTGGATCTGTGTGCGCGTACAACCTCATCCAGATCAGGGAGGGGAACGAATGGAAAACCACCTTTTCAACCCAGTCGGGCCACTACGAATATTTGGTCATGCCGTTCGGCCTTTCGAACAGTCCAGCCGTGTTCCAGTCGTTTATTAATGACGTGTTCCGCGATATGTTAGACCGATGGGTAATCGTATACATAGACGACATCCTAATTTACTCCGAAACCCTGGACGAGCACATCCAACACGTGCGAGCCGTACTCAGACGCCTCATCCAGCACCGCCTGTACGCCAAGGCGGAGAAGTGCAAATTCCACCGAACTTCAACGACCTTCCTAGGCTATGTCATCTCGGCCGAAGGGGTCGCGATGGATGACTCCAAAGTGCGCGCAGTACTGCAGTGGCCCTGACCGCAGAGCGTTAAAGGGCTGCAGCGCTTCCTGGGCTTTGCCAACTTTTACCGCCGTTTCATCCACGGGTTCAGCGCGATCGCCGCGCCACTCACGTCCATGACTAAGAGGGCATCGACTCGGCTCACCTGGTCCCCTGAAGCCACGACTGCGTTCCACCGCCTGAAAGAAAGTTTCACCTCGGCCCTCATCCTCCACCATCCGGATCCGAACCGCCCGTTTATAGTGGAGGTGGACGCCTCCAGCATCGGGATTGGAGCGGTATTGTCTCAACGCCAAGGGGCGGCCAACAAGATGTTCCTGTGCGCGTACTACTCGCGCAAGTTGTCCCCGGCAGAGCGTAACTACGACGTGGGGGATTGCGAGCTGCTCGCCATGAAAGCTGCTTTTAGGGAATGGCGGCACTGGCTAGAGGGTGCTCTGTACCCGTTCACGGTTCTCACCGATCACCGTAACCTGGAATATCTCCGCGCCGCCAAACGCATGAACACGCGCCAGGCCAGGTGGGCCATGTTCTTCACCCGATTCCGATTCTCGGTGAAATACCGACCCGGAACCAAGAACGCCAAAGCCGATGCCCTGTCCCGAATGTTCCGGGAACCCGGCTCGGACACGCCCCCCGAGCCCATCATTCCTGAGACCCACATCCTCGCACCCATCCAGTGGGACATCATGACCGAGATCACCCAGACCAACGCACAGACGCCACCGCCTGCCGAGTGTCCGCCCTCAAAGATCTACGTGCCAGAAAACCTACGCGCCAGCCTCCTGGAGCTCTTACACTCCACGCCTAGCTCCGGTCACCCCAGCATTGCCGGAACAATGCACCTAGCACAGAATCAGTTCTGGTGGCCGTCTCTGTCTGCGGACGCACAAGCATTCGTCCGCGCCTGCGCCGTCTGCAGCACCTCCAAGCCCTCTCGCCAGCTCCCCGCGGGCCTCTTGATGCCATTACCCACACCACAACAGCCCTGGTCGCACATCGCATTGGACTTCATCACCGATCTTCCCCGCTCAAATAACTGCACGGTCATCCTCACAGTAATAGACAGATTTTCCAAGGCCTGCCGTCTGATTCCCCTGCCTAAGCTCCCCACGACTTTCGAAACCGCCGAGGCTCTGTGTAATCACGTCTTCCGGTACTATGGGCTGCCCGAAGACATCGTTTCCGATCGCGGGCCCCAGTTCACCTCGCGCGTCTGGTCAGCGTTCTTCAAGCAGCTCGGCGTCAACGTCAGCCTCACCTCGGGGTACCATCCGCAGGCCAACGGGCAGACGGAGTGGTTGAATCAAGAACTCATCCGCTTCCTCCGCTCTTACTGTCACAACAATCAGGCCGACTCAAGCAAATTTTTGTTATGGGCCGAATATGCGCAAAATTCCCTCATTAAACCCGCCACCGGTCTGACTCCGTTTCAGTGCATCCTGGGCTTCCAACCTCTGCTGTTCCCATGGTCCGACACGCCCTCCAAGCTGCCGGCTGTCAACGACTGGTTTCGCCGCAGTGAGGAGACGTGGAGCGCGGCACACCGGCAGCTGCAGCGAGCCGTGCGCAGACAGAAGACGCAAGCTGACAGGCGTCGCCGAGAGCATCCCGACTACCAGCCTGGTCATTGGTTCTGGCTACATCTACCCGTGACCTCCGCCTCCATCTACCCTGCCGTAAGCTCAGCCCCCGGTATGTGGGGCCGTTCCAGATCGCCAAACAGATCAACCCGGTCTCCTACCACCTGGCACGCCCTCCAAAGTACCGCATCTCCCCGACCTTCCACGCCTCTCTGCTGAAACCCGCCGAGGGACCTGCAAGCCGCCTAGGGCGCC
The DNA here is from genome assembly GCF_030014155.1 of Tachysurus vachellii. Taxonomy (NCBI): domain Eukaryota; kingdom Metazoa; phylum Chordata; class Actinopteri; order Siluriformes; family Bagridae; genus Tachysurus; species Tachysurus vachellii. The sequence continues at coordinate 18,910,763 of NC_083460.1, forward strand.
CCTCCTAGTTGGCGACGAGGCGGCGTACCAGGTCTGCAAGCTACTCGATTAAAGACGCAGAGGTGGTCACCTGGAGTACCTGGCCGACTGGGAGGGGTACGGACCGGAAGAACGCTCCTGGGTGAAAGCAGGGGACATCCTGGACCCCTCGCTGACCGCCGATTTTCAGCGGCAACATCCGGACAAGCCGGCACCCCGGCCTCGTCGGGAGCCGCTCACAAGGGGGGGCTCTGTCACGGTTGACGCACCTGCCCGCCTCCCAGCCGGCAACACCGAGAAGCATCGCCGGAATATTAGGCACTTCCGGACTACTATTCCCACAAAGCCCCGCACCGGCCTAATTACGCCACCAGCTGTTTCCCATTTCCCACGCTATAAAGACTGAACTTGAACTTCCCCCCAGTGCGAAGTCTCGACTAGCGTTTGCTGTCATTCTGAGCGTTTCCTTGTTGCTATCCTGTTTTCCGGTTTTGACTCTGTTCTGATATTCTGATTCTCCAATTGTTTGCTGCCTGCCCTGACCTTCTGCTTGCCTTTTCGTTTATGATTTTGTGCCTGCCCTTCGATATCGTTTTGCTGTATTTTGACCCTGCCTGTCTGTGTAAGATCTGTTAATAAATTCACGCTGCACATGGATCAGCAGCCGTATGACTCCTCCTTACAGATATCTAGTATTTTACATTTTAAATGAATATTTTTAAAATTTATTTTAAAACTTCAATTGTATATATTCACTTAGCTATTTTCATTCTTATTTTTCTTCTTATTATTATTATATATTTATTTATTTTCTCTCTTCTGTTACCATACTTCTGTAAAGCTGCTTTGAGACAATGGGAAGTTAAAAGCGCTATACAAATAAATTGAATTGAATTGAAGTGAATACTGTATGAACTTGTCACTTTGTTTTTTATCAAATATGATGTTGCTGATGTGTTAGCGTGTCATTGGCTCACAGGTTTAGTTTCTGTTTTGCATTTTATACATTAAAAATCTGAGCTTGCGTCCTCACTCATCTCATAACCCTGACAATAAATGACAGACTTTTTTGACCAAATTTGAACAAAGACAACTTAACAGAACAAACAGGGGTTGATAAGCATGCTTTTATCAGCGAATGTTGAGCTTAAACTGTTTTGTACATTGACGACAAATAAATCATTGCAATTTATTACTTGCACCAAAACGTAAGTTGAACTGTATTGTAAACTGTTCCTACACGCCCAGTTTTCCTCTGTTATAATCACTGTTTTCCATTAATTGTGTTTCTATAAAAAAAATAGAGTGACATTTGGGATGGAAGTATTTGTTTTATTAATTGTCACTTTTATCAATTAATTATGTTTCCTGTAGTCTTTTTTGCTATTGCCTTCACCAAAAACAATATTATAAAAACCTACAACTTTAAACATGTATATCCTTGTTACTGGATATCATTACTACTGTAAATTAGTTAAGTAATGAAAAATATTGGTATAATAGAACATACAAATTCAAACATAACCACAACATAACACTGGCATTTTGCTATGGCAGCCCCACTTTGCAGTAACAAGTCCAGATTACAGCATATAAAGAAATCTCAGACAACTGTGTGCTTCCCATTTTGTGGCAACAGTTTTGGAAAGAACCACATATGGGTGTGATATTCAGGTGAGTTCAGATTTTTCACATTCAAATTTTTTTTAATAAAAAAAAACCTTTTATTAATGCTTGTAATGTGAAGATGTAATTAACTTCAGGTTAATGTCTTTGTTTTAATCAAGTTTACAGATCTTAATTAAAGCACAGGAAAGCTGCTTTTCTAATAATGAGCATCTTTCGAGATCTCACTATTTGAATAATAGCCTCTCTTGGTTTCTACGTACATAGGGGATGTAAATGACATTATTAAAAAGAGAGACAGATGAGAACCCTCAACATCACGTAGAAACACAACCAAACAAATTATAGTTTTCACAAGAACAATAGGTCTTTTCTTTAAATACTTCTCTCTTATACCCACCCCCACCATTGAGAACTGCATGAGGAATAGGATGTCAGCTCTTGTCAGTTGTAACAATAGGGCAAATGACAGAATAATTACATAGTAATAGTCATGGAAAGAATTACAGTGCTCTTATTCTCACACAGGATTTGGCAGAGAAGATGTGGGTACTATTGTCTTGTCATTGGTGTAGAGAGGACGGACAATGACACCCAGCTGGTTTACAAAAAAGGCATGTTTAGAGCCTTAAATGTGACTGTGACCTGTGCTGTGAATGTTTACTTGTGTTTGAGTAGATTATTCAGTAAGAGATATGAGTAGCAGATATGATCATATAACCTGTGATTCTGCTCATGTGGAAGTTTATAAGAAGCTGATAAGAAAATGTAATGTTTTAATATACAGTTATTAATGTTTTTAATATCCATTAATCTTTTTGTCTATTGTAATGCCATTTTTTTATCAACTTCTCAGCTACAGTTTGTTGGATGTATACATAGCTGAAGCATGACCAACTCTCTGGCTATGGCAAGCTTAGCTAGAAAGATCTTGGGTGAATTCCCTTTTCACAAAGACAAACAGCTGAGCAACACTAGATTTTTGTTCATTATTAGACATGAATTCATTCTGCAATCATGCCAGCATAGACAAGGCCTGTTATTGCTCTCATAAGATGTTTCTAAAGATTCCTATTAAAGCAAAGGGACAAAGGGAGGCTCTACCCAATATTAGTAAACTGCTTCTAATAAAGTGCTCTCTGTGTGTTGAATCAGCTTGTATAGATAATTATGATATTTCCATGCTTTTATATGCCTGTGTATAATTACAATCCAATATTTACCTATGTGTAAAATTTAACAACCTCAGGGATCGGTCTTGTGGAAGTCAGCTCTGTCTGCTTCGTCTCACAGTACATGAACAGAAAAGTATCAGAAAACAGTGTTCTGTTCTGGGAAAGATTCAATACTCTCTACTCCAGAGCCTTACATAGATGTGACATCAGAGAATACTCTGTATAATAATAATAATAATAATAATAATAATAATAATAATAGTATAAATATGTATCTGTTTGTAATATATTATTATATTAATAAAAGAAGACACATCTTCACTACTATTTGCAACATGATCCTCATAATTTGAAGAAAATGACTTGCAGTGTGCTTTCTGCCGAGCGGTTTCACTCATGTTGAAAGGTGATACACACTTAAGAGTGCTGAACTGCAGAATGTGGACTAAATAATAACATATTACAAAACTAGAACTATATTCAGTTAGAAATGATCATTATTCCTGCATTACATGGAAATTTTCCATATGAAAAACAACAGATTTGTAAGGTTTATACGTATACAGTAGTGCTTGATATTAGATATTGAGGATCAGACAATATGAGAGAAAAAGAATGGAAATACGGTGAAGGAAAACTCTATCTTCACCTTTATTGGAACAAGAACTGATCTCCAGTAGAATTCATGTATATGTGCTGTTCAAAACCAATTCATCTTTTTTACATTCTCACAGCTCACTGTTTTTTTTAACACTTCTTAATTCCACTCCCACCGTAGACACTCTTTATCAAACTCCTTAAAATCTTTAACAACTGAATAATTCCACTGAATATTTTTTTAATAGCTAACAATAGCATTTTTGGCTGGCGATATAAGTGCATTTCTTTCCTATTATAATGACACACACACCAAAGATCGTATACACTGATGCCGGATAAGCTGGTCTGAGTATTTCATGCAGTGCTGATCACGGATTTTCAGTCTTAATAAGAAAAGGTGAGGAAAGCAAAAGAACATCCAGTGAGATGTTGATGAGAAAGGTCAAGGAAGAAAAGACCAGTCAGGAAGTCAGGAAGAAAAGTGCCATGGCAAATAAAGTCTTTAAGGAAGCAAAAGACAATTTCATTTTGGATAAGAAGTGCAATAGTGATGCAGTAATGCGGTAACTGTCAGAAGTTTTGTTTACTTCATAACAGTTGATAACTTCAAGACTACATTCTATAACTAAAATTAATTTCCTGGTTTCACCAGAGCTCTCAAGTGTGACGCATTAACGTGACAGTCCCTCATGTCGGTCTTTTGTCACGCTCTCCCACCACACATTGTATTTGTCACGCAGAAAAACTGACTATTTATCATATATTTAATAAGCCGCAGCATATAAGCCCAAAATGTATCAGTCCGCACCGTTGTCTCTATGGAACCGGGCAGGAATCAAGCGCATCTCCCTTGGAGTTCTTAGTCAAAAAAGAGGCTATACAACAGCCAATCAGAAAATAGCACTATTGTATCTGGGAAAAATTTAACGCAACAACCAAGGAAAAAAAAGAAGATCCTGGAATTGTTCAGCATCATCCTCATTCACCCACAGAGAAAACTACTGGAGCTGCGAGCATCACTTTGAGCACAGAGTAAGTCATGATCTCCTGTTTTAATGTTACAACAAATTCACAACTTGTTTGACACAAACAATGACATTGTGACTGCTGTTAGTGACGTTTCCCAGATAAACAGCATGAGTTTTTCATGAGTGTCTGTAACTTGGCCAACAGTTTTACAGCCTGTTCACAGACAACACCTGCTCAGAACAAGTAGTCTAGGCCAGTGGTTCTCAAACAGGGGGCCCTGAGATGGTGCCAGGGGACCCTGGGTAACTGACAACACCTGCTCAGAACATGTAGTCTAGGTCAGTGGTTCTCAAACTGGGGGCCCTGAGATGGTGCCAGGGGGCCCCGGCTTTATGACATTTTATAAAATAATAAATTTATCATAAATTCTGTAATATGTTTTGTTTACTTCAAATATTAAGTTTTGCAAAGTTTTATGTCATAAATTTTCTTTTGGGGGGACAAGTAGGGATGCACTGTATACACGGGGGGCCGCACGCCGAAAAGGTTTAAGAACCACTAGTCATATTTTCATTATCACACGATGACTGACATTTTGTCACATTAAACATCTCTCTCCAAATAGGCTTAATAATTTTATTAGCACTAAATAAATTAAAGATTTCTCTCTGCATTGTCACCTCTGGCTTGCTGATTAGAGATCAATTTAAATTCTACAAGCTTATATATTTCTATAACACTGTTTTGTGACAATGTCCATTGTTATAAGAGCTATACAAAATAAATTAGTTATATCAGTTAAGAAATAAAAAAAATCTAGCCATGGGGGTCACAGTCCAGTGACTTCTGTGCCGGTCCCAAGCCCGGATAAATAGAGAGGGTTGCGTCAGGAAGGGCATCCGGCGTAAAACATTGCCAAATTTAATTATGGGAATCATCAGTACGAATTTCATACCAGATCGGTCGTGGCCCGGGTTAACAACAACTGCCATCGGCGCCGTTGACTTACAGGGCACCTGTGGAAATTGGGCTACTGTTGGTGGAAGAAGTAGAGGAGGCAGCGAGAGAGAGAGAAGACAGACAGAGAAAGAAGAGGAAAGGTAAGAGTGTAGGACTGAGAATAGGAACTCTGAATGTTGGTACTATGACAGGGAAAGGTAGAGAGCTGGCTGATATGATGGAGAGAAGGAAGGTGGATATACTGTGTGTACAGGAGACCAAGTGGAAGGGTAGCAAGGCTCGTAGTATAGGAGCAGGATTCAAGCTGTTTTATTATGGTGTGGATAGTAAGAGAAATGGGGTAGGTGTGGTCCTGAAGGAGGTGAAGAGAGTGTCAGACAGGGTGATGAGTCTGAAGTTAGAGATTGAAGGGGTGATGTTGAATGTTGTTAGTGGTTATGCCCCACAGGTAGGTTGTGAGTTAGAGGAGAAAGAGAGATTCTGGTGTGAATTCGATGAGGTGATTGAGAGTATTCCCAAGGGTGAGAGAGTGGTGATAGGAGCGGATTTTAATGGACATGTTGGTGAGGGGAACACAGGTAATGAGGAGGTGATGGGCAAGTTTGGAGTTAAGGAAAGGAACCTTGAAGGACAGATGGTAGTAGACTTTGCTAAGAGGATGAACATGGCTGTGGTTAACACTTATTTTCAGAAGAGGGAGGAACATAGAGTGACTTACAAGAGTGGAGGTAGGACAACACAGGTAGACTACATCCTTTGTAGAAGAGGCAATCTGAAAGAGATTAGTGACTGTAAAGTGGTAGTGGGAGAGAGTGTAGCCAGACAGCATAGGATGGTGGTGTGTAGGATGACTCTGATGGTCTGTAAGAGGAAGAGGTCAAAGATAGAGAAGAAAACTAAGTGGTGGAAGCTGAAAAAGGAGGAATGTTGTGAGGAATTTAGACAGAAGTTGAGGCAGGCTCTGGGTGGTCAGGTAGTGCTGCCGGATGACTGGGAAACTACAGCAGAAGTGATCAGGGAGACAGGGAGAAAGGTGCTGGGTGTGTCATCTGGAAGGAGGAAAGAAGATAAGGAGACTTGGTGGTGGAATGAGGAAGTTCAGGATAGTATCCAGAGGAAGAGATTAGCCAAGAAGAAGTGGGATATGGACAGGACTGAAGAGAATAGACAGGAATACAAGGAGTTACAGCGCAGAGTGAAGAGGGAGGTGTCTAAGGCCAAGCAGAAGGCATATGATGTGTTGTACACTAGGTTAGACACTAGAGAAGGAGAGAAGGACTTGTACAGGTTAGCTAGACAGAGGGATCGAGATGGGAAGGATGTGCAGCAAGTTAGAATTATTAAGGATAGAGATGGAAGGGTGCTCACAAGTGAGGAGAGTGTACAGAGGAGATGGAAGGAATACTTTGAGGAGCTGATGAATGAGGAAAATCAGAGGGAAAAAAGAGTAGAAGGGGTGAACTCTGTGGAACAGGAAGTAGATAAGATTAGAAAGGATGAAGTCAGGAAGGCTTTGAAGAGGATGAAAAGTGGAAAGGCAGTTGGTCCTGACGACATCCCGGTAGAGGTCTGGAAGTGTCTAGGAGAGGCAGCAGTGGAATTTTTAACTAGTTTGTTCAACAGGGTATTAGAAAGTGAGAGGATGCCTGAGGAATGGAGAAGGAGTGTGTTAGTGCCGATCTTTAAGAATAAGGGTGACGTGCAGAGTTGCAGCAACTATAGGGGGATAAAGTTGATGAGCCATACAATGAAGTTGTGGGAAAGAGTAGTGGAAGCTAGGTTAAGGAAGGTGGTGGAAATTTGTGAGCAGCAGTATGGCTTCATGCCCAGAAAGAGCACAACAGATGCAATTTTTGCTCTGAGAATGTTGATGGAGAAGTATAGGGATGGTCAGAGGGAGTTGCACTGTGTGTTTGTAGACTTAGAGAAAGCGTATGACAGGGTGCCAAGAGAAGAGCTGTGGTACTGTATGAGGAAGTCAGGAGTAGCAGAGAAGTATGTCAGAGTGGTGAAGGACATGTATGAGAGGAGCAGGACAGTGGTGAGGTGTGCTGTAGGTCAGACAGAGGAGTTCACAGTGGAGGTGGGACTGCATCAGGGATCGGCTCTGAGCCCTTCCCTGTTTGCTATAGTGATGGACCAGTCAGAGGAGGTCAGACAGGAGTCTCCTTGGACGATGATGTTTGCAGATGACATTGTGATCTGTAGTGAGAGCAGGGAGCAGGTGGAGGAAAACCTGGAGAGGTGGAGGTTTGCGCTGGAGAGAAGAGGAATGAAAGTCAGTCGTAGTAAGACTGAGTACATGTGTGTGAATGAAAGGGGGGGAAGTGGAACAGTAAGGTTACAGGGTGAAGAGGTGAAGAAGGTACAGGAGTTTAAGTACTTGGGGTCAACAGTCCAGAGTAATGGAGAGAGTGGGAAAGAAGTAAAGAAGCGAGTGCAGGCAGGTTGGAGTGGGTGGAGAAAGGTGTCAGGAGTTCTGTGTGATAGGAAATTATCAGCAAGAATCAAGGGGAAGGTGTACAGGACAGTGGTGAGACCGGCCGTGCTGTATGGTTTAGAGACAGTGTCACTGAAGAAGAGACAGGAGTCAGAGCTTGAGGTAGCCGAACTGAAGATGTTGAGGTTCTCTTTGGGTGTGACAAGATTGGACAGGATTAGGAACGAGTACATCAGAGGGACAGTCCATGTTGGACGTTTGGAGGACAAAGTTAGGGAGGCGAGATTAAGATGGTTTGGACATGTTCAGAGGAGGGAGAGTGAGTATATTGGTAGGAGAATGTTGGACATGGAGCTGCCAGGCAGGAGGCAAAGAGGAAGGCCAAAGAGGAGGTATATGGATGTAATTAATGAGGATTTGAAGCTAGTGGGTGCAAGTGTTGAGGATGCAGAAGATAGGGTTAGGTGGAGAGAGATGATTCGCTGTGGCGACCCCTAAAGGGAAAAGCCGAAAGAAGAAGAAGAAGAAGAAGTTAAGAAATAAAAAGCTTATTAAGTAAAAGTCTAGTTGATTTGTCAATTTAGGAAATATTTACTAATTTCTGAATGTGTAGTACACATTATCTGCCAATTATACACAGATTTCATGGCTACCAGACTCTGCAAATCCTGGCAGCGATTCATTTGATTGAACACATCAGCAGTAATGTAGGCTCTGATTATTAGAGTGTGATTAGCTAAAACATGTGTAACAGAATAGATCTTTAAGGTGACAGATTTGATGTGACGCAGCGTATTTTTATCTCAAACTCATTTCAGGTCTGAGATCTTCTGCAACACAGAACCAGGCAGTAATAGACAGCACTTATTTAAAAGGAACCTGCACTCTATGGCCATTAAATATTTCAATTTCAAGAGCAATTTAAGAAGTAAATACATGAGCAACAAGTTAAACTCAAAACCGTGTGTGTGTGTGTGATTAATTTTGTGAATTGTCCTGCTTTTTTTAAATAAATCCTGTGACTTTTTTTTTCCAAAGTGAAGGTCAAAATGTACCACAAACTGCTATGACATGATCTGGTCCATATCTGACCAACTTTGTTCAAAATTTGAGGTATGACTGCCGTCAATCCCTAAATAATGATGACATAGGCTAAGGATGACATTAAGCATCAGAGCTACAGACAAATCACCTCATAATTCTATTTAATTACTTACACAATAGCTGTTTTTTTATAGAATCAAATATATTTTCTAAGAACTCACTCATTCTTCTATTTTCTGTAGCACTTTTCCTACACAGGGTTGTGTGAGCATGAAACAAGGGGCAGCCTGGACACAGTGCCAACTCATCTCAGGACACAATCACACACACTGCGGACAGTTTACACATGCCAATTAGCCTACAGCTCATGTCTTTTCATGAGGGAGGAACCTGGAGCACCCAGAGGAAACCCCCAAAGCACATGGAGAACATGAAAGTCCAAACACACACAGGGTGGAGGCAGGAATTGAACCCCAGATGTATGAGGCAAACATGCTACCCACTAAGCCACTATGAGAATTTCTTCACAATTTGTTGATTGTTGTTATTTCTGTTGATGGATTGCATTGATTCAGATCATCTGACCTCTATGGTGTAGGTCCCCCTTGTGCCACCAAAGCAGGTCTCTCTTGTTGAAGACATCAGAAGGTGTGCTGTGGTATCTGGCATCAAGACAGATTATTGAAGTCCTGTACTGTAAGTTGCAAAAGGAGACCTAAATGGATCAGACGTGTATCCAGCACATCCCACAGATGCAGATCAGATTATGATCTGGGAAATTTGGAGACCAGGTCAACACCTTGAACTCTATCATTCAAGGTGAAGAGGACACTATCATTAGGGAAAACTGTTGCCATGATCCTTACAGTTTTCCATTTTTCCTGTTCCATCACATCCACTTGGAGAACTGACTGTTCACTTTGCTGCCTAATATTTCAAACCTTTCAACTGCCACTTATAGAGATAATCAATGTCATTCATATCAACTGTCAGTGGTTTTAATATGATGCAAAGGTCTTTTGGCCTTATGAAGATGTTTGGTTACTGATGTTAAAGTTAAGATTACATTTAGTTGAGCCATTGAATTTAGAAGTATGTCACTGGTAGGTGCTTAAATGTATAATTAAGAACACAATTATAGGATGTGGACACCCAAAAGGATAACAAAATACAGACAGGGATAATTGCACTGTGAGATGTGCAGCTTTTACTGTGTCTCTCTTGATTGCCACTCCAAGTTTTTCTATCCTAAGGGGGGTCCTATCTTTCTTATTCTCCTCTTCTATCATTCTCTTTCATGCCCTCTGTCACCCATAAATGACAGAAAGACAGGTGAAAAAATTACATGAAAAAAGTTGTGGTAAGAAAAGGTCTAAAAGGGAAAGGAGTTCGATCTGGAATGAAATTTAAATCTCAGAAGCACTACAGATTTACTCTCAGCATGTCCTTCTACTTGATCTTTCATGTCAAACGAGACAGGCCATCAATGCATTGTTGAAGTTGTCATGGCGATGGAGATGTCTCATTAGATATGATGTTTGCCTGGTAATGAAATGTACATGCACAAAGACTCATGGGAGATGCAGCAGGCGGTAAAAAGGGGATTTTTCTTTTCTTCAACTGACCGCATAAACAGAGCTGCAAATCAAACCAAGGATTTGAAGATAAATACATTCAGAATTGATTTTTACTCTTATCTCTTTCGTGTTTTCTTCACTCTCAAATTATTATAAATTCTAAAAGAAAAAAAAATTTAACTTGCGGATTAATTATAAGTGGTGTTTTTCTTTCCATCTGTAGTAACTTTGTAATAGCTGGAGCACCTGCCCAATATTCTAGTTTCCCTTTATTTTAAAGAGAAGGCCATTTACAATGTCCTGTTAATTACATCTACCAGACTGAAGGATCTCTTGAAATTGAAAAAAATTTACTTTCATTTGCATGCTATCATTTATGCCTTATCATTTGATCCAATTAACCTACCATTAGCCATGTGCAGAGAGGTGAAATAAGAAAGTTATTTTATATACTTCCAGTCTTTGCACATGTCTTATTTCAAATGTAAAGTGTTTTCAAAAGTTTTCACACATATAATATACAGTATTTTGAAAACAGAATGCATGTATTTTTAAGCATTAACAATGTTCTGAATAAAGAAAAATGAACATTGCTGCAGGGGACAAAGTAGCTTAGTGGTTAGAACATCTGCTTGCTCTCCCTTTGCATTGGGGGGTTTCTTCCGTGTACTACAGTTTCCTCTCGGGTCCAAAAAGCTGATCTGTAAATTGTCTGTAGTTTGTGAATGGGTGTGTGAATATGATGGGCTGGCACCGTGTTCACTGTACCCCCTGTGTTACCCTCTGTATTACCCCCTGAGACCCATAGGATAGGCTCCAGGGTCCACAAAATTCAGACATGCACAGTAAGAAGTATTCTTACTGAATAGTTCCTATTCTTCTTAGCAAACTGTCATCAATTCACCTGAAGTATTTACATACATTTTCAATGGGATTTACGTTAGGCCATGAAATGCATGTTATTTTGGCTCTATGTTTGGGGTCATTGTCGTTGCTCAAGTTTCTTGGCTCATGAGAATAAATTCTCCTGGTTTATTACTCCAAATGCTTCCTTCAGTGATCTGTAGTCTCAATACCCTGTCCAGTTAATCAGCTTTACAGCACGATGCACACACCACCATGCTTTAGTGTAATTATGCTACAGTGTAATTGGGATCATAAATGAAACCCTTCTTTTTCTAAAACTGAGTTCTACTTTTGTTTCTTTGGACCAGTTTTAAAAGACTTCTTATTAGTGTAGATGATTGCGGTGCACATCATTGCTTATTATTCTCTGTGTAACTGTTTATTCTGCTTTCTGTTAGTCCTTCGACTCTGTTTCCTTCTTTTTCATGGACATTAAAAGATTAAGCACAGAAACAACACTCAGACAGTAACTGAAGCTCAGGATTAAAATTAGGACCCTGAAGCTATGATGTTACCCTCTGCAACACAGTGCTGCCCTTTTGTGCAAATCATGTTTTATTTGTGTCAGTCAGTATATCTTTTTTGTCTGGAGATTTTTTACATGAATCATTCTAAATGATCTAAACATGTTGAAATAAACACGGTCAATGGTCTAAACATGAGGAACAGAATCATTAAAATGTAATGCACAGCTCTGTAGCATGGTCAGTGGAGCTCCAGCTGGGCTGTAGGGTGTGGACACTAATCTCGCATTACACACACAGGGGGACTGACATGATTACTGTAATTCTACAGCAGCCATAGATTCACCCTTATCCTGGAGCTGTGATGGCTAAAGATGTTTTTGTGCTTATTTGCTTTTATGTACTAATTTGTAAACTTTAATGAACATCCTCAAACACTCTGAGGACTCGTCTATCGAGTGTCTTTGAGACACATTACATATTTCCATATTTTATCGTAACAAATCCCTCCCTCCTGAGTTTTTCCTGACTCAAAACTCAAGACAGACTCCACTGAAAACTCTAATAACGGTTAATTCTTTTTTCCCCAATTTCTTTTATTTTCATTTTCAATATTGGTAGAGGGAAGACATTGGGATTTTAATGGTTTTAATCTCTTTCCTTGTCTGATCTGTAAGTTCATGTGCTTAAGCAGTATTACACCCAAATGCACCAAAATCCCCTCAGAATCGAGAACTGAATTAAATATTCATACTGTATCTGCTCGACTAGTTTCACTGTGCTACTGGTTTCTGAAATGTAAAAATTGAGGCAGAAAAAAAATGAAGTCATACCTGTTTTCCATGAGAATGGACTCTTCTTTGGAGCATCTGTGCTCGCTGCGGTGACAATTAGAGAAAGGCAGAGGAGAGAGTTCTGGATGAAGGAGAAAAAGACCAGGCCGTGCTTTAGAAACCTCATGCTTCCTTACACCTGAAAGAGAAAGAAACATGTACAGCACTGAGATTGTCAATCACCGGTCATTAACTGCCCTGTTACAACACAGCTTGGTCATTTCTTTTCTTTAAGACACGTATTTAACTTGGTAATTAAGCAGGGAACTGAAACAGTTGTCTATCAGCTGAAAATCAAACAGAGCAATTAATGAATTCAGATTTATATCTTTATATGTATTTTTTTAATCTTCTTAATTGTGCGCATATAAAACATGCTGTAATAAAGTAACAAAAAAAATAGAAGGAAAAGAAAACAATGAACAAAATGCATAAAGCTTTGTCCAATGTGCAAACAAATTCTAATTCCATCAGACACTTAGTGCTCCATCAAGGATGAGATGCACACAGACATGTTTCAGGGGGAAAATAGTCTCCTGCCGTGTCCTGGCTCCTGCTCAGGCCATAGAAAAGGATCTCTCGGCTGGAGAGGTGATATTTAAGAACTGAATAGGAAACTCGGTAAGAGCAGAGCAGCGTGCTGAATTCATTCAGCCAAAAATACATGAGTCAGATTCACTCCATGCAAAAAGCATGTAGAGAGAAAAAGAGAGCAAGAGAGAGAGAGAGAGAGAGAGAGAGAGAGAGAGAGAGAGAGCATCTGCCATGTCATTATAAGGCTCCAGGCTTCTCTTATCCACAGGAAAACTGAACAGAACAAAGTACTAATCAGCACCACCTGCTCTGCATTTATCAATCAACACACACCCTATATAAGTCGATCTCAGTCACTCAGTCTTTGTCTGGTCTCGTATGTACTAACGTGTTTTTTCCCGCAGTCATTCAAGCTCCAGACTCCCGTTTGCTTTTCAACAATCGGCTCTCCTTCCTTCTCCCTCGCCTTCGGGGCTACAGGATTATTCTCCAGCATCTACTATCTCCTGTCAAGGATCCTGTCTCTCTTATCCCTGTGTTTTCCCCAGCGTGTGTGTTTGTGCGTGCTGCAACTTTGTGGTGCTTCTTACAGATCATTTGCGATACATCTGTGCACGGACTTCAATAAAACATCTCGTTTGTTTTGCTTACCCTGGCCCGTGGCTTGTGTATCATTACAATATATATATATATATATATTTTTTTTTTAATCTTGCTAAAATGATTTCTTAAGTCTGCACCTCTCTAGTTATTCTGATTCTCCTTAAATAAAGAAATTTCAGTTCAAACTCATGACTTGGGAAGACTCAGAATCAATGATTCCTTATAGAATCAATGCTAGATCTTCTGCTGTGTTCCTTTCATTACACATGACAGCAATTATTTATTTATTTATTTATTTGTTTATTTACTTATAAGCGTATCATGTTTCCACACACTGACTCTTCTTTTAAATGGAGAAAAGAAAGCCAATTTTATTTTTTTATAAAGAAATGATGTTGGATTTTCTTCTTTTAAGAATTTACAAGAAGGACTGTGGTTAATTAAAGTCCACATGTGCTAGATGGAAAAATACTGAAAACAGGAGCTGTGAGAGAAGGAGAGTACAACACCAAAAATATTAAATTTGTTTACACGCATTCTGTTGAACTGAACATTTGCTGGAGTCTTTGTTATTTGATGTGTCAGATTTCTTTCACTTGCCTTGGATGTAAATGCTCTGATTTACAAACTCACTATAAATTAGGCTGAAAATGATCAGACAGAGAATTTAGTTGTGTTTTTATTATATCAGAAGCATCTAATTAAATCAATGGTCTCTCTCTCTGTCTCTCTCTCTCTCTCTCTCTCTCTCTCTCTGTCAGGGATCAGCGCGGATCTTGGGCCATGTGCTGTTGTTATTGTTATTGTTGTTGTCACGTGTCTGCCCCACCTTCGTCTGCTCCTCCCTGTCTCCACACCTGTTCCCAATTGTATCTCATTGTCTTTTTGTATTTAAGTGTGCCGCGTTGCTGATGGCAGGGTGGATTCATTGGTTACGTCTAGTCAAGGTTAGGTTTTGTCGTTTGTATTATCGTAGTCCCCGTCATTTACTGTCTTTGTCTTTATCATTTATTAAACCGGCTCGGCCGTGGACATTGCTCGGCCCTCTCTGGCTGCGCCCCTGTGTGCCCTGCTCCCCCCACCTGCCTCGCCGTGTGCCTTGGCTCCCCTCGCCTACTTCGCCGTGGTCCTTGCTCCCCCCACCGGCCTCGCCGTGGTCCTTGCTCCCCCCATCTGCCTTCGCCGTAGTCCTTGCTCCCCCCATCTGCCTTCACCGTGTGCCTCGCCCCCTCCCCCCCCGGACCTTGTCAGGATTTGCCGCTTCGGGAGCCGCGCCTCAAGGGGGGGTACTGTCAGGGATCAGCGCGGCCAACTTTCGGCCATGTGCTGTTGTTATTGTTATTGTTGTTGTCACGTGTCAGCCCCACCTTCGTCTGATCCTCCCTGTCTCCACACCTGTTCCCACACACTCTCTCTCTCTCTCTTTCTCTCTCTCTCTATAATCCGTCTCTAAATGAAATCATTTGATCCCATTCCCAGCTCCATACCTGCTCTACTCTGCTTTCTCCTCCCATTCTAAACACTTCTAGCGAAACTTATTCACTGTTTTGTCACTACATCCTTCACAATTTGAAAACATTATTCATTTCTGTTTTGTGGAGTCCATAAGTATAGCATAATTACAGACATTATTGAGTACTCCAAAGGTGAGATGTAGAGGCTGGATAATAACCTCTTCAGCTCTTAGCTTTTTTACATTTCTGTGTATCACTAAAAGGCCGCAGCTTGACACTAAGCGTCGGACTGGATGCTATAAGATCAAAAGATTCCCAGCCGCGCCTGAGTAATTACAAAGATAATCATTTCAGACACGGCCCCGTTCACAGACACTCACACAAAGAGAGACCAGAGTTTCCAAAATGTTGGCTGATTAAAACGATCAATCTTTGTTTTTAATTAAATTGATTCGTAAAAGAGGTAGTATCTGTCAGAGAGTTTGATTAAACAGTTTGTTTGACCAATTAAAGGGAAACCACTTTTTCATTACAGAAAGCCTATAAATAAACGTCTTGTGGATTGTTAGGACAGGGTTGTTAGTGCCAAGGAATGAAGATCACGTGCACACTACACACTACAAAAGGGACAAATGTTTACTGAAATGTTACTTGAATCTGATTGGTCAGATCAAACAGCAGCTCTGAGTGTGGTGCAGATTGTTAAATGAGGGTTTTATTAATATACTTGTTCTAATAGATACACTACAGTTAGTGTTAATTACATGCAGATGCAGATACTCTGACAATTTAACACAACTGAAGACTAAGAATAATAAATGGATTAAAGAAATTTTCTTAGTCATGTGACTATGCTTGGAATCAAACAATTACATTTAAACTCCCATTTAAAAGTAATCATCATTCAAAAGACATTCTGATTAATGATCAGCTGTTTCTATAGGATCATCTTCTGTAAGTTTTTCTTGATTTTTGTTTAACTGAGCAATCTTCAAAAAGTTTAGAAAGCAGGTTCAGGATCTCTTTGCCAAAAGTTATTTGATCAGGACAGGGTTTCAGAAGAACTTTCCAAACATTACATGTCCCATAGAACACTGTGAAGGCCATCATCAAGAAGTGTAGAAAATGGGGCAGCACAGTGGCTTTACCTAGAACAGGATGTCCCTATAAAATAGATGACATGATGTAATATCAGGGAGGCTGCCAAGAGACTTGTAACATCATTAAAGGAGCTGCAGGAATAATCTGCTCACCTCCTGAATGTAACTTATTTTTTCTTAGAACCCTATGGCAAAATGTGTGATGGTCCACTGAAACCGAAGTAGAACTCTTTCAGCATCAATTTAAAAGATATAGTGAAGCACGGTGTTGGCAGCATCACGCTACACAGCTGCTTCTCTTCAGCTCAGACTGAAGCTCTGGTCAATATGGAGAGATTCAGAGATAACTGTAAAATATCTATTTTGTAACAAAAGCTGCAGGCCTCATTTAGACAGCTGAAGATGTAGAAAAAAAGGATCCAAAGCACAAATCCATGTCAAAAAACAAAACGCTTCAAGAAGAAGAAGATCAGGATTGTAGTTGTTGAACTTGGTAAACTTTTTGCATTATTAAATGTAATTATAAACTGATAAAAAAAAAAAGCCATGGCAATTTTCCATGATATTAATAGATACCAGATGCAAATAATCAAAGTGGAAATGATAATTTTTCTCCATCTTTTTCTCCTGTTTTGTTGCTTACTAAATACATGAAATATAACAAAAGGATCACTAGCAAATAATTCCAGGCATTTCACCTTCTTTCATGTCCTCCACACATAATGTATTAATAATAACATTCTTATAATATAATCTCTCTTTCGCTGCTATTTAAAGTGCCACCTGATTTAAGTAGAACTGTAAATGATCACTTCTCCTGGAAGATAGAAGTTAAATGCAACTTTTATCTAACCTCATTGTTAACACTATTGCTTTAATTAACCTGGAAGAAACTCAAATTAACCTCAGATCACTGCGTCTTGAGTGCAGAACAGATGGAAACAGCCTTCTTATGGAAAAAAAAAACAACAAAAAAACAGCTCTCTTTATGAAAATAATTCACTTTCACCGTCAGATCCAGTATATTATATCTGCAGTGAGCTGCAGCACAGCAGCAGAATGAAAAATGCTAATTGTCAGTAGTAAAGGTTCTCTTTCATCATCTCGTGTTCGAGATCCACCTATGGGAAGGGCATCCGTACCTGACCTCTGCAAAAGCATCCAATTGCACCAAGTCTGGCTTGACAGACAGGAGCGCGTGCCCAATGGCAACCTACCTTTCCTCAGTTAACATTCGCTTCTCGCGACTTCTGCTATCCTACCTCACAGCTCCCTGGTTTTTTGGACTGCACTTTTTGTCTTTAGGAGGACATATCGTTTGATCAGCCTCCGCTGGACGTGCTTGTCCTCAGCCAGGTTAGCTTCGTGAGCCGCCCACGCTCGCACCCCCCTTTTTTCTGTAGGCTGCCCGCCTGCTTTTTTTGCTTTTTTTTCTATGGCGCTTTCTAAAGCGGCACCGGCTACTCCGGTGGACAACCTATCGTGAGCCTGCCCAGCTGCATGCGGCGCGCTCATCGCTGCGAGGGATTCCCATCCCTTCTGCGTTGTTTGCACGGGTCTCAAGCATGCGCAAGAAGCTACTGACCTCCCGGAGAACTGTAGCCATTGCCTGGCACTCCCAAAAAAGCTCCTGCGTCGCAGGCTCAAAACGGCCACTTCCCAGTGTGTCGACTTCGAGCTGTCCGACTTGGAGGGGGAAAAAGGCAACTGCGCTGCGCACCTCCTGTGGTGCGACTTCCTCTGACTGGGCCAACATGTGTCCTTCCCCGTTTGAGGATTTGCTTCCGGCCGATGACCATTTCCCTGAAGGGCCAACAGGTTCCGGGCATGAGGTCCAGGCGGGCCTTCTCGATGGCTCGGATGACGAGGAAGCCATCCCGTCTTCCGCCGTCCCTCAGGCTCCCTCCGCCCCACCTCAATTGGTACTGTTGGAGCTTTGTGAACGCGTTGCTGCACGGCTCAGTATCAAATGGCCGGCTCTCCTGAATGCTTCGGATCAGGAGAGAGATGTATTTAAAGCAGCTTCTGCCCGTCCTCCCTGCATGTGCAAAACACATGAGATATGATCTGAAAACACGGTCTGAAGTGAAGTGAAACACATGAAGTGAAGGATATGGCGAGTCTTGGCATAGGCGATATCCCCCATGATCGAGCCTTCCATCGCCAGACACCTTAACCCATCTCAGGGCGGGCTGCTCGCCCCACCCAAGCCCGTCCTCCCAGGCAAGATGGATTGCTTCTCCGCGTCGAATTCATCAGGCGTTGTGTAATGCCTCAGCTCTTTCTATCCGAGCACTCAATGTCTCCTTGCTGTTGTCGGCGTATCAGGCCGAACTCCTGCTTGATTTGGGTCAACAACTGGAGAATGGGTTGCCATCGCCCGATCTCTGGAAGGAGATCGTCACGGTTAATGACCTCGTTCTCCGCAATACCTGTCCAGGCGAGCTGGCGCACTATGGCTTTGTCGGTGGTCAGAGAACGCGCACTGTGGCTCAATCTATCCGGTCTCCCTGAAAGTGAGAAGCGTTGCATCGCAGGAGCGCCGGTTGAACCGGGTCAAGCTCTTTTCGGCCCGGCCGTTGCGCTGATGGAGCAGCGTTGCGATGATAAAAAGAAGGAGGACGAGGCTTTCAAACTGTGTCTTCCTAGGAACCCGGCGCAGCACCAGAGTCCATCTGGGCGGCCGCATAACGCTCCTGCTGCGGGATGCCATTCCCACTACACTGGCAGGACCAACAAACCCCGCGGGAAACCACTGGCTCAGCAGAGTGGGCCTCCCCCCGCTAAGCCCTGGGGAAAGATGTTTTTCGCCGCAACCGCGGCTAGGAAGCCTCCCAACCCCGCTCCTTCCGTTCCAAAACGAAAGCGGCCAACCTGATGTTCGGCCACAGGAGGTTTTCGATCCGCGTTCATCGGCGGCCAGCCCTCTGGACAGCTGTTCTACCCTCCAGGTTCGCCCATCCAAAAGACGGAGGTTCTCCTTCGGCGAGGTCAGCCCCCCCTCGCAGGCGAGGGTCATTCTCTGTTCCGCACAGGCTTCACTGTTCCCCGTGTCGTCCAGGATGCGTTTCCCCATTCCAGTGGAGAAGGACGTGAGATTGAGTGCAGAAGCAGTGTCACCAAACACCTCCCTTCACACTCCTCTCACAAATTTAATAAAGGCTACAGCCCCAGCTTTCCACAAAAAATGAAAACTTCTCTGGTTTGGCCACTAGATGGCGCCGTTGTGCCATCAATGAACAATCCGGCTCCCGGCATTCCACAAAGTTGTGTGTAAGCCCTCGGGGGTCACGTGACAGCCTGGCTGTCTGTCTCAGCCCCCGATTAGGTGATTCACACAGTCACGAGGGGTTACAGACTTCAGTTTGCCAAATCACCCCCCGCGGTTCAACGGACTGGTCTGGTCCCATATGGACCAGAGCTCCGCTCACATTCTGAAAGACGAAATCTCATCTCTTCTCAAGAAGGGAGCGATTCGAGTTGTATCCCCGCATCTAAGCGGTCAGGGGTTTTACTCTCGCTATTTCCTGGTCCCGAAAAAGGACGGTTCTCTCCGGCCTATTCTGGATCTCAAAGTGTTGAACAAACATTTAAGGAACTACAACTTCAGAATGTTAACACATGGCTCTCTCATACGTTCAATAAAGCAGAACGATTGGTTTTGCTCGATCGATCTAAGTGATGCTTTTTTCCACATAAGCATCTATCCTCCACACATGATATTCCTTCGTTTTGCCCACCAGGGCGTATGTAACGAATTCACGGTCCTTCCATTCGAGCTCGAGTCCGAGGATGTTCTGTCTGTGTGCGGAGGCGGGGCTTGCGCCGCTGAGAACAGCGGGTCTCAGGATCCTGACGTACATAGACGATTGGCTTATTATAGCCGATTCGAGAGAGAAAGTGATTCAAAACTCTGCCCGTGTGCTCTCACACATGTGCTCGGTTTCAGAGTCAATGTGAAAAAGAGCAATTTCACTCCCACTCAGGAGGTCATATTCTTGGGTTTGGAGCTGAATTCCCTTACAATGCGCACGCGCCTGTCACGGAAGTGCATTTCTTCATTCATGAAGTGTCTCTCACGGTTCAGGGAAGGAGTGCGGATACAGTATCGCACGTCTCAGAGTACAGGGTCTTATGGCTTCAGCTGTCCATGTCTTGCCTCTAGGTCTTCTGAGAATGAGGGCTTTCATGAAGTGAATTTTGTCCCTTCATCTCAGCCCATTGCGCGATCTTTGCCGCTATGTCACGGTGACACACGCTTGCATGCTGCGGAGTTTTACACGCATGGGACCCCTCTCGGGGCGATCAGTGGTAACGAGTGGAAAGTGGCACCCCCTTCGGCATGGACGCTCTGGCTCATCCATGGCCCAGCGTGCTGCTCTACGCTTTCCCTCCGCTCTGCCTGATATCCCTGACCCTGGCCAGGGTCGCTGTGCAGGGTTTGTCTCTGATCCTCATAGCTCCCAGGTGGCCTTGGCTAGCGGAGATAATTCCTCTTCTATATGCGGAGCCTTGGCCCCTCCCGTTGCGCACGGACCTCCTGGCCCAAGCGAACGGGGAAATCTTTCATCCTCACTCAGACAGGATGGCTCTCTGGGCCTGGCCCGTGAGAGAGAGAATTTAAGCACTCTGGGGCTTCCCCCGCATGTTATTGCCACAATTCAGAGTGCCAGGGCCTTTTCCACACGTTCTCTCTATGATTGCAAATGGTGTGTGTTTGAGGAGTGGTGCGAGGAGCACCAGCTCGTTTCATATCTGTGCTCAGTTGCTGATATTCTGGGCTTTTTGCAGGACCTTATCGTTTTCGACGATTAAGGTCTATTTAGTGGCTATCGCTGCGTGTCACGCCGGTTTTGGCAACACTACAGTGGGACAGCACCCCCTTATCTGTAGACTTATGAAGGGCACGTGGCGCTCCCTGCCGGTCACCAGAAGTGTAGTCCCGGATTGGGATCTCTCCATGGTGCTGGAGGTGCTGGCCCAACAGCCTTTTGAGCCCCTGGGGGATATCTCCCTCAAGCAGCTGTCCTTCAAGACAACTCTGCTCCTGGCTTTGGCTTCCGCCAAATGTGTCAGTGATTTGCATGCGCTCTTGGTTCATTCCTCGTGCACCAAATTGTCGCTCAGTGGAGATAAGGTTTTGCTTAGGCCTA
Source organism: Tachysurus vachellii (assembly GCF_030014155.1). Taxonomy (NCBI): domain Eukaryota; kingdom Metazoa; phylum Chordata; class Actinopteri; order Siluriformes; family Bagridae; genus Tachysurus; species Tachysurus vachellii. The sequence goes on from NC_083460.1 coordinate 18,932,180, forward strand.
ACCCAGCCTTCATGCCTAAATGCTTTCCAGCTTTCACTGTTGGCGTGATTGAGCTCTCCGCTTTTCACCCTCCTCCTTTTTCCTCTGCGGAGGACCAGAGGTTGAAGGCTTTGTGTCCTGTGCATGCCCTACGGGCGTACATGGACAGGACAAACTCTTTTCGACGGAGTGACCAGCTCTTCATCTCTTGGGCCCCACCGAACAAGGGGCTTGTAGAAGCCATCTCCTTAGCGTATGAATCTAGGGGCATGCAGCCCCCAGGTGGCCTTAGACCTCACTCCACTAGAGGCTTGGCTGCTTCTTGGGCTCTTTTTGGAGGAGTTCCCTTGCAGGACATTTGTGCCGCTGCGAGCTGGTCCTCTTTGCACAACTTTGTTAGGCACTACCGGCTTGATGTTACCCGTACCACGGTGGCTCATGCGGTCTTAAGTGTGGGCTCTTCGTAGCCACATGCTACTAGGCCCGCACTCCTTTCAACCCTGTCTGCCCTGCCTGGTTATGCACGTTTCAAGCATATAGTCTCCCCCTCTCCTGACACCCAGGTTGGTCCATTCACATGTTTATAAACATGTTCTTTTTCCTGCAGGTGGCCCGCTTGTTAGACATCAGCGGGGTTCTAACATGCGTGTTACCACATGTCGTGTTTTTCTTTTTCTTCATGGCTGGGTTTTTTGCCCTGCGCAGTATGTTATGTCTGCTGCTTTGTGACGTGCCGAGCACCACCTTTTTGGCCGTCCTCTGGCTTACAGGGCCTCGCTGTGAGTGTATTGGGCAACCGGGGAGTTGTCTATATCTCCCATAGGTGGATCTCAAACACGAGATGATGAAAGAGAACAATAGTTTACTTTCGTAACCCCGGTTCTCTGAAACATCGAGTGGAGAGATCCACCAAATTTGCCCCGCTTGCTGCACATGAAGCGAATATGCTCACTGAGGAAAAGGTAGCGCGTGCAGGTTCATTATGCACTCGGTTAAGGGGCGTTACCTTACCTGCCATTGGGCACGCACTCCTGTCTGTCAAGCCAGACTTGGTGCAATTAGATGCTTCTGCAGAGGTCAGGTACGGATGCCCTTCCCATAGGTGGATCTCTCCACTCGATGTTTCAGAGAACCGGGGTTATGAAAGCAACCTATTGTTACTGAAGGGGGAAATAAGAGCTCTTGTTTAATCATGTTTGTAACGATACCATCTTTCTGTGGTTGTTTGACAGACCCTGATGAAGCCATTCTAAAGAATTATACTGTGAATATCTGTAAAAATGAAAGACAACACTCTTTTCCGATACCGATACAGTGCAACTGATATAATGCTTGAATATCAGTCAAAATGCTTGTATGGTATCACCATTAAGGAAACAATTAACCTTTAAAATATGGCCAGCTTGCTGAGCAATGAGCACATGGAATGGGGATTGTGGTCACTTAGTGGTTAGTAGGTTTGCTTCACATTTCTGGTGTTAGGGGTTTGATTCCTGGCTTTGTGGTATTTGCATGTTCTCCCCAGGCATTAGGGGTTTTATCAGCATACTCTTGTTTCCTCCCCAGTCCAGTGACATGCATTGTTGTTTGATTGGCTTCTCTAAATTGTCCACAGTAAGATATTGTGACCTGTTTCTTGTTGGCACCCAATCCAGGGTGTCCATCTTGTGCACTAATTCCCTTGGGATAGACTCCAGGTTTCCTGCACCCCTGTGAAGAATAAATGCTAAAGACTTGCTTCTATGAGGTTTGTCTGACATCTATTCAAAAAGCACTCGTCTATCTAATTGTACAGGTCATGCTTTAAGGAGGAGGCATACGGCTGGGGATCCATTTGCAGCAATTTATTAAATACACACAAACAAAGTCAGACAGGCAGAGATCAGGACGGGCAAAAACACTAGTATCAGAGGACAGGCAAAAATCGGAATCGAGAACAGGCAAAAAGGTCGGGGCAGGCAGCAAACAATCAGAAAAGTCAGAATCAGGAAACAGAGTCACAACGGGAAATCAGAATACAGGAAAATGCTCAGAATGATAGTACAAAGACAAGTCGAGACCTCGCACAGGTAAGAAGTTCAAGAGTGGTTAAATAGAGAGCAGAGATGAGGATCAGGTGGTGGTGGTAATCAGAGTGACGGATGGTTGATGGGAAGTGCAGTCCAGAAGCGCGCTAATACTCCGGGGACGCATCTCTATGGTGACACTCGGACGGCGGCTCGTTGCTCGTGACAGAGCCCCCCCCTGCGAGCGGCTCCAGCCGCGCGGACGTTTGTGGTGCCGGGGTCGACCCTGTGAATGGAGAGCTGGTTTATTGGGGTGCCATTGGTGGTAGTCGGCGGCTAGCGAAGGATCCAGGATGTCCCCGCTTTCACCCACGAGCGTTCTTCTGGACCGAAACCCTCCCAGTCAACGAGATACTCCAAGCGGCCCCCTCGGCATCTGGAGTCGAGTAGTTCACGAACTTGATATATTTCCTCGCTGTCGAATAGCAGTGGCGGCGTTACATGCGGAGCAGTGGCGGTGTCAGAATCCTCTCTCGGCTCATCGGCGGGTTTCAGCAGAGAAACATGGAAGGTGGGTGAAATGCGGTAGGTGGCCGGTAGTGCGAGGCGGTATGAGATGGGGTTGATTTGCCTGAGGATTTAGAATGGCCCCACGTACCTGGAGCTGAGCTTACGGCAGGGTACCACGTCTCCTTGCTCCTTGATCATCGACGGCCAGCAGATCGGTGGGTGTGTCGGACCATGGGAATAAGGGGGGCTGGTAGCCTAGGACGCACTGAAAGGGTGTTGCAGAAAGCGGATGATTTCTTAATTGAGGCGTTCAGTCTGGCTGTTGGATTATGGGTGGTACCCTGATGTGAGGCTGATGTTTATATTTAACCGCCTGAAGAAGGCCATCCAGACCCGTGAGGTGAACTGGGGACCTCTGTCCAAGACGATGTTTTCGGGTAGACCATAGAAGCGGAAAACTTGATTGCAGAGTATTTCCGCTGTTTCAACGGCAGTAGGAAGCTTGGGTAGCGGGATCAATTGGCAGGCTTTCGAGAACTGGTTGATGACGGTTAGAATGGTCGTGTGGTTGTTGGATCAAGGCAGATCTGTAATAAAGTCCAGTGCGATGTGTGACCAGGGTTGTTGTGGGACTGGTAGTGGTAGCAACAGGCCCACGGGGCATTGATGTGAGGCTTTGGAGGTGTGGCATACAGCCACCAGAACTCATTCTGGACCAGGTGGGTTGTAGCCGCGATGCCGGGGTGACCAGAGGCTGGGTTCGTGTGTAGCAGTTCCAGGAGCGAAGTATGCAGGTGTTCAGGCACGTACGTCTTGTCGGTCGGGCATTCGACCGGTGGCAGGATTTGCGTGTTGGTTTGGATGATCTCGGTTAGGATGTCCCACTGAATGGGTGCGATGATTCGCATCTCGGGGATGATGGGCTCGGTGGACGTGTGTTGGTCCGATTCCTGGTGCATGCATGACCGGGCATCGGCCTTGGTGTTCTTGCTCCCTGGTCTGTAGGTCACTGTGAACAGGAACCGAGTGAAAAACATGGCCCACCGAGCCTGGCGTGGATTCATACGTTTTGCTGCGCGCAGGTATTCCAGGTTTCGGTGGTCAGTGAGGACAGTGAATGGGTGCTGTGTGCCTTCTAACCAGTGCTGCCACTCCTCAAACGCAGCTTTCATGGCCAGCAACTCGCGGTCTCCCACGTCGTAATTCCGTCCTGTGGGAGACAATTTGCGTTAAAAATAGGCGCACGGGAACATTTTATTGGTGGGTCTCTGGCGCTGGGACAGTATAGCTCCGACTCCCATTTTGGAGGCGTCTACTTTCACTATAAACGGCCGGTTTGGGTCAGGATGGTGGAGAATCGGTGCTAAGGTGAAGCTTTTCTTGAGCTCTTTGAATGCTGAGTGCACCTCTGGTGGCCAGGTGAGGTGGGTTGGTGCCTTTATTGTCATTGAGGTGAGGGGCGCTGCGATTGTGCTGAAGCCACGGATAAAGCGGCGGTAGAAGTTCGCGAAACCTAAAAAGCGTTGTAGCTCTTTGATGGTCCGTGGTTTGGGCCACTGTAGCACCGCCTGCACTTTAGTGTCATCCATGGTGACCCCTTCCGCTGAAATGACGTACCCCAGAAAGGCCGTCGCGGTCTGATGGAACTCACATTTCTCTGCTTTGGCCTATAACTGATGCTGATTGTGGCATTGCAATACCGCCCTCACATGTTGGACGTGTTCTTCTTTGCTTTCAGAGCAGACGAGGATGTCGTCGATGTAAATGATTACCCAGCGGTCTAGCATGTTCCAGAACACATCATTAATAAACGATTGGAAGACCGCTGGACTGTTCGATAGGCTGAACGGCATGACCAAATATTCGTAGTGGCCTGATTGGGTCGAGAAGGCGGTCTTCCACTCATCCCCCTGTCTAATGCGGATAAGATTATAGGCGCAGCAGAGGTTGAGTTTCGTGAAATACCGCACGCTGCGGAGCTGTTCAAGGGCTGACGGCACGAGCGGAAGGGGGTACCGAAACTTCACTGTTATGTCGTTGAGGGCTCGATAGTCGATGCAGGGTCGAAGCCCCCCGTCTTTTTTCTTGACAAAGAAGAACCCTGATGACGCTGGAGACACGGAGGGGCGAATGAACCCTTTCTTTAGCTCCTCCTGAATATATTCATTCATGGCTGCGGATTCCGGCTGTGAGAGGGGAAAGATTCTCCCTCTAGGTGACGTTGCCCCTGGCAGAAGGTCAATGGCGCAGTCACATGGACGATGTGGAGGTAGCTCCGTGGCCTTGGCTTTACTGGACGCCTCTGCAAGGTCTTTGTATTCGTTTGGGAGACCAGGGATGTCGGAGGGTATGGGCGTGGTGTCTGTGGTGTTGAGCTGGCAGAGCTCCTCCAAGTCATGGCGGTGTGTGGTACATGCATTGCCCCAGCTGGTGATGCACAGCTTGGGCCAGGAAATGGTCGGGTTATGGAGCTGGAGCCATGGTAGACCGAGGATGAGTGCGTGTCGTGGAGAATGAATGACGTGAAAGGAGAGACCTCCTGATGTTGGTTGCCCACCTGCAGGCTGAGATCCTGGTGAAGTACATGATGCGTCCCTCTCTGAGTGGGACTGCTAAAGGGGACACACAAGGGATTACCAGAACATTATGAGCTTGAACGAATTTCCAAGATATGAAATTTCTGGCTGCGCCCGAGTCGATAAGTGCAAAAAGTTCCACACTCTCTCCTCGAATCTTAAGCCGCACGCTGATTTGAGCGCAGCTTGGTGATTATGGGATAATGGAACTCTGACTCACTGGGTTATTTCGCCCTTGCGGAGGTATGGCGCTCCTCCGCGCTCCTCCGCGCTCTCCCCAGTGGCGGAGTGGTCAAAGGCCGCGCGGAACTGAGCGAGGAAGTTCTCGAACGTGGGGAAAGCGTTCTCTCTCCACACCGCGGTGGCCCAGTCCAATGCCTTGCCAGAGAGCAGGGAATAGACGAATGCGATACGGCTGTTCTCCGTGGGATACAGGGCCGGTTGTTGCGCCACGAAAAGCGAACACTTCATAAGAAAACCCCGACAGCCTCCAGGATCGCCGTTAAACTTCTCCGGGAAGGCGAGACGGTGAGCTGCTGGGCTTGACTGGTGAGTTGTGTTGCAAGCTGAGCGACAGCTGCTGGATCTTTGGCTGGCGAGGTCTCCTGTAAGAAGGAGGCATACGGCTGGGGATCCATTTGCAGCAATTTCTTAAATACACACAAAGAAGTCAGACAGGCAGAGATCAGGATGGGCAAAAACACTAGTATCAGAGTACAGGCAAAAATCGGAATCGAGAACAGGCAAAAAGGTCGGGGCAGGCAGCAAACAATCAGAAAATTCAGAATCAGGAAACAGAGTTGCAACGGGAAATCAGAATACAGGAAAACGCTCAGAATGACAGTACAAAGACAAGTCGAGACCTCGCACTGGTAAGAAGTTCAAGTGTGGTTAAATAGAGAGTGGAGATGAGGATCAGGTGGTGGTGGTAATCAGAGTGACGGATGGTTGATGGGAAGTGCAGTCCAGAAGCGCGCTAATACTCCGGGGACGCGTCTCTATGGTGACGCTCGGACGGCGGCTCGTTGCTCGTGACACATGCATTTATTTATTACATTATATTTAAGCACTTTTTTTACTCTCTTTCAAATAAATTCTTGCCAAATTTCAATGTTGGTGTTATTATGAGTCCACCACTGACAGATCCAGAGTTTTCTGGTTGTTCTTTGTTGTTGAGGAAGAGTCTACAAGAGACTCTGACTATCATAAGAAATCTCTGAATGGGGTAGAGAAAGTGCTGATTCAGATAAAATAAATCTCTTTTTCTGCTCTTTTTACAAGATGATTTATCAGTTACAGGAAAAAAATCCATCTGAAGTAAAATTAACTCAAGAGTCAAATGTTACCTAGAATGTCATGCAGTCTAAAGCTTTTAGTACGAATGTGTGTGAATGTCTGAACAGAACAAAAAACATTTCAACAGATACAAAGTTCCAGAAAAGCTATTTTTCTTTGTAATCCCATGCACATGTTGATCACCTGTAAAATGCAAAGGGTTTTATTGACACAGCTTATTTACATTTAGTGACGCCCCCAAAACTCCGTATAAGGTCAAAACTATGAGCCTGAATTGAACTCTAATGGTAAAATCGGAAAGACAGAAGTGGAGGTTATTTTGAGTCACATTTTTGCCACGTGAATATTTACTAATATACATTTATAATATTTATAAGAATTAATATGTACCAAATTGTAAAGCATTTATTTCTAGCTTATTGTTATACACAAACAGACTGGACCTCACTCCCTTGATTAGTTCTATTTAATTTTTTTTTTAATTATTGATTTGTGTTTGTTTGCTTCTTTATTTTTCATATTGTTTAATTGATGTTAATAATATGAAACAACTGATTTAGCTAAACATTCTTGATAGTAGTGATGTAGTTTACATTTACAGTTACATTTACAGCATTTGGCAGACTCTCTTATCCAGAGTGATGTACATCCTGTACTGTAAGTGCTTAAACCTCACATAGAATACATTAATGCTGGCTCACTAGGTTACATACTTAAGATACCATGAGTTTAAAACATTGTTCAAAGTTACAATGAAAAAGTTTCAACATTTTTTTTTTTTTGTTGTTTTTTTTTTTTAAGAAGTGCTAGTTTAAGTGTTTCCTGAATAAGTAGGTCTTCAACCGCCATTCGAAAATAGCCAGTGATTCAGCTGTCCAGACCCCTAGGGGAAGTTCATTCCACCACCTTGCTTTGCTTTATATTGGGCTTTGAGGTAAGAGGGAGCTGGTCCGTTTTTGGCTTTGTAGACCAGCGTCAGTGTTTTGAATCTGATGCGTGCAGCTACCGGAAGCCAGTGGAGGGATCGAAGCAGCGGGGTTGTATGCGAGAACTTGCGGGGCATGTGGTAGCCTAGATTTAAGGTGTTGGGCTTCCAATCGGAAGGTTGTGAGTTCAATCCCAGGTCCACCAAGCTGCCACTGTTGGGCCCCTGAGAAAGGCTCTTAACCCTCAATTGCTCAGCTGTATATAAAAATGAGATAATGTAATGTAACTCTGGATAAGGGTGTCTGCGAAATGATGTAAATGTAAACTTAGGCAGGTTGAAAGCAAGCCATGCAGCTGCATTTTGGATCGTTTGCAGAGGACGAATTGCAGTTGCAGTAATCCAGTCTTGAAATGACGAGAGACTGAACAAGTACAGACTGAACGAGCAGCCTGTGTGGACAAAAATGGATGAATCCTTCTAATGTTGTAGAGAAGAAACCGACATGAGCGAGTCACATTAGCAACATGAGAGGAAAAGGACAGTTGATTGTCCATGGTTACCCCAAGGTTGCGAGCTGTGGCTGAAGGGGAGAGCAGATCGATGTGCAAGGATATAGCAAGATCATGACCTGGGGATGGATCACCCTGGATAAACATCAGTTTAGTTTTGCTAGGATTGAGTTTTAACTGATGAGCCGTCATCCATGATGATATTTCTGCCAGACATGCTGAGATCCGATCAGAAGCTGTGGTATCTGAGGGTGGGAAAGAGAAGATAAGTTGTGTATTATCAGCATAGCAGTGGTAAGAGAACCCGTGTGAGGAAACAGCTTCACTAAGAGAGTGAGTATACAGGGAGAAAAGAAGAGGACCAAGTACTGAGCCCTGTGGAACACCAGTGGAGAGTCTGCGTGGAGTAAATATCACTCCCCTCTCCCATTCCCAAGCCAATCTGCAAATCCCAAGACTCCTGAGGGTGGACAAGAGAGTCTTGTGGTTGACCGTATCAAACGCTGCTGAAAGGTCGAGGAGGATAAGGACGGATGACAGTTTGGCTGATCTAGTGGCATGTAGTGTCTTAGAGACGTCCAAAACGGCAGACTCTGTGGAATGAGCTGCTTTAAAGCCAGACTGGTTGGGATTTTGGAGCTTGTTCTGTTAAGGTCCTGCAGATTTCCTCAATCTTCTCATGGTAGAAAGAAGCAAAGTCTTCTGCAGGCAGGGAGGATGAAGAAGGTGGAGCTGGAGAGGGGGGGTGAGTATGTTGATGTTGTGGAGCTTCCGCGGGTCCTGTGACAAAGCTTCAAGCTTTTCCGTGTAGAAGGAAGTCTTAGCAGAAGTCACATCTGAGGAGAATTTGGCCAGGAGTGTACAGTAAGAATCAAGATCTCCATCAAGTTGTGATTTCTTCCACTTTCTCTCTGATGATCTTAGCTTTCTTTGATTGTTGCGCAACACATCTGAAAGCCAAGGAGCAGAACAAGAAGTTTTCTTGGGTTTAGTGGACAGAGGGCAGAGAAAATCCATAGTTGAGGAAAGAGATGAGAGGAAAGTATCTGTGGTTGAGTCCAAGGGTAGTTAGGAAAAAGGCTCAGTATCAGGAAGAGAAGAAAGAGTGCCAGAAGCTACAGAAGAAGGTGAGACAGAGTGAAGTTTGCAGCAGGTAAGAGCGAGGGGGTGAGAGGTAGTTTTAAGTAGAATAGGGACAGTGATGGTGAAGGACACCAGGTGATGATCAGAGATGTGTAGTGGGGTTACTGTAGTACTAGAGAAGGACAGGTGAGAACCAGGTCCAGGGCATTTCCTCCTTTGTATGTGGGGATGTAGCTGTTGAGTGTCAAAGCGAATGAGTCGAGAAGAGTCAGGAGAAGAGTCAAGAGGATTGAAGCTTGTCAGAGGGGAGGTTGAAATCACCAAGCACTGTCAGAGGAGAGCTATCGGAAGGGAAAGCAGTGTGTCCATTTCTTCCAGGAATTTTCCTAGGGGACCAGGAGGGCGGTATACAACAATGATTACAAGGTTGATTGGAGATGTAACTGAAATGGCATGGAATTCAAAACAGGAGATAGTTAAATGAGACAAGAGTAGAGGTGTAAAGCATCAATTCTTTGACAACAAACTGTAGTGGAGAACCTATGATTTTAATGAGTAAGCCCTGCACACAATTCACACCTTAAGGGAGACTGAAACTACTTCTGATCAGTCAGCTGAGAGAAAAACTAAGCAAATACCAACACAGATCAACAATGGTATAGAATATAACAAAATTCAAATCACACTAACTCACACAAAGTGAGTTAAGCAGGCAGTACACAAAAGTCAGGAACCTACTTTACCAGAAAACAATATATTCAAATGAAGAGAGTTAAAGCACACAGTGAGGTAGTACACAGTGATGTAGTAATGTAGATAATCAAAGAAGTCTCTCTGGAGTCTCATGTAAATGTAATAAAGAAATAAGAAACTTAAACTCTACAGTATATTACTGTATACGCATAAAAGTGCTGTTGAAGTCGATCCAGTTATCCAAAGTACATGTATAAATCATATAATTCATTTTCACACCAGAAGAACACAAACATTTTTTTCTCGAATGTCCGATAACAAATTTCTCATCCAGCTAGAATACTGATGTCTTTGTTCTTTTCAGATTTGTTTAATTACTGATACTTACTGTAGTACACTCTTTTAGTAAGTCTTTGTTGTTTCACTTCTCTTTGAAGAATCCTTCCCTCAGCCAATCCTTCCAAATACACAAACACTTCTAACACATGATCCATGTCTCCCTACAGCACTAATGTGTGACCTTAGGCCTAAAAAAACCCCAGGGATTCACATCAGTACCTAATAAGTCACATGTACTGACAAGACATTGTAATAAACACTGCTGTTATTTGAAGCGATTCACAGAAACACTATTGAGCCTCTTTGCTTTATGCGACGTCTCCAGCAGACGCCGAGGGCTTAAATTATACAGATAACCTAATAACTATGTTTTGTAGTTTATTGTGTGTGTTCTCTCCTTTAAACTGTCTAATAGTTATGTTTATATAACTCTGCTGTGTTCTCATGCAGAACTGCACTCCAAAAAGGAACAGTTCTACATTGAACCTGAAATATTTCACATGCTACATATATGGATGGAACTCCAAAATAGTTCTTTATATTGAATAACTAGATCTAAAGCACTTGTTATTATTATTATTAATATTATTATTATTATTATTATATACAATTTATTTAAATAAATACAACATAGTGGTTTGAAAACATTTTATAGATTATTTCTAAAAGCAAAATTTTTTGCTTTTTTTTATTTAATCTTTTAAAACATCTTGCAGCAATAAAGCAATAATGTAATGTTGCTGATTACAGCCTTCGAATTCTGTGAATTTAATATAAAGGTTTATTAGCTTCTGTGTGTGAGAAAAGATTCTATATCGAACTTTATTATACATGTACGTATATAAACTTTAGTCAGAAGGTAAAACATTAATATGTATTATGTAGAAGTGCCTCTTATGGATGTTAATATAACAGAACACAGCTGATAATATACAAATTAAATAATAGTGTTGTTGTGCTCCACTGTAATACATTTCATAAACTCATTATTGCTGTTTGCCAAACATAACATCAAATAAATGCATCTGTTAGTTAAATCACATTAGCTACCAGTTGCTACAAGATTTTAACCAGTCGTTATCATGCAAATCTCCCTTATCTGGTTGAAACATAACAACCAGCTAATTCCAGCTAAGTGATACGGATGTAACAGTTAATTAAGTAACATGGGAGGTTTACTTCAGATCTGTTAGCTCTGGGTTTATATGCTTTTTTAAAAAAACTTTCTGATAACATTCTATTGTATTCCTGCAATAATAACAATAACAAAGTATATTAAACAACACGTGCAATAACAGAAATCTGATAAATGTGCAATATGTGTGTTAGTCGTGGTCTCTTTTTTCTTCTTTGTATTTATACATTGTGTTGTGTATATACTGTATACTATATATTAAGTCTTTATTTTTTATATATTTGCATTTCTTTTTCTTTGCTGCTGTAACAGAGAAATTTCCCCATTGTGGGATGAATAAAGGTATATCTTATCTTATCTTATCTTATCTTATCTTATCTTATCTTATATGTTAATCTCCTTCAGCACAACTGTCAGGAGCATATTTATTTCCTTCACTTATTATTATTATTTTTTGATTGACATTAGATTGTGCCTTAAATAATTCAGTGATAAGTTCTGAATATAAAAATCAGGTCTACTCTGATTGGCGTCCATGTGAAAGGCACATATCAGTTTTACAGTTTTCTGTAACTCTGCTCAGTGTAGAATACAACCTCATGCCACTGTAATTTATTAAATATTTGATTTAAGATGCTAGAAATGCAGACAATTTTTACGAATTTCTGGATGACTATAATTGTTCTACTCTTGGGTAAAACATATAGCTTGGTAAGACTTGGTAGAGTTAATAAAGCTATAGAACACCTACATAAGGCCATTAGCAAAGGATTATTCCATTAGGCACGAGCTATAAATTCATATGTTGTCAAAAGTTGTTAGAACACTGATGTCCAGAAATATAACTGTGTTCTGATTATTATTAGTAATATTTAAATTTTGTTATCTCTTAAGCTCAGTCTCTTGATCCAGATGTTAATGTCTCTAAAATATCTCTGTCTTTTTTCAGTTAATTTAATGTCCTGTTGTTTATGTCTTTGTTTTAGTTTATTTTCTGTCCTAATGTCTTCATGTGGTTTGGGTCGTTTGTTATATTAACTCCAAGCCTTAATTTCCTGTGTTTCTTCTTCTTTGTTTCTAGCCTGATAACAATAATGGCACATAACAAAGCACTAACACATTAATAATAGTGGGATGAATAATAATAATAATAGCATCAGGACACCCTAGGTCGGAGGTCGATGATCGACTTTGTGGTTGTTTCATCTGACCTCCGGCCATATGTCTTGGACAGTCGGGTAAAGAGAGGGGCGGAGCTGTCAACTGATCACCACCTGGTGGTGAGTTGGATCCGATGGCCGGGGAGGAGGTTGGACAGACTTGGCAGACCCAAACGTACTGTGAGGGTCCGCTGGGAACGTTTGGCAGAGTCTCCGGTCAGAGAGATCTTCAACTCCCACCTCCGGCAGAGCTTCAACCAGATCCCGAGGGAGGTTGGAGACATTGAGTCTGAGTGGACCATGTTCTCCACCTCCATTGTCGACGCGGCCGTGTGGAGCTGTGGCTATAAGGTCTCCGGTGCCTGTCTTGGCGGCATTCCCCGAACCCGGTGGTGGACACCGGAAGTAAGGGATGCCGTCAAGCTGAAGAAGGAGTCCTATGGAGCCTGGTTGGCTCGGGGGACTCCGGAGGCAGCTGATAGGTACCAGCGGGCCAAGCGAGCTTCAGCACGGGTGGTTGCAGAGGCAAAAACTTGGGTCTGGGAGGAGTTTGGTGAGGCCATGGAGAAGGACTATCAGTTGGCCTCGAAGAAATTCTGGCAAACCGTCCGGCGCCTCAGGAGGGGGGAGCAGTGCCCTGCTCACACTGTTTACAGTGGGAGTGGGAATCTGCTGACTTTGACTGGGGACATTCTCGGACGGTGGAAGGAGTACTTCGAGGATCTCCTCAACCCCACCGACATGTCTTCAACTGAGGAAGCAGAGGCAGAGGGCTCAGTTGAAGACTCATCGATCCCCCAAGCTGAGGTCACTGAGGTGGTTGAGAAGCTCCTCAGTGGCAAGGCACCGGGGGTGGATGAGATCCCCCCTGAGTACCTCAAGTCTCTGGATGTTGTGGGGCTGTCTTGGTTGACACGCCTCTGCAACATCGCGTGGCGGCTGGGGACAGTGCCTCTGGACTGGCAGACTGGGGTAATGGTCCCTCTGTTTAAGAAGGGGGACCGGAGGGTGTGTTCCAACTATAGGGGGATCACACTCCTCAGCCTCCCCGGAAAAGTCTATGCCAGGGTACTGGAGAGGAGAATTCGGCCGATAGTCGAACCTCCGATTCAGGAGGAACAATGCGGGTTTCGTCCCGGTCGTGGAACACTGGACCATCTCTATACCCTCACCAGGTTGCTGGAGGGTTCATGGGAGTTTGCCCAACCAGTCCACATGTGCTTTGTGGATTTGGAGAAGGCATTCAACTGTGTCCCTCGTGGTGATCTGTGGGGGGTGCTATGGGAGTATGGGGTCCGGGGCCCTCTGCTAAGGGCTGTCCGGTCCCTATATGACCGGAGCAGGAGTTTGGTTCGCATTGCCGGCAGTAAGTCAGACTTGTTCCCGGTGCATGTTGGACTCCCGCAGGGCTGCCCTTTGTCACCGGTCCTGTTCATTATTTATATGTATGATTTTATATTTATAATTTCTATTTAGGACCTTCAGCGTGCACTGGAATGGTTTGCAGCCGAGTGTGAAGCGGCGGGGATGAGAATCAGCACCTCCAAGTCCGAGGCCATGGTTCTCAGCCGGAAAAGGGTGGCTTGTCCCCTTCAGGTTGGTGGAGAGCTCCTGCCTCAAGTGGAGGAGTTTAAGTATCTTGGGGTCTTGTTCACGAGTGAGGGAAGGATGGAGCGGGAGATCGATAGGCGGATCGGTGTATCTTCTGCAGTGATGCAGTCGATATACCGGTCTGTTGTGGTGAAGAAAGAGCTGAGCCGCAAGGCAAAGCTCTCTATTTACCAGTCGATCTACGTTCCTACCCTCACCTATGATCATGAGCTTTGGGTCATGACCGAAAGTGAAAGAAGGTGGCTTGGGCATCTGTTCCGGATGTCTCCTGGATGCCTCCCTGGGGAGGTGTTCCGGGCATGTCCAACCGGGAGGAGGCCCCGGGGAAGACCTAGGACACGCTGGAGGGACTATGTCTCTTGGCTGGCCTGGGAATGCCTCGGTATTCCCCCGGAGGAGCTGGAGGAAGTGTCTGGGGAGAGGGAAGTCTGGGTGTCCCTGCTCAGACTGCTGCCCCGGATAAGCGGTAGAAGATGAATGAATGAATGAATGAATGAATAATAATGATGGATGTTGCCATGAGCATCAGGTGCAGTGTTTTAAAATGTTTTCTAAGTAACTTCTTCATTCTTCACGTGTGTGTGTGTCTGTGTGTGTGTTTGTGTGTCTGTGTGTGTTTGTATGTCTGTGTGTGTGTGTCTGAGTGTGTCTGTGTGTTTGTGTGTCTGTGTGTGTGTGTGCATGTGATTCTTTTGGAATACACAGAGCTGCTATGAAGAACAACACCACAACATTCATACTATTTTTGTTGTAAGTATTTTGACTACAATAGTATAATTGAGCATCAACAATAATCTCAGGAAAGCAGATCCTGAGAGCTGGTGTCTGTGTCTGTGTGTGTGTGTGTGTGTGTGTGATCCTGAGAGCTGGTGTCTGTGATCTGTCTCAGGAAACACAGATCAAAACAAACACAATGAAAAACATTTTCTCGACACTGACCAGTTATCTTGTTACATGTGTCAGTCTCTATTTAGTTCTTTAAATATTCATATCTATATTTGTATCTCCATTTATATTTAAAAACAGTTTTTTTATTATTCACTAATTTTATTATAATTCTTTTGAGCTTCAATAGTTGCTCAGTTACATAATAGAGATACAGAGTGTTTTTTGCAGCATGGTGAAATCTTCTTGTTGTTTCCTTTAGGCAGAGAAATATGTTAGGTTTTTAAAAAAATCATATTTGTTTGTTCTTTTTCCAAATAATGTATTCATGTATGGTTAGATTTCTATTAAACATGCACCACACACACGAGAAATGTATGAGAAGCACTTATTATTTAGATGAATAAAAAGTGGAATTAATTTACTCTGTACTTTCACATTACTCATGCTGTGTAGATTTATCAAGTGTCTTCAAAACAAACAAATTGGTTGTTGATTGGTTTTTCTTTCATCTCGTGTGGAGCCTGCGGCCAAAAAGACTTTAACAGCAAAGAAGATTTAGATGTTTCCGCCTTTCATGTGGCTCTTAGAAGTGACAGAAAGTGAGAATTTTATGTTATTTTGTGATATGATATTAGTTACAAAAAGACTTAGGAAGAGTTGGAAAGGTCTATTCTTTGGCACATCAGAGACAAGACAGACTTTGTTGAATTTAGTGCAGATTATTTGGATTAAACAATGTTTATGAATACAAATCCAGTTTATTGAATAAAAGATGCACTGTTGTTGTTCTTGTTGTTGTTGTTCTTGTTGGTGTTGTTTTTTGAGACTATACATTCTCATCGATTTAAGAATCAAAATTCAAGATTTGATTTATTTACACACTGAGATATATACGGTATTCAACTTACAGTAAAACGAGAACCCGGCCTACAAGTCCGTAAACTGCGCATACTGAATACATAACAATTTAACTAGATTTGTAAAGTTAGTTGTGACAAACTTTGATGTTGACTTGTCGAAGAAAGTATTCCCAAATGCTATGGAACCAATACTTTTGGAGAGGAGTGGATACGAGCATTTGACGTCATCTGAATACCTGTGACACAATTCCCCTCATTGTGCTGAGTGTTTTGATATGTCAATGTTGTGGAAAGCTTTTTGATTTTGCATAAATTGGGGGCGGGGCTGCGGAAAAACCAAAATGTCAGTCAGTACACCAACTTAAACCTTTGTCCAGAGTATCACTCCAAAGAAGCTGGCCCAGTTTGGTGTAGATAGATCAAAAGCTTGCCGAGTTATAAATCTCAAAAATCTATAATGTGCGTCTATGGCAAAAAAGGCCATGTGGCTCTAGAAGGAGTTATTCTTGATACATTTTTGTCAGAGGAATAAGTAAAACAGAACTAAAAAATACCAAATGAATTAAAAAAATCTAAATTGAAAATATTTCTGCATGGATATGTAAAAAATAATGTAGTTATTCTATGTGCAGTAACAGTACAGTTTTGTCAGTGAAGTGAAGAGTGACAGAGAGTCTTAATGAGTCTTAATGAGTCTTAATAGGATCTGAATGGTGGACATGTCTGTGTTGAGGTGTCTGATCCTCCTGAGCCTCTCAGATTTAGCCCTTAGACTACTAAAGAACAGTGTTACCAGGGTGGATGGAGTACTTAATGAGTTTAGTAGCCCTGGTTCCACATCTTCAGGTGATGATGATATACAGAGACGAGAGAACAGACCTGAAGATACACTCAGATAGATGCAGCTCTCTCTACAGAGATGTGTATTTCTGGGTTGTTCAGATTCTCTACCAAGACAATCACTGAGTTAGTAAACTTTCAGTAACCCCAGGATAAAATGTTTCCGGCTGTGCTGAGCCCAGGTTACATCCTCAGTGATGTGTCCTTCAATGTACCTGAAGCTGCATAGTCTCTCCACAGGGAACCCGGCAATCAACACGACAACCGGTGGCTTGTTATTGTTATACAGCTTACAGGAGAAAGAAAGACTTTGTTTATTGATTTGAACATGTGGTGATTTGCACAGTCCACATTTCATGTTCCTGTCAATGAACAAGGTCTTTCTTCGTCCTGTGAATATTTACATAACCGCCTTGTAAGGATTGTGCTGCTTTACCTATGACTAGGATAAAAGTGTTTTATAAGTAAAGTATAAGTAATTTACTCAAGTGATGAGGAACTTTCAGAGTCGGAAATGACAGACAGTGCTGGTGTTTTTACCTCTGAGTTTCTAACACAAATAATAAAGGAATGTATTATATACTATACTACTGCACTACACTACACTGCACTATACTACACTACACTTTACTACACTACACTATACTATACAATACTACACTGCACTATACTATACTATACTATACTGTACAATACTACACTGCACTATACTATACTACACTGTACTGCACTATAGTATACTATACAATACTACACTGCCCTAGACTATACTATACTGTACTATACTATACTACACTATACAATACTACATGACACTACTCTATACTACACTATACTATACTATACTATACTATACTATACTTTGCTATACAGGTCATTCACATAATCTATGGCTAATAATAAAGATATAAATAACATGTTGTTGTTATATGTTAGAAATCATTTATTTACACATATATGGAAAAATCATCTGTGTTGCTGCTTTGTAAAGGTCAGTAAGTTTCCCACCCTGAAGGTTAGTTCCTCTTTATACAGTATATAAAAGGTATTTCAGCTCCCTCAACACTCGTACTTCCTCTATATTTACAGTCAGGCTATGCCCACTCAGGTTTAAATCTTTAGGTTTAAATCCAAATACAGGTACAGTTATAAATATTCGGAGCACTAAACAGAGAGAGACCCACGTAGTGACGTTGTGTAGACATACAGTAATGTCCACATGGTCACAGGGTCTAAAACTATAACTCTTATTAACACAAACCTTTTTATCTCAGCGGAAATGTATTTATTCTGCATTCAGTTTTTTTTTTCTAATGTGAAGCTGTCTAATGTTAAATTAATAATCAGTGATAGACAATTTCACTATTAACAATTTACTGTGAGCTCATTGAGGACTGATCATCTGAAAGAATGTGACATGAGCAATGGCAACCGTTGGTGACTAGATGTGGGCATGGCCAGCTACGTGACAAAGCTGAGAAAACGTTAGGCAAATAGTTACTGAGACTACACTGAGGCAAATTTGGAGTGATATGGTGTTTAGTGAAGACAGTATGTTTGCACATAATCCGTAGTAAAGAGCACACACTGCTCCTCTTTGTCTCTTTATATGAAATATGATGAGATACACACTGCTGAATTTTATACACAAACAACAAATCTCCCTCCAAAATGTTTTATTTCAGCAGCAAGTGAATTCATTTAGAATACAAGTCGAATCACGAGCCACTAATAACCATTACTATGACAAGCAACAGTAGGAACTACTTCACAGTACAGTGGGGAATTCTTTACATCCTGCACCCATGGTATACTGTATGATCTTTATTCCTCATTTAATTAGCTAATTCTAATTGAACTTACTCTCTTTCCCATCTCAGAATGTTAGAGTATATGTAGTATGAATCAAATAATATATTATGTATAATAGGAAAATATAAAGTTTTTTATTATATATTTTCTAATTATTTTCCACATTCCTATGACTAGTGACTTGACAACAATTTAATAATTTTTCTGTTTAGGTATAAATTATGTGGACAAAAAAGAGAAAGAATGATAGAGGAATAAAATGATGGGAAAATCTTTAGTTTGTATGTGTAATTTGTACACATATTTTGTGTTGAGAGAATATAAAAAGGAAATGATGTAACTCAATCCACCCATATACCTATCGATCTCATCATGCCCTGATGTTGTTTTATAGTAGGGAGGCTGGTGGCAGTGCTGCCTGTCTGGACATTACAGCTTCTCGTCTTGGTCTTCTGAAGGAGATTTCAGTGAACCTGAATAATCCTGTGGCATCTGAAAGATCTCTTGTTGCACCAGATATAATTATGTACATCATTACTGCTATGTCTGAAAAAATTATTATTAAGGCTGTGGGTTTGTTCCATTACGGCTGTATATGAGTTCAATATACAACATTTCATCCATCCAGTGTATTTAAAATGTAGATGCAGCTCTTTTATAATTAAATGTAGAACTGGCACTGGGTGTGTGACAAAGTGTGAGTGTGTGTTTTGGCTAGTGCTTAAGCCCCACAGGCAAGACTTCATAATGAGGCTAATTAGCAGATTAAAAGATATGCTCTAGACAAGCTCTTGTGAACAGCAATGAAAGCTAGCGATACACACAGTAATACACACAGCCTTCTTTCTCTTGTTTTCTTAGCCTATGGGTCATAAGTGTATATTTGGTTTTACACAAATTTGGTTGCAACTATGCTTAACGGTTGCCATTTTTTTAAATTAAAAGGTAAAAAGGGATGAAAAAGAAGTGAGTAAAGGACTGAATACATGAGTGTCTTCATCAACACATCATCATCTTTACATAATTTAATTAGAATGATTTTATGTGGTTTGTACAGACTGTGAAGCTAAAGTAAGGAACTTTAGGATCATGAAGTCTGCAGATCGTGCATAAAAAGAGAAAAACACAGCTGTCAGGATTTTGTTTTTGTTTATGTTCTGTGTCACGTGTCTGTCCTGCCCTTGTTTATTCCTCCACGCCACATTTGTTCCTGATGTGTTAATTGTTATGAGTATTTAGCCGTGTTGCGTTGCCGATGGCAGCACGGAATCCTTGTCATTATTCGTCGTCCTTTGTCATGTTTCTGTTTTGTGTATTTAAGTTATTAAACCTTTTTATTTGAGCTATCCTGCGTTTGGGTCTGTTTTTATCCCCACATCGCTGACAACAGCACCATTTCTTGATTCTGTGTACAGTTGTTGATACATGCAGTGTTTTGTACGATATGTGCTTGTTTTGTTAAATCTTTTCTCCTGTTCTCAATAGACGTTGCACGACCTCTTCTGCTCCTGATATGAATAATACATAATCCGATTGCAGACATTAAGACTTTCCCCATAGGACTTAACCAGTCACACCCTCAATACAACCCTGAAATATTCGTGTGTGTTTCAGTTGTGTTAATGAACCAGTATTTACATATATCTAGCACAAATTCTTCTACAGTCTTTGTCAATGGTGTAAAAGTGCCAATACATTATAATAATATTATAGTATATAAGTGGCTCAGATCAGCCAAACCTTTTAACTATTATAATGACTCAGAAGCAGAAATAAACAATACATTATGCAGTAGTTAGTTCTGATTTAATTTGTCGAGTTGTCCCAAGAGTACTACTTTAAACTTTCTAAATTTCTCATTTGAATATCATACTGATTGTCAGATGAAAACGATTTTATCATAAGCACCTTTAACAGGGATGTACAACTCAGTGTGATTTAGCTGTTAAGAAATCTGTGAACTATAAAGTGAGTGTGGCTTTTTCCAGAACGATTTTCACCAGGAGATAAAAAAAAATAATGTTTTGACCAATACTTCACTTGCTTAATGTTAATTTTGTTGTATTTTTTTTGTTGGACACAGTTAGACACAGTTGGACACAGATTAACACAGTTGGACACAGATTAACACAGGTGTACACAGATTGACACAGATTAACACAGGTGTACACAGATTGACACAGATTAACACAGGTGTACACAGTTAGACACAGATTGACACAGATTAACACAGCTGTACACAGATTGACACAGATTAACACAGACTGACATGGTTAGACACAGATTAACACAGGTGTACACAGTTAGACACAGGTGGACACAGATTGACACAGACTAACACAGGTGGACACAGACACATTTAGACACAGGTGGATACAGATTGACACAGATTAACACAGTTAGACACAGGTGGACACAGATTGACACAGATTAACACAGGTAGACACAGTTAGACACAGGTGGACACAGATTGACACAGGTGGATTAACACAGGTGGACACACTTACACAGTTGGCTGTGTCTACACTAGGTGTCGCAAAAATCATGCCTAAGATCCAGTCTCTAGCCTAAAAATTCAGGCCCAGAGTTCACATTAATTAGCATTAACAAACAAATTTATTAGGCTTCATTCAGTCAGGAATACAGGAAATTGCATACATAAATCAACATATGTATAAGTAAAATATGGGAAAATGTTTGATTTAGTGATATTGTTCCTAAATTAATGCATGTTTTTATTTTTTTCAAGATTTTAGTGTAATAATACGTACAATAATACATTCATTTTTCACATTAATAGATTATATTTCACTCCTATTGTTCATCATTTTTATACAGTAAAACCTGCTGTTGCACAAACAACTCTGGCCTCATGAACCCATACATGTATAATATAAGTATAATATAGACACATTTGTGTGATAACATGATTTCTTAATGTGAATTGATATTTACATTAACATTACAATTAGATTTTTATTTGTTCATCGGTTTTAGACAAAGAATGAAAAAAATCTATATAACCTTATGAATAATTGCATGTTTGTAGGCATAAATATTTTAATAACAAAATTGGTTTTAGTGGGATTGGCAACAATTTGAATGTTAAAGAGGTCTCCTGAAAGCAACTGGCTCCAGCTCTGCCTGCAGATCTGTATACTGGAATACGATTGGCTCTTCAGGGAAACTTTAATAAAATTCAATCTATTTTCATCCTTATGAGAAAAAGATGAACCAGATTCAAAAGGAAATCTCATCCTCGTCAAGTAACAGTGAGAGTGGGATTATAAATCATTGTAAACTGTCATGTATGGCTGGGACTATTTCCTGCCTGAACACCAGGGGGACATTCCGGCAGGCTTTGTCTGTCTGTCTGCCTGTGTTAGCCCTGCCCTTTCCTTATCTGTTCTGCCTCTGCACACCTGTTCCTTGTGTTTCACTGATTGTCACCCCTATTTATACCGGTTGTCTTGTGTCTGTTTTTTGCTTAGTCCTTGTGCTTGTATTTGTGTTCCTGTTTCTATGTTTTTGTGTTTCTGGTTTCCTAGTGTTTCTAGCCCTTTGTTATTTATTCCCTAAATAAACCCCCTTTTATGTTATTCCTGCACATGTGTGTATTTTATTTGTTAAGACACCCCCGTTCCCTGACAATAAACACTGAGAGTGGAGTTATAAATCATTATAAACACTCAAAGTGGGATTATAAATCATTATAAACACTGAGAGTGGGATTATAAATCATTATAAACACAGAGTGGGATTATAAATCGTTAGAAACACAGAGTGGGATTATAAATTGTTATAAACACAGAGTGGGATTATAAATCGTTATAAACACTGAGAGTGTCAGAAATCACAGGGATAAAAGCAGACACAAATGTAGGGATATGAAATAAAAACAGATTTTATTAACTAAGACACAAAAAAGCCGACAAAAGAATGAGGATTCCACAAAGCTAACCACATCTCGGAGGAAATAAATACACATACTAATAAAACCAATTAAACCTAATGTTCAGGCAGAGAATGTCCAAGCAGAAGTCCTGACAGAGAGTGGGATTATAAATGGTTATAAACAATGGTTGTGGGATTATGAATCATTGTAAACACAGAGTGGGATAATAAATCATTATAAACAATGGGAGTGTATAAATAGTTGTAAACAATTACAGTGGGATTATAAATTGTTATAAACAATTAGAGTGGGTTTATAAATTGTTATAAACAATTAAAGTGGGATTATAAATCGTTATAAACAATGAGAGTGGGATTATGAATCATTTTAAACACTGAGAGTGGGATTATAAATCATTAAAAACACTGAGAGTGGGATTATAAATCATTATAAACAATTAGAGTGAGATTATAAATCATTATGAACACTGAGAGTGGGGTTATAAATCATTATAAACACTGAGAGAGGGATTATGTCATGGACATCTTGAACTATTCCCTGCCTGAACACCAGGGGACATTCTGGCAGGCTTTGTTCATGTTTTGTGTTCACGTGTGATTGAAACACCGATCTTGCTTCTGCAGACCTGTTCCTTGTGTTTTCCTGATTGTTTCCCTTATTCATTCCCTTATTTACCAGTTGTCTTTGTTAGTCTCTGTGTGTGTTGTGGTTTGCTGAGTCCTTATGGTTTTGTGTGTTTTGGTTTGTTGTCATGGCTCCTGGTTTTTGTTTTGTGTTCTGTTATTTCAGTTGCTTTCTGTTTGTAGTTTTTGTTATTGCTCTTAATAAACCCCACTTTATGTTGTCCCTGCATTTGGGTCTAATTCCACTCTGTAAAGACACCCGTTCCCTGACAGAAGGACTCACTGACCCAGCAGGATAGCCTTTAGCCTGGCACCTAACAATTATTGGAGCATCTTTTCTGGACTATTCTTTCTGGAATTTTAGAACCCTTTTTTCTTGACTTCTGGTTTTCTTGGTTTGCTTCTGGGGGCATCCCTCTGCATCTGCTCCTGTTGGGGACGTCCTGTTTTCCTGTGGAGAATGTCACCTCACTTCATGCCCACGGCGGATGTTAAAGGCCTTAATCTTTTTTAAAAAAAAATTTATTTGTGGGCATTTTCCTGCTCCTGTGGGGGAGGTGGCTCTGTTCCAGCGGTTGGTGTTGGAACCCCCATCTATTTGGATGTGAGTCTGACCCCTGCAAGGCTGGGGCTGTTGTGCTGTTTTCATGGCTCGGCTGTGGACATCGCTCTGCCTTTCTGCTTGGCTGTGGATGTCGCTCGCCCCCCTCCGGTTTTGCTGCCATGCTGCTCGCTCCCCCCACGTGCCTCGCCGTGCTGCTCGCTCCCTGATTCTAGCCAGGATCATTGCACCTTTAGACTTTCGGGCATGGTTCTGAGTTGGTGCACCGGGAGCCGTGCCTTTGGGGGGTACTGTCATGGACTGCTTGATCTATTCTCTGCCTGAACACCAGGGGGACATTCTAGCAGGCTGTGTTTGTCTTGTGACATGTATCTTTGTTCACATGTTTGCCCCACCCGATCCTTAATCCGTTCCTGCCTCTGCACACGTTTCTTGTGTATCGCTGATTGTTTTCCCTATGTATACTGTGTGTATGTGTGTGTGTGTGTGAGCGTGTTTGTGTGTGTGTGTGTGTGTGTGCGTGGAGTCCTTGTGTTTTATGTGTGTTTTGGTTTGTCATGTTTCCTGGTTCCTGTTTTTGTGTTCTGTTACTGTATTTCAGTTGCATTCTGTTTGTAGTTTTTATTCCTCTTAATAAACACCCTTTTGTTGTCCCTGCATTTAAGACTAATTCCACTCTGTGAAGACACACTGGCATTATAAATCATTATAAAGACTGACAGTGGGATTATAAATCATTATCAATAATGTCCTTTCTAAAACTGTGGGGTTATGTAAACAGGGGCTTTTGAGTCATTATAGATTTAACTGTAACTCCTTCCTGCCATCAAATGTTCAGTGATCAGCTTGTTGTTGACTAAAACTTTTAGCTCTATGACCATGTTAGAACTTGAAAGAACTCTTCATGGATTCAACAACAACCTCAGAAAAGTAATATTGGTTTAGATTTCAGATTTCTTAGTTTCCTGTTGTAATTGGTCATCTCTTTCACTCATCACTTAATATATTCATCTTACTGAGTTAACTGAATATGAGCATGTCTGTGATTACATTTGACCTACAGCCAAATCACAGCCATGCCGATATTCTGAATAACATCACTCTTGCTTCTGCCATATTGCTTAAATATTTCATTTCCTTCCTCAGAGCTTTTAGAGAATAACATATTTTCACTATTTAGAAGTTGCTTGTTTTTAAAGTCTCATCACCTCAATGAGATAAATGACTCTGCATTAATAGACCAACACTCTCAGAGGATAGGGCGTGAGACACGCTGCCGGAGCCTCAAACCCATTCAACGGGTCTTTCCATTGCTCAGATGGTATCAGACACCTGCTCCAAAGTAAGCAACTGATCAACAACCCTAAAATATGACAGAGACTCAGTTTGGAAATGAATACAAATGCATCATGCCTTGAGTCTGAGACTTGATATAACACACACCTCAATCAACTATTTAACCTGTCCTTAGTTTCAAGTTAATAAATAATTCAAAGTAGGTACTAAATATGCTTCAAGATGACTAATAACCCTGGACATAAGACATGAGTTACTCAGACTGAGCTATAAAAAAGTCAGTACTGTATGTCTTTAATATTCAAATATGATATATTCAATAATATTCATTACAAAATTATTATTGGCATATTATTGATCATGGCTGTAGTTACTTATCTATTTTAAAACGGTGCATTTTACTTTTATTATTACTTTTATTAGCTATTATTTAATATTACATGTAATATTTAACACACGTTATTACACTTGTCCACTGTTCTTCTTATAGTCTAATTATAAACTTCACACATGGAGGAACGCTCAAGAAAAGACCAGCAATACCAGCACAAATACAACAAATCACACACACACTCTCTCACACACACACACACACATACACACACACACACATACACACACACACCGCTTCTCATTCTTACCTGTGCTGTAGCTTTTCCTGGTTCTGTTTTGCTCCTTCAAGACGGTGTGTGAGATGAGAGGAAGAAACAAGGAGGATGGAGAAAAAGATAGAGGCATACAGGGAGAAGGAGTTGAGTGAGGCAGATGGAGATGCGAGTCGAGAAATCAGGCTTGTAGTGAAGACAAGGATCCGTGTGTGTGCGTGTGTGCGTGTGTGTGTCAGTGAGAAGATGCAGAGCGTAGTGGCAGCTTCACTACCAAGCATTCTCTCATTTCTTTCCCACTCACTTTCTCTCCCTCCCTCTCCCTCTCTCCCTCGCGCTTTCTGTCTTCCCCCGCTCAACCCTCCCTCACATCATTTTGAGTAATATAGCACCATTCACACCATGCACTGTAGCCACTTAAAGGCTTTTGTACGCATTGTAATTTTTGTATTATATTACTGTGCACTGTAAGTGAATATAAATCTGATCAACACAAAATAAAGCAAACATATCTACATAGATCCTAAATAATCTACAAGAGTCGTCTGTAATACACTGTAATATTCAGTTGATATCAACAGAGTTCAAATTTGATAGCATTCATGAATAAAGTATAGCTATGGTCCAGAAATTATCCCCCTGCCTCCATTAGCTGCACTTTAGATTTTAAAAAAGACAGAATAACATCTGAATTCTTTGAATACACTCCTAAATCTTTCATGTGTTTTTTTGAACATGAGAGTGACTAATGACACCGAAGAACCAGACACCAAATATTGCATGTGTGATGTAAAAGTTGTATTTTATATGTTACGTTTAATAAGCAGATTTACTCTAAACCAGTAAATTACAACCACAGGGTGGCGGTGTGTTTATTATTTTTCAAACAGAGCATCATCCTGAAATGTTTTATTCCTGTTTTGCAATTTCAGTACTTTGTTTTATCGATGTTATTTATTGATTGATTGATTGATTGATTGATTTCAGAAACTTTATTAATTTTGTCATAAATTAACACTTAAATGTTTTGAATATGCTTGACAAATAAACTTGACTTAAGCTATGTGTCAGAACAATTTGCTAAAACATTTACTGAAAAAGATTAATTGATCGAAACTTAATTCTTGTAATCTGTTATATAGTTATCTTTAATTCTAAAACATTTGTGAGACGAATTAGGTTCCGTTATTACTTGTGTTATTGCAGCTAGAAACAGTAGTGAATAAGACAAAAAGAAAATGTAAGTGAAAAATAGAAAGGCCCAAATCCTCTACTGCAACAAAACTTTATGTTCCAGCTAGAACAAATTTCCTGTTTACATAATTACAGTTTTTCACCATATGAACACAACAATGCTGCTACAAACTGTTTTGCATAGAAAACAAAGCATCCACATTTCACTCAGACCCACACAATTTGCACAATCTTGGATTGGTTGGATTGGTTCATTTTATTTTTATTTTTTCTTTACTTTACAGTTTCATGTAGCTCTTTGTCTTTATGTAGCACCAGAGTCCTGCAGGAACATTTTGAAATACCAGTAACTACAAAAACAATATGTATTACAACACGCACATTAATATAATCCTGTAAGTTGAATGAGTCAGAACTATTATCAGAGCTGCTGTTATCTAAAGATGATCCCACCTTCTGACCAATCAGAATCTATCTACTAACACTGTTGTGTAATCTTGTTCATCCCACAGTGTGTTGAGCTTTTTTAAATACTAGCTCAGCTCTTACAGTAGTCCTGGTTTTAATTTTAAATAATGTCATGCTTCTCTGTAACACGACAAGCTACATGACACCCACACAGCCACATGCCCACCAGCCAGCTCTCCCCATCACACCAGAGCTACCAGCTGGCTAAGGTGAAAGGCTAACACATGCTTAGTGCTTAGTGTTGTGCTGATTTAGAGGGAGGACAGAAAATTATCCCTTCTGGCCAGAGGGCATGGCCATGTTTGCTTTCTTTGACTCCTGACCTTGAGTTTTATTCCGTATACTCATCGCAGTTACCATCATAAAATAGTGAAATAACTCAAAGTGACAAACAGAATCATTATAAAGTATTATAAGAAGAAAAGAAGTCTTTATTTGTCACATGTAGATTACAGCACATAATTTACATAATTCATGTTTACATGTGTCTTTAGCTTTAACCCATATTCTAACACCCAACTCCTTCTTTCAAGAAGAGCAAATCTGTTCAGCACACGGTAACGGCATGCCATTCTTCACCAGCCATTATCAAGCAGCCGAGGCCACATTAACGTTCTTCTGAGACGTGCAGAGCTGCATTATTAAAGCCAGCATGTGAGCCCTAGCAGCTGCCTTACAGGATCACTCTCACTTTCTATTGAACTATGTATCATACACTTCCACACTGAAGGATTACAGGGTGTTGTACAGTAGGATGTTTGCCAGAGGGGAAAAAGCTTCAAATTTCCCTCATGGGACATCTCAGTGGCATTATAAAAATTTCATATAACCCACTCTTCAGATTTCTAATTCCACGTGTCTTTTATAGACATCTAGAGTATGAAAGAAGTAACCTATATTACAAATTAAACAGGATCATCTTGAATGTGGACTTTTTGGGTCGGTTGTGGTGGTGTCATTTTTCCTTCAGTCTAAAAGTCTCAGTGATGAATTCATGCTTTCAAGCCTCATCATGAAGCAATGACCTTGAAGTGAATGAAGGTAGCATGTAGTTTCTTTTTATTTGACAGTATCATTTCATTTCATCTTGTTATGCCCAAGGCAGACAGTAATTTGACTGTTTTTATGACTATGAATATTAATTAAGAGTCTAGACTTTCCTGTCAGTTATATGAATACAGGTTCAATCATCTTGCATGGATATGGGTAAAGCTGCACAGTGTACAGTGTGTCACTCGTCATAATAGTGACTTTATACTAAACATCGAGACCACAGAAACTCCCTGGGATAAACTCCAGGGCCCATATTCATAAAGATTCTAATAATGTTCTTAGAGAGCTCCTAACTTAGCTTAAAAATTTCTAACTATGAACCTTATCTTGAGATTGATTCAGGACCAGAGCAACTCTGAACAAGGAAAATCCAACAACCTTTATCTTAGAGAAGGGGCGGGGCTAAACCTGTTGCTAGGTGACACATTCTTTTGTAGACTGTGATTGGTTGTCCAATAAAAAAATAATAGGGCTTTTAAAATGTGCTCTATTATAAGCCTTCACTTTGTCTCTAGTTAAGATATTTGAGACTATATCGTGTAGGGATTACGATCATATTAGAGATGTTCTAGAATCTGTATTTTATAAAAGTAATAAATGTAATGTAAATTTAAACATTTTAGACACAGAACAGAAATGTTATAGAGACAAATTATATAATTTCTACTAGAGATGTAAGCGTATATGTTATATACGTTATATATAAGTATATGTTATCGCTAATCTGATTGGTCACAAAAAAAATCTCTACATGATCTAAACTGTATCATCTTATTAACTCAATATCATTATTAAATTTTGTATACAATACATTTCTTCTCTTTACTTGATGCTTTATGAATTTATGAACTTTTATCTTTACAAGGATCTTCACTTCAATTTTAAGGAGAAACACCAACCTTTCTAAGAATTTTCTTAGAAATATATCACTCTTTGCCCTAAGAATCTTTATGTATATGCGCCCAGGTTCTCTGAAACCCAGTGCAGGATAAATGGTACAGGACAAGAAGTATGGGTGGATTGATGAATGACCATGGAGTGCTAGATCGAGGTGGATGACTGGTTGCCTACAAGAATGATGCTAAACAGTATGAGAAGCAGCAGCAGCAAGTTAAGGAGTAAAGAACTCTAACCAAAATCATCTACAAAATGTATAGTTGTACACTGTACTGATTACTGTAGCATTGATTCATCCATGTGGTCAGTCATGAGGAGCCAATTTCAGAAACACTGGCCATCAGATGGCCATAGATTGGACACCAGCCACAGCAACACACCATACACACAAACTGTATTCACAATTTGGATCAATTTAGAATAGTCAATCCTCATACTGTTTTTTTCTGTAATGGGAAAGAAACCTGGAGAACCTGAGGGAATCCAATCATGAACATTTACAGAACAGGCTTGACTATAAGAGCTAGAAGGAATCCACTCTACCTGCACCTGTCTAGCACATTAGCCTTATACCTCCATGGCTGGTGCTTTGATTCCCACCTCCTTCCCATGTGTATGAAGTTTGCATGTTCTTCCTGTGCTTCATGGGTTTCTCCCCAAGTCCAAAGACATGCATTATAGGCTGATTGGCATCTATAAATTGTTTATAGTGTGTGATGCCCTGTGATGAATCGGCACCCTTTCCATGAGTCCACTGGGATAGGCTCCAGATTTACTGTGGTCTTGTGTAGAAGGCGTAGTACAGATAATGGATGGATGGATGGATTTCTGTTGTCTTTAAAGGTTTTGCCCTAATCAATGAATAATACATGAATGATACACCATAATAATCAGTTTAAATGCTAACTGTCTGGTAAGGCCAGTGAATAATAAACTGTCTTGCTGTTATCAGGCTTTTAATCATTAAACTCTGTTATAGCTTCAACCTTTCCTTATGTAGAATTTTGTAGTACACTGCCATCCTGTGGTTGTAGTCTGAAAACACTGAACACTTGAACAAGCTTACAAATCCAGTGCAGCAAAGTCTCTGAGTTAGTGGGTTAATAAATGTGTTTTTAGCAGAAAATGTCATTATAAGTACTGTAAATTGTCATGTCAGCTTTTATCATGGCCTCTATTACCCACAGTTCACCATGACCTCAGTCACGGCCAAACCTGACTCACCTGATCACAAACCATCTGCACTCCTACGTCACTGACGTCACTGTCAACACCTTTGTTTCAAAAAGTAATCACTCAGTTCTGTAAGTCTGGGAAGTTACCAAGCCAACTGTTATGAAATATTCTGGCTTTGACATTTGCCTCATGCTTTTGACTACTCATTATCTTAGCCTTTGTTATCCTGTTTGTGCTTCATTTGCACAAACAATGCTTCAGACCATTGTCTGATCTTGACCTGTTTTTGCTGTTTTCTGGAGTTTGTTTGTACTTTGTTATTAAGCTCATTTTCAAAAAGATTCATCCATTTCTATCCACTCAATTGTTTCCAACCTTCCTAAGTTCTTCCACTCCACCCCATTGCTGTGCTCCTCCACTGGTTTCCTGTAGCTGCCACATCACAATAAAAACACTGATGCCTGCCTACAAAGACAAAAACAAACCAGCTCCTTTTACCTCATTACTCACATCACTCCCTGCACTAGACCATATTCCCTCAGATCTTGTAGCACTGATCGACTCCTCTCACCATCTCTTAGGGTACAAGGTACATACATCAAAGCGCTTCTCTGTTCTGGGACCTGGTGATGGCATGAACTTCCCCTTCACTTGCAGTTCTAGATGATTTTACAGAACATGTAACAACTTCATTTAGAAAAAGGGTTGTATAGAACTGGTGATATACTGTATAATGGAGTCTTACCTGCCCCTATGGTGGAGACTAACTGCCACTTGTAAACCCAATAGCTTTATATTGTTGTTTCCTGTCTCATGAGATTTTCTAGTAGAGAAACCAATCAGTCCTTAGTATGGTTTCTGTCTTTACAGAACTTCCTTGCATGCTTTCCCTGTATCCATGTATCCATATTCCATCAGCTTCCATTCCATCAAGCCAAGTCAAGTCAAGTCAAGAAGTTTTATTGTCATTTCAACCACATATAGCTGTTGCAGTACACAGTGAAATGAGACAACGTTTCTCCAGGAGCAGGACCATGGTGCTACATAAAAACGAGTCAGAGCTAAGTACTTAGTAAGAAGTCAACCACATAAAGTGCAACTGTGCAACCTGGTGCAAACAGTGCAGGACAAGACAAACAAGACAGTACAGGACAAAAGACAGTGCAGACAAAAAATTACAAGACAATACAAAAAAAATACACAAAAGACAATAAACAGAAACAGCGCCAGTGTAAATACTGTGTGTTCAACAATATTTCGTGTGCAGTAATACTAGAATGAACACAGTGTTATAGCAGCAGTTACCTGAGATAATGTAAAGTATTTTATATACTTCAGCAAATATTCAGCAAACGACTGAAATGTGAGACAGCATGTGCAAAGAGCAAAAAGTGTGCATATATATATATATATATATATTCCATATATTGGAAGTGTGTGTATTTGGTGTAGGTCTATGCAGTCCATACAGTTGATGTGCATGTGTGTGTATTTTGCTCGGTACAGTTCAGTTCAGTTATTAAGGACTCTGATGGCTTTTGGGAACAAACTGTTACACAGTCTGGTTGTGAGGACCCGAATGCTTCGGTACCTTTTTCCAGATGGCAAGAGGGTGAAAAGTGTGTGAGGGGTGTGTGTGGGGTGAAGAGTGTGTGTGAGGGATGTGTGGGGTGAAGAGTGTGTGTGAGGGGTGTTTGGGGTCATCCGCAATGCTGTTGGCTTTGCGGATGCAGCGTGTGGTATAAGTGTCCATGTTAGAGGGAAGAGAGACTCCAATGATCTTCTCAGCTGTCCTCACTATCTGAGATGGTGCAGATCCCAAACCAGACAGTAATGCAGCTGCTCAGAATTATCTCAATGGTCCCTCTGTAAAAAGTAGTCAGAATGGGAGGAGAGAGATGTGCCTTTCTCAGCCTTCGTAAGAAGTAGATATGTTGCTGGGCTTTCTTGGTGATGGAGCTGGTGTTGAGTGACCAATTGAAGTTCTCCGCTAGATGAACACAAAGAAATTTGGTGCTCTTGATGATCTCTACAGATGATCTGTCGATGTTCAGTGGAGAGTGGTCACTCTGTGCTCTTCTGAAATCAACAACCATTTCTTTAGTTTTATCAACAAAGACAGGTTAACAAAGTCAGAGACAGGTTGTTGGTTCTACACCAGGCAGTTAGCTGTTGCACCTCCTCTATCTATGCTGACTCGTCATTCTTGATGATGAGACCCACCACGGTCGTGTCATAGGCAAACTTGATAATACGGTTTGATCTGTGCATTGCTCGTGAGTCAGCAAGGTGAACAGCAATGGACTGAGCACGCAGCCCTGAGGAAACGCTGCTCAGGGAAATGTTCAAGATGTCAGTGAAGACATCCGCTAGCTGTTCTGTGCATTCCCTGCCAGGAATGTTGTCTGGTCCAGCAGCCATCCTTAGGTTAACTGTGTATAGAGTTCTCCTCACGTCAGCCGTGGATAGACAGAGTACCTGGTCATCAGGGGGAGGGGTGGTCTTCCTTGCCGTTACATTGTTCTGCACCACAAACTGAGCATATAAGTCGTTCAGTACATCTGGGAGGGAGGCATCACTATCACAGGCAGGTGAAGCTGTCTTGTAGTCCATGATCGCCTGTATGCCCTGCCACATGCGCTGGGTGTCTCCACTGTCCTGGAAGTGGCTGTCAATTGTCTGGGCGTGTGCGTGCTTTGCCTCTGATGGCTCGGGACAGTTTGGCCCTTGCTGTTCTTAGGGCCGCCCTGTCCCCTGGTCTGAAGGCTAGGTCTCTAGTCTTCAGCAGCAAACACAGTTTAGCAGTCATCCATGGCTTCTGGTTGGAGCATGTGGTGATGGTCTTGGAGAATGTCACGTCATCAATGCATTTGCTGATGTAGCTGGTCACTGATGCCGTGTACTCCTCCAAGTTAATGAAGTCGCCGTTGGTTGCAGCCTCCCTGAAGATGTTCCAGTTAGTGCACTCAAAGCAGTCCTGAAGAGCAGAGGTGGCTCCTTTTGGCCAGGTTTTCACCTGCTTCAGAACCGGTTTAGAGCGTCTGACGAGTGGTCTGTATGCTGGAATTAGCATAACAGTGATATGGGGTGAGGCTCTGCACGATAGTTTGTGTAAACAAGATCCGGCGTGTTTTTCCCTCTTGTTGCAAAGTCCAAATACTGGTGGAATTTAGGCAAAACTGACTGGAGATTTGCATGATTAAAATCTCTGGCGATGATAAACAGTCTGTCATGGTGAACATTCTGAAGATTGCTAATAGCCCCATATAGCTCACTTAGCGCCTCATTAGCATTAGTGCTGTGGGAATGTAAACTCCGACAATGAAAACAGTGGTGAATTGGTAAATAAATTGGCCTGCATCTAACAGTGACAAACTCCACTAGCGATTAACAGTAACTAAGAGTTTTTACACCATTCTGTGTTGATGCAAACACCCACACCACAACCTTACCGCACAGAGCTGCATTTCTGTAGGCACGAAACGAGTTGACCCATCTAGCTGAATGGCGGCGTCTGGAACTCTTTTGCTGAGCCACGTCTCCCGTGAAAACAAAGATTCAAGATTCAAGATTTTTATTTG
Source organism: Tachysurus vachellii (assembly GCF_030014155.1). NCBI lineage: Eukaryota > Metazoa > Chordata > Actinopteri > Siluriformes > Bagridae > Tachysurus > Tachysurus vachellii. The sequence goes on from NC_083460.1 coordinate 18,965,776, forward strand.
TCACATACACAATTATATAGAGCATATATAACCCGCAGTGAAATGTGAGTCAGGTCCGCTCCAGTGCAATTATTAAAAAAAAAACAACACAGTGAAATAAAAGTAAACAATAAAAATATAAGAATAAAATATATAAGAAGATGTATATTGTGGAATGAAATATAGAATGAAAAGTGGTGTGCATGAAAGTAAACTGTAGTCTTAAGATACACAGGGATGTACAAAAGGCAATGTGCATATGTGCATTATACTGTAGTCTTAAATATGAAGATACACAGGAATGTGCAAGAGGCAAATGTGCAAACAGGTTGACACTTGCAGTATGTCAATGTGAGGTAGTGAATGATGAATATCTTACTGATAAAGTGAATATTAAGTGGAGACATGAAGATGTTAAGAGGCTGATTTTGAGTTTAGGAGCCTGATGGCTCTAAGGAGCCTGAGGAGCCTGGGGGAAGAAACTCCTCCTAAGTCTCTCGGTTTTTGCCATCAGGCTACGGAAGCGCTTACAGTACCAAATGGCAGCAAAGTGAAACGGTGGTTACTGGGGTGGATTGAGTCCTTGATGATTTTAACAGCTCTGTTTTTGCAGCGTTTGAGGTCGATGTCCTGCAGAGAGGGGGGAGCAGACCCTGTGATGCGCTCAGCTAAGCGCACAACTCTCTGCAGGGCTTTGCAGTCTAGACTGGAGCTGTTCCCATACCACACTGAGATACACTGAGTCAATACACTTTCTATGGCCCCTGAATAGAAAGTTTTCAGGATTGCAGGTTAGACCCTGAATTTTCTCAGCTGTCGCAGATGGTACAGTCTTTGCCTGGCTTTATTAACCTGTGTTTGAATGTGGGTAGTCCAAGTCAGGTCCTCGGTGATGTTTACACCGAGGTACTTGAAGCTGCTCACCCTCTCCACAGGGGTTCCGCTGATCATAAGAGGAGTATAGGGCTGCTGCTGTCTCTTCCTGAAGTCAACAATCAGCTCTTTAGTTTTGCTCACATTCAGAGAGAGACAATTGTTCTGGCACCATGATGTTAATTTCTCTACCTCATCTAATTATGCGTTCTCATTATTGTTGTGAATGAGGCCCAGAACCACAGTATCATCAGCAAATTTGATAATAGATGTGGAGCTGTGGGAAGATACGCAGTCATGTGTGTAGAGAGAGTAGAACAGGGGACTCAGGACGCAGCCTTGTGGGGCTCCTACATTCAGGGTGATGGAGTTGGAGGTTTACTGGCCTACTTTCACCACTTGAGGTCTGCCGGTGAGGAAATCAAGAATCCAGTTGCAGAGTGAAGAATTCAGGCCGAGGTCCATGAGTTTAGAAGCCAGCTTGATGGGGACTATAGTATTGAAGCTGAGCTATAGTCGATAAATAAATAGCAGCCTTACAGTACATAGTTCCTATTATTGCTGTCAAAGTGTGTGAGAGAAGAGTGCAGGATGTGAGAGATGGCATCATCAGTGGATCTGTTGGGGCGAAAAGCAAACTGAAGAGGGTCTAAAGTATCCGGGATTGATGAGCAGATGACGTTTTTAACCAGTCAAGACCTTCATGACTATTGATGTGAGGGCAACTGGACGATAGTCATTCAGACAAGAGGGTTTATTGTTCTTAGGCACAGGGATGATGACAGATTTTTTGAAGGAGGTGGGAACCACCGCTGTAGCAAAAGACTCATTAAAAATGGATGTAAACAAACCAGCGAGCTGATCAGCGCAGGACCGCAGAATATTCCCAGAAATCCCATCAGGTCCGGCTGCTTTCCTGAAGTTCACTCGCTTTAGAGCCCTCCGAACCTCATCCTCCGACACGGCGATCACATGATTATCGCTACTCTGACTGCTGCTTCCTGACGTGCTGATCGGCAGACCCGCGCTGCTTATGCAGCAGTTTCTAAACTCTCGCCGTGTAGTGCGTTTGAGTCGGATGTCCAGTTTATTGTCCAGGGAGCAAACATTGGAGAGTAGAATGGACTGGAGAGCCGGCCGGCTAGGGTTTGTTATTAGCCTAGGATTAGCCTAGAACGGACACCCGCCCGCTTACCGCGCTTCTGCTTCCTCACGTATCCACGAGGCCTGGTCTCTCCACAGCAAGCTGAGGTCATGTAGCCTTTCCAGCACACCATCGTGCAGGTTGGTTGTTGCACGATTTCTGTATTTTATTAATTTCTGGCGGTTGTATACATAAAAACGTAAATAAAAAAGTTAAAAAACGTAAATAAAACTGTAAAAAACGTAAATAGCACCATATTGAATCTGGAGTGGCCATCTTGGAACTCATCAGCAAGTTCTGATTGCATTATGGTTTCAACAAAAAGTTCTTTCTGCTGAAGCTATCAGATCTCAAATGCCGGAGATACAGTCTACAATCCAAAAATCAAAACTGTAATATCTCAGGGCAGAAAATTCCAGAAGGGAGATTCAAAGAGTAACGAGAAAATCCAGAGAAAGATCAAACCCTATTGAACACTATGTGTGTGTGTTTTTGTGTGTGTGTGTGTGTGTACCTTATATACCTATCTGGAAGAATTCTTCTTGAATTCAGTTGATTGTGAAAATTCATGTGTTGACAAATACAGTAAATGTCCCTGTATTAATGTTAAATTGGCTGCTGTGTCTGTGATTCATTCATTGTCCTTTCCATTTGTTATGGTAACTGATGACCTTTCCGTGTCAGGAATGGCTGGGACTATTCCCTATCTGGACACTAGGGGGACATTCTGGCAGTTTATTTGTCTGTTCCATGTGCCTTTGTTTTTGTTTTTTGTGTGTGTTTTTTGTTTTTTTGCTCCTGTGGTGGAGGTTGTGGAGGACGTCGCTCGGCCCTCCTGCTCGGCTTTGGACACCGCTCGGCCCTCCTGAGATGTCGCTTGGCCTTCACTTGGCCCTCTGCGCCACTGTGTGACTCACTACTCCCACCTGCCTCACCACATGCCTTGCTCCCCCCACCTGCCTCACCGTGTGCCTCGCTCCACCCAACTGCCTCGCCAAATGCCTTGCTCCCCCACCTGCCTAACCACGTGCCTTGCTATTCTCACCTGCCTCTCCACGTGCCTCACAATTTTAGAAATGACATGTTAAAATCTAAAAATACTGTATTCAACATAACATTTTACTTTTGATAGTGTTTCGTTAGTGACTACTTAGTTTATTGGTGTCGAAGTCAAAATGATTGACAGGCCCTTATGCGTGTTTGACGGACTATCGCCTTTGAAAACGCTCCCTTACTCTATTCGGGACTCAGATGACGCTTGAGTACCAGAGTGGAATTTGTTGACGGTCCCTCGGCAGCAGGGTGGGGTGACTAAAATCCAGCGCCCGGAGAAAAGCGGAGCGGAAAGAAGTGTTTAATTCCAAATATTAAACATAAAGTTGGTGTAAAGTTGTCGACTCGGTACACGTCCTGGATTAGCAGTTTATTAGGGGATGCTGGGTGTGTCAGAAATGACGGGCAGGTAAGGAAAAGGGCTTCAGACTAAACACTGGATGCTAACATGCTAACAGAGACATTAAACTAGCCGTCGTACACTAACTTTAATGTTTGTGTGTTTGCTTTATGTCACATATGTCTGTTATATATATTATTTAATATGTACACGTTTATAGACAGTTAGCGTGTTTACTAAAGATGTAAAATATCGTCCTATATAATGTAGTATATTTCTATATACGTGCACTTACACACATCTTATACAGAATAAATTTAGTGCACCGAATTTAACACCTTTTTCTTCTCTACTTTTGTGTCCACTATGGAAACATTTTCGATTCAACCATTGATTCATGAATGGTTTCCTCAAGAATAGGTGTAAATGCCCTTATTTGGTCAGCTGCGTTGTCCTCGCGCAGTTTACGTCATCTTGATTTACGTGCAGGTTTGTTTTAGTTAGAATGTGGAGACTACAGACGTTTTCTGAAGAAAAGTTTGTTACGTGCGGAGACTTTTTTTTTTTTTTTTTAAATAAATTATTGCTTTATTGTTTCCCAGACATCCCCCCTCCTCACTCGTACACAGTTTGAGCAGGAAGTACACACACTCTCTCGCACACTTACACACACACAAACACTCTCTCACACTAAGTAATGTAGTTCTTAATTTTATTTACAAATTTTATACACTAAAGTACACAAGCTGTCCAAAGCCGTGGAGAATAAGAGACCTTCCCATGTAAAGATGCCCATATAAGGGAACATAAATGTCCTGCGTCTCCTTGTCCTCAGACACATCTCACTATTACCATGGGGCTGCGTGTAGAAGCTCTTCTCACTGCTCCTCTTTATGCTGTTCTTCAGGAGAAATATCTGTTCAGGGAATCATGAAGTCACTTGACCAGCACTCTTGAGTCTCATCACCAGCACTTCTGACCTGAGATCTGCTGTGATTAGTGTTTTTCTAATATTGGCTCAACTTTGATGAGAACCACCGCAGTCATATAAAAGTGTCTCATAAGCTACTCTAAACCTCTGTCCAGGCTCTAGTGTGTTGTAGTGCTGGGTGATGTGACCAAAATACCATGTCACAATATCTTCTTTTGGAGTACAAACTATAATATGTAGGTTTGATAAGAAAAAAAACTTCTCTTTATTGTGTATAATATTAAAATGGTTTAATCTGTTCGTACAAAGTTTTGCGATTGCAGACATAAACAAAAACTCAAGCTAAAACAATGATACTTGTATGTTTTCAGATGTAGGCCGTGACTCTTTGTGTGACGTCATCACAACACTCATTCAGTCAAAGCAAAGCTGCAGCGAAATCAAGTATTTTTGGCTGCATCAATCACAAAAAGCTCAAACATTTTACGACTTAAAAGATTACAAAAAAATGAATTATTACTTTTAGATCATTACTATTGTTACTTTCAGGTGTAAAGACAGAGAACTTAAAAACTCCACAGGTGTTAATCAGCTCATTAGGAAGGTAAATATAAATTCCAGAGTAATCAGTTCTCACAGAAACCTCTGAATGACGAAGACCTGAAAATGAAGCTGATGCTTATACAAAAGAGGAAGGCTATTATACATTTTTTGGACTATAACAAGAGACTTAACTCTGAAACAGAGGAATTGGAAAAACATGGGATGCTCATTTTAAAATTGAAACAGTACTGTGTACTTATAGAGGACTTTTACTGTGCACCTAGAGGACTTTGAACAGAATTAAATTTTTACATACATCATGATTTACACTTCAGCCCCTGGATAGATTTCAGTTGTCTGATCTCAGATAGATTTAATATAAAACAGAGGAACAATTTCAGGAATTAATAAAATAATTATTAACTGTTTATCAGCAGCAATATGGCCAATGCCCTGGCGAATGCCTCATGTGAGCGCTGTAAGAGTGGCTTTGCCCCGGCGGAGAAGATCGTCAACAGTAACGGCGAGTTGTATCACGAGCAGTGCTTCGTGTGTGCTCAGTGCTTTCAGCAGTTTCCTGAGGGACTTTTCTACGAGGTACAGCCTGACTCTTAATTATACAGACCTTCTAATGTTGTGCTTTATAACACTTTAGTGTATTTCTTATCAAGACAATTGTGTGTGTGTATGTAGTCTGTTATTGTATATGTAGATAGTAACATAACATTCCCTTAATAGGACCTGCAACTTTGTCCAGACTTTCATCTGTTTACCTGTTAATTATAATTTCCAGACTGCTAAAGATTTTTTGTCTGTTTGTATAGTTTGAAGGCAGGAAGTACTGCGAGCATGATTTCCAGATGTTGTTTGCTCCTTGCTGTCACCAGTGTGGTAAGATTATACACTGTGCATCAGTCACTCAAACATTCCCTGTTGTTCCTACAAAGACTACTGTTCTATAAACTAACAGCATGAAAATATTGTGTAACATAATGTATAAAAGTTGTGCAGAACATTTATCACTAGTGTGTTAAAGAGCAGGGCAGTGAGTGTGACATGAGCAGAGCTGTTGTTGTAGCTTATGGTTAATGCTGCTTTGTGTGTAGGTGAGTTCATCATTGGCCGTGTGATTAAAGCCATGAACAACAGCTGGCATCCTGACTGCTTCTGCTGTGACATTTGTCAGACCGTGTTAGCTGATGTGGGCTTTGTGAAGAACGCTGGCCGGTGAGCTCCTTAATCCCACTGACACTTCTTTTTAATACCAGTTTGTTACGACACCGAATATACAGATTTTACAGCTGAACCGATTCTTAGGAAGCGACGTGTTTTTCAGTCATCTGTGTCGCCCGTGTCACAATCGGGAGAAGGCTCGTGGTCTGGGGAAGTACATCTGTCAGAAGTGCCATGCCATCATCGACGAGCAGCCCCTCATCTTCAAGAACGACCCCTATCACCCCGATCACTTCAACTGCAGCAACTGTGGGTAAGTGACACATTGGAGGAAATGAGAGGAGGAAATCTCTCTCTCTCTCTCTCACACACTCTCTCACACACACACACATACTCTCTCTCTCTCTCTCTCTCTCTTTCTCTCTCTCTCGTGTATTATTGTGGTACACTTTGTCCCCAGACCCCAGTTAGATGATGTATTGGACTCCTCATATCTTTTTCAGTAAGGAGTTAACAGCTGATGCTCGGGAGCTGAAAGGAGAACTCTACTGTCTCCCATGTCATGATAAAATGGGAGTGCCGATCTGCGGAGCCTGCAGAAGGCCTATCGAAGGCCGTGTGGTCAATGCCATGGGCAAGCAGTGGCATGTTGAGGTGAGTTAGTGTGTGCGAGTGAGGGAGAGTGCGAGTGAGGGAGAGTGCGAGTGAGGGAGTGTAGATATTTGGGTCATGTCTAACACATGCTAAAACGAATATTACATGAGCCCCAGTGTTACAGCATACAGATCATTTTCTCAAACAGATCTATGATATTATATATAAAACTCCAAGAACACTGAGGCTGATTTACACATTCTGATATTTTTAAAAACTTTTACAAAAATGAGATTGTAGAAACAGATTATATTTTCTGTTATATACTTATATAACAGAAATTTGTTATAATTTCTTTTGTTTCGCATAAGAAAACATGTCTCTCTCTCTCTCTCTCGCTCTCGCTCTCATATATATATATATATATATATATATCCTTGCTGAATAGAGTCTGACTGTAAATGATGGTATAAATTCTAGCTGTCAGATGTGTGATGTCACATGCACCGTTGGTTCCTGCAGTAAGGTTGTGGTGCACAAAGCTGCATTTGCTTTAATCACTCGTGCCTGTGTGTTCGCAGCATTTCGTGTGTGCTAAGTGTGAGAAACCTTTCTTGGGTCATCGCCATTATGAAAGAAAAGGTCTGGCCTACTGTGAAACTCACTACAACCAGGTAACATGGTGATGTTCACGGAACTGAGACTGAAATCTTCCTCAAATAGAAAGAAAATGGAATGGCTTTGATGTTATTTGTAGTGGACTGAATCTTGGCCTATATACAGTAGTATGCCTGAGCATGTGATAAAATGCTCTCCCAATATTGTTTTTGTGGTTATTCAGGTCCCGGGATCATAGATATGATCTACTAGATTTAACATATAGCCATGAAAATAAATGTCCTTTAATGGAATTGGACAATGTTGATTTTTCTCCACATGTTGTCCTTATGATGTTGATTATCCACATATGTTGAGCTTGATTATCTGCTCGTTCTTGTTCCACACAGCTCTTTGGTGATGTCTGCTACCACTGCAACCGAGTGATCGAAGGAGACGGTAATTTCTAGTCTATTTTTCTAGCATTCACATTTACACCTGTGCTGTTTCACAGATGCCTTCATCCATAGCAACGTATAGAAAAGCAGTGAAGTCTCCATCAGTATAAGAAATCAAAGTAATCAATGATATTTTTTTTACCTATTTATCTTTATTGATGTTTTTTTAGTGCCAGTTTAAACACTTTAGGAAGCCGTAGGTGTTTAGACGTCATTTAAAAACCCACAGTGACTCATCAGTTTGGACGTCTAGGGAAAATTCGTCACCACCCATTTGTCAGAAGAGAGAAGTCGTCTGTATGAGTGTAGTTAAAGTGGAATGATGAACAAAAACAGTGTTCATCAGTATTCATAGAATCGTTAGAGCTGATGGAGCAACTTCTGCTGAAAAAGTCATACTGGGGTGGAGGTGGGTTTTTTTATGTAAGTGTGTGATTGTCTAAAACTGTAATATCCCCTTTGTTGATGCAGGCAGCATTTTATTTATCAGATGTTAATGTGGTCCTGGTTCTGTTACAGTGGTGTCAGCTTTGAACAAAGCCTGGTGTGTCAACTGCTTTTCCTGTTCTACCTGCAACACCAAGCTCACTCTGAAGTAAGTCTAGTGCAGAAATACACACCTCTCTTTCTCTCTCTCTCTCTCTCTCTCTCTCTCTCTCTCTCTCTCTCTATCTCTCGCTCTCTCTCTTAGTCTTTCGCTCTCTCTCTCTTTCTCTCTGTGTCTGTCTCTCTCTCTCTGTCTCTCTCTCTCTCTCTCTCTCTCTCTCTCTCTCTCTCTCTCTCTCTCTGCCCATCCCTCTTGGCGTTCTCTGTTTCTGACAGGAGTTTATACCTGTTTAATCCTCGCCTATACTCTTTGCCGATGGCTCTTGTACATCTTATCTCTTTTCTTTCTCCTTTTCTTATACTGCTTCTTGTATTTCTCTCCTGTCTCTGTTTCCTTCCCATCGTGTTCTTGCTCGAAATCTACACTGTCCTCATAGGGACAAATTTGTGGAGGTAGATCTGAAGCCGATGTGTAAGCACTGTTATGACCGGCTGCCTGAGGAGCTGAAACGCCGCCTTGCTAAACGTGAACGTGACACTCGTGAGAGGAAGAAGAAGACCGTTGCTGTCTGTCCGTAACTCCTGTCTCCTCTTTTTCTTCATGCTCATCCATCCTTACTTTATGCTTTTTTTGGGGTCAGTGCCCTCCATTTCATCCATTTCCTCTGACCCATGTCTCTTTGTTCATGTATATATTTACGTGTGTTTCCTTGTGTTTGTTCATGGTGTAACATCCTGGTTTTATAGATTTACAGATTCATATATTTCAAACTTTGTCTAAATTTCACACCAGACACTTTACATTCAACATACATTCAACAAACATCTCAGTATAAAAACACCTGACATGAGGGTTAGGATTTCTGTTGAGTTTACATAATGGAGATCAGTAATTTAAACACAACACCGATAACAGATGATGTTGACTGGAACGTGTTGAATTGAAAGTGCTAACTCCTTCATTTGAGGCACTTCACACATGCATCAGAAAAAGGTTCAGAAACCTGTCTGGTATGAATTGCTCTGAGTTAGAGACAAACGACACATTAAGAAACTTTAGAGGTTAATCCAGTGACTTGCACAAGTATTCACACCCCTTCTTTCTTTTTGGGACTTGTTTTTCATTTGATTTTATCTGTCTAAGATTTAAAGGTGTTTTGTTAACCCATCTGGAAACTTGACAAAAACAACCCTTACATGTACCTCTGTGGCTGAAAACCAATAATTTAATGTTATAGCAAATTATATCCGATTTTTTTATTTTTGCATAAATCTGTTACTCAACCTCAGTTCTAATTAAAACTACACTTAGTACCTAACTGTTTGTCCAAAAAAACATTCCTCTAGCTGAAACAGAGAAAGATATGGCCAAAAAATTAGGGAAACTATGTCCCCTCATGGACAGAAACGTCCAGAGGTGTCCATAAGGGTTAATTAAACATAAACACATACGTGACGTGACGTGTTTTATGTTTTTTTATTTAATTTGTGGAAAAGTTGTGTTTAAGGATTTTAGTATTTTCTTTATATTATCCTAAAAAAAAGCAACGTTTATAAGAGTCCTTTTTTGTTTACAGGAACAAGTTTGTGGAGTTTGACATGAAGCCTGTGTGTAAGAAGTGCTATGAGAAGTTTCCTCTGGAGCTCAAGAAGAGGCTGAAGAAGCTGGCTGAAACCGTGGCCCGCAAGTAGACCTCACACCCACAGGGGGGCGCCAGAGACTCCTGCAGATCACAGCCTGTGCATTTCTATAGCTTCTGGTGTTAGTTATTCCTTCACTACTCAGTATTACTCTTGTATTTGGGGAAAGTCCAGCGGATGAGGCAGACGTGTTCCGCTTATTGACCTGAGTGCCTCTTTTATTACAATTCAGGAAGGAATTTCTGTCTTCTTTTCTCCTGTATATGCAATAAAAATATAATCTTCACAGTAATCAGTATGTGATATAATGTGCACGCTAGAATGACTTGAATCGCCCTTGTAACGGGATACACTGCTTTTACTGTATAGCCAAAGCTGTTTGCCTTTCTGTAGAATCCTAGTTTAATAACCGTATATTCGCAACAGGAAGTAAAAAAAAAAACCCTGTTTAAGACGTCTTACATTAAATGAGCTTAAAGTATATTCTAAATCAAATTCTGCCATAACACTATTATAATAATAATAATAATAATAATAATAATAATAATAATAATAATAATAGGTTATTGTGCCTTTGGAAAACTATTTTCTAAATTATCTTAAATACATTCAGCATTCTCATGTGTTTCATGGCCATTATTTTGTACCCACAGTTTGTGTACCAGGATTATATTTCCTCGTGTTTTGTGTCCCGTGAGCAAAAGTGTGATGTTTTTACAGTAAAATCTTGGGACCAGAATTTTTTTTTTTAAAAAATCTCCCTGTTTTAAATTTGTTTAAATATAAGTTGTTGAATATTTTCTAGTTTATTCTTATTTTGCAGCATTAAGTTTTCCCACCAGTGATTGTACACAGAATAAATCTTTTGAGAATTGATAATTATATGTTCATCTTATTTATGCCATTCCACAATATCTGTAATGTGCTGTTTAATCAAATGCAAATAAAATACACACTGGCTATTTTCGATCTTGTTCAGGTGTCATTCTTAAGCTCACCACTAGATGGCGGTAATGTGTAGCGAGGTTAGTGTAACAGTCTGTGGCTTTGTGTCTTTAAAGACATCACACAAAAGAGAAAAGGGAAAGCTAGTAACGATCTTTCATCCTTTTCTTCACCCTGTTCTGCTCTCAAATTCTCATTTCCATTTATAAACCATAAATCAATGTGTTGAGCCCAAGGGAAATTTAAAACACAATAATACTACAAGGGACCAGCAGCTTCCAGTGTAAATCAATTAGTGATCCGTGTTTGGTGCCATTCACTTAAGCTTCAGTTTCAAGGGCCAGAATGGACTGAATCAAAGTTCTATTACTGCAGTGGAGCAGAGAACAATGAAAATAGGATAAAAAATGTCTAGATCCCTTCTGTCTTTAATTGTGATGCCAGACATTAGTGTTCATCTCTGTCCTCTTAAGAGCTGCATTAATTCCCTTCTTTAACTTTGTCCTCTGTGGAATCTGAGACATAAAGAGAAAAACATGGGACAATGAAACAAACTGCTCAAGAGAAAAGAGACGTCTCTGCATTTTATTTCAAATGTTTCTTTAGAAAGATGTCTAATAACTTGCTTATTATTCAATAAACACAAAACCAGTGAGTCACATTCTCAGAGTTGATATGAAAAAATTAATGGTTGTATCCTTCACAGCATCGTTTGTTCACATCAGTGTGTTCGATATCACTCCTAATGACAGCGTTATCAGGAGAGCTGCATGTCGCACCTCGGGCCCTGTGTTATTTGTTTGAAGGTGTCCTGAAGTCACCAGCTCTTCTCCAGCCCTTTCAATAATGCCCTGTAAATGAAGCATAATGGAAGAGGAATGTTAACAGGTCTGTGGCTCTAAAGCTCTGCTGCCCGGCTCAATAATTCATGGCATGTAAGAACAGACATCCTTGTCTGACTTTGTTATTCAAAGTTAAAAACAAATTGATTGATTGCATTAGACATTCAGTCTTTTTAACATGCCTGGTTTAATGATTTGGCTGTGTGTGTGTGTGTGTGTGTGTGTAATGGAAGGAGGTCTGGAATGAGTGAGGGTGAGGACGGTGGGGACTAATAGCGAGTGACTGAAAATCTATCATTGTGGAGAGATGTGTGGAGAACGTCGATATGTGTCACACACACACACAAAAAACCCACAACAAAACCTCTGCTGCTGGATAAAGAAAGTGACGAGTGCAGTGCTGCTGATGGTGATAGTGGTGTGTGTGTGTGTACGCGCGTGTGTGTGGTGTGTGTACGCGCGTGTGTGTGTGTGCGTGCGTGTGTGTGAGTGTGTGCGTGTCTGTGTGTATAAGGACGTCATGTGAGTGCTGAGTGCTTATCAGGTTTCTGAGCTCGGATTGTCTATATAGAAGGATTTTATTGGAGGGGACGATGACTGAAGCCCAGACATTTAACATAACGATGTTTCTGTTGATCTGCAGTCTAATTATAACACTTCATGTCAGATTTAAATCACCTTTCTATTCACAACAGGATTTAGAGATCTACATGGGAGTTTGGTTTGTGATGACACTGAACATTTTCTGTGTAATTAAAAAAAGAATGGTTTGTTATTTTGATTCTCATCTGTGGCCATAGGACATTTCAGCTGCAGGAAAAAACCTCAAGTGTTTACATGATTTACAGCAGGATGAATTCATTCTGATGAAGATCTGAATTGTTTATATTCCTTTATATTTATCTGTGTCCTAAATTGAACAATCTGCAGATAATCTCTAAAGATATGCAGAAGCATGTCTGATGAGTTTTAAATGATTTCCGTCTCCTCAAACATCATCCGAATGTCATGACTGAAGTGATGGTGAAGACGAGCGTAGGACTGCAGTGAGCTTTGATATGATGTTGATATTCACCAGAAATTCAGCTTGTTAAAAATACACCAGAAAGAAAATCACAATCACTGCTGCCAGACGATGGGCTGATTAAATGCCTGAATGTACAGGTGTTCCTAAGAAAGTGGCATAAAGGTCAATCACAGCGCTCTTTAGATCCCTGTAGTTACCTATGGTACCTTTGGTAGACACCATAGGTGCTGAAGCAAAAGCTTATTTGTGGTTAAACTCCTTCCATGTTTGGTGTGTATTTGTTTATATGTTTATTATTTTTTTGTGGGTTTTTTGTCATTATATTTCACTAATTTATCCTTCAGCCATAATATATATCATACAACAAACTAGTTAAGGTTTAATTCTGTTTAGTTTGTGGGATGCTGGGTACTGTGGGAACCCAGTGATTAATGTCATGGATGCAACTTTATTTAAATCCCCACATTATCTCTGTGTTATAGTCAGTTATATGTTGAACGTAATGTTTATGGCCAAACATAATCCGCCTTGTTTAGGGCTATTGTGTAAAAATGAAGGGGATAAAAGGTACATTCTCAGCTTCTTAGCTCAAAGCCAGCAGTTTGAGATTAAATACAATCTAATGAAGACTAAACTATGCAAAGCTTCAGGATATTCACCACTTCAGCAGAAGAGCCAGTGCTGTGTTATAACGTTGAGGTTTTGGTGAGATTCTGCTGGATTTAATACAGCTTAACCTTCTGCCCCTTTCATTTACCCAGGTGTGAGTGTAAATGTCATCAGCAGACTCTTCTGATGAAAGTTTCCTCTCTGTCGCTATTTCATACTGAGTTATTAAGGCTAAGCAATCAGCCGTCTTGCTCCTATTTCAGTATCTCCACAGACACTATCATTGGATTATACAGAGACTATGGTGTATGTTCTAATAACTTTGCTCCAAAGCTCAGCTCTACACCTCACATCCCTATTCTGGAGAATGTGCTGTGCATGTCATGACATTTACTCGGTTTTTCATGAACTTTAAAAACTCTGCAGTCTGCATTAGGCAGCATAATAGATCTGCAGGCACTGGGGTTTCATGCCAGTCAGCCTTCAAATCCATGCCAATAAAATTCATGACTATTGGTCACATACAGTGTTTCTACCTGGGGGTTAGTAACTAATGCATGCTCAGAGAGATGATTGATGGTGGCACATGACGCCATCCACGCAATTCCTCACTCAGTGATTTCTTAGGACGAGTTTGTGAAGACACACTAAATAGAGTGGATTAAAATGGGGACAATGATGATGAGTGATTAGTCAGTGGAAACAGTGGTGATTAGTGATTTGTTTTTGAGGATAATACTGGTCACTGGTGGTGGTGTTTTACTTATTGTTAACTAATGTTCATGTTCATGTTTATGCCTCAGTCAGACACTGGTTATGACTGAACCTGCTTTCTCAATTTATTTATAACCAGCAGCTGTGATGTGAGCTACAGATCTGTACTGAGTGCAGGACATTTCTAATGTTAACAAAAAATCACTCAATATGAATAGTTGGGTTTTATTTGGTCCAGTAGTTTTTCCAGGTGATATTCAGTGCTCCACTTTGGTGGTATTGGGGTGAATTCTTTCACACTTTGTGGTGCATTGTGGAGTAGATTAAAAACATTTCATCTCTCTTCTGTATTCAATTAAATTCAATTGATTTGTATAGCACTTTTAACAATTCCCATTGTCTTAAAGCAGCTTTACAGAAGTATGGAAACAGAAAAGAGAGAAAAAGAAATAAATATATAATAATAATAATAATAATAATAATAATAATAATAATAATAATAAGAAGAAGAAGAAGAAGAAGAAGAAGAAGAAGAAAGAAAAATAAGAAGAAAAATAAATAAGTGAATATATACAATTAAAGTTTCAAATTAATTTAAAAAATATTAATTAAAATTTTTTTAAAGAACATCAGGATTGAGGAAGTAGCTCCATAAGAAGAAACAATCAAGCTAGGAACTCAGAACACTGGGAGCTCGAGAGGAGAAAATTGTTAGGTATGATTGTAATCAGGTTATGGACAATGTACATTATGTGCAAAGTGCACACAGGGACTCAATCAAGACTAGCTATGACATCATAACTAAAAGGCTAGAGCCAGAAGGTGACACAGACATGACGGCTTCCTGGGATGTAAAGTGTCCCACCACTCCACAGTCTGCAAACCTGAGCGACTTGTGAGGGTGGTAAGGAGACAACATCCAGACATCCCTGTTCACTCTAGGCCCATGAACCCTCCAGATCTGCTCCTAAGAAATATATTCATAAAAATCTAAACTAAACAAATGTGTTTTTAGCCTGGACTTAAATACTGAGACTGTGTCTGAGTCCAAAACACTAATTGGAAGTCTGTTCCATAACTGTGGGGCTCTGTGAGAAAAAGCTTTGCCCCTATTTTATAATGAATGTGAAACTTGACTGGAAGCCAATGCAATGAGGATAAGATAGGAGTGATGTGTTCATACCTTCTAGTTAGGACTCTAGCTGCTG
Source organism: Tachysurus vachellii (assembly GCF_030014155.1). Taxonomy (NCBI): domain Eukaryota; kingdom Metazoa; phylum Chordata; class Actinopteri; order Siluriformes; family Bagridae; genus Tachysurus; species Tachysurus vachellii. The sequence goes on from NC_083460.1 coordinate 18,980,993, forward strand.
TGTTCTGGACTAACTGGAGCTTGTTTATGCTCCTACTGGAACATCCAGACAGTAAAGCATTACAATAATCCAACCTAGAGGTAACAAATGCATGAACTAGTGTTTCTGCATCATGTAATGACATCATATTTCTTATCTTAGCAATATTTCTGAGATGAAAGAAGGCCTTGTGATATTATGTGAACGTCAAATGAATCTTTGTTTCAGACACTTCCAGTCGAGGACACAATGGTCACTTCCTGATAAGACCATTTATCCTGATGGCATCAGCTACCATCAGCTTCCTCAGTAAAACCCACAGTACTGTGCAGCGCTCATTGATCAGTCCAGTTTACGGCCCAGATGTGTACTTGGATTGCTGAATCATGATTTGCTTAAACCTTAAAATTTTCAAGATGTCATTATTTGAAAGACAAAAACAAACAAACAAAAAAAACCCAGCAGATTAAGCAATTGTTAAATTACATGACTATTATTATTATTATTATTATTATTATTATTATTATTATTATTATTATTATTATTATTATATAATATATATATATAATAATTTCTTGCACATTATGTCTTGTACACTGCATTATTTCTTTATTGTTGATGACTGAACCTGATCATCACTCCCATACTTGTGTGTCTGTAACACTTCAATCTTCAAACTTAATTTAATTTGTCTAATATTTCTGTAACATTTTCACCATGATACAACAAATTTGGTCAAATCTTTAAAAGATTTTCTATAACCATTTATTTGTTTATTTCCCTTCAGTATTCACTTTCTCCTGGACAGGATCATGGTCCATTCAGAGACTATTTCTGGAAACCTGGACATATGAGAGGAATGATACACCTTAGAGTCCCCTTGTATAGGACACCATTGCATTGAAAAACACACACAAATTTGCAGTGTAGCCAATTCAAGCTAATTTCTCTATCCGTCTCCTATCCCAGAGGAAACCCACACAGACATCATGACAACATGTGAAACTACTTTCAGACTGTAAACCTGATCTCAGAACTGAACAGGACACCTTGTGAAGCCAACTTTGATACCAAACTTAATGCATTTCTATCATATGACTTTGAGATTGTCTGTAGATTTTTCTCTGTGTATCATTAGGGCATAATAACACCTAAATGAGCTGTTCCTCAACACTCAGGTGTAAGATGTAAACTTACATGTTGATTTTTTGTGATAGTTTGTAAGAGAAAGTGGGACGATGGTTTAATTGATAAAACATCATGGCTGTCATTTCCTAATCAGGATTCATTAGACTGAATGCAAGTGACAAAGAAAATAAGTTATATCAAGACAATCTGTATGAGTCGAGTTCCTTCATTAAAATGATAAGCAGGGATAAGGTTTAAATGTCTACATTAGGATGGTAACTGCAGGAAAAATGTGATGCCATAAAAGAAGGTTTGCGTGTCCTTTTTTTGAATGTAATATAAATGTTATCTAATATTTCTCACCTTACCAAGATTACCTGGAAAATATTGTCCATTCATCATGACTTTCTGATCTCTTCGTTGTCAGACGCGACACACTGCTTCTGTCCAAAAGGGTCAAGTATTTTCACAAACAGTTTTCTGTTCATTTTGCTTTATGAGGAACCTGAGTGAAATGATTGTGATTAATCCCAGATAAAGTTCAGCTGTAGGGTTTACATTTTCTTAGTTTGATCTGTCAGCTGAAGCCGTGGCCTGCAAAGAGCTTAAAAGCATGCATGGTATCTCACTTGGTATCAGAAAGAATCGATCAAGAGGGAGGTATAAAGGATTTTCTAACCTTGAACACTGTAAAGGCCATTATTAACAACCTGAAAATGGACATCACCAAGAACTGGGCCTGACTTCGAAATTTATAAAAGGTCAAGACAACATCTTACAAGGGAAGAAGGCAACATTAAAGGAGCAGCAGGAATATCTGTACTGATGACTCACACCACATTCTCTCCTATTCTTCACGTCTGAGCTATGGGCTAATATAGAAGCCCTTTCACACAAAAATACACTATAAGAACATCATAACCAAGGTGCAGCATGGTGGTGACAGTATCATGCTTTAGGGCTGATGTTCCTCAGTCTGATGAGTTGAGTGTCATCAGCATAGCAGTGGTATGTAAACCCAAGTGATGGTTTAGATACCACTGCTATGCTGAAGACAGTCAACTCATCTTCCCTACCTCAGACATTACTGTTTCTGCTTGGATCTCAACATGTCTGGCAGACACCCCATTATGGATGGCAGCTCATCAGCTGAACCGTAATGCCAGCCATTTGTTCATCCCAGGAGATCCATCCAACAAACATCATACAATATACACCCATATCTACAGCGTTACCCATATTTAACCCTTTACATGCTGTTTTTCACACATTTCAATTCCTCATCAATCTTCTGCAAATATATAAGTGTAGATAAGTTTAAATAGAACCCTCTTTGTTCAGATCCCTATATTTTTGCACAATGTACTGTATATTATACAGTATGCACACTGGTCAGTGCTATTTTGTCCTGTAGTGTATTGTCTGTCTGCACTGTCTTTTGTCTCGCACTGTTTGCACTAGATTGAACACGATGTATATTATGTGTCTAGGACACCGTACTTTCAGTCCTTAGCTCTGTGTTGTTCTATGTACTGTAGCTCCATCGTCCTGGAGACGTCCTGTGTACTGCAACAGATATATGGTTAAAATGACAATAAAAGCTTCTTGAATCTTGACTTGGCTCTTGATGTCAGGATTTTCCAAACTCAATGGACTACTTGCTGATCTCCCATTTGACAATACTGTGTACTAAACCTTGGCATAATCGTGGACAATCAACTGTCCCTTTCCTCGCATGTTGCTAACGTAACACCCTTATGTGGGTTTCTTCTCTACAGCATCAGAAGGATTTGTCCATTTTGTCCACACAGGCTGCTCAGGTACATCCTGAATAGCTGTATTACCTCCTAACAGAGTTTGTACACTGATGATATGTATATTTATCTGTAATTTCCTGACAATAGTGATCTTCACAATCACCTGATTATTTCACACACATTTACATTGAGAGTGACATAGAAAAGTGGCTTGCTGTAGTTTCATCTTTAATCATTCAGAACCCATTTGTTCTTTAACAATATACTGTCATCTCTTTATGTATTGAAGACTGATCTCATTTGCTGTGGATTTTTTTTTGTGTACTCCAGCAGAATTTGAAAAGAAATATTGACTATGAGATTAAGAGGATTTCTAAAACATATTTTCCCAAAACCCACTGAACAGATGAACACACACTTGTCATTTTTACTGTTGTATTGTAAAGTAATTTTACATTATGATTACTTTTATATGTACAATATACAATTAATGCCCGTATATATTAATAGTTAATAATAATTTGAAAGATTGCTAGTCAGATGATTCTAGTTTAAAAGAAATTAGAGAAGAGAATTCATTAAAGTTAAAATTAAGTAAAGTTCATTGTTTATTTGTACTTTTTGCTGTATTTCAAATAACCTTTTGACATTTCACAGGCATTAAATGTGTAATAATATCACATTTTTAGTAGAGAGTTTCAAACTATCAGCCAATTAATTTAGATTTGTTCTTAGTGCAGTATGTTCTCCCTGATTCCACATGGATTTCCTCTCAGTAAAACTGTTAAATTGTCCCCATTTACAAAAAGGTATGTGGTAAACGTGTACATTCATCGACATGTATGCATATAAATAAAGGATGTTCAGATTGAGCCTTTTTGATACAAGCAGGTAGAAAACTGCCACTGCTAATGCACTCAATTAAAAGTGCATTTTTCAAGAACATATTTACAGTATGAGTATATACTGTCATTAATTGTTAGCTGTAAATACGCTTTTCCAGAACCTGCTGGTGTCATCTCACAACAGCTTATACAAACAATTAAGCTCTGAATAATGAATGTTAACCAAGACTAAACATCTATGAATCCCAAAGGCCTGGAAGTACAGCCTCGAATAAGAGATTTACTATGAAAACATGCAAAGCGTGGGTGCTGCAGGCAGGAGGATGTTATCACACAATCAGTGTATTTAAATTCAATAATTACAATCTTCATAGTCAAATTCAATATAAGCTCACAGGCAAAACCAAACAAATCCTTGAAGCACCACAGTGACCAAGTAGAAGCATTAATAGGCTTAGAAATTCTGTGCATGTGGCTCTTTACATTTTAACCCTGTATTTTGCCTTTATTATCACCTGTCTACATGAAGACAGGAGGTCCAGAAGGAAAGGGCTGGAATTTATTTTCTGTATTGTTTAGTTGACCTCTAGGGTTAGTGGGTACACAAGGCAAAAGGTATATAATTCTTACATGCTCATATATAACTCTGAAGAAAACTGTGAAGATACTTAGGTATATGGATGGAAAGATATATGGATAGCTGAATGGATGGATGGGAGGTTGGAGGGATAAAGGGATAGATGGTTGGATGATTGTTGGATGGACAGGTGGATGTATAGATAAAGGGAGAATGGATGATCCATATGTATGGCTTGAAGATAGATGTCTAGCTGGCTGGCATTTATCAAGATGGTACTTCACACAGCTGCTTCTTGGTGCTTGTGTGTTGGATGGATGGATATACTGTATGAATGAAAGCTCATCATACAAAATATTCTAAAATTAATCTTTTTTAAAAAGAAAAAAACAGCAATCTGGGAGCAGTCAGTGAATGAGAAATGGAGAGTTTTTCTAAAAAGACATAAATTGCCAGTCTGATGTTTTTTCCCAAACAAAAACTTATTTTAAATACATAGAAACAATACTGAGATGACATGCGTCTCACTTTCCTTTATTGGAAACAATCTAGACCTAACTGGACAAGGCCCAGATCTTGATCACTCTAATGAGGCACTTGTACCTGACAACGCATTTGTCTTACAATTGATAATAGCACCGTCTAGTCTTTTATCAGGAGACTTAACAGGTTCACCCTCCAAATGCCACTTTTTTTAATAAAGCGCTAATTTCGAGTCCCATTAGGATCTGAAAACCAGTTAGTAAATGCTTAAATGCAAAGCAAGCCTTTGCTGGAATGTCTAAAGATATCTAACAGTTATCATGGGGGAAAATATCAGCTCAGGATAAAAATGGCTTTAGCTTGTTTACTTGTAGTGTTTAATGATATAATAATGTCAAAGCAGCCTTATTCATCAAAGTTCATATTTGAGATAATGCGAAGGGAATTGGGCTTTTTTGGACTTCTCTGCAGACCTATGACCTTTTTATTTCTTTTGCCCAGCATATACAGAATATACACATCATTGTGCACATCTGCACTTAGACTCATAGAGGTCTTACTGTAGACATATTAGACTTATTTTATGTATAATCATATATTTTCTGTATAATCTTCCCCCTTTCCTACCTATAGAGTTCCTTTTATATTTTGGAATCCTTAGTCAAATTTTAGGAAGGTAGATATACTGTGTGTGCAGGAGACCAGGTGGAAAGTACGTAGTATTGGAGGGGGATACAAACTGATTTATTATGGTGTGGTTAGGAAGAGAAATGGGGTAGGAGTGATCCTGAAGGATGAGTGTGTGAGGAATGTTTTAGAGCTTAAAGAGTGTCAGAGAGGGTTATCAGTTTGTAGTTAGAAACTGAAGGGGGATGTTGAATGTGGTCAGTGGTTATGATCCACAAGTAGGATGAGAGTTAGAAGAGAAGGAGAGATTCTGGAGTGAGTTAGATGAGGTGATGGAGAGTTTCCCAGATGGGAGAGAGTAGTGATTGGAACAGACTTCAACTGGCATGTTGGTGATGGGAGGTGATGGGCAGGTTTAGTGTTACAGAAAGGAACCTAGAAGTAAAAATGGTGGTTGACTTTCCTAAGCTGATGACTGTAGTAAACACTTACTTCCAGAAGGGGGAGGAACATATTAGTTACATATAAGAGTGGAGGTAGGAGTACACAGGTAGGCTACATTCTATGTAGGTGGGGCAATCTGAGAGAGATTAGTGGTGGAAGGAGAGAGTGTACAGCATCAGGTGGAATTCAGACAGAAGCTGAGACAGGCTTTGGGTGGTCAGGAAGAGCTTCCAGATGACTTGGAAACTACAGCAGATGTGATCAGAGAGTCAGGACAGCATTCAGAGGAAGAGGCTAGCTAAATAGAATGGGATGTTGAAAGGACTGAAGAAAGTAGACAAGATTACAAGGAATTGCAGCACAGAGTGAAGAGGGACGTGACAAAGACCAAACAGAAAGCATACGATGAGTTGTGTGACAGGTTCGACACGAGGGAAGGTGAGAAGGACTTGTACAGATTAGCGAGACAGAGAGATAGAGATGGGAAGGATGTGCAAAAGATAAGGGTTATTAAAGATAGAGATGGAAGGTAGAAGGAGTATTTTGAGGAGCTGACGAATGATGAAAATGAGAGAGAAAGAACCAGGAAAGAGGTGAGGGAAATAGCAAAGATTAGAAAAGATATGAAAGGATGAGGTGAGGCAGGATCTGCGAAGAATCAAGGAGAGGAGAGACAGCAGTGGAGTTTCTATCTAATGGAGAAGTACAGAGATGGTCAGGAGGAGCTGCACTGAGTCCTTGTAGATTTAGTTAGTGTGCCGAGAGAGGAGCTATGGTACTGTATGAGGATATCAGGAGTGGCAGAGAAGTACATCAGAGTAGTTCCGGATATGTATGAGTGGAGTATGACAGCAGTGAGATGTGCTGTAGGTCAGACAGAGGAGGTGGAGTTGGGGCTACATCAAGGATTTGAGTCCCTTGTTGTTTACTATGGTAAATGTAGAAGAGTGTCAGGAGTGTTGTGCGATAGAAGAGTGTCAGGAGTGTTTTGTGTGTGACAGAAGAGTATCAGGAGTTTTGTGCGATAGAAGAGTGTCAGGAGTGTTGTGTGTGTGACAGAAGAGTGTCATGAGTGTTGTGTGTGTGACAGAAGAGTGTCAGGAGTGTTGTGTGTGTGACAGAAGAGTGTCAGGAGTTTTGTGTGTGACAGAAGAGTGTCAGGAGTGTTGTGTGTGACAGAAGAGTGTCAGTAAGAATGAAAGGAAAGGTGTAGAAGACAGTAGTGAGAGCAGCTCTGCTGTATGGGTTAGAGACTGTAGCAGTGAGGAAAAGACATGAGGCAGAGATGGAGGTAGCAGAGATGAGGATGTTGAGGTTCTCTTTAGGAGTGACGAGGATGGACAGGATTAGGAACGAGCACATCAGAGGGACAGCTCAGGTTGACTGTTTTGGGGACAAGGACAGAGAGACTAGATTGAGATGGTTTGGACATGTACAGAGGAGGGAGATGGTTATATTGGTAGAAGGATGTTGGAGATGGAGCTGCAGGTCAGAGATCAAGAGGAAGGACAAAGAGGAGATATATGGATGTGTTAAATGAGGACATGAAGGTAACTGGTGTGAGATTTGAGGATGATGAGGATAGAGTTAGGTGGAAACAGATGGTTCACTCTGGTGAAGAACGAAGAAGAAGAAGTATAATTGTACATCATGCTACTACATGTAACCTGTAAATATACTGCACATCACATTCTATTACCTCTTATTATATCTATCCACCCAACCCTTACATTTAGTTTATTTATCTGTACATTCTAGGAGGAGAGGCTGAGTTTTCACTTCACTGCAAGTTGTAAACTGTATATAACTGTTAGAGATGAGCCGGATACTCGGCTGAAACAAGTATCCGATACGGATAAAGCACTTCTGCCGAGTACGAGTATTATACGAGTAATACGAGTCAATATCTGTGCTCGGATTGAATGAAAATCATCATTGGGTAGCTGATTGTGTCAGCATTCTGTGATAGGCTAGTCACAGTGCCCCTCCCCTACACACATACTGTACAGATGTATTGTGTTGTTGTGTCTCGCTCTGCTCACTCACAGTCACACACAGTACAGCTCTCTGTCTCTCCCTCAGACACTCGGGTTCGCGGGTCTTTTCCGTTAACGTTTAGTGTTTCTTCAGCTTTTTACTTCGGGTTGTAACGTTAATAATACGTAATTACTAACCAGTAGAGTTCTGGTAAACGTGGGTTCGTTCAGACGTGGTGCTTGCTTGGTAGAATGCGACTCGCATTGCGTCTCTGCCTGTCGGAGCCATTGATCTAACAATTTCTGATCAACCCATATCAATTGCATGCTTAAAATAACATACCGTTTAAAGCCCCGCCCATTTCAAGACAAGTCCCACCTACTTCCGGGCTAGGCCCCACCCACTCCGAGTACAGATACAGATAATTCATATGGTTAACAGATACAGATACAGATAATGCTGTACTCGCTCATCCCTAATAACTGTATAAGCAGGAATACAAATCTTAAATCAATAAAAATGTATTTAAAGTCAAGTATGTTTTTGTGATCAGGTCCAAGATATTTTCTGGCCTCATGACCAGTGTTCCCAGTATAGGCGCAGGTCCGCTGCAAACCTGACCATAATAAAGCAGTTACTGAAAGTGTATGAGGACTAATGAGCTAATAAATAATTCACATTTACAGTATCATGTCAATAAAAAGGCAGTTGCTTTGTCATTGTTATTACTTATACTGCTGTACATACTACACTTCCTGTACTTGTGCTGATGTGGTATTGATTTTGATGATTTGACCGCAATTCAGCTTGAGGGTCCGGCTGACTGAGAGTCAATATGAGTTGACAATGCAGATATGACTTTGGGACACAGTGTGGATGAGTTGTGTAGCAGAATGTAAGAAGCTTAATGTAACCAGATGGTGATTAATGACCCTTATTTCTATTATACTTATAATATAAATTAGAGAAAAAGAAAACGGGTCCCTTTAAGGGCGTGCGTGTGACGTCATCGCCTGCGCGAGCGCGGTGCATGTCGGACAGGTAAAGCACGAGGAGCAGAGTTTTTTTGCATGTGCTGCTATAAATGTGTTTTGTGCTCCATTTATTGGGTTTTTGCGCTGGATTGCGTGTCTTATCCAATACGTGCCAGTTTCGGTGAGCGAAAATCATCTTATGAAGAGTTTTCATTAAAAGTACCGAGTTATTTGGACGTGTGTATGCGTGCGGATGCCTATGTGTAACGGTGCAGCCATTAGCACGAAGCTAACTCACCTGGTGTACCTGGGGCCTGTTCTGGAAAGATCTGCGTGTGCGTGTGTTCCAAAAGTGAGTAATGGTTTTGTTTAAAATGTATATTGTTTAAAATGTACGGAGATCTTATTTGAGGTTTAAAGGTGGTGTGATTGTGGAACATGTTTTGTTTTCTTTTACAGTCCTGCCACTACCGTATTACTTTTTTTTTTGGTAATACTTCTGGGAATACTGTTGCTACTAAAGTGATTTACTTTTGTTACTAAGTTCTAGTACTTCTACAAGTAAACTGTATTGCTTTTGTTATTTCTTTTATGAGTTTGGTTATTGATTTTATTATTTGTTTATTGGGGAAAATAGACCAAGTAGAGTTAAGAAACGAGTACATTAAGGTTATTTTGGAAAGGTGATTTGTATATCACGATTTAAATAGAGAAAAACCTGTCAAATTGGATTCTTAATTTTATTTCTATTTTTCATTTCATGACCCTTTTGAGGGCTGATTCTCTGTCTCCAATACACTTACTTTTCGGGAATAAAAAAGAACCCCATTTGTATTTGTTGGTCCTGCGCATCATTTCCAGCGGCCACATTAATAAAATCTGTTCTGTGGTATTTGGTATTTTCTGGGTTCAGGTTTGTGATTTCCTCTTCATCACTTCATGGATTTCTGTAGGTTGTTGAGCCTGGAAATGTTAACCTGGGAGTAGATCGAATTATAGCTTAGGCTTGGTTTCACTGGATTGAAAGTTGAACACAGAACCAACCCAGTTACTGAGAGGTTAACTCCAAAGCCTGGAGAAAATAAGAGGGTTGTGTCAGGGAGGGCATCATATATAACATAAAACCTGTGTGTGGTGACCGCAAACATGGAGCAGTGGAAGAACAACGTGTATTATACCAATCAGTCAGCAACTTGGGAGATACCTGTGTAAGAATAAACCTGTGATGCTGAAACCGTCCCAAAACCTGAGCTTTTTCTTAACTATATACGTTATTAAAAATGATTATTATACAGAACAAATACAAAGCCCTGTAGGTACATGGGAGTCAAATATGATGGAGAATAAATTACATTTTTTATCCAATATCTCATATTTTATCTTATCAAATAAAATAATTAATTAATTAATTAATTAAGTAAATAAAAACAGACAAGGTTTATTAAAACCACTTTGAATCTCTCTCTCTGTCTCTCTGTCTCTCTCTCTCTCTCTCTCTCTCTCTCTCTCTCTCTCTCTCTCTCTCTCTCTCTCTCTCTCTCTCTCTCTCTCTCTCTCTCTCTCTCTCTCTCTGTCTCTCTCTCTCTCTCTCACCCACTACGCTGAAAGTCGTCTTCACTAAGGCAGCAGTGAAACACCTCAGAACACTCTTCCCTTCCTTACAAAACTACTTGTGATATATTTTACCTTCATGCACACTAGTATTCTAATAATTATAGCATATGTTTTAGAAACTTATATAAAGTATACTAAATAGTCAGGGCTTAGTTCTAGTTCAGTTTTTATGTTGAAACATTGTTTAACAAGGTTCAGGTTTCTGTCTGTGCAGAGTTCCTCATCTCCTCCAGTTTAGCTCCTCTATGTTCCCTGGTTTCCTCCTCCTAAAGAAGTTAGTATGCAGATTGTCACCTCATGTCCAGTATTCTGCTGATCACGTCTGTCTTCCCTGCAACTCTGAAAAAATAAAACAAATGAAGATGGATGTGGAAGATTTATTCTAGTACAAAAGAAAAGATTCCAAATTTACTGAAGGTTTTGCACAGTTTTCCCTACACTGAATCTGTACACCAGCATTAAACTGCTGTAAAATAGCCGTATTGTTGCATATCTTTATTGTCAAAAATGTCAAACGTTAATGTCAAAAAAAAGAGTTTCACTGCAAACTGTTTGTGTGTGTGTATGTGTGTGTATGTGTGTATGCGTGTGTGTGTGTTTGTGTGTGTACAGTATGTGTGTGTATGTGTGTGTGTTTGTGTGTATGTGTGTTTGTGACATAAAATATGAATTGGAATATATGAACTGTAGTAAACACTTTACAAAATGAACTTAAGTGTAATTAGTTTTTGGGAATCTCTGTGTTGATTTATTTCAGTGTGTTGCTTCCTCACTGCTTGTTTTAACGAGGATTAATGAATGAAGTCTGTTTTCTATCCTGATTACAGCAGGTGGCTGCTGTTTGAAATTCTGTTTAAAATTCTGGCAATGTCTCTCTCTCTCTCTCTCTCTCTCTGCCCGTCTCTCTCTCTCTCTCTGACACACACACAGAATCTCTCTCTCTCTCTCTCTCTCTCTCTCTCTCTCTCTCTCTCTGCCCGTCTCTCTTTCTCTCTCTCTCTCTCTCTCTCTCTCTCTCTCTCTCTCTCTCTGACACACACTATCTCTCTCTCTCGCTCTCTCTCTCTCTCTCTCTCTCTCTGACACACACACACATTATCTCTCTCTCTCTCTCTTTCTGACACACACATAGTATCTCTCTCTCTCTCTCTGACACACACATAGTATCTCTTTCTCTCTCTCTCTCTCTCTCTCTCTCTCTCTCTCTCTCTCTCTCTCACACACACACACACACACACACACACACACACACACACACATACACATTTCATTTTGAAGTCTTGGACTGACCAAATACACTTTATATCTTCTAGCTTCTTCAAGGGAACAGGATGAACAAATTTCAAGCATAATGTTCAGTCTATTCTGAAGTTTGGACTGTTCTCATCATCGTACTTCTCATCTATGGACAGATGGTCTGCACTGGTCCTCTACCTGTAATACAGCATTTTAAATCACTCCATTCAAACTGCATCCTAATTTCTCTTCCTTTATCCAAACTTATCATTCTACAATACATCCATTTCCCTGAATATGTTGACTTATGAAACTGATAAAATCCAGAAGACTCCTGCAGAAGCTTCAGAGCAAAATCACAACCAGATAGTGAGAATAATTGGTAAATTGGAGATCCTGGTTTGCGTTAGATGAATTTCTTTTTCAAATCACGAGGTCACAAAGACCCTTTTTTATAAAGGAACAAGGAGCTGAAATAATGAGAGAACAAGATTGGAAGAAGAGGCTGGTTTAAAGACATCAAACTGAAAGAAACTCCTTTTCCCCTTTTCTTAAGGAATATCATTAAAAAAAGCAGTGATCCGTGGCTGTGTGTGCACCTGAACAGGAGAACCATTTACTTTATATAAGTCATCTAGGCCCTAAGGAACTCTGCACATGATCAGTGGACTGCACTTTGCTCACTTTTAAAGATATGTGCACTGTATGAATGATGAATGTTCTTTTACTGTGTAACTGAAGCAGTGATACATCAACAAGGTGCGTAGAGCATTCATAAGGCTAGTTCATTCTTATAACATGTGTGATTTAAATCCAGCATCTACAACAATATCCAATTTTACAAGCTAAATCTAAAAAAGTTCACCAGAATGTTTTGATCATGGTTTATAACATTTGGGAGAAAACACTTTTGTCACTTACCAAAGATAAATTTTAATCATCAGATTTCTCTTTGCATTATTTAAAATGATTGATGCCCGATGACGCCTGAGATAGGCACAGGCTCCCCATGACCCGAGGTAGTTCGGATAAGCGGTAGAAAATGAATGAATGAATGAATGGTAACACTTTATAATAACAGTACATGAAGAATCCTGCATTAATCCCTGAATTAATCCTTACTTACGGTTTATCTGATCTACTAATGAGTTAAGACATGAACTAATGAAGAGATAACTTTAACTATGACGTGAGACTTTCGACTTCATACGTGACACAAACATCACTGGATGGATGGAGCTGGATTACTGTCATCATTTACACAGATACTCCTGTGGAACGTAGAAAAATGCACTAATATAAATATCAAATATTTTTTAGCTCAAACTGGTTTGCATCCATCCATTTCTCTTCCAATCCCACTGTCTGTGCTGTGGGGCACTAGGACCAAGGGCTCTGCTCCTTAACACAAGGCTGATGACACGAGGTTGGACAAAGGCGAGTGAGGATCCAAATGCAGTTTTAGATTTTACTTAAACCAAAACAAGAAACAGGTAATACAAACAAGCAAACAAACAGGCAGGCAAAACAGAGCAGAATACAGAGCAGACAGGAGACCGGAACATCCACAACATACATACAAGCACAATACAATAACGACCAACAAAAGGGAAGTGAACACACAGAGTATAAATAACTGACAAGAACCAATCACAGAGCAGAACCAATTAGAGACAAAGACAAGACACCTGAAGGAGAGAAGGAGTACAATTAATGTCCATGGAAACCAAAGAGTGGGCGGAGCAAACAATTAACCACAGGAAAAGACAGCAGACAGAAACAGGACAGAAACACAGACAGACTCATTACAGAGCCCCCCCCCTAGGAGTGGATTCCAGACACTCCAACGCAGAACCGGAGGGTGGTGGAGCGGAGGCGGAACAGGGGGTGGGAAGGCGGGCCAGGTCCATGTGGCGGCAGAGGCCAGGGCAGAGCCGGCGAAGCTGGAGGCCAGGTCGGAGGCGGCAGAGCAGGGGGCCAGGGCGGAGCCGGCAGAGCCAGCGACCAGAGCGGGACTGGAGACCAGGGTGGTGCCGCAGGCAGAGCCAGCGACCAGAGCAGGACTGGAGGCCAGGGTGTTGCCGGAGGCAGAGCCAGCGACCAGAGCAGGACTGGAGACCAGGGTGGCGCCGCAGGCAGAGCCAGGGACCAGAGCAGGACTGGAGACCAGGGTGGTGCAGGAGGCGCTTTGAACCTATCAAGATGGACAGGAGAGGGAGAGACAGACAGAGACAGGGAGACAAAGCTGGGGATCGCTGGTTCTGTCGACCCGGTCAGTCCGGCTGGTTCTGTCGACCCGGTCGGTCCGGCTGGTTCTGTCGACCCGGTCGGTCCGGCTGGTTCTGGCGACCTGGTAGGCCCGGCTGGTTCTGTTGACCCAGTCGGTTCCGTTGACCCGGTCGGTCCGGCTGGCTCGGTTGACCCGGTCAAACCCATCGACCCGGTCGGTCCGGCTGGTTCTGTCGACCCGGTCGGTTCCGTCGACCCGGTCGGCCCGGTCGGATCCGGTGTCTCAGCGGGTTCGGGCGCTTCGGCAGGTTCGGGCGCTTCGGCAGGTTCGGGCGCTTCGGCAGGTTCGGGTGCGTCGGCGGGTTCGGGTGCTTCAGCAGGTTCATGTGCGTCGGCAGGTTCATGTGCGTCAGCAGGTTCGGGCGCTTCAGCAGGTTCGGGCGCTTCAGCAGGTTCGGGCGCCTCAGCAGGTTCGGGCGCTTCAGCAGGTTCGGGCGCTTCAGCAGGTTCGGGTGCGTCGGCGGGTTCGGGTGCTTCAGCAGGTTCATGTGCGTCGGCAGGTTCAGGTGCGTCGGCGGGTTCAGGTGTGTCGGCGGGTTCGGATGCTTCAGGTGCCTTAGGTGCTCCAGCCGGTGCCGTAGGGATGCCGGCCGCCCGAACCGGCACCATCGGGGTGTCCGCCAGCTTGGCGATCAGTTCCCCCGGGCGATCAGTTCCCCCGGGCCTCGTCCGAGCTCTCCGGTCTGGCACCCATGTGGACGGGTTCGGTCACCGGCGTACACAGGCTTGGGTCGGGCCGAGGTACCGTAGGGGCCTCGGGCGTCCGTGGCTGGCCTGGATCCGCAGCTCACGGACCCCGATGCCTACTGCCCCCCCCCAAAAAATATTTAGGGCCGGTGTCCGACTCTGTCCTGTGCACGGTTAGGGAGGACCCGCCCAGGAGCAACGCTACGTTGGCCAGGTCCGTGAAAGGCCCCACCTCTCGGCCCAATGGCACTAGGTAGCGCAGCCCGTCCTTCAAACCATGCCGGAACAGGTCCTTGAGGGCCCTCTCCCCAAAATCCACCTGATTGGACAAGTCCAAGAACACCTCTACATATTCCTCCAGTGGGGAATCCCCCTGACATAACCGGAACAAAATCTCTGCTGGATCCATGTGGTTGGTCGTTCTGACACGAGGTTGGACAAAGGCGAGTGAGGATCCAAATGCAGTTTTAGATTTTACTTAAACCAAAACAAGAAACAGGTAATACAAACAAGCAAACAAACAGGCAGGCAAAACAGAGCAGAATACAGAGCAGACAGGAGACCGGAACATCCACAACATACATACAAGCACAATACAATAACGACCAACAAAAGGGAATTGAACACACAGAGTATAAATAACCGACAAGAACCAATCACAGAGCAGAACCAATTAGAGACAAAGACAAGACACCTGAAGGAGAGAAGGAGTACAATTAATGTCCATGGAAACCAAAGAGTGGGCGGAGCAAACAATTAACCACAGGAAAAGACAGCAGACAGAAACAGGACAGAAACACAGACAGACTCATTACAGCTGAAATGAATACAGTAACGTTTATTTATTTATCAGACTCTATGATATTCACACATGAAGTCTCACGTCATAGTTAGGGTTAACTTTTTATTAGTTCTTGCTTTAACTCATCATGACTTATTACTGAAGTATTAATTCAGGTATTTAAGTGTTACCTAATTAACATTACTTGATCAGCTGTCCTGTGTTATAACTGTATGTCAAACCTTTTTGTTTATCACACAGAAATAACTCATACATATCATCTTTATATTGTTATATTGCGTCAGTAACTAGTCATACAAATATGACCTAAACATAGACATTATCTTCCTACAGCATCCTCTGTAAAACCTCTGGGAAAATGGACTTTTTTAAAGTTCCAAGTATGATGAATTGTAATATAATTGAAATACAAAATCCTTTAAAAGCTGCATCAAATGATTCAGGCGTCTCCTAGTTATATTCCCGCTAGTCTGCTGTGTGCAGTATATCAGCCGTGGATCATGTTCTCAGTGAACTTTACTCTACATCACATCTCCGTTCACTTACAAGAAACATGCCTTTACTCAAGCAAAGCAGGAAGACACATCATGTTGACAGCTCCAGTTAGCTTAACTCCTCCTCTCTGAGGGAAGATCACAGGAGGGCACAATGACAAAATATGTGCATTAGTCCATCCAGCCATATCAGGAATCCAACAGAGAACAAAACCAGCCAGAAATTAAATTGGCCTGCCTCCCTGAATGCATATGGAGAGCCAATTTTGCACTAGATTTGTGCAATTATCCTGCTTAAATAATCAATGCTGCTCTCAGAGCTGTAAAAATAAGTATTAATTTATAAAGGTTTTATAGCCACACTACTGAGAGCATGTGAAAGCTGACGTGAATGTATGATTGTACAGTGAAAGGGATCCAGATTCTTCTCCTTATTTCATGCCACATTTACAAATTGAATTGTGTATCAGGCCGTTGATGCAAAGGCAGTGGACCCCTTTAATCTATAAACCAGAGGCAGCAAATCAATGTGGATGTAAAAACCATCATGCACAGAGAAAGAAAATCACAAGCGTGTAAACCTGAGCAGCGTGTAAACCTGAGCAACGTGTAAACCTGAGCAGCGCGTGAACCTGAGCAGCGTGTAAACCTGAGCAGAGTGTAAACCTGAGCAGAGTGTAAACCTGAGCAGAGTGTAAACATGAGCAGAGTGTAAACCTGAGCAGTGTGTAAACCTGAGCAGCGTGTAAACCTGAGCAGAGTGTAAACCTGAGCAGAGTGTAAACCTGAGCAGCGTGTAAACCTGAGCAGAGTGTAAACCTGAGCAGTGTGTAAACCTGAGCAGCGTGTAAACCTGAGCAGAGTGTAAACCTGAGCAGTGTGTAAACCTGAGCAGCGTGTAAACCTGAGCAGCATTTGAACCTGAGCAGCGTGTAAACCTAAGCACAGTGTAAACCTGAGCAGCGTGTAAACCTGAGCAGCGTGTAAACCTGAGCAGCGTGTGAACCTGAGCAGAGCGTGAACCTGAGCAGCGTGTAAACCTAAGCACAGTGTAAACCTGAGCAGAGTGTAAACCTAAGCAGCGTGTAAACCTGAGCAGCGTGTAAACCTGAGCAGCGTGTGAACCTGAGCAGCGTGTGAACCTGAGCAGTGTGTGAACCTGAGCAGTGTGTGAACCTGAGCAGCGTGTGAACCTGAGCAGTGTGTGAACCTGAGCAGCATGTAAACCTAAGCACAGTGTAAACCTGAGCAGCGTGTAAACCTAAGCAGCGTGTAAACCTGAGCAGTGTGTAAACCTGAGCAGCGTGTTCATTACAAAATATTGCCTTCCTTTCATCCAGTCTCTTGTTTAATAAGAATCTTGCAAGCTTACATTTGGAAGCAGAATTTGACATGATGGCAATCATATTATAGCAGAATGGTGTAAAGAAACAGAAGCCAGTGTTAGAGTGAATGTGTGTGTGTTGGCTGTCCAAATGGACATCCTGTCCCCAACACCAACTATCATTAGACTATTTTAGTCATGGAGTAATGAGACATAATGAAGTAATTAGACATAATGTAGTCATCTTCTGGCTTCTTCAGGAGACCAGGATGAACAAGCAGAATGTTCAGTACCTCCTGATGGTCCTCTATCTGTAATATTTTATTTTAACTCTCTCTATTCAAGCAACATGCTCATGTCTCTTCCATTCTCTGCTCTTTATCATTTGCCTGTATTGTACAATATGCCCATTTACCTGTTCAGCCACAACTGGATGAGGTCTTTGCTGTCACTCCACAGCAATATGAAAGCCAGGTGAAGTGCAAACCATGAGCCTGCAGTCCAATTCTCATTTAAATATAAACAAGTAATATATATAATATAATATATAATGACTGAAAAATGTGTCTGGCAGAAGATCACACTGTACAGTAGGTGATAGAAAGAGATAATTATCACATTCTTCACACAGTCTTGTTGAGCTCTGTTTAAAATACCTCTGAAGGCTGAGGTTAATTAGTTTTCCCAGCCTTGATCGACATGCACATAATTGTTTTGTTTTTTTCATTAAGTGAGAAGCGCAATGGATTTAATCAAGGTATTAAACAGCTGCTGCAGTTAAAGACACCCTCTCACTGCTGTTGATTTATTTTCTCTCCCTGGGGTCAGTTGTCCACTGTACCCCATCACAGGAAGGACTAATTGTATTTTGGAGTAATTGTTTTTTCTCACTAATAATCAATTAGAGTACGTGAGCTGAAATTGGCTTGTACAGCTCTGTGGGTGCTTAGGGTACACAAACCATCACAACATCGGTGATGTGAAGTGACAAACAGAGCTGAATTATGGTTTGGTTATAAAGGAGTGATAATGAAACCATTCTCCAAATGAGTCAAGAATCAAATCCATCCAGAGTTTGGATTAAATTTTTTAAGACCAGTGTGAATCCATGTTTTAGTTATTTTCAGTATTATATTCAAGTGTTAAGAACTTAGTATAATCATCTCAGTGGAGACAATATACATGGGATGATGATGGTTTAAAATAAAAAAAAATTTCATCACCATCATCATCATCATCATCATCATCACCATCATCATAATGTTGCCACCATCATCATCATCATCAACATCATCATCATCATAATCATCATCATCATCATCATCATCATCACCACCACCATCACCACAAACATCATCACCACCAACATCATCATCATCATCATCATCATCACCATCCTTATAATCATCATCATCAACTCCATCATCATTATCACCATCACCACCACCACCATCATCATCGCCATCATCATCATCATCATCATCATCATCATCATCATCATCACCACCATCATCATCATCATCATCACCATCATCATAATGTTGCCACCATCATCATCATCATCATCATCATCATCATCACCACCACCACCATCACCACAAACATCATCACCACCAACATCATCACCATCATCATCATCATCATCCTCATAATCATCAACTCCATCATCATTATCACCACCACCACCATCATCATCATCATCATCACCATCATCATAATCATTACCATCATAATCATCATCATCACCACCACCATCACCACCAACATCATCACCATCATCATCATCACCATCATCATAATCATTTTCAATCAATATTTAATGAACTACAAAGGATCTTTGTTGTGATTTAAGTAAATGAATGCAGGAGACGTCCTAAAGTCAGTGCTTAAATATCACGTGCACGTTGGGTCCAATCCTAATAGTTATCACACTGTGGACACGTTTCTCAGATGTTCTTTGTCAACATCACCTCTGAATTGCTCTAAATTGTCTTCACATTCTAATAGATTATTTTTGCATTTTTAATAGATTAATTTTGCATTGTTAAAAGCTGGTTCATTTAGGTGTTTGAATCATCAACAAAATTTTGTGAAATTTTATCAAAACATGAAACATTTAGAGATGTTGACTGTGTCTACAAGTTAAGGGTTAACATGTTAACACTAGTGTCATTACTTCAGGGTAAATTTGTACATACTTTAACTCTGGATTCTAAATAGAGATTGTGGGTAGATTAGAGTAACGTGACGTGACATACAGCTACTATAAGTACGGTGACCCATACTCAGAATTTGTTCTCTGCATTTAACCCATCCAAAGTGCACACACACAGCAGTGAACACACACACACACACCATGAACACACACCTGGAGCAGTGGGCAGACTTTTATGCTGTGGTGCCCAGGGAGCAGTTGGGGGGTTCGGTGCCTTGCTCAAGGGCACCTCAGTCGCGGTATTGCCGGCCCGAGACTCGAACCCTCAACCTTAGGGTTAGGAGTCAAACTCTCTAACCATTAGGCCACGACTGCCCCAGTCGTTCCCCAGAGTGACGAGATAGAGGGAATATTACCTGTAGATGGACAAAACTAATGGCAGTTAGATTACAGATTACTGTTTATTCAGCATTAATAATTGACATTTGGTCAGCTGTATTTTAATCATTAAAATGATTTGTTTTATTATTAATTTCCTATCATCATATTAGTAATATTTTATAATTAGATTTCATTAATGCTGCTAATAGTCAATATTCATATTAACAGCAGGCTAAATAATAAACTAAACATATTAGTAGTTTAGTGTTGTGTGAAGGTTCTGTGCTGCAGTGTGTCTGATGTGGCCACAGGTCTGAAACAGAGGCAGAGGTGTGTCCTTGTTTAATTATTTAGTGTTCTGTGAGAGCACATGGCGGCGAGGCGGGCGGCTACAGAAGCTAAGGCTGGTATCCAATGACAACGGCAGAAGCTCCTCATCCTCTGAGAAAATCCAAGAGACTAAAAAAGAGGGATGCAGCAGATGGAGAAAGACGTTCAGTCTCCATTCCATGTCTGATCCTCTCTCTCTCTCTCTCTCTCTCTCTCTCTCTCTCTCTCTCTCTCTGTGTGTCTGAGTTTGTGTGTGTGCAGCAGAGGAGCGAGAGTGGTGTGTAGAGCTTGTGAGAGCGATTGGCCTATTTTTTGCTATTCTTTGTGTATGTGCAATTCTTTCTATTTAAACACCTCAGAATAATCATACGTATAGTGTGAGCATGTGTGTGAGTGTGTGTGTGTTTGTTTGTATTTAAAAAGACAAGATAAGGGACAAGGGTAAACACAGGCAAAGAAAGAAACAAAGGTAGAAGAGTCAGACAGTGAAGACTGTATGTCAGATTCTGTCTTCACCTTCAGCTCACAAGATGAACAGTTAAGTGACTTTAAAGATTGCTTAAAAAATATGAAATTGCAAAAAAATATAACTGAAGATTTTTTTCCCAGACCAAAAACACGATGTCAAACATTATAGAAGAGAAGGAACTTTTGTTGATGTGGAAGTCTTTTGGTTAAAGAAATTGATAACAAAAGTGAATCAGAAAACTTTGATGACGACATATAGAATGTGTTGTGTGTTTTATGTTGGAGAAATTTTTACTTCCTGTTTAATTTATCTACATTTTATAATGAGTGGGATTCACATTGTGAGTTTGAATATTAATGCAGCAAGAGAGCTAAATTATATGAACTGAAAAGCAGAAACATATTGACGTTGTTATGCTACAGGAAACCCACAGCGATGTCAATAATGCTTTATACTTATGCTTAAGTCATAACACAACACTAAATGGTGGAGTCGCCTTGCTGTTTGCTTGCAATTTTATTTTTTGTTCTTATTCAGTTGAAAAGATTTTAAATGGAAGGCTTTTGAAAGTGAAAGCTTTTTATGAGAATGAGGTTTTGGTTTTTATCTGTGTGTTCGCTCCCACCAATGCAGTGGAAAGATGGTTCTTTTAGATAAACTTAACAATGTTATTGCTGACTGCAACACTGAGATTTTAACTGTACAACATTTTTTAGGCCAGACCCTTATGTGGCTTCCTGTAAGCACCTGTGGGACATATGGAGACATATCCCATAAGTGACATATGGAGAACTTTTACGTTTATAAAATGTAAAACTTTAAGACAAAGAGACAGTACACATGGGCCTACGCCATATACAACAATGGAATGGAACTCTGGAACTCAGAGCGTACACCATCTGCTCGAGGATGAAGGAGGGCAGAGGCTGGTCCAGCTAAGCAGAGCTGCTGCCTACCGCCTCCTCAGTGGAGCCAGGCACCTAGAATGGAGAGCAGAAGCCAGTGGATTACTACGCACAGCGGGAGGACTGGGGCTGGACAGGACTTTGTTTTTAATGGACACGAAAATGCTGGACATTTCTGAATTACCAATTTTTTTATTTTTTTATCATAGACATTTTTAAAATCTGGAACTGTTTTAAAAAACAAAACAAAGACTTACACTGGCTACTGGAGGAGCCTCTGGTGTATAGAGAGTGCATGGACATTTCAGTGTGATCGTCTATGCACTCTCCAGAACTCTTGTCTCCTCACCTGGCAATGTGTATGGGACTGCGGACCCTGCGTGTTGTTAATCAGCTTATACACTGCTGAAGGTCTGCCCTAACATCAGAGGAACCACTTCCTGTTTTCCTGTGGAAGATGCTGTCTCACTTCTTGTCTGCAGGGGATGTTGCAGGCCCGCATCTGTTTGCTTTTTTTTTTTTTTACTCTTTGTGGTGGAGGATTTTTTCCTGCTCCAAGTTACAGTCATTGTAGGGCTGGGCGATATGGCTGAAAACTGTATCACGATATCAGTGTTTCATATCGGTCGATATCGATAATTATTGATGTTTTTTATGACCCATTAAAAATAAGGACCAGGGGAAAAATATATTACATTTAAAGATTTTTATTTTAAACTTAACCTTCCTCTGATCATAACCCTCTCAGTTATTAAGACAGAAATGTCAACAACCAGGAAAACTCAAATAATTATTATGTAAACATAAGTCTAAAGTCACAATGAACACTTAACAATTATCTCTTAACATTTAAGGTGCAAAATGAAAGAAAATTTAAGAAATGCTTAATAAAGTGTAATAAAATAAAATTAAATATAAACATAGAGAAACCTGAGAATTTAGTACACGTTTAGTGCTAGGAAGTTCACTATCTGTTCACCTTCTGGTGAATAAAGTGTGTAAAATATGTGCAGTGTTTTGTAAACATAAATAAAACTGAGGTAGACTGAGATACATCTGTAATATAAAACACCTGATACAGTACAGTAACATTGTTTGAAATATAAAACCTGCAGAAATATGGAAAAAGTAGCTGATTTTTCCTCTTTTATTTACAATTTCCTCACTCGCTGCGGCTCTTTTTTGCTTATCAGTCACCGGTTACTGAAGAGGAATCCAGCAGACCAACACAGATGATACTGTTACATGATTAGCTGTTAGCGTGTCACTCCCTATGTTGCTAGGTTACCAGAGTACGAGTGCCTTTGTTAATGCAACCAAACTTGCTTCGCAACCTCTGTTTTCTTCCAAAAAAAAAAGTAATATCAAACGTTTTATCAAACACATTTTTTATTGATATCGATCACGTGTCTATTGCGATACTTATCGTTATCGTTTTATTGCCCAGCCCAAAGTCATTGTTTGAGTTTTTCTTTTATTGTCTTTTATTGTTGATTTTACTTTTCAGTGTTTTATTTTTGATTTTAAAACAGGAGAAAGAGGTTCAGGTGCCAACTGATTAATTTTATCTTTGGTCTGTCAAAAATGGCAATATACCTGAGCCGAAAAAAACCCCAAAATTGTACAAAACACTGTGATGCCAAAATAATTTTCTTCCGACTTGTTAAATCAAGATTGATTGATTTTAATTTCTACAAATGCATGAACAATTTCAATCAACAATTTCATTTCAGCGTCTTCCTTTCACAGGAAATGGTTTCTGGTGTGTTCTGTATATATATATACAGGCCAGTTTAGGATGTTCTCCTTGCTGTAGGACAACAGGTGGGCCATGAAAATATCAACTCCGCCAAGTACTGACCAGATCTGGTAAAACTGTCGGAGAGGTGAAAATCGTTCTGCTAGGTTGCAAAAACACAAAACTTAAATGTGTCTTATCTTTTAGAAGAAGAATTTATTATCACCACATATACACATATACACCACCACATTACAGCAGAATTCTTTTCTTCACATATCCCAACTGAGGAGGTTGGGGTCAGAGTGCAGGGGCAGCTATGGAACAGCACCCCTGGAGTAAGGAGGGTTAATGGCCTTGCTCAAGGGCCCAACAGTGGCAGCTTGGCAGTGCTGGCGCTTGAACCCTGATCCTCAAATCAACAACCCAGAGCCTTAACCACTTGAGCCACCACTGCACCAGTAGGAGACAGGTTTACATTTTTCTGAACTCTCCCAAGAAAACTCATCCAGTTTGCGCATAAAGAGCGTGTTCTGATAAACTAGACCCACCTGCAGACACAGAGACAAGAACAGAACAGGAGAATGTCTGACCCGGTTAATGTGCAGAACATGGAGGTAAGACCGACTGTTTCTGTTTATGTTACTGATAATGAGAAGCCTAGCTGCAGTGATGTAAAAGCTGTGAGTCAGAGTGATAGTTACCCTTAGTAATCGCCCTTAGTGAAGGGTACGGGGTCAGAGTGATAGTTAATCTATAGTGAGGTCAGTAAAGGTGTGAGTCAGAGTAACAGATATTCTGTCCTTATTGATGATGAACAGGAAGTGAGATCTAATGAGAGACACAGTGATGAAATAGACACACTTTAAGAGGCAACTGAGGAAGTTTTTGGTGATGATGACTTAGTTACTGATATGAAAAAATACATAACAGCAAAATCAGGTATGGATTCAAACCTGCAAGGAATAAAAGCAGAGCCGCTAAAGGTCAATTAAAATAAATGCACATGGGATTCTCTTCTTTTCTTACCTGCCTTTTAATACCACTATTTCTTACTTTTACCCTACCACCTTTCACTATGAATCCCATGTTTTGTGTCTTTAACTGTGAATGGGGTTAGAGATAGAAATAAATGGACAGAATTAAAATAAGGTATAATCCTAAATATTTTGTTTTCACAAGAAACTCACAATGATGTGAGCAGTGAGGTAGTCTGGGGTGGGAGGTGGGAGGGGAGTGTTTTCTCAGTCATGGGACTAACCTAAGATCAGTTGATGAGGTAGAGAGGCGACTGCTTATGATTAGAGCAAAAATAAATGATATAGATATTGTATTTATTAATATCTATGTTACAATATCTTAGTTTTTACATGAGTAACAACCTGCAAAATGCATGTGTCACACCTTGTATTGTCTCTGATCATCACCTCATCACATCAAATTTCATTCTGTCACAAATGATTCCATAATGTTCTTATTGCCATTTTAATGTAAAGCTAACACAAGACCTAGAGTTTTATGAGAGTTTTAACATTTTTTGGGGATGTGGGGCAAGCCAGAAGAAAGATTATGAAAGTGTTCTTCACAGATGGGAGGCTGGAAAAACTATTTATAACACACACCACAATTAAGATTAAACAAGCCATGTGACTTGTAGAGAGAGAAGAATTGAAAATGTTTTAATTGACCAAAACAATGCAAATGTGCAGAGGGATCTTGTTTAGAAGAGGCAGGAACTAATAGGTATTTTACAGGAAAAAGTCAAAGGAGCAATTTTTAGAGAACGTTTTATCTCTGTATGTGATATGGATGCTCCTACAGATTACTTAATTAATCTAGAAAAAAAAAGAATGCTTCCAGCAGTGTTATGCCTGATGGAACCGTTACTTCAGACCGAGTGGAGATGAGAAGACTAGCTGTTGCCTTTCACTCAGCCCTGTATACCAAGGAGTTTACGGAGCAATGCTCACTGACTGCAACTGGCCAGTTTGACTCCTAACCCTAAGGTTGTGGGTTCGAGTGTCAGGCCGGCAATACCACGACTGAGGTGTCCTTGAGCAAGGCACAAGTTTTGGTCTAGAACTCCCCCCAACTGCTCCCCGGGCGCAGCAGCATAAATGGCTGCTCCGGGTGTGCGTTCACTGCTGTGTGTGTGCACTTTGGATGGGTTAAATGCAGAGAACAAATTCTGAGAATGGGTCACCATACTTAGCTGTATGTCATGCCATGTCACATCTTCAGGAAGGCTGCAACCAACGTCGATTCCATCAACTTGGAGGACCATCACCACATGCTCCAACCAGAAGCCATGGATGACTGCTAAAACTGCATGCGCTGCTGAAGAGGGGACAGGGCGGCCCTAAGAACAGCAAGGGCCAAACTGTCCCGAGCCATTAGGGAGGCAAAGCGCGCACACGCCCAGACAATCCACAGCCACTTCTAGGACAGCAGAAGCACCCGGCACATGTGGCAGGGCATACAGGCGATCACAAACTACAAGACAGCTTCACCTGCCTGTAATACTGATGCCTCCCTGCCAGATGCACTGAATGACTTCTATATTCGGTTTTAGGTGGAGAACAACGTAGTGGCAAGGAAGAACATCACTTCCCCAAGATCAGGTACTCTGTTTATCCACGGTCAACATGAGGAAAACTCTATGCAGAGTTAACCTTCGGAAGCCTGCTGGACCACACAACATTCCTGGCAGGGTGCTCAGAGAATGTGCAGAAAAGCTAGTGGATGTTTTTACTGACATCTTCAACATTTCCCTGAGCAGATGTATATTTCCCTACATGCCTCAAGACAACCACCATTGTCCCTGTCCCAAAGAAGTCTACAGTGTACTGCCTCAATGACTATCGTCCCATCGCACTCACACCTATCGTTATGAAGTGCTTTGAGAAACTTCTCATGAGGCACATCAAGACCCAGTACCACCCTCAGTGGACCCCCTACACTTCGCGTATCATCCCAACTGCTCCACGGACGATGCAATTGCCATAGCCCTTCATTTAGCCCTCGCCAATCTGGACAATAAATACACTCATGTACGAATGCTGTTCATATACTTTAGTTCAGCATTCAACGCAATAATCCCTCAGCACCTGATTGAAAACTGAGCCTGCTTTGACTGAACACCTCCCTCTGCAAATGGATCCTGGACTTCATGACTGGGAGACCTCAATCAGTCCAGATTGTGAACAGCATGTCCAGCACCACCACACTGTGCTGACTCACGACTTTGAAAAAGAGTGCATATTGGATTTTTTAATAGTGCTTTGTTGGAAGACTCACATTTTAAAGTGTTTTAAAATGGAAGGGTAAGAAGAGTACGTTCTCAAGGTTGCATCAATTGTGGGAAATTGGGAAAAAACAAATACAACAATTGTGTAAACAATACAATTTCAATGTCAGGAGTACAGCTAAAAAGATTCAAGTAATTGAAAATAAGATTATTGAAATACAGAGGTTGATTGAAGTAACAAGGAAAAATGAGCATTTTAAGATTTTAAAAGAAAAAAGAATGTCTCTGAAAATCTGCTGGGATATAAAGCACAAGGGGCTTTAATTAGAACCTGCTTCCAGGAGTTTTCTGAGATAGATGCTCCTTCAAAATTTTGGTTTTGGTCTAGAAAGGTTTAATTCATTGAAGAAAGTAGATTCATTCTTGAAGAAAAGAAGAAAGTAGATTAATTCATTGCCTAAAAGATGCTAATGGAGAGGAGCTAAGCGAAGCATCAGAGAGTCAGAGAATTGTCGAGTTCTATGAGGAAAAAGTGAAAGCTAGACAATTGTGTGAAGATTTCCTGAGTGATTTACCGCAAGTAGAGTTACCAGCTAAGGCGAAATTAGTTGCACAATTAACGGAAAATGAGTTATATGAGGCTTTGCAAAGTATGGACAATAGAAGAGCTCAAGGAATTGGGCTTACAGTAGGGTTTTATAAGGCCTACTAGGGGTATCTTAGGCAGTGACTTTCTGGAGGTGGTCTACCATAGAGGAAGGATCAAGAAAGAAACTACCTTTAAGTTGTAGGCATTCCTTGCTAATTTTATTACTAAAGAAAGGTGACTTGAAGGAAATTAAGAATTGGAGTATCCCTTTTGAGTGGATTTAAAAATATTGTCAAAAACCTTGGCTAGTCGTTTAAAGAATGTGATGTGGCAAATAATACATAATGATCAGTCGTACTGTTTGCCTGAAAGATCGATAACTGATAGCATCGCTGTAATCACAGATGTCTTTGTAGTGGCAAAATTAACAGGTCAAAATTTTGCTCTCATTTCATTGAACAAAGAGAAAGCCTTCTATCGAGTAAAGCATAAGTACTTATGGAGTTTTGGCTTTCCCTGCAAATTCATTAATTTAACTAAGATACTATATAGTGACTGATGTTCCCTATCAGGGATGTTATATGCTATAGCAATTGAGCCTTTTTTGCTCAAGTTGAAGGTTCTAACGGGTGTTACACTGCATGGTGAACAGAATCTTTATTTGTCTGCATATACAGATGATGTAATGGTGGCTTTTACAGGAAAAGATGATGTAGAAGGAATGAAAAAGGTTGTAGGGAAGTATGAAAAACTATCATCAGCTAAAGTAAATTGGAGTAAATGTGTTGCTTTAGAAATAGGAGGGTGGAAGGAGGGGAACCCTTGTTTTCCAGGAGGTTTAAAGTGAGTTTAAGGTGGAATTAAGTATTTGGGAGTTTATTTGGGTAAAGAGTAGCATGTTAAAAAAAAAAAAACTGGGAGGGGGTAGTAGAAATGATTGAAAGAAAATTAGGAAGGTAGCAATGGCTACTCTTTAGAATGTCATATAGGGGTTGTACACTTATAATTAACAACTTGGTGGCATCCACCCTGTGGCATCCTCTGGCATAACTTAAAACACCCAGGGGTCTGTTATCAAAGATAAAAGCACTTATGGTTGATGTTTTCTGGAATAAGTTGCATTGGGTTCCATAATGTGTTTTGTTTTTTACCAAGAGATGAACGGGGACAAGGGCTTGTTCATCTAGAAAGTAGGAAAACAGCTTTCAGGTTACAATTTCTGCAAAAGTTCCTTTATGGTAAAAATAATATATGAGTCTCATATTAGAGAGAATGTGGAAAAAGACTTAAGAAATCTGCCATTGTACTATTAAAGCATAAGGTTTTATGAAAATATCAAGGGAGACACCTGCATCGTCATTGTTTTGGCTCCTGAAAGAACCTTTAGTGAGAGGAGGAAGACTGGACATTTGTGAAACGTCTTTCCCTGGAATAACCCATAGATTAATAAACGTGAAGGCGATCAACTTGGGGCAACTGTTGAGTCGATACAACAGCACAGTGTCTGGGAATAAACTCAAGGGGGATAAAAGAGGAAAATTTTAACTGAAGAAGAGATGAGATTAATAATGGGGTACACGAGTGGATGTCCACCTGATAATAATGACCCCTTTCCTAATATGAAGGTTTCAGCCATGGCTTGATATGAGAGAAAAGAGTTTGGAAATATGCTCAGCTGTGGGGGAAAAACTTTATGAGATGAGTGTTAAAGTGTTGAATAAAGATAAGCTCAAGAGTAAAAAAGAGATCTTTTGGAAATTACACTTTGGGGTTGATGAGAATTTTAAAGCAGAATGGAGAATATTATATACACCACCATTGACCAAAATTACTGGAGACTTGCAATGGAAATTATTGCATGGAATTGTTGCAGTGAATATGTTTGTAAGCATTATTACTCAGTCTGTTGAAAGTAAGAGCCCTTTCTGTGACTATAGACAAACAATATTTAACTGTTTTTTTGTATTGTAATAGATTACATTTTCTGTTTTTAAGACTGCAATAAATGTTTGTTCAAAGTTGTCTTTTCCAATGTTGGTTTTATTTATGGTTTTAAATATTGGAAAGAAAGTAGAAAAAAAGGGCGTTTAACAAATTTTATTGTTGGCCAAGCAAAGATTGCAATTGTTCTAACTAAAAGGAGAAAAGCAGAGGATAAGGAAGAAACTGATATTGATGGCACTTTCAGGAATCTTGTTAAAGCAAGAATAAGACATGAAATCATGTTTAATAAATTAATGAACAATATTGAGGGTTTTAAAAAAGTATGGAATTATGCAGATGGTTTGTGTACTGTTTTAGATGATGATCTCTCTCTCTCTCTCTCTCTCTCTCTCTCTCTCTCTCTCTCTCTGCTGTAAACTCACAGCCTCACCCTTTCCAGGAAGCCTCCAGACCATGAGACGCCAGCGGCAAACCACCAGCCCTCCAAAGGCCTTGAGCCACAGACCCAATCAACCTACTCCTCACTTAAGAAATAAAGCCCTACTTTTTCTGCTCTAACTGCCTGTTCTGTGTCTGTGTTCTGTTTGTGAGTAGCTACATATCTTGTCTAACTCTGTGCAGATCAGCATCAGGAGATGTACATATGTTAAATGTATCCTACGCTTTATTAGAACCATCTGTACACCTGAACATTCAAGTGTATATTTAATCATCCAGTGATGCTTGTGCATCATTAAAGCAGCTTCAGTTAATGTTCACATCAAACTTCAAATTAGGGAAAAAATATAATCTCAGAGAATTTCACAGTGGATTGAAATTCCTTACTGATGAGAGATCAGATTCAGATTGGACTGAGCTGCCAGGAGGTCTGTACAACCACGATGAGCAGAAAAGCATCTCAACATGCACAAAATGTCAGACCTTGACTTGGATGGGCTACAATAGCAGAAGACCACGTACGTTTTCAGTCCACAAACAAGAACTTACCCAAAGGTTTAGAAAAAAAAATCAGCTGCCATGTCTCATGTTTCTGTGAGTCTGTGCCTATGATAGCATCTGATTCATTTTCTTGGCTGAATGGAGAGGAACCTGATGTGATATTCTGATGTTGAAGCTCATCCACCTCTACGTTTTGCACAGATCAGCCCTCTGATCACTCTCATCAACAAGCTGTCCGGACCCTGGATGTTTTTTATATTTCGCACCATTCTGAGTAAACTCTAGAGACTGTGAGAAATCCCAGATCACCACAGACACACATTTCTTCCTTATTCTGATGTTTGATGTGAATATTAAATAAGTCTCTTGATCTGTATCTTCATGATGTTCTGTATTATGCAGCTGTCACGCGATTAGCTGATTAGATATATTAGATAGGCATGTATGTCCAGGTGGGTAGGGGTTTCTAATAAAGTGGACAGCAAGTGTATACAACATTAGCAAAAATCCTGTAAATATAAATATATATCTAAATTAAAATCACATTTCAGTAACACAGTAACTTTACTGAGAGTTTATTAAGCTACCTGTTTTTTTTCTGCACTCGGAATCACATCTCTGTGTCTAACACAGATGATGTGCGATGATGATGATGATGATGATGATGGTAATGATGATGATCTGTCCTTCTCCTTCTCCTACTTGTCTTCTTACGCAAGTACTCAGGGTTCAGTGGAGGATTTCTGCCTCGATTCTGATTCACACTCACTAAAGCCGCCTCTATGTGCACACACAAGACTTATGCATATAGATTTGCAGCTCCAACCTTTTTTCAAGGATTTAATTCACTTTCAGGCGAGTTTATAATTTGATCTTTGGACTTTGATCTTATGCCATTTCCTTTATCTGTGCTTTTAGAGCAGATACCTGAATGTTTCAGCTCAGTGCCTGTGCATGCAGCATGTGTGCTGTTAGACTTCAGTTAGATATTCAGCTTAACTTTATTTCACACTCCTGCCTTAATGTTCCAAAAACGTGTCCCTGACTTGTTATGAGTATAAAATAGTGATAAAGTGTTGAGCAGTTGAATTAAAAAAACAAACAAACCTGGTGCTCTTTTAGGTTGTAGATTGATTTTAAAGACAGCGGGTGACTTAACACTGAGTTCAGTAAGAACGTATGCCGTAAAGACTGAAACGTCATGTTCTCTTCTCAAGCTCTGTGGTTCGAGTTTAATTGCATTTGAGATCGGCTAAAATTCACCTTGTGATCTCCTTTTGTTCTTGCTGTTTTCTTTTATCTAAGCTTAGAGCTCATAACAGGTAGAAAAAGAAAGCAAGGAGCTTGTGTGGGCTTTTAGAGCCTGTTCTGTGCTCAGGTGCTTTTAAAGCAGCGAACTCTCTGCCGTAACGAGAACCTCGCCTTGTTCGACAGAAGGCATGACTTCAAAGTGCACCCAAATGTCGTGACAGGCTTCCAGATCAAATGTGAGCTGTACCTCCTGAGTAATTTGGCATTGTCTGTGGGCTGCCTGTTTCAGCAGATGGCCAAGCAGAGGCTGTTTCATTACCAGCACATCCTCAGGGCTCTCAATCAATGCTGTCTCTTGCTTTTCTGTCACTGCTTCTGTCTTTCATCACTAGAAGAGAGTAATTCCATTCAACTCACTCTGTTTTCACTCCACTGTTGTCTGCTGTGATCCAGAGAATCATCATATCAGGCCATAAACATGTGCAGGTTTTATTAATTAAAATACAGTAGCAAAGTTAAACATGGCCTTTTTGGGGCACAAAAGTCTAAGAGCACTCATGAAAATATTTCTCTTTCTGTTCTAATTTAACACAACAAATGAAAAAGACAAATTTTAAAATATTTCATGATTTTTTTTTCGTTCATTTTTTGCTTTATTAACAGTGTGCACTCGAGGAGGACCAGACTTCAGAAGTTTGTGCAGAACCTTTAGATTGAATCCATCGGAGTCTCGTTACGATCACAAACTTCAACAGCACAGAGATTAGGAACGAAGATAATATGAATTTGAACAAAGCAGTTAACATGCTAACCTTTTAATCTTTATTTTAAATATTTAAAAAATTCATTAAAAAATGTTCAACATGATCTCTGACCTTTGGACCCCAAAAAATCCAGAGATCTAGAAGATTATTTTCTGGTCTTTGAGTCTTAGAATGTTTGATGTAGTTTACTGCTGTGTAACGAACATGAACTGAGACGTATTTAAGGTGGTCGTTATTCATACGTTATACGCCTTATGCCGTAGTTAAGGTTAGATCTTTTAAAAACAGATGCCTCCTCTGACCCTCCAGACCAAAGATGGGGGACTCGATGTCATATGACTTGACTCGAGTCAGACTTAAGTCGCAAAGTTTGAGACGTGAGACTTGCTTGACAAATATTAAAAAAAGACTTGACTCGACTTTGACTTGACATTCATGACTTGAGACTTACTTGAGACTTGCACATGTGTGACTTACTCCCACCTCTGCTCCAGAGCCCAATGCATGCGACAAAACGAAGGGATTTATTTAAAACAACAGAAGTTTGGAAACAATACAAACATGAAAACTAAAAAAACGTTCACCCAAAAAAGAGGAACAAAATCGGGAGACAAAAGACACAAGGACTCAAATAAAAACTAATCAGAGAGACATAAGGAACAGGTGTGAGAGGCAGGAAGGCACTAAGGCTAGGGCAGGGCAAACACCCCTGAGCAGAGGACTCATGCTTTAACTCATCATTAGTTCATTACTGATTCAGGATTAATTTCAGTTATTAGTGCAGGATTCTTCATGTACTGTTATTAGAAAAAATCCCTTTTTTTTCTGATCATCATACTTGAAGCTCCAGGCTGAGTTTTGTTTTATTCTCACTAATAGAACTTCTTGACCATTTCCTAGTTTTTTTAGCAGTAGTGTGATGACATCCTGTCAAACATCTCTTATCATAGGCATGAGGCAACATCATTCATTTAGAATCCTATTCATCTTTCAAAGTCTTCTTTTAGTTTTTGTTCTTGTCTTTTTCTATAATAATGACAATTCTACTTTAGTGATTTTTTTAGGTTGCTTGGGATTTTTGAGCATTTCACAGCAAATCGAATATTTTCAACAACATTATAATCATCCTCGCTTCATATTTTTTAATTAATTTTGCCAGTTTAGTACAAATCCCCATTGTCAAAATCTAGCGGATTATTCCTCTGAGGCTGTTCACTTCCATCGCAGGGTGTTCAGAGGGTTTAAGGTCAGTGATCTGTGCAGGAAACTTTGTCATGCTGGGACAGTGTTGGGCCTCTAAGTTCCAGTGAAGGGAAAATGTGTTGCTGATGAATAAATACTGCATGATGGTCCTGATGCTTTAATATATCAACATGGACAAAGTACAGTAGTAAATGTACGTCTCTTGCTCTACTTCCTGTACACCCTGCTTGTGAAGTGTAAAACTACGTTCACACACATGGTGATTTTTATCACTGCAAGGCTTCAGCTGCTGCATTATCAAGTCGTTAGTAGGTGTTCCCATTAATGGTTTCCATAGTAATGATGTTTATTAGTGGGCGGAGCAACTAAAATTATAAATTAGTTTTTGTGACACTAAAATGAAACATTCTGGAGTGAGATTTGGAGTTTGTGTGTAAAATCCAGCAGCGTTTATGTGCATCACAAACGAGATGAAGGTGTGATCTTCGTCACGGTTTACGTGTGCTCTAGTGTCTTAACTGCCATCAGTGGAGCATTACGTCACTCCACATTTATATAAAGTATAAGTTTTATGAAATTTATCTGATTTCTGGACACGCCCACTTCCGTCACCTGGGAGTCCAAAGCTCTCATTATTCGTCTCTGTTATTCATAGTATGTGTGAACGCAGCATGAGGAACTGAATAACACCACAAACTCAAACCACCAGAGATAGATGGCAAGTCTGGATTAGTTACAGAGCCATGACACTGTCTGGTGGAGAAGCTCTAAAACAAATACGCTCTCTGTGGGTGTTTGCACATTTCACTAAGGTCACCTGAGACTAATAAAAAAAAAATAAATAAAAAACCTCTAAAATTTCTCATTTCTCAGAGAAAAGGGCATTGTGTACTCTTAGAGGCTATAAAAACAGCTCTTTTTATTAAATATATTTCTGAAATAGATAAACGGTCATATACAACAATAGCCATATAGAAAACTGAACCCCTGACCAAAAGAAATGGATTTCAGTAAGAAAGCATGGTGTTGTCTCATGACAGGTAATATAATGCACTTCATTCTAGACCTTTCTGTAGACTCGGCGGATTCTTAGTAACGGATTTAGCTGCATTATCGGGTGAACGTTTCTGACATACAGCCGCGGACACACACAAAGCTTTCACCATTGAACTTTTGCTAGTGCTGACTAAATGCCAGCGCTAATCCGCTTTTGTTTACCGTTTTGTCTCTTGTTTGATCTGATTGTCTGATTTTGTCAAATCCTCATCACAGATATTTTCTGACATGAAAAGAGACAGGGATTTTTCCACATTATGAAAAAAGCTGAGACGTTTCCTTCTCAGTGATATCAGAGCACATTCAGTTGAGTAAGCAACAAAACACAAAGCCTGTGCTGAGTGTAACAGGGTTGGATTAAGCAGACCAGCATGTTTCCTGTCTTGGGCTTTTTACTTGAGACTTGTGTGTACAAGGTGCTGTGTTAGAGTCTCTCACTGTTATCAAACAGCACACAGTATGTCACACAAGTTCGGATTATTTCCTCATCATTTTTTAATCAAATAGTTTCTTGTTCCACAGAAGTGTAAACTGGAGTCCGTACTGACCCTGACTTCCTGTCCAGCTTGGATCAGAACTCAGCAGCTGTGTCAGACAGGAGAGGAGGCCTGAAGTAAAAGATGGCACAGAAGAGTCAGAAGGTTTGGGTCGGGCGCTCGTGTGCACAGCTTATAATAATATTCTTATTTCTGTAGCTAATGCAACAGAAGCAACTCCTGTCAGATGAAGTACTCCTTGCCGACGTGGTTCGGTTTGGAAGGTTCCAAATCCAAGCTGGGTTTTTTACTCTTTATGGAGACGGCAGGCAGAGGTTGGGGTTCCCTGTGTTGGTAAAGGAAGCGGATCAACACAGCCAACACACACAGCGTCGTAAACACGATGGCAGCCACGACTCCTGCGAATGACACAATGAGTGTTATTACTGTTTCCATTAGTGACCATTAGCTGATTTAAATATCCAATACATCACACCCTGCTGTACTCAGATCATTTGCATGTGCAACGAGATAAACTGGGTGTGTTAGAGGTGATTTACAAAGAAGAATTTCATGAAATTGTCAAAAGCGGGGTTCATTTATCAAGCTGGGTACAAATTTGTTAAAGGAATTTACATGAAAATGTAAAAACGGCATCATAAAAACCTACTGGTGCTCCTGAAGGTGTGCACACCTACACACAAGACGTATAACTCTGATCATATCACTTGCATGGAATAGTGAGTACAAGAATATCTGGAATTTTTGGGTTCAGTCTTGTTTCACAAAATTGGACAAACAATTAAATACTTATTACACTAATTCTTCTTCTTCTTCTTCCTCTTCTTCTTCTTCTTCTTATTATTATTATTACTTGTATTATTATTATTATTATTATTATTATTATTATTATTTGTATTGTTATTATTTTTATTATTTGTATTATTATTGCACTCTATTCAATATGTTAATGTTTAATCATCATTAGTTCAGCATTCTATTCATGTTGAAATAATGAAACCTCGAAGGTCTGAAACACAGTCAGTAACCGAAAGAAATGTTCAGACCTGTAAATCAAATTATATTTGGTAAAAACAGACCAAAGTGCAAATTATTTAAAGTAAATGCACAGATTCACTCATTTGGAAAATTGAATGCTTTTTGAAGAGCAGTATTGTGGGTAGTAGAAATCAGAGTCGAATAGATGTGAAATACATCAATTTCATTAGATTTATTTATTTTTTTTATTAAAGGTGGGGTTTCTGTTGTTTGAGAAATGCTTCAGAAAACTGAGTCGGGACGACAAACAAAACAAAAATTAAAACAAACGTGTAGCCAATGAGCACAAAGGGGCGTGTCTTGTCAATATGGGCGAAGAGAGTGTTCAGCGCGCATGTGTGACATTAGCAGAAAGTGGTTTTAACATTGACATGGAGGATAAAAACAAAGAAAGAAAGTGAAGAAAGGCTTACGGTAAGGCAAGAAGTAGGACCCGTGTTAATATAGGATCAGCTTTCCAGCACTGGAGAGAACTGAAGGAGCGGGAAGTTGGCCGCATATTCACAGATTGGAGTTTCCCGAGTCAATAACTCCTGAGCTAAACGCTGTTTTGCTTTGTTTCACAGAACTAATATATGCCGTCCTTTGCATGATTATGCTTGTGTGTCATTTTTGCTCGTTTGTTTATCTGCAATCGTATTGTTCTTCCCTTCAGCTATGATAGACACATTTGTTTCCATTAGCCTGGGTTACGTATGTATGTTTGGGCGGAGCTATCAATACAGGGGTGGGACCCATTTTGGTTAGGGGCATGTTTGTTTTGGTGATTTCAAATGTCAATATTGGCTTTCAAACATCGGAGACCCCACCTTTAAACAAAACTCTAAATAAAGGATAATAAAGTGTGTGCGCGTGTGTGTGTGTGGGGGGGTGTTTACTTGTTTACTTCATTAGTAAAGAAAAACAAAAAAGAATGTTTAGAAAAAAGAATCATTACAATATTGTAAAAATAATTATTATATTATCGTTATAAATAAAACTAATTAAAAGAGGTGATTCTGTCGGTACTGTGCGGTGAATACTGAACAAAACCAAGCGTACCACATTAAACCACCCAGCAATGTCAAAGAACCTTAAATAAATCAGCCATATTGTCATATTGTCAAGTGGGTGTTAAGAACATTTCTACGTTTTTGCACACAAATTTCTCTAAAAATCTAAGAAGAGATTTTCACTTTGAAAAATGAGAAACTAAAGTAACAGTGAGACTTTACTGGTTTATAAGTTTTAGCACAATTCGGAGCATTAGATAATCAATGCCAGAGGATGGCTCGTGTTCCCGAACAAACCTAAACCTGTTCCTGTTGTTTCTCACCTCCAATTAGTGCTGAGTCACTCTGTGCACTCTTTGTCAGAGGAGCTTGATCTCGGTCTGATTTTGATGATTCATCTCCTGGAAGAGAGAAACAGGATGGAAGATGGAAGAGGAGTCTGAGCTTAAGAAAGAGAACATGAGGATCATGTAGATTCAAGAGATTTGCAGTAAATCATTCAATCTAAATGGTAGAGTCTGCTCACAGCTTGTACCTGAGCCTGTGTGGGTGATTATGTGAGTGTCTATGCTTGATTTAGCCCCACAGTTTGAATCCTCCAGCCGGCCATGAACACTGACTGCTGAACTGCCTCTGTTTTGGAGCGCTGCTTTTAAAGGGGCAGCTTGATTAAACTGGACAGAAGACAGGCAGCCGACAAATCCTCTTAGTCCTACACGCACCACTTCCTCATCAGTGATGTCACTTCCTGTTATCAAAGATTAGAAAATACAGAGCAACAGTAAGCACTACTTTAGAAAAAAAAAACTTTTCGTTCAAGTTTTTTTGCAGGATTCAACACTTTTACTATGGATTTATATGCTAATAACTTTGTGCCATTTATATGAAGCTAGTGGGTGCAAGTGTTGGGCATGCAGAAGATAGGGATAGGTGGAGAGAGATGATTCGCTGTGGAGACCCCTGAAGGGAATAGCCGAAAGAAGAAGAAGAAGAAGAAGAAGAAGAAGAAGTTCATTTGTAATAGGAGAAAACTCAATAATAGGTGCATCTCAATAAATTAAAATGTCATGGAAAAGTATTTGGCACCTGCCCACACTGCCAAAAGCACCAAATGTTTATGTCCACAATGTTGACTGTCTTTTTAAACAGTGTGGAAAATTTCAGAAATGCTTAGATTTTCTGCCAAAGCCAGAAGCTTCTGTTTGGCCATTTTTTTAAATTAAGAGTCCAGTTCTATGTGCAATTCCCAAACAGCTGGAGGTACTTGTGCATCTCTACCAACAGAAAACATACAAATATAAACCGCAAAAAAAAAAAAAAAAAAAAAAATTTGGTACCATAAAAATGTGTCCTTATCTCCCCAGGGATAAATAACCTTTGGTTTGAAAGGTTCAAATAAACTCCAAGCGAACAACAAAGAAACTGGTGAAGGGGTTGGTGGCATCAGATAACAAATATGTATTTCCACCGTTAAGAGAGTCCTACATCAGATTGTATGTATTTCAGTAAAAATCACCTACACCAAGACAGCATTATAAAGCCCTGCTGAAATTTATAGGTTGTCACCAGAATTTTGGAGGAATGTTCTCCAGTCAGAATTTATCTGAGTATGCCATATAAGAAGGAACAAAGTTGATGCTTTATTCTTTTTTTTATCTGAAGAACACAATCTTAACTGTGAAGCATGGGGGTGGCAGCATCATGGTGTAGAGAAGCTTTGCTGGAAAAAATACTGTTATTATAGAAAATGGATGGCAATCTGACGGAGGAGGAGTTTTAGAATACTGAAGTAACACCTCAAGACATCAGGTAGTAATTTCAAGCTTGGACACAACATTCTTCTTACAACTGGATGGTAAACATTGAAACATCTATAGTTGTTAAAAATTGGCTTCAAGACAAAGTGAATGTACTGAAGTGGCTGTCACGAGGCCGGGGTGAATCCCACAGAACATTTGTGGAGTTAACTAAAAAATGGTGTTTGAGCAGGTAGACCACCAAATCAGACCGAGTTACACCAGGAATTAGTGAAAAGTCCAGTGTAGTATTGTGAAAGCTTGTGGAAGTTAAGTCATTAAATCTGTCACAAAACTGTCTATTATTTGAAAAGGACCTGTTATAGGTACCCTAATAGACTGAAGACCTAAAAGGTAAAGAAACATGGAACCTGTGGGCTGCATATAGATGGATTTATATGAGTTTTGGGAGTAAAAGTTCCCTGATATTCCTCTGGTTAATTTGGCTGGGAAACTCTCACTACTCTTCAAAAGAAAAAAAATGTTTGCCATTCTATTTTTTCTGGCACGTTTCAGAAATATTGATGGGTTCATTACTCTAATCTCTATGAGTCAAGGCTACAGCAGACTTGCAGAAATCAATATTGTCCATTCACATATTTCTTTCCCTTTACGTTGTTTCACCATTAACGACTAAGGATGGCTGCACTGGAGCTCGTCGCATTTAGGCGTGCACTTTACTACAAATTTATTTCAAACATCCTCCTGTCTCTACCAAAGAATCAGGGTCATGCCATGTCCTGTCCTGCTTATTAGTTACCCGATTTAAAGAAAAAGGTTTCCTAGGCAACGGCGTACAAATCCATTTACCCTTCACTCAACCCATCTGTCACAGTGCTGATGGCTCAGAATGCACACTCTCGCTCTCTGCCTCTCTGCCCTGCCAACCACCCACCTCATTCTAACCTGCCTCTGAAAAGAAGAAGAAAAAAACACCCATCAAATGGCTCTTTAGAGGTGCAGAGAGAGAAAGAGAGAGAGAGAGAGAATTCTGAGAAACTGCTCATTAAAATTCATAGAAAATTATAGTAGTCCTGATTGCTAGCAGCTCATTTTGGGTGGAGTCGAACAGGTACAAAGAACAAAGAACATCAACAGTGAACAAAGACACGTTCTTCAGCTGGAGCTGGAACTCACCTCGGATTCTCCCCAGAGTTAAAATCCTGACTGGAGCAAGAGCAGAGCCAGGAGACAGACTGTACTGCTGCATCACTGTGTTATCGATCTGGAGGCACACGAGCAGATCAAACACAGATCATTCATACCACTTATAGAAAAATGGAGATTTATTGGACAAGCACATTCTGAAATTCTTGCGACGCTGCAGTAAAGAGTGTCCCAAAGTTGCATTAAAGGAACACTTCAGGATGTTTCCAATGTGATTTTATGTATTTAAAAATGGAAATGAATAATATTGTTACCGGAAACTTTTCATGAATTCTTCAGAATTTAGCTTAAGACAGAAGTATTTATTTTATTGTCTTTTTCTGATAAAATGCATTTGGTTGAAAATAAAAATGGTTACTAGCTGGAATGCATTGCTCCAGTATTTGAAAGACAGACCTTTTAAAATTTGTTTAAATCTCCATACTGAATTGTTAAACTTACTCCCTAAAATATTATACAGAGTTTTGCAGTCCATATATAAACATTTACATGATATGATTTCAGGACTACGTTACCATCTGTCCCTGGATCTCAAGTCATCACCATCATCATCATCATCATCATCATCCTCATCCTCATCATCATCATGATGATCATGTGCATGTTGTGGTGAGGTTTTACAATGTGTGTACATAGTCATGTGACCAGTCGATTTTTTCTTAACCTGAAATACTGTGACATAATATCACAGACGCTTTGACTCAGGAGGGTGTTAATACGTTAATACTGATGATCTACCGACAACATGCACTTACAAGAATATAATATTTCATCACAATAAAACAGAAAAAATATGATCACTAAAATAGTAATTTTTGTCAAAAGAACAAAGCACATATTTATTTCTGTATCTATCACCATATTTAAATGTTAAATGGTCCATACAAATCATAAGTGTTGTGGTATGAATTAACCCTTTTGGCAATTAATAGTAACAGTATCTCTGTCTGGGTTTTGATTCCAGTGAAGATCCAGCTGTGTGTGCATCTAGAAAAGTTTCCCAATGAGGACAAGTAAAGAGCTATTTGAAGACCCAATGACAATACACACTTTTGTCTGTGTTCAAAATAATAAATTAGTGTCTTGTCTTTGTGAGCTGCTTTGAGACTCTCCTAATTTCTTTTGCAGAAATTATCCGATGAGAACAAGCTACATTTTGAAACCTTACAGTCAATATTATTGATAAATAAAGATGCTCATATTTCAATATCTCTGGGGAAAAGTAACAACCTTCTTATTTTAGTCAGTTGATATCTAGCTAGCAGGATGTGCAGATTCTGTTACATTTAAGAACAATGTGTAATTGTAGTTTTACCATTGTGTATTTTATATAGAATAGATATAATGATCATTTCAGGGTCTTTGTGGTTCTTACAGTCATCAATAAAGAAGCTGTTTTTATTATATAAGTTTAGCTGTCAGTTTTCTGAGACTATTACAAGACAGATTTTGTATACAGTGACTGTCTATAAGTCTATAAGTCCCCTTAAACCAGTGGTCGCCAACCCACGGCTCCAGAGCCGCAAGTGGCTCTTTCATCCCTCTGTTGTGGCTCCCTGTAGATTTGGAAAATAAATATTTAATTGAAATTTATTTTAGTTAGTTAGTTTTTAAAAAAAAATGTAATTCTAAATTCTAAGATTATGATGCTTTGTAACATTAAAATAAACCATGTGTAATTTTTTTCGCTCAAAATATACGTCGTAAATGCCGACTTGCGAAATCCGCCGGCGGGAAATTGAAAATTCCATTCAGTACAGATCAAGCTTTTCAACCCCAGGTAGGCAAACATGGAAAAATGCAAGAAAAGAAAAGTTTCTGAAGAAAACAGAACATTTAATGAGATGTGGACAGATTCATTTGCTTTTACTGCTGATGAGTATGCCTAATGCTGCAGCCAGCAAGTTAAAATTTTGATGTCATGAATACGAAGAGGACTCAATTAGACGTTGAACATTTTATTTGAAAGTAACCTTCAACCCAGCGTCTTTTTTGTTAAGGTTATTTCAAACTGTTCAAAATATTTTTGTTTGCCTGCAGAAATAAAATTTCGTTTACTCGGTAGCAGTTCATTGATTTCATAAATGCAACACACCAGGGGCGGTTCTAGGATTTCATCTTTAGGGGGGTTTAGCCCTCAGTGAGAATTTAAAACAAGAAGAATTTTATATTATATATTATATGACTACATAGTAAGCCAAAAGTTATTTAAAATGGCAAAAGTGGACACTTTTTATGCATGATGTAATGATGCCAGTCTTGAATCAAATCAGTTCATGTACAGTATGTGTGTATTCTCTACAAACAGTGTGTCCAATGAATGCAGTCATTAATAAAAAAAAATATTCACAACACAAAGACCAAATCAATAAATGTTATTTTTATTTAGTATTGAATGGATTGTTAGCATTAATATTTTGTTTGTGCTATAAACTCTAAGAATTGTGAAATTTCACTGCTTTTGGTTGCCAACTTTGCGGTTTTCCGCCGATTAACGTTATAGATAAACGCCTCCAGCTCTGACTGCCTGTGCTTCTCCGTTCAAATAAAGCAGACAGCTGATGATGCACTTTTGCATCATCACTTTTGAAAGAATACAACGCACACATGTAAAAGCAAAGTAAAAAAAAATCGCTCTTGGATCAAACTGATAAATAATTTTCTTTCCCATCGACGACATGTCCTGCATTTTAACGTAATTTTTATTGTTTATTTATGAAAGTAAATATTACACTTTTAGTTTTAGGGTGGCTGAGATCACAGACAGGGGTGCTGGAGCCACCCTAAAAAAGGTCTAGAACCGCCCCTGCAACACACTACAGTTTAATCTATACTTTCCATAAAGGTAAAAAGCGATATATGCAGTGTTATCTTCATTTTAGATGTCAAAAGGGTTTTGTGGCTCCCTGTGTTTTTTTTCTGTGGGAAACGGATCCAAATGGCTCTTTGAGTGTTTAAGGTGGCGGACCCCTGCCATAGACCATTATAGGTAAAACCACCGGTGAACAATCACTGGAAACTAATACTGATGCTTGAATGTACTTACTCTGTGGATATAAAATATATATATTAATAATAATAATAATAATATAGTGAACCTCATGTTATTGTGTTCAGATAATAGCACTGCTTTACATTTATAAGGTGGCTGACTATATTTTTCTGACTCACTAACTCTGGACACACATTTGGCCCAAACAGTGCCAGAGTTGGTACAGATATGTTGGTAAGATAAGTTGGTGCTACCTGGGTGTGAAGCTGCTCTCCATATAGTAGACTTTTGAATACCTGAGACATACAGTAAAAGTGACAGGAAGTACAGTAAAGACTGCCTCCTACTTTCAGTTTGCATTAAGGCGGTGAAGCTGGGGACAGTGTATCCTGCCCTCGAGGTAGCTAAATTATTATTTTTTTTTTTTTGCAGAGGGAAAGAATAGGAAACGTATTGCTAATTGTCTGGTTGCCCATGAAACTAGGAGAAGCCCTTCATCCCTCAGCCAACAAAATGCACATCATCAGACTCCTCATGGAATTTGATGTAGTGATGCTAGGTGGTCAATGCAAAA
The DNA here is from genome assembly GCF_030014155.1 of Tachysurus vachellii. NCBI lineage: Eukaryota > Metazoa > Chordata > Actinopteri > Siluriformes > Bagridae > Tachysurus > Tachysurus vachellii. The sequence goes on from NC_083460.1 coordinate 19,024,257, forward strand.
GACATCTTAGCTGAAAACCTGGCAAGACCCCAGTGTGCTGGTAACGTTTGAACCTTGAGGTCCCCTGCAGAGTCCAGAGGTGACACTCTGTTGTTTAAGTGACTCATTCACCTTCTACATGTCATGAGTTTGTTGCTGTGTAGGGGTTAATTCTGGGATGAAGTGAGTCTTGCCTGGCTCAGTGGGTACACCTGCAATATGCCTTTACTCACTGTTGGACAGACTAGAGCGAATGAGCCAGAGGGCATGTTCACCAACAGCTGGGAGTGCTGTGGACTGCCTGCTGGCTTGGAAAGCCAAGGGGGACATTTTGAAGGACAAGGTCATTCTCAATGACCAGTGGAGCACATGCAAGAGGAATTGCATCTGTAAAGTGGGGTCTCTTAACCTTAGCTAGCTAGAGGGGGGGAAGCTTTAAATATGCATAGCTGAGCACATTTGAGCTCTGGCCGAGCATCTGTAGCTGCAGCGTCATCACTGTTTCCCTCATCAAAGTCATGCAGAGTGAAATTTCTACTACAGTACATGGCAAAACAGCTTATTGGGAAGTAGATCCAAATGAATGAAACTCTTTGGCTGTAATAATGGCACCACAGGCAGCCAAGAAGGCTTGTGGTTTCTCAATCTCTAAGACCTCAGGTGCTAAAACATTCCAGAATGGAAGCTAATAGTTGTGACAGACGGGCAGATTGCCTTGCCAGTGCAGCAAAGCAGTGCTCGTTTCCTATATGCCAAGCAAGGAAACTGACCAACTAACCACCTGACATGTACTACTGTCGGTCACACCTTCATATCCCTTCAGGATTTTGTAATGTTGCAATCACAGAAATGAATGCAAAATCAAACAAACTCCACAGTATTTGGAGAATCTTGCAATTTTCCAAACATTCCAGACTTTTTACTTTCTGGCCAGAGACGCATGATGTGACATCATCACAACACACAATCTGCCAAAGTCCTGTTTGATTTATGTGTCAAACATGTACAGTTATCAGAGAAAGCCATTACATGTGTGTCTTCACTGATATAAGTGTAAAAGAAAAAAAATCTGAACTTGCAATTTCACCAATTTTCCCCAAAGGTTTGAGAATTACCACTGAATTTGGTAAGAGGACACATTCATTAAATGTAACTTTTTTAAATCATAAATTATTAATAAAACTTAACAGTCTGTATTATGTTCTAATTCTTATCACTACTTAATATGAAACAAAAAACAATAGATTTAAATGATGACCAATCCCATATAATCAGCAGCTGAAGCCGAGTCACTCTACAGAAGTGTTACCTGGACATGAAGATGATTTCCATCACGATTTATTCTGACCCAGTGGAACCGTCCGTCAGCTAGATTGGCAGGTTTAAGACTGAACTTGTCTGGACCTGTCTCCTGGTTCAGCCTGTACCAGATCTGCAAGCTGCCTGGGAGACCATAAACAAGCTTTAAGAATGTACAGCGATGTCCTGTGTATGCTGGCTGAGTCATTTACATCATTCATAAAGCTGCAGATCTCAGACTTGACACATTTCTGGTACCATTTGCATTTGTGAGGAAGCATGATGTGTCTGTCAGAGTAATGCATTATCAGTTAAACATGCAGGGAATACTCATTTCTCCTTTCTCTCTCTCTCTCTCTCTCTCTCTCTCTCTCTCTCTCTCTCTGCCATGATTCACAGATCTGTGTTTGCTATAAAGGATTTATAAAAGCCAGTCATGGAAACTTGAAGAGATGGTGTTTCACTCCTCTCTGCCAGTCAATAAAAAATTCAGAGGAGTAAAAGAAGAAAATGGGCAGCAGAGAAAGAAAGAGAGAGAGGGAGAAAGAGAGAGCGAGAGGAAGAGAGAGAGAGACAGACAGACCAGGAGCTGCCATTATGAGATTCCTCTTCCATTCCTTGTGTATGTACAATACAGTATCTTTTTTCCTACAAGTGAAATTAGAGGATATGGAGTTGTCGAGTTGAATAAAATGTAGTAGTCATAGAGAAACATTTTTATGTGATTAATTATTCTGAACCAGGCCCTTTTTCTCTCTTTTGAAAAGCAGTAATTGCTGTACAGTTGATCTCTTACCATTTTGGGTCAGGGTAACTGCCATGTAGCGCTGGTCATAGGACTGAGCAGACAAGAGCAAAGCTGGTGTGTGTTTTGTTAGGAACCCGAATGCCACGTTTTCCCGGGATCTAACCATGTCTGAGTGTTTGTTCCTTAGCAGTTGTTTTGGATCCTGGTTCCTCATTACGGCAAATGGCTCCTGAAGGGCATACGTTACAGACGTCCCTCTCTCAAAGGATGCAGAGATAGCTAAAACAGACACGCACAGAAAAAACAGACAATTATGCTAAAAAAAAAAAAAGCTTTTGCTAAATTATGTAAAACATTCTTTTTCTTCATTCTGATACAGCATGTGAGCACAGACATCAGAGAATCCGCAACTCTGGCTCATCAAGTTCATCAGATGCATGAGAAAATTTCTTCCTCTACTGATTTTTCTTCTAATTAGGAAGCAAGCATTTGGAAACTTATTGCTATGATATAAATTACAGGCTCTTTTTTATTTAGTCTCTTTTCATTTGTCACCCTTCCACCACACCGAGCTGTAAACAGTCACTGTGTAATCCGACGCTTTCTACAATCACCACTGTAAAGACACAAAGCTATTACATCACTAATTTGATTGACAGGCCACTGGGTGAGTCTGAAGGAGAAGCAGGGAAGCTGTAATTAGGTTCTTGGCAGGTGAAGCTTCTCCTCTATGGCCCACTAACTCCATGTCAAATTAAAGAGAGTTGACAAGCAAGGACGTGCTTTCAACCAATCAAACCCCTCCTTTCTCAACACATCTTTAAAAGGTTGAATGGATCCATGGATATCTTTTAAGAAAGACAGGTTTTAGCCAACGATTATTCCACTACATGTTTGACATTTAGGGCTGTAATCCAGTCAAGTCCAAAAGTCTTGTCAATGTTTGTGGCCATGGATTTCATACTTATGATAAACCTGTGTATTCTTTAGTCCTCACAGGTTTCTCACTAGTGTTGAGACAAGCACCTTTAATTCTAAATCAAATGAATTGTATAGCACTTTTAACAACATTGACTCAAAGCAACTTTACATAAGTATAGAAACATAGAATAAAAAAAAATTAAGTTTAAATTACTATTTAGCTCTAACATTTATCTTTATTAGGGATAAAATAAAAAATGCAGACAGAAGGTTTTTTTGTGTGTAACATGATTGTGGAAGCTGTCAGGGAAAAGGGTGTCTAAACAGATTAAAGATCCAAATGCAGGGATAAAGGGGGAAAAAAATGACAAATGAACAGGAAAACAGAAAAACAAGACAAATACAACCGACACGAGAACAACAAACAGAGAGACAAGGACTCTGGTATAAATTTGGGGTAACTATCATTAAGACACAAGGAACAGGTATGCAGAGGTGGGAACGGATAAGGAAAGGGCGGAGCTAACAAGTGATGCAAAAACACAAAAACACATGGCACAAACAAAAAAGCAACAATGTCCCCCTAGTGCCCAAACAGGAAAAAGTCCAGGCCAAATCCTGACAGAAGCTGGGGCATGGTCAAGCCAGGAGCGTGGTCAAGCTGGGGATGGATTCACCGAATGTCTGCTTTTTACCATCATGTTTTTAATTAGTTGTCAAATTAATACAACAAAGCCACTAAATGATCTACTGTAAGCAAGAGCAAGAAAGATGTGAGGTCTGAAGGCCAGACCTCCATGTGTCAGGAACTGGTGTCTCTGGCAGGAACAAAAAAACAGACTGTGGTGCAGGAATAGCAGAAATAAGAGTTTGTTAAAAGAAAAGAAAATAAACTCAACAGACTAGAGAGAAACTAAGCAACTAAAATACAAAAACTAACCCATAAAACACGAGGCAACATCAAGGACTCGACCAAGAACACGTGCAAGACAACCAGTTTAAATAAAGGAGGTAATTAGTGAAACATAAGGGACAGGTGTGTAGAGGCGGGAACGGGGACAGGACTTAAACCCTGTTGGAACACCCCCTTGAGTTCCAGTGGGGAATTGTCCAAGTTATCCATTACTCCCTGTGGCTCTTGTGTTATCTTGTGTTAAGTCTTAGTCGTCAGTGTTGGTCTTGACGGCTAAGTCTTAGTCATCAGTGTTAGTCTTGACGGCTAAGTCTTAGTCATCAGTGTTGGTCTTGTATTAAGTCTTAGTCATCAGTGTTGGTCTTGTGTTAAGTCTTAGTCATCAGTGTTGGTCTTGTGTTAAGTCTTAGTCATCAGTGTTGGTCTTGTGTTAAGTCTTAGTCCTCAGTGTTGGTCTTGTGTTGTGGCTGTGTGATTAATTAAGCACTCTACTTTAAAAATGAATTTCAGCCTGCCATATTGTGGTAACATAAACCTGATACTGAATGCTGAATTAAACTGATCTGAAGTCTGAATCGTGTGTAACTGAGACACACATTTAGAAACATGTCTAAAAATAAAACACAAAGCACGTAACTATTGCATAACCTCAGAAAAGAGCTTAACTGTGTAAACATGACTGTGGTCTGAATACTAATGTGTAAAATTTCTGTATTAAATCCTCACTAAGTGTATTTAACTCAACTCTAAATACAACAGCTGACACATATTTACAGTTAATTTAATTTCTAAACAAATTTATACAGCATAATATATTCCAGAACTAAGTATAGCCCAAAACCAAATCCTCTTCTAATGAGTACAGAGTAATTCTCACCTGTTTTGCAGTTGGCTCCTGTGAATGCTGTGTGTGTGCAGTCGCATATGTAGCTGTTCCTGTTCTCCAAACACCTTCCTCCATTATGACATAAGCTCTCACTGCTGCAGTGACCCGGGCAACCTGAGTTCATGCCGGGAGTCATCTTAGCACGTTCATGAAGGTCAAAGGTCATCCCATTGATGCTAAGTGCACGGAGGCACCCTATGAAGCCCCTCTGAGTGGTCGGTGCTCCTCCTGAGAGATGTTCGCAAATAAATTCTTTAATGAAAATGTATATTTGTTTATTACATGAATGATAAACATTAAACCTAAAATTTTTTTAGAATGATATAAATCTATTGTCTGGATATTGGAAGTTTGGACATGGGACTAACAAATTTAACTGTTTGTCTGCTATTAAATAACAAATGAAGAATATATCTCTTATGTCAGTTAGAGAGGTATAGTAAAGCTTTTTATACACCATCTTTATAGAAATTCATGTAATGTTAGCTAATGATGCTGGTGACAGCCAGCTGAAAACCTCATTAAAACTCATTACAAATTAAATCAGGGCAGCAAGATCCTCTCATCTATTATCACAACAGCAAAAAGCTGAGTGTTTCAGCTGTCATTGGCAGTGTTAACTAGTCAGTATTGTTAGTTAAGTATTTTAACTAGCCAATAGTGACATCTTTTATTTTGGGCTTTATTAATTGCTGAAAAAAACAATCTTGAACAGCTAGTGTAATTAAGTATTTATGACTCTTTAACAGAAAGTGATATGCAGATTTGATGTAAATAGCATCTTCAGCGCACTGACCAGCACAATGCAATTTCACCATATGTCAATCTTACAGACAGAAAATGACAGTGTAATCAGTAACTGTCATGCCCACTGTCTGGAAGATGGCGATGAATTATTTATTCAGATAATGTGCCAAAAAGTGATTGAAATAAAAGCTCTATTGAAATAATCTATAGGCTTTTAAATTTTTCTTTAGTAAATTGTCTCATTCGCCTCTTCCATAAGAAAATCTCTTCCAATATGCACACGGTACAATTAAAGTCTATTGCAACTCGAGTGACTGCTGTAATCAACTTACTCTTCAAAGAGATGAAATCAAATTCAAAGCTAAAGAACTCATTACAACTTAATGAAGCAGTAATTTTGAGTCATAAGCCCAGTTATTAACTAAACCCCTGAACAGTTAATAGCTGAGTATCTTTATCACTCATTCTGTTTTTATATCAGAGCCCTATATTAAAGCCCCAGGTCATTATGAATCATGTGTAGTATATATGATGCTAAAACTACACATCTGCCTTCATACCTAGTGTTCATTTATGGCATTTAGCAGACTCCCTTATCCAGAGTGACTTACAATTTATTTCATTTTATACAACTGTGCAATTGAGGGTTAAGGGCCTTGCTCAGGGCAGCTTGGTGGACCTGGGATTTGAACTCATGCCCTGCCGGTCAGTAGTCCAACACCTTAACCACTAGGCTACCACATCCCTGTGTGTTCACAAGTGAATGAAAATATGATTTTGTACCACTTATTGAACAAAGAATCGCATGGACCCTGGTGTCAAACACAAAAAACAGGGCACAGGGCAGGGAAGATCCTAGTTAGGGTATCAATACATTACAGGGCACAATCACACACACCCGTTTACACACTACAGACAATTTAGAGATGCCAATCAGCCTACAGTGGATGCCTTTGGGCTGTAGTAGTAAATCAGTGTACCAGGAAGAAACCCCTGAAGAATATGTAAACTCAACGCATTAGAAAATCATAAGAATACAAATATAACACAAACACATGCCAAATTTTGCAGCATAATAAAAAAACAATGAATGCAAGGTCTCTGTAATACATCCTTGCTCGCAGACACAAAGAGTCCTTTGAAAAGAGTTCAGTTTACCAACAAAGAGCTGGCTGTTAAGCTGGAGTCTGTGCTGTCCTTCAGTGGCTGCTTCAGCGATTTGAAGGGGCAGCAGGTCGACCTGCAGCGATGCCTCTTTCACATTCCTTTCAGCTCGTACATAATGCCACTGTCTGTCATTCAGAACCATCGGCGACCTGGCTACCAGAACCACTGGGCCGTCACCGAGGTCAAAGGTGAACGTGACTGCTGATGGAGCTAGGAAGAGGAATTACTATTATTCATATCAATTTTATGTCATATTGCTTACTAATTTGGAAAATGTACTTTTTATTTTTGTTTTTCATTTACAACACAACATTAAAACACACTTCCTGCGCACACTACAGTATTTTACTCACAGCTCAGCTCCAGCCTGATGAAGTCTTGTACTCCTACATTCTCAAGGAAGAGGCCAGAAGGAGCTCCGGTCTTGAAATAAAAGGAGATGTCTATGCTCAGCTCAGCTTGCAGTGTAGGGAAATGCAGATATGAGGACTCCAAAATAAAGGAGGCAGAGTTCCACAAAAATCCTTGAGGCAGTGATGGACAGGAAACAGAGATGGTAAAATAACTTACAGGTCCAATTATAGAAATAAAATCATCCGTGACAACGTGGAAATAAATTCAGCAACAAACAGATCCTTAAATCAGTAAATAAAACCACCCACGATCGCCAGAGCAGCGCAGAGGTCCGATTTGAAAGAGCGCCTGCGATCCCGTTCTGTTTGTGTCTCCGATGGCGATCTCGCTAAGCGGTAAATGGTCTTTGTAAGACAACAGGCCAGTATCATTCACCCTGCAGAGAGAGTGGGAGAGATTGTGTGGGGCACCAGGAATAATGAGTGAGAAAAAGAAAAAAATCAGTTGCTTCTCAGCTTGAGGTGAAAAAGCCTTGGGTGAAAATCGGAACCGTATGATCTGCTGCTGAAAAGGTGTTAATGGTGAACGTGTGAAGTTAAGCAAGCTGGCTATGCTCACCCACAGAGATGTTTTAATGTGGTGCAAAAATAAAAAAATTAAGTCTGGAGGTTTTTTAACATGACATTACTAATATTTATTATTAGCAAGCTACGTTAATTTCAATAGCATGCAAGAAAAGCTTGCATTTTTCCATGCATGTTGATGTAGATTACCATGTTTCCTGGTCAGCATCACAGTTGCAGAAGTAGTTCATGTCCCTGCAGTTGCCTTCCAGGCTACAGGAGCATTGCTGCACTCCAGGCAGAGACCCTCCCCAGTACATCCTCTTAACACCGTCCCTGTCCAGCCACCATGACAAAGGAGTGCCATCTGGAAATATTTCACATTTCCATCTGTGCTGCAACTTTCAGGGATCATTGTTGCTCTGACAATTTATATATGAATTATATGTAACAAGTACAAAAGAATACTGTCAGTATGAAATGTTCCCTATTACTGCATGTGCTATTTTTTTTATTTAATTCATCGTGGATGCTCACTGAAGTCAGTGTCCAATGAGTTCACTTAGTAAAAAAAGAGAAAGGATTTTTTCATTTTACACATGAAACACACAATTCTGTTCCAACACTCCTTTGATGTTCTGTACCATGTGCAAATGGAACCGCTGGCTACAAGTTAAATAACATGATTAGCTAAGTTGCTAAATGAGCTCCTCTTTATAGACCTATTTAATTCTTTAATTCTAATAAAAACTTACCATGCAGTAGCAATTTCATCTGTTTATCCCACATGAAATAATTTCCCCTGCGTCACTCAGAGTAAACACTGTTCATACTTTACCCGAGGTTAACAACTAATTCTGGGTATTCACACTGTACATTACTTAACTGGTTTAATGTTTTTATCTTATTTGTTTTTATGTGTGCCATCTACAGCCTTGATTTTTTTATATGTACGGCATGTGACTGGTGTAAATAATGGCTTGAGCTTTCCATGTCATTCCATGCCAATCATTTGTTGATATCCTTCTAATTTTTCAATCAGTTCCTTAAATCCTGTCTTATTTCTGACTTCTCTAACCATAGCTGTAAACTCCTCTTTGCTCCACTTGATATATTTTCTGTCACCATTTTACTTTTTTGCTCAAATGTGTAGCTATTGTTTACACACAATTGTTAGTGTACAAGGCATGTGATATGAGGTCGAAGTGTTTTTCAGTTTCTGATTGGGTTTCTGTTGCTAATCATCTAGTTGTAATGTTGGAACACAACATCACTTCACACTGTACACATTTGACACCACAATGTAGAGTTAATAATACAAAAGTGCTGCTAACTCTGCTTCAGTACAGGGTTTCATAAAAAAACCTTGCTAAATTCTAAATTACAAATCGAAAACGTTCCTGGGGTTAAAGTGGGGTTTGGAATAACAATAATTAGCAGTTAAGTACAGTGTGAAAAACCTCTTTGAATATTAATGATATAATGTTTATATTCATTAGAACAATAATCACCTGTTTGTGGAGTGGAGTAAAAACCAAGATGGCGGAGTGAACCGACATGGCGGGGTGAGATTCAACATGGCAGCGCACTGAACACAAACGCAAACACTGGATTACCATTGAATTCATTCATTTATCAAAACAACTTTCGCTATACTGGATAACCACCCTTGTCAAGACTCGGACAACCTGCTCAATTGCATCGACAGCTATTTCTACAATTTGGATACCATGTCAGAACCAAACAAGAAAATACGCAAACGGGATTCATCCACCGAAACAGACGAGGAAATCACAGTCGAGGTCAGTGTACTCGCATCCATAAACTCCAAACTTGCCATACTCGAACTTCTCCATACAGACATCCGTGATCTGAAAGCTAGTTTCGAATTTTCTCAATTACAAATCGAAACTTTAATGCAAGAAAACGTCGAACTAAAAGCAACTGAATCACATCTCTCCACTCAAGTCACAAAACTCTCCAAAGAAAATCAAATTATGCAAGAAACCATATTGGACATTCAGTGTCGCAGCATGCGCGATAATCTGATATTTTCAGGAATAAACATACTTCCACAAAATACACCCGACGACCCAGAGAAGGCAATAAAACAATGCATGACTCTCTTAAACTGCCCGCAGCAACAGTTGAGGAGATAACTTTTCACCAAGTTCACCTTCCATCCAAAGACCCCAAAAAGCCACCTCCAATAATCACTAAATTTGAACACTACAAACACAAAGAACTCGTTAAAAGCAGAGGAAATCGATCGAAGAATACCACGTATGGGATGTATGATCAGTTTCCCAAACAAATTCAAGACCGCAGACGAAAACTATTGCCGATAATGAAACAGTTCCGTGAAGAAGGAAAGCGAGCTACTTTATCGGTAGATAAACTTTACGTGAACGGAATACTTTATCGTGATCTAAACATCACTACGTGGCAATAGTTTAACCAAGATTATCATTGCTCATCCTAACACTGACTGTTCCATAATGCATTTTACATTGCCATATAGATAAAACCAGTTATAAATTTCATTTATCATGCCAATAGCTATTAATGAATTCTTATTACACACCCTGATGTCTCCTTTATACTTTTTTTTCTTCTCTCCTTTTGTTGTTGCATTTTTTTCTTTCTTTTTCTTTTCTCTCTCTTCTTTTCATTTATTGCTACAATGTTATATATCTGCCTCAAGCATCACATGCATTGTGTCATTATCTCTATGTATTTTTTATTTCTTTTTTTGTTAATCTTTACTCTCTCTATCTGCCTCTGACATGGTCAGAATTTCTATTTGTGTGTGGTATTTGTATAAGTGTCTTGTCTATCTATGTTCAGTGTAGTGTTTATATATCTATCGTGTCCATTCATGTTTTGCGTTTGTCTATCCCAGGCGGGGAAACCTCCCACCCCTTCTATATATCATGGCTACCTACTTTAGGTACAAATAACACATTCTACACACTACCTACTTTCAGCCATGCAAACACTTAACCTAATAACATGGAATGTACGTGGCTTTCATATTACTTCTAAGAGAATTAAAGTAATCAACCACCTTGTTAAATTAAAGGCAGATATTTGCTTTTTACAAGAAACACATTTAACAGATAAAGAACTACAACACATCCATTTCAAACAATTTGATAAAATATTTTCGTCTACATTTAACAGTAAACAAAGAGGTGTTTCCGTCTTGATAAATAAAAACATCAGCTTCACTCTCAATTCTTCAATCTCAGACCCAGAAGGAAGATTCATTATCATCAATATATCTATTAATCACTTAACTTTCACACTGGCAAACATATACGCTCCAAACAGTGATGACCCACTTTTCTTTCATAACCTTTTTTCTTTGCTGTATAACACCACAAATCTCATAGTAGCTGGAGATTTCAATACTGCTCTTAACCCATCACTTGACCGTACACACAACCACAGCAACACACGAACTGGTCACTCATCAGAAGTAATTAAACAATATATAATGGACTATGGCCTTAGCGATAGCTGGAGAGCAAGGAACCCACTACTAAGAGAATATTCTCATGTTTCTTCAGCACATCGTTCTTCCTCTAGAATAGATTTCTTTCTTGTTAGCAACTCACTAATTCAACAGATATCAGAAAATACTATCCATTCAATTATTATCAGCGACCATGCCCCTGTATCTTTAACATTAAACATCCCAGTACAGAAGAAAACTTTCACAAGATGGCGCTTCAACACTTCTCTCATAGAAGACCCCAACTTTAACACTCTTATAAAAAGAGAATGGGCATCCTTTCTGGAAATCAATGACTCTTCAGAAATCTCACCATCAACACTTTGGGAATCAGGCAAAACAGTCATGAGAGGCATAATTGTATCATATTCATCGTACAAGAAAAAACAGCATCAACAATTGGAAAACATTCTTGAGCAGAAAATTAAACAGCTAAGAAATCAACAGTATACCACCGCATCTGAAGAAGCACAAACCGAAATAAAGCAACTAAGAACAAAATTGGATAGTATCATAAACAAAAAAACACAGTTCTGTATACAACTACTCAAATATGATCAATTTCACCTCAGTAATAAAGCAGGTAAATATCTGGCAAATATGCTACAATATAAAAAAGACAAGTCACTTATCACATCCATTTTGGACTCTTCTGGTAAAACTCAAGGACCCTCAAGAAATTAATAACACCTTTCGCCAGTTCAGTACAGCTGTTTGTATTCTCCCAGCACTCAACCTCTACAATCAGAAATTGAATCCTTTCTTAACACTCTGGACCTTCCCTCATTAACCACAGAAGAATCAAACTTTTTTAGAACAACCCATCACCGTTGAAGAACTCAGCAAAGCATTAGAAAGCATGCCAAATAACAAATCACCTGGACCCGACAGACTACCGGCAGAATTTTACAAACATTTTTGGGATATTTTATCACCAACTTTTAATAGATTACTCACAGAAATTCAAAGTACATCTACCATTCCCACACATATGAACACAGCACTTATCACTGTCTTCCTGAAACCAAACAAGGACCCAACACATCCCTCTAGTTATCGCCCACTATCATTAATCAATACTGACCTGAAAATTATCACAAAGACTCTAGCAACCAGGATTGAAACAGTTATGCATTCACTAATTCATCCAGATCAGACAGGCTTCATCAAGAACAGAAACGCAACAGATAATACTCGCAGACTCTTCAACCTTATCAATATCGCACAAAGACAGCCACAGGAAACCATAATTGCATCATTAGACGCAGAAAAAGCATTCGACAAGGTCAATTGGACATTCTTATTCACCACCCTCCGTAAATTTGGTTTTGGAAGCTCATTCATCCAATGGATTACAACCCTATACACTTCCCCAAAGGCAACAGTTGTCACAAATGGGATCACTTCACCAAGCTTCACCTTGCACCAAGGAACTAGACAAGGTTGTCCACTCTCTCCATCCCTTTTTGCCATATTCATAGAACCACTTGCTGTAGCAATACGCCAAAACCAAAAAATTAAAGGAATTCAAGTCAACAAATCTCAACACAAAATTAGTCTTTATGCAGATGATTTATTATTATATTTACAAACTCCATCCCAATCACTCCGCGAAACATTCAACGTCATTAATGAATTCGTTACCGACCTGCCCCGGTCGGAGGGGAACATCTGTATCCTGGTGGCAGTGGATCGGTTCTCCAAGGCCTGCCGCCTCGTGCCCTTGAAGGGCCTGCCAACCGCCTTCGAGACCACGGGGACTCTCTTCCATCATGTCTTCCGGAACTTCAGCCTCCCGGAGGAGATTGTGTCGGATTGTGGGCCCCAGTTCACCCCACGGGTCTGGCGGGCCTTCTTCCAGCTCCAGGGGTTTCAGTGAACCTCTCGTCTGGCTATCACCCACAGTCCAATGGCCAGGCGGAGCGTAAGATCCAAGAGCTAAGCCGGTACCTCCGGACCTACTGCGGCCGGAGCCAGGAGGACTGGTGCCGTTTCCTGCCGTGGGCCGAGTACGCCCAAAACTCCAGACATTGTGGGCCGCGCCCTCAGAGCGCACCACCGGATTATTCCTGCGTTTGCTGCAGGTATTTGTGTTTGCTCTGCCTAGTTTGTTTTCTAATAAACTTTGTTTGCTGCTACTTCGGCTTACGCCTCCGTTTCCGCATAACAACTATTCTCAATGATTCCGACTACTCCGACAGACTATTGGTATAAAAAACTAGACTCTCTCAACCACTCAATTATACTGGAAAGATAAAAAACCGAGGATAGCACTTACAGTACAACACTCCAAAACTCAAAACAGTTAGGCGGACTTGAAGCACCAAATTTCTTGCACTATTACCTGGCAAACCAACTACACCACTTATATAAATGGACTCAACAACATACATATTCCAACTCATGGCTTGATCTTGAGCAATATCTGTGCTCCCCGAATTCAATCGCAGACCTTCCCTTTTTACCACAGTCAATTAAAAAACTAGACTTCTATAATAATATCAACAACTCTGGCAGCCTGGTGGAAAACCAATAAAATTACAAAATCACTTTTAGCACCATGTAGATACACCACAATTTGGCACAACCCTGACTTCCTTCTTCACAATGAATCGATCAATTTTCCTAAATGGCAGCAAAAGGGCATCACCCACCTCCACCACATATTTGAAAATCACAAATTTATGCCATTCACCTCAATTATCCAGAAATTTGAGATTGAGAAAGACCAATTTCTTCACTATCAACAGCTTAAATCTTTACTCAAAAGTAAAATAACTTTAACTAATACCTTACAGCCTTCTAAAACCAGTGAACAGTTAATGGAAACCACCCAAGAAAACTTATATCTAAACTTTACAGACTCATCACTTCATCTAACCCCACAATTACCCTGCCCAAGGAAAAATGGGATATTGACCTCACGCTACCTTCAGACCCGGATTTATGGACACAGATCTGTAGAAACACCTTCAACATGACCACCAACACCAATTTACAACTCATACAATATAAAACCATCCACAGAACCCACATCACTCAGAGTAAACTATTTAAAATGGGACTATCTGACATAGATATCTGCTCACAGTGCACCTCTGGGAACACAGACACCTATCTCCATGCTACCTGGCTATGCCAGCCCGTTCACTCCCTCTGGACTACAGTAACCAACACACTGTCTTCAATCCTGGACTGCAGAGTACCACTGTCTCCTATACTCTGTCTTCTAGGAGTTATTTCAGATACCCCCATCCCTCTCAAATATAAAACCCCAGTCCTTATCTCTCTAGCTGTCGCTAAGAAAACAGTCTTTCAAAACTGGAAATCGAAATCATCTTGTCATATCAACCATTGGACTAATCTAATCACAGAATTCATTTTGACAGAAGAAACCATTGCGCATAAAAATAATAATATATCTGCCTTTAAAGAAACCTGGAAACCATTCATAGTCTTTCTACAAATTCAACAGAATATGAACCAAGTGCATTCCCATTACCCTCCTTCCCACCCTTCACTTCAACCACCCCTATCTTTACCCCCCAATAATAACTAATAGACACACGTACAGATATACCAACCCTACACTCATAAATTCTCGCCTGTCTGTCTGTCTGTCTGTTTCTGTCTGTGTGTTTGTCTGTCTATGTCTGTCTCTGTCTGTTTGTTTGTCTGTCTGTCTGTCTCTCTGTTTTTCTGTCTCTATCTATCTGTCTGTCTTTGTCTGTCTATTTATGTCTGTTTATGTCTGTCTATGTCTGCCTGTCTGTCTGTCTGTATATGTGTACCTAGCTGGTGTGTACCCCCCTGAAATCCCTTTTTTTAAAAAAATTTTATGTTTGTTAAACCTTCATATGAATAAAAATAAAGTTGTCCTCCGAAGTCGGGGGGGGTGGTGGCTGGGCAAAAAAAAAAAAAATAAATAAAAAAAAATCACCTGTTTGGCATTAAATTAGATGTAACATAAAGAATTGCACCACCAACCCACTAAGGGCATCTTCAGAGGTGTTTTTTGTCTAATGGCAATTACAGTCGAAACACTCGAGAGGAAATGAGGGTTTGTTTATCTTGTGAGCAGAGCCACATGTAATAGCTGCGTCCCTTCCCAAAGACTTGAAGATTTACTATCTGACTCTATTTCAAGAAGTGTTTGTGTGCAGAATGATCACAAAGTTGAGCTCTTGCTTAAGGGATTTAAAGAGGCTTTTACTTTGGCAGAACATTGTGAACTGAAGCCAGAAAAGAGACAAGAGATGTGCATGCTGACGTTAGCTACAGGCTCCTCTCCAACTAAGAGAAGAAGTACTTCCCCACAGCAGAACAGAGATATCAGAGAAAGTAGTCAGGAATAGCTCAATGCTGTCATCTACAATGAAGTAATAATCTGAGTAATAAATTATTAATAATTTAATAATAAATTAATAATACATTATTAATAATTTATTAATAAATATTTTCTCCACTGAGTCCAGTTTTATTGAACACATTGTTTTCTTAAATAATCACTTAAAGCTTTTATTTTTTTAACCAGTGGTTAATGGCTCATAGTTTGCATAGCTCTAGTATTTCTGTTTTTGTCTAAACTTATACGTGTAATATATGAATAGAAATAAAAAAATAAAAAATTGATTGAAAAAGATTTCAATTTTTGTTGACATCAAACCCATTTCTGCTCTCTGAGAACCCCCAAAATGCTTGTTCATATTGTCCATCATCCAAAATCAAAGTCTTGTAGCCATGCAATAATTCACTTCTTTATACTGATTAAAAATACTTGCTAGCAGAATAGAACACCAGTGTACTGGTACAAAGGCTTAAAGCATGTCTAAAAATCTGATTCTAATTCAAACCTTGAAAAAATTCCATCAAATCCTTTTGATGAGGAGACGAGTAAGGAAACGTGTGCATTAGTAGAATAAGGATTGGCATGTTTGAAGGTCAGAAGTGGCCCAGGTTTGGGGCATCTACCTATTGGAATAATTGCTGCTCTCTATTTTTGGAATTTGACAGACACCCTTATTCAGAGCTACTCACATTTTGCCTTCTACAGCTGAGCAGTGGAGGGTTAAGGGCCTTGTTCAAGGGCCTAGCAGGTGTAGTTTAGCAGTCCTAGGATCTGAACACATAACCTTCTAATCAGTAATCCATCATCTTATCCACTGAGCTATTACAGACTTGATGGCATAACTACTAACTACAAAAAAATCCAAAACCATCACTATTCCACCATCAGCTTTTGCAGTGGGAACGAGCAACTTTTCTTTTTTATTGTAACAGATAAAAATGTTATTGCTGTGCAAGGATAGATTATTTCCAATCTTAATGTTAGTCGTTCTTGTTGAAGTTCAAAAGCTGCATTTGTGGTTTGGGGGGTCTTAGGAAGAACTTACCAATCATATAAACTGCTGTTTTCTCCTACACCCTCTGGAGTCAGTGAACTCCCTGAACCATGAACTCCAATTCCTAGAAAACACAACAGTCTACAAACACGGCTGTTCCTGGAAATCCCACCTCAGAATCCACCACCTATTACCTGCCATTGAGTGTTCCTAGTGACCTATTAAAAAGTGCTTAATTACTGCATTTATTCATGTGTAAAATATATTTGAAATAATACAGAAACATTCTTAAATTTATAAACATATAAAAAAGACACCATTGTATCTGATCCGTTCCTGTGTCATCTCACAATCTTCCTAGACAACTCGCTGATCTCCCCTTCGGCCACTGTACGACACAACCTTGGATTAAACTGACACTGTCCAAAAGCCATTTTTATCCACACAAGCCACTCAGGTGCTTGTTCGGTCTTCAAATTTGGTTGTTTCATTAGACAAAGCAGTAATTGTTGGAGACATTAATATTAATTTTGACAAGTTAGAAGATCCTCTGAGAACAGCAGTTGTTTCCATCTTAGATTCAGTAGGGGTGAACCAGAATGTAATAAGACCCACTCATAATGGAGGTCACACTATGGATCTCGTTCTAACCCTCGGATTAAGTATAGAATATATAGTCACAGTGCCTCAAACAGAATCTCTGACCACTATCTCATTTCATTTATATTGCACTTCAGACACCATGTTTGCAATTTGCCACATCACCGGGTTAAACGTACATTTACATCCACTACTGCAGAGAGATTTACCAACAGTCTCCCAGAATTACCATGTGACCCACAGAACTTGATCAGGTGACCCACAGAACTTGATCAGGTGACTGACTATTTAGAGTCAGTGTTTCACTACACCCTAGATATTGTAGCTCCAACACTCTGGTACAATGACAACACACAAACTTTATCAGCTAGGAAATTAGAACATAAACAAAACTACAGCATCAAACTAAATGATCAGTATTTCGATTAGCATGGAAGGAAAGCCTTCATAGCTACAAAAAATCTCTTAGTGCTGCTAGATCGATGTATTTTTCTGAAGAAAACAAACTGAAGACAACAAAAATAAACCTACATTTTTATTTAATACTGTAGCAAAATTAAACTAGGAATAAAAACACTGTCAAAAAGCACACACCATCTAATAATTTAATACCAAACAATTTGATAGATAATGCTGTAGATAATATTTCTCTTTTTGATCAGTACTTAGACCCTTTTGATCCCCTTCAAGAGACTGACTTATTTTCACTGATTTCTTCTTCAAAATTATCAACCTGCATACTGAATCCCTTACCCACCTGTTTCTTTAAACAGATATTACCAGTAGCTTTCCAACCCATTTTAAAGATAATAAATTATTCCCTTAGCACTGGCTATGTGCCGGAATCTTCAACCTAGTGGTTGTCAAACCATTGATTAAAGAAACTGACCTCGAACCAGCTGTCCAACTATAGGCCAATATCAAACCTCCCCTTTATCTCCAAGATCCTAGAAAATGTTGTAGCTTAGCAGTTATGTTCAGACCTACATAGGAATAATGTTCATGAAATGTATCAGTCAGGATTTAGGCCTCATAGCACAGAGACAGCGCTGGTTAAAGTGGTAAATGACCTGTTACTGGTCTCTGATCAGGGTTATGTCTCTTTGCTGGTTTTACTTGATCTTAGTGCAGCTTTTGATACAATTGATCATTCTGTACTACTTGATAGGCTAGAACATATTGTTGGTGTTAAAGGGACAGCTCTCTCCTTGCTCAGGTCTTATTTGACAGATCGATATCAGTTCATAGACCTAAATGGTGACCACTCTAAACAAACTAAGGCAATGTTCGATGTTGCACAAGGTTCTGTTTTAGGCCCATTGCTTTTCTCCCTATATATGCTACCCCTTGGTGCAATTATTCGTAAACATGGTATTAGCTTCCACTGTTATGCTGATGACACACAGCTATACTGTATGTTTCAGCTAAGTCAGATGTGAGTCACCAGATTAATAAGATTGCAGATCGTGTGAAGGACATTAGACAGTGGATGCTTACTAACCCTCCTGCTTAACTCTTATAAGACAGAAGTTCTTGTACTAGGACCACAGGCAGCCAGAAGTAAGCTTTCTGATTACAGAGTAACTCTGGATGGTCTTTCTACTACATCATGTGCAGCAGTAAAAGCCCTTGGTGTGATTATTGATACCGGTCTCTCATTTGAAGCTCACATAAATAATATCAGCTTCTTTCATCTCAGAAATATTGCTAAGATAAGAAATATGATGTCATTACATAATGCAGAAACACTAGTTCATGCATTTGTTACCTCTAGGTTGGATTACTGTAATGCTTTACTGTCTGGATGTTCCAGTAGGAGCATAAACAAGCTCCAATTAGTCCAGAACACAGCAGCTACAGTCCTAACTAGAACCAGAAGATATGAACACATCACTCCTATTTTATCCTCATTGCATTGGCTTCCAGTCAAGTTTCGCATTCATTATAAAATACTATTACTGACCTATAAAGCACTTAATTTTCACATGTCTTAGTACCCGAGTAATCTTTTGTTTTTTTATGATATGTCATGCCTACTTCGATAGGTGCAGGATATTTGTTAGTACCTCAAGTAAAAAAGTCTCCAGCAGGGGGCAGAGCTTTTTCTTACAGAGCCCCACAGTTATGGAACAAACTTCCAATTAGTGTTCGGGACTCAGACACAGTCTCAGTGTTTAAGTCCAGGCTAAAAACACATTTGTTTGGTTTAGCTTTTTATGAATAGCATTTCTTAGGTAAAGGAGCAGATCTGGAGGGTTCATGGACATAGAGTGCCTGGTGAACTGGGATGTCTGGATGTTGTCTCCTTACCACCCTCACAAGTAAAAGTGCTATATAAATACATTTTATTTCAATCTTGTCATTTCAAGACTAAACTACTGCAAATTGCTTCTGTTAGGTCTACATCTGAACACAAATCAGCCTTTACAAATGATCCAAAATTAGCTGAACTACCGCACCAACCAGCACTTCCTCCACTTTTTACATTTAAAACACTCGTGCTTGTATACAAAGCCAAGAACAGATCAGCTCCCTCTTACCTCAAAGCTTAACACTTCCTGCACTGCACCGTATTTCCTCAGAACTTCTAGCACTGCTCAACTCAACTTTTGGGGCCTGGTGATGAAATGAACTTTCCCTAAATGTTAGTACATCTATGTCACTGGCTATCTTCAAATGACGGGTGCAGACCCCTTGTTTAATAAAAATAAATAAATAAATAAATCTCTGGTGCTCTTCTTGTCCTGTAGTTTATGACTGATTGTATTCTTAGTCAGTATTACTGAGCCAGTATTGATGTTTATACTTTTGTATGTTACTCTGGATAAGGTTGTCTGGCAAATGCCACAATGTTAATGCAAATAAATATAGATAGTAATATACATTTTGTATAATAAATGTCTTCAATAAATATCAAATATAAAAGCCTTACTCACCCCAGGTGTCAAAGAGGCGAGACTTCCTGCAGCGATATGTCACTTCCTGCTGGCAATGTTCTGCCGATGCCACCAGGGAGCGGATGTGATAAGGCGAGATTGAGTAGTTGAAAATAAGGACATAGGGGCTTCTGGGAGTGGAACCTTGAACGCTAACAGGCTGTAAATGATCATGGCCTACAACTGTCCACAGTTTGTCCTCTGTGAAGAAACAAGAAATCACTGACATACAAAGATTTTGTGCTAAAAACATGAAACACACACTGTGGTCATCATCAGTTGTGGGGTTGAGCCTCTCAATCTAGCCTTCATTTGCCCACATGTGCACATGAATGAGAAAAGGAGATTAGCAACGTGATGAAGTGAGATACAAATACCTGATGAATATCAAGTAGGGAACAGAAGGTCATTTATTCCGGGGTTGTGAAATGAAGAGCGTTACGGAGCTGGTACTTACTTCCTTTCTCTATGCAAATTAAAATCCCCCATGTGTGATGGAAAGAAGTGCCTGTTTGCTGAGCCTTAAAGAATCAGCGTGGCTAACAGATCCTGTAATTGGGGTCAGTCTGAAACAATCTTCTTGCCAGCAACGGCTAAAAAGATGATTTCTATTTGTATTTGTCTTTAAAGGGTTTGAAGCATGAAATGGTTTATCTTCTGAATGAGAAGAAATGGAGAAGGATAAAACAAACTTAGCAAAGAGAAACATCTCACCCACACAAGGTACCGAGCATGTGGCTATGTTTGCCTGGGTTATTTAGCCTAACTCTCAGCACCGGTGCTCTCCTGCAGCCAGAGTCAGCCTGCAGCAAAACTAAGAATAATGGAGCTATCAGTCTTGCGAGGCCAAGCTGCCAGTCTCTGCAGGCTGACACGCTTTCTGATTTTTTCCCCTTCTTCCACCTACATTCCTCCCTGCTGCTGACATAATGGACCTTTCTTCTCTTGTGAGAGGACATGCTGTATTACAGGCTCAACCCAGAGACAAATCAGTCCGCTGTCTGATGGGAGAAGCTGAGGGGATGTCAAAAGGTAAAAACCAAGATGGCTGAAATTACTAATGAGTCCTGACAGGGGGTGCTGAAAAATTCACTGGTCCTCAGAGCACAGGATGCACCTGTGAGCCTTCACATGGTAGACGTTTTAAAGTTCCAAGGACAACTATAGTTTTATTTTTGTGTTTTTTATTCATTTGTTTAGGACATTATATATCAGGTATAAATGACAAAATGTAAGTCGCTCTGACAAAATGTAAAAAATGTAAACTGTTTATTCCAATTATCCCAAATCAGATTATTTTTCAGTTTGCATTGTCTAATTGCATATTTGTGACTCTGAGTCCTAATATAAGTCTGTTGTAATGATACATCAACTGATGCTAAGCTAGGGCACATCATCAGTGATGTACCTGATCTCATTGGGTGTTTCGGGTCTTTCGAAACATCAGACACCCTCCTTCATGTGACCCAACTGAGGTTGATCAAGCCTCAGCTTGTGCCCTAGCAGCATTTGTCCACGGATCTGCTCTTTTGATCCAGAGCCACCTCGAAGCCTTCTCTGCAGCCTCTGTGCTATTGCAGATAGCCCTTCTTCTTCTCTCACCCGTGATGCCGAGTGCAGTGTAGAATACTCTATGTAGAGGGACTGCCCTGCAAAACCTCTGCACCCCACCTCCACAGGTAAGTGGAGCCTTCCTTCCAACCAAACCTTCCAGCTTTGGTTATGGCAGTCGTTGACGAGGCCTTCATATTTCGCCCTCTTCCGATCAAAAGCTTCCTCCATTCGATCCTCCCATGGCACAGTGAGCTCCAACATGACCAGGTTCTTTGATGCCTCAGATACCAAGACAATGTCAGTTCTCAAGGTGGTATTGACGACATGCTGGGGGAACTTAAGTTGTCTACACAAGTCCACTTTCAGCTGCCAATCCTGTGCGGTGTTCAGAAGCCCTGATGTTACCCTGGCAGATCTTTCTGGTTTCTCTCCAGCCCTGATGAAGCTGATGGTTTGCTTGGGGTGCTTTGACTTCCAGCAGTTGTTGATAGTAGCCTGGATATTCTCTGCAATTGTTGCAACTGCTTCAAGGTTCAGTGTGTGCATGCTGAGATACTTTTCTGGCCACCACAATTGTACAGAGTTTCTATGTGAGTTACAGTAGTTTTTCTGTCAGCTGAAACCAGGCCTCTTAACAAGTTGCTGCAGAACTATTGTGGTTATTCAACCATTCTGAAGAAACTCCAGAAATGGTTGAAATCCCAGGAGATTAGCAGTAACAGGAATACTCATAAATATAGGAATAAATCATGTCACGGTCAAAATATATGAGGTCACATATTTCCCCATGCTGATGGTTGATGCTGCTGGGCATATTTTGAGGAGTTTGGAGGAAAAACTAAAGAACCCACATGGACCCTGATAAAGTACGAGTTAACCTTAACCTTAACCCTAATCCTTAACCCTATAAACATTAACTCAAGCTTAGGCTGGATCAAATATGGTAACATGGAGCCTGTGCATTGGCATAAATCTTTTTTATGTATATATTTTTAGCTTTATCTTTTATGCCATTTTTATCTTCCTATATCCTTCTGCACTACAACACCATTTATTCTCCTCCAGTGCTCTTCAGTGTCTGACTATGAGGAGTTCAACTAGCTGAACTACTCAGAGGTGTAAAGACAAGCTGAACCAAGTTAATGAGATGAGTAATTTCTTAAGGCATTTTCACAGACCTAATTAACACCCTGTGACTAGAAATACATGACAAATAAGGTAGAAAGTAACCTACGTGCATTTGTACAGTTCACTAGTGTGTGATCCAAGGGCCCGCTGCCATCAGGATCAATGGTGAAAATACCAGAAGGGCTTGCTTTGTTTCTGTAGGCTTCACACGATCGCTCGTAAATTGCTGTGAAAGACCAAAACATGAAAGAGAGATAAAGAATAGTTACTTGTTCGAAAGAGGTGGATGAATCCTATTTGTCATTTAGTCCTATACCGTTACTACGCTTCTGAGTATCAGGATGTCCTGTATCTTTATCAATAACTCTCAGTTGTTTATTTAAATCACCACCAGCATACTGAAATCAAGCTTTCTGCAAAACGTGTCAGTCACATCAGTGGATTCAGGATGTAAATCCCATCAGGTACAAATTTAGTGTTTCAAACAAATATAGCTTGGATAAGAATACTCGGTAATGGATTAGTGCAAGCACAGAACTGATTTTTGGGTGATGCTGAGCTGAAAATCCAACCTGCAAGCAATAACTGAAAAAAAAAACCAAGGTTTATTGTTACTACAGATAATATTGAAATCAATAAACTAACAAACGATTGATTTTATGGAAATAACATCATAAATCACTACAGAAAAATCACCACCACTACCACCTGGACCACCAGTGTGTATATGTTTAACACTATGACAGTTTAAACTGTATAATTAATGTATTACTTTGGTTAGGGTTGGTAATGTATACATTAGCTAAATGTAGCCGTTAACTGTCATGTCATGTAGACATGTATATATACTGCATCTCTACATAATAATAAAAAATAATACAGCAATAATAAAAGAAACTTATTTCTTTAGTGCAGAGACTCCTTCAGTATTAAAGTTTTGCCCAGTGACTTCCTAAAATTAAAATTAATAGCAGGTTTAGTGAGGGGTTATTAATTTTTTCCATAATAATTTTAAGGCATCACAGCTTATTCCTTCAGAAGTTGTAAGTTTTAGACCTATACCTGAAACCTGTTTAATCAGACAAACAGATCTGAATATGTTTCAGCTTAGCACATCCCAAATATGGCAGACAAACTGAAACCTTATTAAACAATGTTTGACATGAATGAATGATGAAGTCCACAAGTTCAAGTACACTTCACCACGTGCTTAAAATTAGAGATGAAAAAAAAAATAAATCCTGTCTGCTGCTGATACACTCCAATGTTGGTTATAAAAAGGGTCATACAACACAGAGGTTGTTTTCTTGCCTCTCTTGGACACTCAAATTCAGCTACATTTATTACCACAGGTTTTCTCTAGCAGGTGAAATTTCACAGTCATAAATGAAGCTGAGGCCATTTTTAAGAATGTGTAGGTATGTGGTGTGACAGGGTCAGAGACAGACAATTTACGGCTAAAATGAGTGTTTGTACTTGTGACCCACAGAGTTTAATACTAGGTTTGGGAATAAGCAAACAATTTAGGATTGAGTTTGGCCTTGAAAACAGGTTTTAAAGTTTTACAAACACTTTATAAATGCATTCAAACCAAACAGATATGAATTTTATCTTTTATCTATTTCCAGAAAGGTTCACGCTGACAAGAGGTGAGCCTCAGATTGAGATCCTGAGAAGTTAGCGAACTTCTGCCTCTCATCTCTAACTTTACAATTTACCCTTTAAATTAGTGTCAAAAGTCTGTGTGTGTGTGTGTGTGTGTGTGTGTGTGTGTGTGTGTGTGTGTGTGTGATTGTTTCCTGTGATGGGTTGGCACTCTGTCCATGGTTCCCCTGCCTTGTGCCCCGAGTCCCCTTGCAACCCTAGGTTTAGGATTAGGGTTAGGATGAACAGCACAGAAACAGATGGATGGATGATAGTAACTGCCTGGTCAGTATAGTGCATTGGTCTAAATTTGGAAATTAAAGCAATTAATTTTAAAAAATAACATGGCCAGGTACTCAAAAGTCTCTAGTTTAGGCCAACTCATTATCTACCTGTGGGGTTTCCTCCAGTCTTTCTCAGTATTTTCAGGGGCATGTTTAATTAGAAAAACACATATTTAGGTGACACTAAATACACATATCAGTATCTGAACCTCTAAACTGATACAGAGACAGGTACAGAAACACTAACAGAGCGTTTATCATTAATCGCAGTCAGATCTTTACAAGGCTTTATTTTAGTGTCTCATCCTAACCATTTTAAAATGAATCCCATGACAAGTCTTTATCTTGTCAGCATGACAGTAGTTAAATGTTTTCAAATTGTTTGTATTCAATATTTATATAATAAAGCGGTCTGTTTTGCAGTTCACGTAAATGATTTTTTTAAGGACGAGCACAGTTATGATCAGTCATCCTTTCAGATATGTAATTTTTTGCTTATTTAAACCTTAATGTTTCTTCTTTATCAGACTGGGAAACAAAATTGAAGCCATCATTTTCATTCAGAGACCAACTCCACTTCACCACAGGCAGCATAATCTTAGGGTTTAAAATCATTTACTTTGCTTAAAACACTTATTTTTGAGTGTCATTTTATTCTTGACCAAATCACATCTGTTTTTTTAAACATTTGTATTAATCGAGTGCCCTTTCTATAGGGCGATGCTCCTGTGTGCGCA
Source organism: Tachysurus vachellii (assembly GCF_030014155.1). Lineage (NCBI taxonomy): Eukaryota > Metazoa > Chordata > Actinopteri > Siluriformes > Bagridae > Tachysurus > Tachysurus vachellii. Next base: position 19,049,576 of record NC_083460.1, read on the forward strand.
CTGTGTTATTATCTTAAATATATAGTGTATTTCTGTCAATCTTAGATTTACATATTTTGCACACAGTCCGTTGTTTGTGTTTTGCCCACTGTTGAATTATTAGGCACCTCCTCCTTGTGGTATAGGCTCCAGGGCTAGGATGGAAATTCAGTGCCCAGGTTGTGTCACCTTGGATGTGGCAGCTTAGCGGTTAAGGCATTGGACCACCAAGATGCTACTGCTGGGCCCCTGAATAAGGCCCTCAATTGCTCAGTTGTATAAAATGTGATAAAAAATTGTTAAGGGATTTACAAATGTGGACTGAAAAGGAGCACAAGTACAAACATGTGAATATGAAACAACTTGAAGTTTAAGATCACTCCACAAGCATCTCTAACATTTTCAGACATTAAACGGCTTCAGCAAACAGTAATTATGGAGAGGTTCATGTAAATCTTTTCACCTGAACACAAAAACAGAAAGTTTTGTTGTGTTCATGTCTTATTCAGTGTCACAGTGATGGTTAATGGCTCATATGAAAGTAGATCTTTAAAGTATCTTCAAATTATATGTTGATTTCAAACCCATTTCTTCTCCAAATGTTTGTTCATAATCATCTAAAATTTGAAGGTGTTTATCTTCATCCACAAAAATTCAGTGTAAAAATTGAGAGATAACAGAGTCAGACTCATTTTAGATCAGACTCACAGACACAACGTTCACATGTTTATACTGATTAAAAATGTCAAATGTCAGTTGACTGGAAAAAGGATTTTACAGAAAATAAGCTCTAATTAAAGAAAATCTTTTATCTCAGTATAACACACTGTATGTGTGAGTGAATTTTTGATCATTTATAGGAATTGTTTTGCTAATAAATACATTTAACAATGAAATAAATGTTTTTGACCTAGACTATAAAAGACATCTAGTTTAACAAAACACATGGCTAATCTTTACAATAAAAAAAATCTAAAGTGTTAAGTCTATTGTAAAGATTTTATTTACACTATAAGATATTCAGCATCAGGTGGGTTGTGCTGAACTCACGGTTATGACAGGTCGAGCCCGTGTAGCCTGTTCCAGAGCAGTTACAGTAGAAATGGTCCCAAGACTGGAAGCAAACTCCACCGTGTTCACAGAAATTCGGTACACATCTGTAAAAAAAAGTAAATATCAATATCAGGAACATGTATATGTATATATATATAAAATGTAAAGATAAGAGTTTGTCTGAGTCTTAAATCAGATCTGATATTGTGAGAGTGTGTTCTGATGTAATGATTCAGTCTTACACACACACACACATACACACACACACACACAAACATACACATACACTCTCACATGCACACACATGCACATGCACCCAAACAAACACAAACACACGTACACACACACACTCTGTAATATTTTATCTAAGAGGTTTTTTGAAAACTGAGACTTATTTGTGAAAACCATGTAAAATTCGTACCTGTCACGGATACTGCAGATGTCAAAGCTGAGCTCACTAAAGTTCGTTTGTTTCTCTTGTTGTGTTCTACTAAGGCCGATAGGTTGGTTGTTGATAAAGATGAGACGAAGGCAGCCCTGATATCCAGTGTGAGGTTTCTCACAGCCAAGGTCATAGTGTGATACGGGGCAGCCTGCAACAACACAATGTCCACAACATCAGAGTGACAAAAGCCTGAGCAAATATATTCTGCTTTACGGAAAACAAAACATCAGAATACAGGACAGTTAATGCAGATGTTAGCCGAATCACACTGCCAAATTTCGAGCTGAGAGATTTAATTTGGACAGTGAAGGTTGGGGAAAGATTACTCAGTACAGCTTAAAGTTATTTGCAGTAATAAGTTTTTCTTTGTAAGAACCAAAGCTTTTACACACAAAGTGGTTTTAATTATATGCAGCATTTGCTAAAGACAAAGGAATAATAAAAAAATGACCTGCTGTGGGTCAAAAAATAGGAGGAAATTGGGAGGGAGATCAGTTTTACATTGTCCTAAATAATTATAATAATTTTAGTTGTCCTAACATAATAACTTCCACTTAATCGGTCACACAAACTATTAGGTGAATTAACTGATTTAACTAAAGAAGCAGCTACACTGAAAATGTCTCTGTTGTTTAGTCCAAACACAATACTGAGGTGATTTCTAACTAATTTTCCTACCAGCATCCAATAGGTCAGGGCAATTGGTCATATACTTCTTCAGTCTGGAACGAATTATCAATACGGGTGCTTTTGTGTGTGTGCAGTCGATTTAAACTGGTGGATGTCAGCGATAAAGAGAGCATTTGTACATTTTTAACAGGACAATAAACACATTTTAGAACACTGTAAAAAATCATTTTAATGTACAGTACAATCTTTACCAATAAAACAACATATAAAATTTAAGTAATTATAATACAAGAACAATTCTGTTTACAATAACATGAAATAGGTTTATATCTTAATTCAGTTTGCTATTTTTTATTAGACAGTACCTCCAAATATAACAGTTGTTCTCTGTAAGCTGTTGGTGAGCTGAATAATCTTCATAATCACTGGTTTCTGAATGTCCACAGTCAGATAGACCTGCTGACCTTTGACCTCTACTGCCACAGAGTGCCACTGTCCATCACACAAACCTGGTCCTTCTGCACAGAACACACATGAGGTAGCAGAGTTTAGCATTAAATGCTATCCATATTAACCAGTGGATGTAAAAAAAACCCACAAAGATAACAATCTTCATAGACTGTAGAAACTGCTGTGTGTAAAAATCCACTGAAAAACACTGAAATTATGTTAAATTTAAAGGTGGGGTCTCCGTTGTTTGAAAGCCAATGTTGACATTTGAAATCACCAAAACAAACACGCCCCTAACCCAAATGGGTCCCACCCCTGTACTGATAGCTCTGCCCCACACATACGTACGTAACCCAGGCAACTAATGGAAAGAACTGTGTCTTTATCATAGCTGAAGGGAAGAACAATACGATTGCAGATAAACAAACAAGCAAAAATGACACACAAGCATAATCATGCAAAGGACGGCATATAATAGTTCTGTGAAACAAAGCAAAACCAACGTTACTCACCTATCGAGAAGGAAAAAAGCACCTCGGCGTCTTAAGTAAAGTTTGCCGCATATTCACAGATTGGAGTTTCCCCAGTCACTAACTCCTGAGCTAAACGCTGTTACTAGCAAAACGCGGTTGTAGCTGCCACTCTACAATACTAAAATAGAAAAGAGGTGTTATTTGTGTAGTAACAGTGTTTAGCTCAGGAGTTATTGACTCAAGAAACTCCAATCTGTGAATATGCGGCCAACTTCCTGCTCCTTCAGTTCTCTTCAGCGCTGGAAAGCTGATCCTATATTAACACGGGTCCTACTTCTTGCCTTAACGTAAGCCTTTCTTCGCTTTCTTTCTTTGTTTTTATCCTCCATGTCAATGTTAAAACCGCTTTCTGCTAATGTCACACATGCGCACTGAACACTCTCTCTGCTCATATCGACAAGACACGCCTCTTTCTGCTCATTGGCTACACGTTAGTTTTGTTTTTGCTTTGTTTGGTGTCCCAACGCAGTTTTCTGAAGCATTTCTCAAACAACACAGACCCCACCTTTAATAAACAAAGCTCTTTATGATTGGATGATTAAGCAGTTCTCCTAATTAAGTGCATGTTGCGTTTACATTTTTAAACTAAAAATGAGAACAAAGACAAGTTTCCACAACTTCAAAAACTAATGTGGAAGCGGATGATTTAATAGATTTCACAGATGTAAATTTTGCTCACCGGTGCTGATTTGAGCTGTGCCTTGTGGGATTCCTCTCATGGTGAGCAGGAATAAACCCCTACTGAATTGCAGGGTGAGAGATGATGACTTCGGGCCCTGAGTCAGTGGAACAGTAAGCAAACAACCGTCCTGATTCCATGTACGGAACTGGAGCCGTACGGACAAACCTTCTGCTGCCCAATCGGTCGGCAAAACCAGAAAACTATTGGTGGCACTTAAAAACGTTACAGCCACTGGCTGCGAATCAGAGCATGAGAAAGTCACGTTACCCTGAAACAAAGAACAGATAGAAGATAAAAGAAAGAGTAAATATAGCATCATGAAAGAAATGATCTGAGAAAAGGTGAAGGCACAAGTTCGATGTTTTTTCTTTAAAAGATGAAGAACAGACATCCATCATAACAAGGCAGCTACAAGTACAATTAAAAAGTGTAAATTCATAAGAGGATCTAAAAAGCAGAGGCATATGGAGAAAATAGATTGGCGTGTGGGCGTGAGGTCGACAGTGATAAGGAAAGAAGAAGAAATGTGTCCAATGTCACAGCGTTAACTCCTCACGCAGTTCAACAGTCTGAGTGTAGGAACGGTTTAGTTATTTACTGCTTGTGTTCTCCGGCTGTATGTTTGCTGACATTCTCAAGGCTGGTAATTAAGTACACAAACTGCCTAAAGTTTACGACTGACTGCCAAATGTCAAAATTTAGGGCTTGCATATAAATGCTGGAGCATGGAACAAATTAAAGGATCAGCAGCTTTTTCAAGATACTAAAGTAATAAGTAATGGAGCTTTTCAGGAACAAAAAGATGTCTAATAAAGAGGAAGAGAAAAGCAGAGAGAAAGTAAGAGCAAGAACACCATGTCTTAGTATTCTGTTAATTACTCACAGAAAGGGCACTTTTACACTTACATACAAATAACAACTGTGTCTCTTTCTCTCTCACACACACACTCACACACACATGCACACACACACACACTCTGAACTTGACATTATAGTGACAGAAAAAACTATCACAGCAATTAAGCAGTGTGTAGATCTAACTAACTGAGGTCACACATACTAACTGCCATAACACTCACTCGCTCTCACTCATTTTCTACCGCTTGTCCAAACTACCTCGGGTCATGGGGAGCCTGTGCCTATCTCAGGCATCATCGGGCATCAAGGCAGGATTCACCCTGGACGGAGTGCCAACCCATCGCAGGGCACACACACTCTCATTCACTCGCGCAATCACACACTACGGACAATTTTCCAGAGATGCCAATCAACCTACCATGCATGTCTTTGGACTGGGGGAGGAAACCGGAGTACCCGGAGGAAAGCCCCGAGGCACGGGGAGAACATGCAAACTCCACACACACAAGGCGGAGGCGGGAATCGAACCCCCAACCCTGGAGGTGTGAGGCGAACGTGCTAACCACTAAGCCACCGTGCCCCCAGCTGCCATAACACAACTATCTTTAATACATTTACACATACACACACACAATTCTCCTCAGATGTGTTTACAAGTTGGTATGACAACAGAGATTATTTGAATGTGGGTGATATCTGTAGCAATAATTGCCTTTCTAACATGCTGACAATAAACAGTAACAAAGCCAAGCATCTTACCACGGTGTAGATCTGAGGTTTGCGTCTTTTGGCCATGTCGATGATGTTGACTCCGTTGTAGTAGAGGTTCTCCAAGCAGCCGTGAAAATTGTCCCGCAAAAAAGTACCAGGTTTGCCTGGCAGAGGAATTCCTCCAAAACTAAGCTGATGAGAGTTGATAAAAACAGACATATGCAATGAATGGACAAGCAGCTAAACAGAAACCGGAACAGAACTGATATAATGAGGCGACGTCTGTAAGATAATTGTAAAGAAGCCGGGTTAAGAAACATTGTAAATAAAGTTAGTCTCCCAAAATATATATCAAGATGTTGAAGAAGATAAAATGAAATGGACGTACAGTACAGTAAGCTTCATCAGTTCAGTCGTGTCTACTGCTTACACAATGACATTAAATAAAAGACATTTAGCTGAAAGAACAGAAATGAGTGAATGAATGGAGGCCTGACAGAGATCAATGGAGTGAAGAGATGATGAGTGTGTTGTTGATTGCTTCCAGAGACTTTCATGTCAGGTGATGACACAGAGACAGATGTGAACAACGGTGATAATAAAGTGAGAACCGATTTCACACAGTAAAATGTGTAATGCAGTGCTTTTTTCAATAAAATGTTAGAAACATAGTGGGGAATTGTGCATTATTTAGGAAAAGGAAAAGCTCATTTTAAGATATTGATGGATGGATGTTTTAACCAGCTACAATACTGTATATTTCCTGGAAAAATGTAACAAAATGAAGCAAAAAAATAAAGTAAATTAGAAAAGATGGATAGATGGCTATGATTTGACCAGGAACGAAATATTTCCTGTGCTGGAAAAATTCAAACAAAATAAAAATAAAAACAAATAAAAGTTGTAAGAATGATCAATCCCAACGTCTCTGAGGTATCTAAGGTGAGACGGTACAGTATGTCATCTAAATGACTGCAGTATTCTTGTTGCAGTACTAACAACTGCTTTGACTGCAATTTTAAGCTGCTTTTCATATGTCCTCTGTCGAACATTTAAAGGCCAAAAGTCCTCTTATGAATTACAATCACTCCTTTATTTTCAGAGATGAATATATTTTGGAGCACTTACAGTAGACAAAAACCCTGTTGATGGTAAATATGTTTTTTCTTTTCCTGTTTTCCTATGAACATAAACAACTCTTAAATAAAACATAACTATAGATTAATGTATGTTTGGATGGATGGACAGACAGATGGATGGATGAATGGAACAAATTGAATGAATAGAATTAATAAATTAATAGACAGTTAGATGGATGGATGGATGGATTGATGAACGTTATTTTTTGAGATGGTTTGGTGGATGGACAAACAGCCAGATGGGTAGATGAATGAATGGACAGATGAATGGAATGGAAGGAAGGATGAATGGAAGGATTACTGGATGGATGGATGAAGGCTATTTTATTTTGTCTTGAGATTATAACCCTTTTACAATTACACGTTTCTAAAATGTAGAACACACATTATTTGGTAGAATGGCAGAAGAAAAGAACATGATTTAATAGGTTTTCAACATTGTTTCTCTTTCCTTCCACTTTACTTCCAGCTGATTGCTGTTTTAATGGAATCAATACGTAACAGACTGTTGCAGGATTGCTTCAGAAATTGCGAGCTGAATTCGAACACTCGCGCTATATTTAACTGTCAGTAAGGTTTTGGTGTTATGGTCTGCAATCCTGCAACAGTGGCAAGACAGAGTAGAGACTAGAGAGCAGACAGTACAGAGCAGAGAATAAAGAGTAGAGAGTAGATACTAGAGTATAGAGACTAAAGTCTATAGAGAGTAGAGAGGAGAGAGTAGTAAAGAATAGAGAGCAGAAAGTAGATAGTAGTAGAAAGTAGAGAACAAAGGATAGAGAGAGGGTAGAGGGCAGAAAGTAAAGACTAGAGAGGAGAAAGTAGTAAAGCGCAGAGAGTTGTAGATAGCAGAGGGTAGAGAGTAGATAGTAGAGTAAAGAGACTATAGTCTACAGAGAGCAGAGGGTAGAGAGTAGTAGAGGGTAGAGAGAAGAGAATAGAGGGTAGAGACTATAGTCTATAGAGAGTAGAGAGGAGAGAGCAGAGCACCATCTTACAAAAACAAACCTGCTCTGATCTCACGTCTGATCAGCGATGTTCAATCACAAGGTGACAGATAAGTGAGTGAAGACTCACATTTACAAGTTTCATCTGGCTTTCTTGACAACATGGTAACTAAATGTGACTAAATGTGATTTAATTGGCTTGATTGTTTGATTTAATTGACTCAAGATAAAAATCATTGTGTAATTAGGTCAATATAAAGAAGTTATAGACAAGCAGGTTTTGTGCTTTGACTAAACCAGCTCCAAAGATCATTCTTTCATCTGTAAAAGATAATTAGCTTCCATTTAAAAACCAGAAAGTGTAAAACAGCTAGCAAGGAATGATTGTGAACAGTAAGTGTGTGCAATTTATAAATAACTGCTAAGTAAGCTGATTAATAACGAAGATTTGAATAAGTTCTTAGAACAAATGCTACAAAGGAACACTTTGTTTTTTTATTGAGTTTTCCCATTTTCCTGTGTATTAAAATCATGTAGCCATGTAAGACATTCAAAATGTAGTATAGTATTCATGTGGTATTGAGAAGCTATAGTGAGGTGCACAATTAATTATACATATAAACATTAATTATACACTGATTGCTCTGGATCCGGGAAGATCATGAGGACTTTTAATGTGGAACAGGGTTAGTTCAGGGCAGTATGTGGGGTGGTGGTCCTTACCTCATAGTCTACCTCCAGAGAGTCCTCCTGACCTTGTGTACGAAAGTGCTGTGTGTCTTTGTCTACTGTGAAGTTCACCTGCTTGTTGAAACGCTCTATGAGGACAGAATGCCAGAGGTGGTCATCAAGAAGACTGCCTAACATCACAGAAGTGTGTCTACCGCTGGACTGGGGTTTAGCATCATCTGTAATTAGAGAGAGTGAAGAGAGTGAAGAGAATGAAGAGAGAGAGAGAGAGAGAGAGAGAGAGAGAGAGAGAGAGAGAGCTATAAACACACACACACACATATATATACAGTATACATATACATATAAACAAATATAAAGCTATAAACACACACACACACACACACACACATATATATATATATATATATATATATATATATATATATATATATATATATATATATATATATATATATACAGTTTGTCCTACTGAAATTATAACATTTTAAACATATAGTTCATTTTAAATCCATCACCCTTAAGTGGAAAAAGATAAATATCTGTAAAAGACCTTTTTTTGGTCTTTACAGTACAGGTAACTCTAAAGGAAAGCTTTATTGATGAGATCTCTGACCGCTTTTTTTCACACCACAACTCCTTTGCATGTGTTTCACAAATTATGGGGTGACATGATTGCTTTAGATGATGTTATTATTCAGCTGTGGATGAAAACAGATGGAGAGAGAGCGAGAGAGCGAGAGAGAGTGTGAGAGAGAGAGAGAGAGAGAGAGAGAGAGAAACAGTGAGATATCAGAAGCTACCTAACACTTTGTCAGGAATCTTCTCCTCGCTGTGAGCCGAGCTGCACACACACAGTACACACAACACACACACACTCACAGCACACACACAGCACACACAGCACATACAGCACACACAGTGTAACAATGATTTCTCTTCCACCTCTGTACCTTGACCTAGCCTCATTTTTGACTGTTTATCTTAGTTTTGCCACACGTTTGACCACAGACTGTTCCTTAGCCTAGCCTGTGTAGTCCAGTTCTTGCTACGTTTCTTAACCACAGCCTGTTTTTTGAATTTGACCTGCGTTCTGCTTTTGGATTCATCTGTTTGGATTTATCTGTTAAGTCCAATAAAATCTGCCTGCACAAGTCTCTCAGTGTAGCATGTGACATACTGCTGACTTCACAGTGGGACCCCATGGACAGTCATTAGTGATCCAGCTTCTGTTAGGTGACAAAAACTGGAGCCTTATACGTACAATATGTGCACCAACCTACAGTACATGCTTTTTCTGTCCATAAAGCAAATGTGAAGTGGACTGAGACCACTTTATTTTCACAACACACACATCAAGGTGACCACAACATGAACCACACACGAACCTCTGGAGAAGGTCTGAGTACGGTTCTCGTGTGGGTCATTATAAAATGGTCTGAGATCATTTAGTGTGTTCACTTATGCACAAAAGTGCTGTTTCATCCATCTGAGACCACTCGGATGGAGCGAGTAGCAGAACAAAACACTATAATAACTTTTCTGAGCTAGATGGGTAAAATGTGGTGTTATTCAAATGAAAAAGAAAAACAAAATCCATCATTAACATTTGTGGTATTTGGATTGTGTCCTCATCAAGAGTGACTTACATGTACATTCATCCATTTTACTACAGTTCCATCAGTAGACTTCCCTTCCTCTGGGGACACGTCCTTTAGTCTGAGGTACATCCTCTTGCTTGCACTGCATATATTTGCCTGTTTTTAACTGATGGCTGTTTTGTTGTGTGTTAATATTTATTGCAGATCCTTTTCCTGCTGTATGACCCTGCTTTTGTTTTGTACTAATTCTATTTCTGTAGTTGTGGGCAGAAGCAGAAACAGCAGCCGTGGTGACCCCAAAATTTACATCACAAGGTGAGAAAAACATTATTCTTTCATGACGTTAGACATATTGTGGCTCACAAGACCAGAACTCTAACACCTTTACAAAACTGTGAAACGTTCAAATGGAACCGTGTGTGTTTGCATCCTGTACGGCTAATACAACATTGTGCTTGTGTGTCTGTGTGAGGAGTAGTTGCTATAGCAACAGCTTCCAGCACAGTGTGTGAGCACCTCTTCGTCATGTCACTGTAAACATCTACCTCACTGTCCATTACACTCGTTTACACCACTCCCTCTAATCACTCTTGTTCCCTTCACTCCCCCAGACACCTCTCCTGTTTTTGTTCGCTCCACTCCTCCTTCGTTTATTAAGCCCACTCCCTTTAGTCCTTCCCCTTCCCTCTCCTGCACTCGTTCATCTTCACGTCTTCAATTTTAGATCTGCAGAAATTCAATCTTCCTTTCTTCATATGTATCTTCAATACAATCTCTCTCCCTAGACCTTTTCCTTTTCTTCCTATCTCCCTCCACCTCCCTAATTCTCTCACTCTATCTTCTTAGGCATCTCTCATCTTCTCTTGCTCGCTTCCTAAATTGCTCCATACTTTAATTCTTCAACTTCCTCCCTCCTCCTTGTAAATAGCACAGCTCTTTCCTCTCTCACTCCTCTACATATCGTCTTTTACTTCTTTACTTTTAATGTCTATACTTCACTTGTTCACTCTGCTCGCCATTACACCGCCTCCTGCACTCGTTCACACCACCACCCAACTCTTTTTGCATCATTCCTTAACACAGTTTCCTTAAACTTCTCCTTCATTCACTTGTCTTCACTCGTCCTTTCACTCGTCCTTTCACGATTTTCGTTTAGTGAAAATCCAATCCTCTCTTCTTCATATACTATCTTCTGTCCAATCTCTTGTCCCCTCGCTATACTTTCACTCTTTTTTTTTCTTCCAGTTTCTCTTTTCTTTTCCAATCACACTCCCCTTCCTGCCTCATTATGTTACTCTTACTTTCTTTCTTCCTCTCATCAACTTTGCTTCTCCTCCCTTATCAGTGCCTTCTTCATCTTCCTTATTGTCTGTCTTTTTCTCTCTCTCTCTCTTTATCTTTTCCAAGCACTCTCCCTTATCAAACCCAGCTTACCCTTTCGTTTCCCCTCACCTCCCTCATTTCCCTGTTGCCTAGCCCTCTCAATCTTTATCCCTGTCTTCTACTTGCACCTCACATTATTCCTTTGCTCTGCCTCTTCTCCATTTCTCTCTCATTTCTCTTTCTTTACCTTTTCATTCTTCTGCCAATTTGGAGGAAGGTTACAGAACATCTGGGCCAAGTTATGCACAGTGATTACATTTCATAAGCCATAAGTCTGTCTCATAATATATATTATATTAGGTTAATATGTATACTTTGAATGTGTGTATGCCATGTGGTAGCCTAGTGGTTAAGGTGTCGGACTACCAATCGGAAGGTTGTAAGTTCGATCCCAGGTCCACCAAGCTGCCACTGTTGGGCCCCTGAGCAAGGCCCTTAACCCTTAATTGCTCAGCTGTATAAAAATGAGAATGTAAGTCGCACTGGATATAAGGGCGTCTGCCAAATGATGTAAATGTGTAGTATTTATTGTATAGACGATATTTACTAATTCACAGGGTTTTGCATATAAGCTAATTTAGGCCTAAAGCAATACATCAAAGCATCATGCTTATGGTTCGACAGAATCAGACAAACAAATTCAAACCAAAATAGACAAACACACAGCCTGTGAACGAGGTGATGGATGGCAAAACAATAAACCACAGAAACACAGGAACTCAGTGAGACACCGGGGCTCATGGGATTTGTAGTCCACTACAGATCCGGTGAAACCTTCTTGCACACTTGTTGATACGGAGATGCTTGATGTCAGGATATTGTATAACTTTTCACTATTTTTTTGAGTCTCTAGTACCAGCAGTCTGCTGTGTCTTTAAAGATCCCATTGACTTCTTTTCATAATATCTTATTAATGTATCTTGTATGGATTTATTTTTCATTTTCAATTTTTTTCTGGCTCAATTGAGTTGGGCAGAAATTTTGGTAGAAGTGAAGCCAGGTCTATGAAATCAGAACCAGCCATTTGTTACCTCTCGTCTTACACAACTGCAGAGATGAAATCTTTTTACCAGAGGCTTGTGGTCGTTATGTACAGCGTTGATTTTCTTTGTCATGTCACACTATATGTTCATAGAAAAGTTCCAAAAAACAAGGAAAGAAAATTAAAATGGAAAAAAAAACTGCCATTAAATCTTAACACCATAAATGTAATCATTAATATAATATTATATTATTAATATAAGCTCTTCTCCATATTGTGAAAGTAAACAGTTAAAGGAGCGAACAGCAAAACTCACTGTAATCTATTTTATTTAAATATTTTGGTTTAAATCACATCTCATATCTACAGGAGGTGTTTTCTGCACATTGTCGTGCCATGTTCTGCCAGTCGAAGCTGACAGGGAAGTGAAGTGAACACGAGTTCAAGCCTCTGTTCTGTCCGTTAGCTACTCAGAAACACCGCTGTCACTACAGTACAGTATGTGACCTGACACATGAGCACTGCAGAGTTAAGAGAAGGGTTCAGTGTTATTCTGGTTATGATTTTGTGCTGCAGTTCCCAAGAAACCCTCACAATGATTAGAAAGAAAAGGGGACATTGTGTAGCTTTTACTTAGAAATAAATCACAGTTAGGAGCGTAGACACACGGGCCACTTTAATCTGAACATTCTGGTACATACTGTATGCTCATTTCAAGTAATTATCCAACCAGCCAATTAGGTGGCATAAAATCCTAGTCTGCGGTGAGTTGTGTTCAGTATGGAATGTCATGTCACAATCTACACCACTGCTTCATGTTGCACCTCCTGTACATCACTTACAGAGCTGAAATTAATCTATTCACGATTCATTGTAAAAATCTCACTGCTGCACTTCTGGTTAAATACAAACTGTATTTGATTGGCTTTGTATGGGGTCTTTACTACACAATCACATTAAAGTTAAATCTAATCTAAAATGTAAACAGAATTTGGAATATTATGTGTAATAATAATAATAATAATAATAATAATAATAATAATAATAATAATAATATATACATATTGAACATGAGGTTTATTTGCTGATCTCTCTCTCTCACACTCTCTCTCTTTCGCTCTCTCACTCCATCTCTCTCTCTCTCTCTCTCTCTCTCTCTCTCCATCTCTCTCTCTCTTTCTCTCTCTCTCACACTCTCTCACACACTCTCTCTCACACCCTCTCTCTGTCTCTCTCTCTCTCTCTCTCTCTCTCTCTCTCTCTCTCTCTCTCTCTCTCTCTCACCCAGGTTAAGATGTAGTGTAAGTCTTCCTTTCTGGAGCTCCAGGGTGATGTAGTCTCCTCTCTGGCCCTCTCCATGCAGCAGAACACCGTTTGCTTGCCTGCTCCTGAATCGCACTGAGATCACGTTCTTCACTGTGCTTGTGGATTTCTGATTAAAGCGGTAGAGCAGAGCACTGTGCCCATCAAAATCTGCCACATCTGACTCTGAAAAGCAGAAGAACATATCAGAGAAGTGAGAAGCGTTTGGAACAAATTGACAGCAAAACTCTATTTCAGTCACAGGATGCGTCACGTCACGCTGCGAGAATCATAATTTCTTTGGATTTCACGGTAGCACAAAATGCAAGGCAGACTTTAAGTTGGTAAATGACCTTGTGGAAATTGTCTGTCCATTATGCACACATTGGGAATTGTGTAAAAATGTACATGCAAATGTGAATATGTTTACATCTAAAACATTACTAGGGTTAGGGTTAGTAGGGTTGTGTAAAATTCTTCTGAAATTAAAAAAAATGTAAATTCTATTTACATATAAATGTGAATTTTCTTTTCCTGTGCACTACAGAGTTGACTTTTCCCATTTAAACATTTAACTACTGTTGATACCTCGGGGTTATGGTTAGTAAGGTTACCACACAATAACATTGTAAGTAGTGAACAAAATAGTGAAAAGAAATTTGTATATTACTTTTAGACCATCTTTCACCTCCCCTGCTCTGCACCCCAGAAGGAACCATCAGCCGAGTTCTTATGTCTACCACTTTGTGGAGTATTGTTCAGTTCATGCTAACATACCAAGCCTTTGTCTTAGACCTGTGTCTGTTAAAGTCTCTGCTTTTGCATTACTGTCTTGGATTTGTTTACAGATTATTTTGTTTTACTGTTTTTGACTGATGAGTTTGGATTAGTTTGCAAACATGCTTCACGGTTGACTGCCATTGAGTAAAACAGTAACTCTGTTCTGTTGAGAGAATGTTAAAACTGTTTCAAAAAACAATCATAAAGAAATTTAGACAATGACCATCATTAATATCATTAATATCAATTATAATATCAAATATCCTAAAAATAAGTCTAACATCGCTATGATCGATGATGCAGATACTTCATAACTGTGTAACGTTTAAAAACAGAGACAGGAGGTTAAAATATCCAGATGTTCTGAGACAGGTTCAGCAGACATCATGTGATTTTAATAGACATTAACATACCATTAGGCCAATTCTGATTTATAAACACATTTTTCTTTCACAGTTCTGTTCTGTTTGGTCTCGCAGCATACTGTAGACCTAGTTACAGAGCTATGAATGAATCAAACCCTTCAACATTTCTGGATGTCATCAGCTTGACTTCCATCATTATGAAGTCTTTTTGGTTCGGTTTGTGTGGATGAAAGGGAAAAGACTATCTAAAACTTCAGCAGCCTTGACAGAGCGTTGTCAGTAATTTCGTCGCTGTCACGGTTGACTTGAAAGAAAGAATTTGTGCTTAGTGAAGTCAAGAGGGAGAAAAGACGGACAGACCGAATACCCATCAGCTGCACACAGTCACACGTCTCCTGAGGTCTGAATTGAAAAAGCTAAAAGTGGTGAATACTTAATGCATAATCCTCTTTGGAAAAGATGTATTTCAAAAATGTACAAACACAATCACACACTCAGACGCACAAAGACGGTTACTGACACATATGTTAATCCATATGATAACCCGGTTTCACAGGAAAGAAAGATTTACATGCAACTTATTCAAAACAACTTCTACATGTTATCAAGTCATTGAGCAACATATCACATTTTCACACAAATACAACTGAATGCTGGACTAAATTTCACTATCCGCTGGATTCTTCTGCTTTTCTCTGCAAATACAATTCAGCATCAGTTTTATTGCCAGGTTCTTTAGGGTCTCCATGTACAGGAATTTGTCTTGGTGTGTTGGTGCATAGTAATAATCGAGAAGAAGCATAAATATAAGAAACAAAAAATAACTTGTATAAGCATAAAGATTTACAAAAAAAAAAAAAAACAAGCTATTAGATGGAAATAAAAGTAGAAACCTGAATTGTACACTAATGCAGGATGTGAAAAGTGGTCACTGCAGATATACAGTTATAAATGTTACAATAGTTGGACATGTGAGGAAGGAAGGTGCAACATAACAGTCAGATTTGTGAACATTAATTTAATGTATCTGAACAGTGGTGGGGTAGTTTATTATTGTCGACATGTTGGGTCCTAGATGTTGTTGATGAAGCCAGTTGCAGATGGGAAAAATCTGTTTTTGTGGCGTGAAGTTTTAGTCTTTAGGGACGGCAGCCTTCTGTCAGAGACGAGAGATTCTGTTCAGGATGAGAGCGTCAGCCACAATCTTAACTGTCCTGGAATTGTACAGATCCTGAAGAGATGGTAGATTGCTGCTGAGAATCACCTTCTCAGCAGAGCAAATGACACCCTGCACCTAACAAATAGTGGTGGAGGAGGTGAGTATAAACTTAACAATGGAGGTGTAGAAGTGCACCATCACTGTCTTTGGTAGGTTAATCTTTGTCAAGTACATCCACTGCTGTGCTTGAGGTCCTGGGTGATGATGGTTCCCAGGTATCAGAAGGAGTCCATAGTTGAGTCAGGTGAGTCACACAGAGTGACAGGGGTGGGTGGGGCTTTGTTCTTCCTAAAATCTACCACCACCTCCAATGTTTTCTCTGTATTGTGCCCCAGGATGTTGGTGCTGCAGCAGTTCACCAGGTGGTTAATCTCCCTCCTATAAGCAGACTCATCCCCCTCAGAGATGAGCCCTATGAGGGTGGTGTCATCTGCAAACTTCAGAATTAGTTTAATGGTCTGGTGACTGGAGGTGCAGCTGTTGGTATATGGGGAGAAAAGCAGAGGAGAAAAAATGCAGCCTTGGGGCGAGCCAGTATTTATAGTCCAGGAGTCAGAGACATATTTTCCCAATTTCACCTGCTGCCTTCTTTCAGTCAGGAATTCTGTGATCCACCTGCATGTGGAGTCAGGTACGCTCAGCTGGAAGAGCTTTTCATGTAGCAGAGACAAGATGATAGGGTTGTAAGTGGAGCTGAAATCCACAAACAGGATCCTAGTGTAGGTTCCGAACAACCCGGAAACGGTAGGTATCGTTTGTGAATGGAAACTTACCGATCATCGGACGAGACACCTGTCACTCAAGATACTATACAGGTATGGAATCTTATGTGTAATGTGAAAAGTTCTCTGTTTAAATATAAGAAAATAACATTAATTAATCCACAGTAATCCATTCCATCCATCCGTTCCAAATTTTCCCTGCGGCAGACTGTTGAGACATGTATACCTTGAGTGACAGGTGACTTGTCCGATGATCGGTAAGTGTTCCAATCACAAACGATACCAACCTCTTCCGGGTTGTCTGAATTGTAGTTGTGTTTTCGGATTTGTTAATGTGTTTTCGGATTTGTTAATGTGTTTCGTGCAACGACTCAGACAACCCGGAAAAGGTAGGTATAGTTTGCGAAAGGAAACTTACCGATCATTGTACAAGAGACCTGTCATTCAAGATATACAGGTGAATGACAGGTGTCTTGTCCGATGATTGGTAAGTTTCCTTTCGCAAACTATACTTACCTTTTCCTAGTTGTTTGACTTGTCGTTGTGTTTTTGGATTTGTTAAGGAGTTTCGGATTTGTTCATTTGTTTTCGGATTTGTTAAGGTGTTTTCGGATTTGTTAATGTGTTTTCGGATTTATTGTTTTGTTTCCGGATTTGTTAATGTGTTTTGCACTTCTCGGCCACCGTAAGAAACAGAATAAAAAATAAAGTTTAAAATTAAGTTACTATTTATCTCTAACATCTATCACTAATCCAGTGGTTTGTGTACGCAGCTGTACTGCACACAGAAATGATGCACACTGAAATAACCTTTCTATTAAAGCATGTTTGATTTAGTTTACATGTTAATTAACACATTAGCTAATAAATCTCGCTCACTTCAATTCAAAAACAAAACTTAAAGTAGTCTATTGTCTTGACTTGTGAGTTGAAACATAGTTTGAGTTTATTCACCTTTTTAAGGCAGCATATGGATATTTTAGTCAATACTCTAAATTCTTTTTTATATATATTTATATATAAATATATATCTTATTTAAATAGCGTAGTGGTAAAAGCTTCAAATATATTGGTACAGAAAATGCTCTCAAGTATCGGAGTAAAGGTTTGTTCCTGTACGACACATTGTTGTGCCAGAATGATGATTTTCAAGCTATATGGTGTTCTGTTTAAAAACACACACAAACATTTTTTCTTTGACATTTTAGTGTGTGTGTATGTGTGTGTGTATGTGTGTGTTTATGTATGTGTGAGTGTGTGTGTGAGTGTGTGTGCGAGTGTGTGTTTGTGTGTGTCTGAGTATGAGTGTGTGTGTGAGTGTGTGTGTGTGTGTGTGTGTGAGAGAGAGAGTGTATAAGTGTGTATGAGTGTTTGTGAGTGTGTGTGTGAGTGTGCGTGTATGTGTGTGAGTGTATGAGTGTGTGTGGGTGTGTGAGTGTATGAGTGAGTGTGTATGTGTGTATGAGTGTTTGTGAGTGTGTGTGTGTGTGTGTGAGAGAGAGTGTATAAGTGTGTATGAGTGTTTGTGAGTGTGTGTGTGTGAGTGTGCGTGTGTGTGTGTGAGTGTATGAGTGTGTGTGGGTGTGTGAGTGTATGAGTGAGTGTGTATGTGTGTATGAGTTTGTGTATGAGTGTTTGTGTGTGTGTTTGTGAGTGTGTGAGTGTGCGTGTGTGTGTGTGTGAGTGTATGAGTGTGTGTGTATGAGTGTGTGTGTGTATGTGTGTGAGTGTGTGTGAGTGTGCGTGTGTATGTGTGTGAGTGTACTGTATGAGTGTGTGTTTATGAGTGTGTGTGTGTATGAGTGTGTGTATGAGTGTATGAGTGTGTGTACGAGTGTGTGTGTATGTGTGTGAGTGTGTGTGTATGAGTGTGTGTGTGTGTGTGTGTGTGTGTGTGTTCTTACTGTAACTGCAGCCATAGATCTCCAGTCTGAGTCCTATTCCTCCTGTGGGATTTCCTTCTAGAGGCAGAAGTCGTAGAAATCGAGTCCTGATAGAGTGCAGAAGCTTGCGCTGGACCACCGAGTCCATGTCTGTGTTCCCTGAAAATGTCTGCAGATACAATATTTATACATGACATATGACTCATAACCACTCAACAACCAACGGATACATTTTGCTGAAATATCTTTTAGTGGTGTTTTTAATGGAGCTGTTTTGCTTTGGTTGATTATTATCAGAAGCAAAGGAAGGTCAATTGTGCATATGATGAGTTGTTATTTGCACCTTCCTCTCAATGCAATTAATGATGCAATTAAATTAAATGACTTTTCATGTCTACTTCCACTCTTGTCTTTGTAGCCACTCTTTTTGGTCCTGAGCTATAATTCATGAAGCCGAGCCATTTTGCTCTTGTGGATCTACAAACATGAAGTTCTGTGCACAAATTGTTGATCAGAAATCAGAAATAAAAATAAAAGATGGATCTTTCATGGTATGGGCAGATGAGGGAATAAAAGTATGTGATAGCACTAAAATGGCTGCAATAGCTTTAACACAAGGAATGATTGCTGCCATGTTTGTTCCCTGCACACCAATTTCAAAACATAGTCCCAAATAGAATGAAGGTGGGAGAAAGAATGAACCAGGCTTCGTGGGGTGTGTTCTATTATTCTGTCATATTGGGGGAGGTCATTATACAAGCAACAAGTCCTGAAATAATTCATCTTCATCACTGCAGAGTGCAAAATATTTGAGAGAGAGAGAGAGAGAGAGAGAGAGAGAGAGAGAGAGAGAGAGAGAGATGTTCATAACATACAGCAACACTGTTTTACAGTATCAGCCTAGATCTAATGAGTATTTAAAAGGGAAAGAAAGAAAGAAAGAAAGAAAGAAAGAAAGAAAGAAAGAAAGAAAGAAAGAAAGAAATTTAAAGGGGGTCAAAGATTCAGCACTAAGTTTGAATTTTCCTCATTAATTGAACAAAGTAGTTCATTTATTCCCCATGTGCACATACTGTAAACACTGGTAGCTTCCCCACTAAGGCATAATATACATGTTCTATTCTGAGCCGTGCAGCCACCGGGCCCTTGAACATCGCCACCACATCCACTGCAGCCTTGTCTAGCATTTTGTTCTTCCTTGATATCCAGATGGCTAGTTTTGCTGTTTCAGACAGAAAGTTTAGCAGAACTATGATATATTTCTGTCTTACTGAGTATTTTCGCCCAAAAATAAAAAACTTGCAAAGACCTAAAACTGAAAACCAGTGTTCTAACAACAGGAAAAGACTTCCAAAATGCTTACACTCTGCAAAGAAGTGAAATAAAGACTAGGTTTCTGAACAGAATGAGCAACCCTCTCAACACTGGGATCGAGGTGCACCCGATGTCTGAGGCTATCGCCCCATGTTCTATCCTACACTGGAGGTCGCCTGTCCCTTTATTGATTGGACGCTTGTACAGGGAACGCAAGCAGCCATTAGAGGAAGAATCATTGCCAAAACACTCATCTCCACCATGCATGACACACCTTCACAGATAGCATGTATAGAGCTTTCTTCCCAGCCATCTCAAAGGTACCCAATGCTGGAGCTTTAAAGGATAAGAGTAGTCTCTCCTCTTCTCTCCTCTTCTATCCACTCCTCCACAGCAGCCCTGATTATAAGTGTAGGGAAGTCATAGTGGTCTCCTTCTCTCCACTGAACAATAAGATGTGCTCCATTCTGAAACTCCTGATAGCCTGCAGGCAGTGATCTCCATATCTCTGCTGTTCGTTGTCCCAATATTCAGCATGATCTAATCCCAGTACTTTCTGCAAGAACTTCTTAGTCGAAGCCCACCTGGTGGTCCAGCTTTAAGCATCCAGCAGTTCTAAGACATGAGCACAATGAGTAGAAGACAACAGTCTTGACTGAAATAAAGAGGCTCTTAAACAAAGGCTCCTCCATAAGCCATGCGCCAGTTGCTGTGTCAAGCATCCTTGAGAAAGAGAGCACCATCCATGCTTCCAGCAAGGATCTGTAGAATGGTGTGATCTTCACCAGGAGTGGCTGTGTCCTGCCAGGCAAAGTTTCTCTGGTATAAGAGTCAGATTGGAGTCTAAAAGTCATTATCCTGGATCTGATGCTCACCAGGCCCTGTCCACCTTCTTGTACTAATAAATGTACAGATGCTCTGACCCATTGTTGACCTGACCAAAAGAAACTCACCAACTTCTTGCACAAGCTATGCAGGTGGTTGAAGTAAACTGAATTTTGTACACTGAATTTTCTGGGGTAGCAACCATTTCCATTTAGACAATTTGGTGCAGACTCTCTCCACTACACTCTCCCAGTTCTGCTTTTGAAAATGGGAGGCTTATACTGGACTCTCCACCTGTCCCTCAAAAGGAAGTCTGGTCCCAGCAGGTCTGGCCACTTTGACAATTTGCTGTCTCAGCGATTGCAACTGTGTTATTTTCATTGTGATATAGTACAGTGCTTTCTTTAGTGCTGACTCCAGATCTCCAGATTTAGGGGTATTAAAGGATAAAACATTGCCACACGCTTATTCTTCTTTTTCCTCACTGATAGCTGGAGTGAGTTTAATTTTGGGAAAGTCCTGTTCATCTAGGTTGTCCCTTCGAGGTCCTCTTACAATGATGTTTCTGTAGCTGCTCGGTAGCACAGAGAAGATTTCATCCTTCATCTTGGAAATGAGACATGCTGGTTGCAAGTTTGTCACCACTTTAAGTGCATTGTCAGATCTCCAACCATTTCCATCCAGTAGATGTTCCAGCTTTGTAACTCCATTTCTTAGAAGGCAAGATCTCACAGTTGCTGAAGACAACAGTCTGGTCTGAATAACTGGATTGAAGAGTAGGGGTTCTTCATAAACCCAGTCCCCTTCTTCATCTACAGGTCTTTCCACTTTTAGGATGTTCCTCCAAGCTTGCAGCACTGACTTATTAAAGGATGTAATTTTGCCAAGACTCACCCGATCCCCTTTTAGATGAAATATGTGTTTGTGAAGTCCCAGGTTGCCTGCTCATTGCTGAATTGGACAGATAGTTTTGGTCTAAGCCAGATCTTTGTAGTAAAGGAGTCTCTGAGCTGCTTGTAATCTGAAGGCTCGTATGCGACTCTTGATGTCCACCAAGCCTTGACCTCCTTCTTCAATTGGCAGAGACAGCATCGAGGCCTGGGTCCAGTGCTGTCCAGTCCAAAAGAAGTCCACCATTGTTTTCTGTATTTTGCTTATGAGTTCATCAGATGGTTCGATGACTATCACTTTGTGCCACAAGCTTGAGGCAGCCAGGCTGTTCCCCACCAGAACTCTACCTCAGTTGGACAAGTGTGGTAATTTTCCATTTAGACAATTGGGCTAACACCTTTTCTAGCAAGCCCTCCCAAGTTTTGGTTTGAAATTGTCCATTCCCTAAAAACACCCTCAACACTTAAAACCCTTCGCTTCTCCATCTCAAGCCCGTTTTAGTCCATTGCCCAATGATAAATCCTTCTGTCTTTTCACAGTTAACTTTGGCTGAAGAAGCTTTTTCATACTGTTGCATGCAATTATTAACAATTGTTACATAATTCTGCTCTGTAATAAATATTGTGATGTCATCAGCATATGCTGAAAGGTACACTTTAGCACTGTTTCTAGCACCTTGCATTGTGACTCCATGAAGATCCCTCCTAAACTTGCACAGAAGAGGTTCTATAGCTAGACTGTACAGCTGCCCTGACAGAGGACATCCCTGCCTGATCCCTCTTGAGACCTGTATGGGAAAACTTAGCCCTTCACCCACTTTGACCATCACTAAAATACTATTATAAAGTAACTTAACGAGAAATAAAAGAATCACCTAAGCCAAACCTTTCCAAAACATTAAAAAGATAGCTATGGTCTACCCTGTCAAATGCTTTCTCTTGGTCTTGTGAAAGAACACCCAAATTAGAATCATTAAAAAGACTAAAATCTATGACATCACGTATTAAAAAAGATTGTCCTTAATTGACCTTTCTGGAATGCATTTGGTCTTTCTGAATAATAAAAGCTAAATGGTCTTTCAATCTGTTTGAAATGCATTTTGAAAGAATCTTTTAGTCAACACAGAGCAGAGAGACTGGCCTTAAGTTTGTCAAGAGTCCCAGATCGCCTTTTTTTTGGCAGCAGGGAAAGAACAGCACGCTGACAGCTGATTGGAAGAGTCATGTTCCTTAAACATTCTGCTAAAACTTCATGGTAGTCCAGTTCCTCAAAAGTGTTTATAAAACTCTTCAGGTAGTCCGTCTATGCCAGGCAACCGTCCAGCAGCTAGCTGTTCCATTGCCTCGGTTAAGTCCTGGAAGGTGATATCACCATCTAGTGCCACTTTTTGCTCAGGTCCCAGTTGCGGTAGATTCTGAAGCAGTTCAGCTGTACTTTCAGGATCACATTGTTCAGCACTGTCTAGCTCTGTAAAGAAACCTACTGCTATTTCCTTCATTTCTTTTACATCTGTTGTTATTGATCTGTTTACATGACAGAGATGATGCATCTGCTGTTGGTGAACAGTCCTTTAAAGGTTAAAGAAGAGAATGCTGGGGGCGTCCATGTCTTTAATTGAGCAAAATCTTGATCTTGAATACAGATTGATACCGATACAAAGAGTTTTACTCTTTACAATCTTATTATCAATAAAGTCTCTTCCTATTGTATCTGTTTGTAATTGTTGTACAGTTTTCTTTATTCTTATTGTGTTATGCGAGGTGTAACATTGGCAGAACATTTAAACATTTAAATACTTTGCCTACATCCCACCACTGGCTAAGACCTTCAAGATCGTTTTTTTCTTTTTAAAACAATTACAAAAGAAAACATCCTGCAACAACTTCACATTGAAACGCCAGATGTACTTTGGCTGTAACCTTTTTTTCGTGTTGTAATCATTGGTGACCATATGATGGTCTGATAAATCATTTTGTATAATGGAAACATTCATTATTCTACTGGTCCATGTTTTGCTTATATATAATCAATCTAATCTGGCCCTGTTAAGCCTATTATCCACTATTGTAACCCAGGTGTACTGTCTAACTCCTCTATCACTTTCTCTCCATATATCTGTTGTCATATTTTTTAGTTATTTTTAGGAGAGCTGTACTAGATTGACTGTGAGGTTCCTCTCTATTTCTATCTATTAAGAATTCTGTAGTACAGTTCAGTCCCCCCTAAAACTATACGCACATTTTTGTTAAGGTTTTTAAGAGTATTTTCGAGCTTCATGAAACCTTCCACTCTTTCTGGACCTTTATTTGGAGCATAGACATTTATTAAAGCATAAACCACACCACCATATTCTAACTCTGTAAACAAAATCCTACCTTTCTCAATTTCCTTAGTAAATAAAATATTTATATTCAGACTTTTTGACAATAAAATACGTAGCTAGAACTGCACTGGTATTTGTTCCATTTGTTCTATGACACTTTCCCCACTCCATCTTATTCTCCCTGTCTGTATGTGTTTCTTGTAAAAGCAAAACATTAATTTTATTTATTTAATAAAAATCGCCCTATCTCTAGCCCCATTTACATTAAGAGAGTCTATTTTTAAGCACTCTGTAGAGAAAAGAAAGGCAGAAATTAACAAAAACAAGAAGAGAAAGTACAGAAAAGAGGATGCTTCTTTACTCAAAGCTTCATAACTTGCTGTACGTTGAAGCACAGTTACTGTTGCCATGAATTTTTCTACATCTGGAAAGAAGTCTCTTACCTCTATAGTCTTACAATATGTTACATCTAGGAATTCATTCTCCTGCAGTGTGTAAAAATCCTCCATTATACAATCAGATTCAGAAATTTATGAAAAAGTGTCATCATCATTAATGTCTCCATCATTACAGGCTTCAGAACAATCTGCAGTTGACTGTTTTATATTGACCTGTTCTACATTATTTTCAGTTTCTGGGTCAACTATTTTTCCATTTTCATTCACCTTTGCTCCTGTAGTGTTTTCTCTAGCATTAACATTGTCCTCAGTAACCATTTCTTTAATCACTGTACCTTCATCATTCGCCTCTATGTCACATTCACCAGTGTTCTTCTGCCTGAGACTGTCCTTCATCTGTGACAGATGGACTGATCTCAGGAGCTGCACTTGAGCTGGGTTCATTACTGCCCATAGCTTCACTGGTACTGGCTTTGTGTGGGCAAGCGGCCCACTTATGTTCCAAATCAACACATTCAAAAAAGCACTTCATGTTCCCTGTACTGGCATAGTTCATGAACGATTTACCTTCATGCCACACACAAAAAGACACATCCAGCTCAGGTTCATATAAAAACATTTGTACATGTCTTATAAGAGACAGCACATGTTTTAAGGCCATGTTTATGAATTGTGGTATATTTGAAATAGTCAATAGTTGGAGTAACAAGCGTTGAAACAAACACATGCTCTCACAACTCCGCTGCTAATTAGATGATTTACGAAGTTTTCTTCTTTTACAAAACCCACCACAGCTTTATTCATCCTGGATGCTGAACAGATATTTTCGTACCCGATTTGCTCACCTAGGTTCAGGTACACACCTGATGCCATGACAAAGAGAGAGGGCCGAGACCCACTCCTGAGGGGACGCCATCCCCACCATGAACAACACTACACTTCTACCGGCTACTATTTACTCACTTAATGCATAATGCTTTTAACAGCAGGTTTCCCAAACTGTCGCCCTCTCACCGTGTTCACCCTCACATACACACCCACACACTCCCAGCATGCACTGAGTGAGAGAGATAGAGAGCGAGAGAGAGAGACATAAAGAGCACATAAATTCATTAGAAGACATGGGATTAGTTTCCACTGTTATGCTGACGATCAAAACCAGATGAAATAGCTAAATTGTCCAAATTAACTGAGTGCGTTAAAGAGATAAAATATTTGATGATGTGTAATTTTCTGTTGTTAAACTCTGATAACACAGAAATACTACTTATCGGTCCAAAAACCAGTACACAGAAGCTCTCACACTTCAACTTCTATTTAGAGCTCGACAGTGAAAGACCTGGGTGTTATATTAGACAGCAACTTGTCTTTAAAATCATATCACCCATATTACAAACACAGCCTTCTTCCACCTTAGAAATATTGCCAAGCTGAGAAACATCTGTATCTGATGCTGAGAAGCTAGTTCATGCTTTCATGACCTCTAGACTGGACTATTGTAATGCATTACTAGGTGGTTGTCCTGCACCTTTAATAAATAGGCAGTTAGTCCAAAATGCAGCGGCCAGAGTTCTCACTAGGACAAGAAAGTATGACCATATAACCCCAATTTTATCAACCTCTACACTGGCTACCTGTTAAGTTTAGAATTGATTACAAACTGCTGCTACTTACGTACAAGGCTCTTAATGGTTTAGCTCCCACGTATCTAACTAGTCTTCTAACACGTTACAATCCTTTGCGCTCTCTGAGATCACAAAACTCAGGACTTCTGGTAGTTTACAGAATATCTAAGTCTACTAAAGGTGGTAAAGCATTTTCATATTCAGCTCCCAAACTTTGGAATAGTCTTTAGACACACTTTCCCAGTTTAAATGTAGATTAAAAACTCATCTCTTTAGTCAGGCGTACACATAATACATCCCATAATTGTAAGGACTCTGCCCGGACTCTGGCCACGTGCGTTTGTTTACGTTTCTCGTCACGTGTCTGCCCCGCCTTTGTCTGCTCCATCTACTGTGGTTATGTCCTGTCTTTAGTCTGCGTGATGTTTCATGTTTTCTGTTATTAAACCCTGTTTATTTATGCTATCCTGCGTTTGGGTCCGCTTCTGTTCCGTGTTCATTACAGAAGATGCCGCCACCTTAGGACCCAGCGGGATAGCAGCAACCTGGACCGGCCGATTGGGAGTACCTTTTTTTTTCTTCTTAGATTTTGTTTCCCCCCTGGACTTGGTGCGTTTGGTGACATTGGTCCGCATTTTTTCGGTGAGGGATGCCGCCCTGCTTCCGGTTTTTCCGCGGGGGGCGCCGCCTCACTTCCTGGTTGCGGGCCATATCGCCAGCCCGAGGTTTATTTTGTTTTTCGGTGTCCTGTGACATCGCCTCGCACCTTCCGGTGGGGGCGTCGTTTTACATTTGGTTTCCGTGGAGGACGCCGCCCCACTTTCTGTCCGCGGGGGGTGTTGCAGGCCCGCGTTTTGCCCTGTTTTTGGATTTTTTTTTCTGTGGACTTCCCTGTTCTGTGGTGGAATTTTTTTTTCCCCCTCCCTCCCTTTCCTGGACTCTGGGGGTGGGTCTGGCCGAGGTGCATCGGGGGTTGTGCTCGGCCCTTCAGCTCGGCTGTAGACGTCGCTCGGCCCTTCAGCTCGGCTGCGGACGTCGCTCGGCCCTCCAGCTCGGCTGTGGACGTCGCTCGGCCCTCTCTGGCTGCGCCACCGTGTGCCTTGCTCCCTCCACCTGCCTCGCCGTGTGCCTTGCTCCCCCCACCTGCCTCGCCGTGTGCCTTGCTCCCCCCACCTGCCTCGCCGTGTGCCTTGCTCCCCTCACCTGCCTCGCCGTGTGCCTTGCTCCCCCCACCTGCCTCGCCGTGTGCCTTGCTCCCCCCCCTCCCGGACCCGTGGAGACTGCCTGGACGGACTGGCGCGTCGGGAGCCGCGCCTTGGGGGGGGCTCTGTAAGGACTCTGCCCGGACTCTGGCCACGTGCGTTTGTTTACGTTTCTCGTCACGTGTCTGCCCCGCCTTTGTCTGCTCCTTCCCTGTCATCACACCTGATCCTTATTGTCATCATTGTCTTTTTGTATTTAACTGTGCCGCGTTGCCTCATGCAGCGCGGCATCTACTGTGGTTATGTCCTGTCTTTAGTCTGCGTGATGTTTCGTGTTTTCTGTTATTAAACCCTGTTTATTTATGCTATCCTGCGTTTGGGTCGCTTCTGTTCCGTGTTCATTACAATAATATTGTGCACTATTACATCAGACTTGCAAATATTATGAACAGCAGATACACTAATTCCTCTCCACTGCTTCTCTCTTTCTACCCATCCCGAGGCATCCAGAAATTGTACCAGCTCCGATCTTCTTCCATGCCATGAAGATTTTGGACCTCCACTGAGATGAGGCCGACTCTGAGAGAATCCTGAGGCATCTAGAGATCTACCAGCTCCAGTTGGACTCTGCGTTACTAAAGAGGAGACGCAACTCCATGTGGTGTTTGAGGACAACAACCTCCTCATCACTACAACATTTATCAGACTGTATATTTATAATCACACCCTGCAGTGTCACCCATATGAGGATGAGGTTCCCTTTGATTCTGGTTCCTCTCAAGGTTTCTTCCTTTACCATCTAAGGGAGTTTTTCCTCCCCACAGTCACCTGGGTCACCTCAGACTTGCTCATTGGGGATAAATACATACACATTTAAATATATCTAATATTAATTGTGAACTTTTGTATCATATTAATCTTTATATTAATCTTTATAATACCCTTTTGTTCTATGTTTATGTTCTGTAAAGCTGCTTTGAGACAGTTTCAATTGTAAAAAGTGCTATACAAATAAACTTGAATTGAATTGAATATAAATATATATTCTTCACAACAGCTTAATTAGAGAGCTTAAATTTCTGAAACAGCAGTTAGTACAAGAGGACTGATCATTTAGATACAACATGTTCTAGCGTCTGTGAGACCAGTTCAGACTGAAAATAATTCAACATGGCAACTGGGAACAAAAGCAGCAAATTATATAGAAACAGACAAAATGTTCACTGACACAATGCACGAAAAAGAGAAATGGTGAAGCAGGAAAAGACGACTTCTGAGCAATTCTCTGGCTTGGCAGATATTTACCAGAAATACATATTTAAGAAAAAAAAGTAATGTCATTGTTTATATTAAACTTAATTTAAAGTTGTTTTAAGTATTAGAGTGAATGATCAATTCACATAGAATTAATGTAAAGCAGTTATACGGTGAAATGTTTTTCATGCATATATAAAAGAATACATTCTCAAGAAATCCTGCATATTATTTGTCCATTGTAACATTAGAGATCTTAGATGTGACTTTTACTCGTCTACTATAAACGTCATTTGGATTCCTGAATTTTTTGACATTTAGAGCATTTAGCGGGTAAGTCAGTTCGTTTGAGTCCGAAACAAGCAAAATGCATCCACAAGCACACTGACACAACCCAGAGTCTCTGTTGATTGCACAATGAAGTAGATTAATTCACAAATTACAAGTGCCTTATTGTTAAGTGTGTAATTAGTGTTGGCTATTAAACAGATGGGACTTCACTCTGTATTCAGTAACAGCCAGTGACTCAGTGGAACCTGTTTAACAAATAATGACTATTTACATAACTGCTGGAATTCATTCCACCACTAGGACCAGAACAGAGAGGAGTTAAACTGCAGCAAGACCTGAAGTTCAAAGACCTTGATAAAATGTGCCCAAAAAATGGTCAACTCTGGAGATCCAGTGGAGAAAACGTAGGGATTAAGATGATGATATGATGAGATGAACTGATGCGTTCTGAATAATGGAGGATTGAGCAGAGACAAATAAGCTCTCTAGAGAGAAACTGCATGATTAACGATATCTGATCCTCCAGGACTACACAGAGGCTTCGTGCACTTAATAGTCACTCAAAGAAGTGTGTTTAACAATATGAGTGTGTCAGTCAAGAAATGTCCAACAGAACACAACTGATTGAATGCCTCAGCAATTTCTTCAACAATGCACGTTTTTATCTGGTTGTGTCCGTCCGAGTGAAAAACGATGATAAGACTCTATTTAAACATCCCTAGGATGGATGTAGGAACGAGTGAATTGATTAACATATATTGATTTGAATTTCTAAAAGAATGAATAATAGAAGAAAGAAATATACATTCATCAATACCCATCAATTTTCTGCCTTTGCATGCAGTCATTCATAAAACCTCTATTTAAACATCATCCACATTCCTGTAGATAAAGCCAAGCTGACTGTGACTAATTCAGCTTCTTATTTAAAGATGAAGGCTAAACTGTCTAATCTTCCTCTCATCTAAATACTGGCCACTTTTTCACCCAGCAGAAGCAGGAGCATGGGCCTGCAGGAGCATGCACCTGACGTATACACAACACACTTAGACACAAGCATTAGTAGTAGACGGGGCAGTCGTGGCCTAATGGTTAGAGAGTCTGACTCCTAACCCTTAGGTTGTGGGTTCGAGTCTCGGGCCGGCCCCCCAACTGCTCCCCGGGCGGCTAAGCATAAATGGCTGCCCACTGCTGCTGTTGTTGTGTTCACTGCTGTGTGTGCACTGTGGATTATGTGGAGTTAAATGCGAATTCTGCCGTATGTCACGTCACTACTACTACATCTAGTAAGTGGTGAGCTCATGGTGATGACTGTTATTGGAGTAGATTTTTATAAATAGCAAGAAAACTTGAAGAAATTGAATTTGAAGAAATTTGAAGAAAAATAGCAGATTAGAGAATTTGAAGAAAAATAGCAGACTACTGATGACAACTCTAACTCTGTACATTTATTATATGTGTATTCCAATTAGGTCTCATGTGTTAGCATTTTTATTCATTCAGACACTATATATTAGAACAACATTACTGATAACTGATATAACAATAAAAAATCAATCTCCATTCTACCGGAGGAATAAAACACCAGTGTCCTGAAAAGGGATCATTCATTATGTGAAAAAAAATCTGAAAACAAGCTCCAGAGAGCAGGGGTGAAGGTGTTACAGTCACATTGTTTGAAGAGCAGAAATAAAGAGGCCATACCACAAGATCTACTGATCAGAAGTAAAGATCAGAAGGTCAGACTGGAATTCACAAATAAAAAGCCACAAAAGTTTTGGAACCCAGAGGAACCTCTACCAAAGCTGATGAAAAGGCCAAAGTCTGGATAAAGAACAGGCTGCTACTGGAACATCCTAACTATTCTTTATTGATGATGGATCTCATGATGGCAGCAGAAGAATGTATTCAGAAGTCTACAGAAACATTCTGTCTGAAATTCTGTCATTTTATATTCATCTATTAATCTTAAATCCAAATGTCTTAAGCGTATAACAAAAAAATAAATAAAATGTTCCTATACTTCTGGAGGGGACTTTATAATGTCAATCCTCTCTGACATGACGTGACATGACTGCTCATCACTGAAGGAAATGCGCTTTTGAATCTAGACTCATGACTCAAGCATTTTGTAAAATATTAAGAGGAGAAAAATAATGATACAACAGTGTTTGTGTCATGAGACTGTGATATACTGAGCTACTAATATCAATGTGACATAATGAGATACATATTCTTAGAGTGATCATATAACATACAATATGTATAAAAATCTCTGTCTTAAGCCATATTGTAATAGAGAGCAGCTAGCAAAAATGTAGCTTATAGCAGTTTATTAAATAAAATCTAAACATTATATCTATAATGATCTAAATAACTGATAGTAATGGTAAGATAACTGTTATGACAGCCTATGACAGCGATATGACATCAGGCATGTAGTGTTTATGTCAGTACAGGTTACTATAATCAATATCGACATGTCTGACAGTGTGTCTCACTTACACAGGACAAGAGCGTTCAGCGTAGAATATGTAACTAACAGGAATACGACGAGTGATTCACTATAAAAATGGCCTTCCTTTGAAAAGCCAGGAGAAAATATCCATAAGCATGTTTTTGATTTGATTGACCTTTTAAGAGTGTGTTAATGAGAACTGTCACTGCGTGATAAATGTGCCAAGCCACGGGAGCTGCTCAAGCTCGAGTCCCCTTCGGTCAATGGCATCGATCTGAGTGGGTGATGGTTTGGACACCAAAACCTCATTATGTGAGATGAAGAGGAGTCTGTGTAGAAACCCGTAACTGAAAAAAAAAATGCATAACAGCCACATTGTCAACCCTATTAATGTAAAAGAGAGCAGTGTCAATCCTATTAATGTAAAAGAGAGCAGTGTTAATCCTATTAATGTAAAAGAGAGCAGTGTCAATCCTATTAATGTAAGGGACTTTTATGATTCTGGAAATGTACAGTAGCCAAAGTCTGACAGCTGATTTCTTTCTTTTTTTTCTTCTTTTTTTTTGATTGCAGCCTTTATGTGTCACATAAACATCAGAGAACAATAAAATGCTTTTGTTCGCATATCCCATCTAACACAGCTGAGGTCAAAGGACAGTGTGAGATGATATAGCACCACTGGAGGAGAGGGGGATAAAGTCCATGACCAACCTTCTGATCAGTAACCCACAGATTAACCATTTCAGCCAACTGTTTGTAAGGGACATACAGTATGTATTATAATATAAGAAAAGTGAAAAAACGAATATAGTAAAATACGAAATGAATGTATCTTACATATAAAATGTCCTATAAGTCCATTTCTATTCTGCAGATGTATGAAGTGCCAGTTTAGTGTAATAGAATTTAGTGTAGTAGAATTTAGTGTAGTAGAATTTAGTGTAGAAGAATTTAGTGTAGAAGAATTTAGTGTAGTAGAATTTAGTGTAGAAGAATTTAGTGTAGTAGAATTTAGTGTAGAAGAATTTAGTGTAGAAGAATTTAGTGTAGTAGAATTTAGTGTAGAAGAATTTAGTGTAGTAGAATTTAGTGTAGTAGAATTTATTGTAGAAGAATTTAGTGTAGAAGAATTTAGTGTAGTAGAATTTAGTGTAGTAGAATTTAGTGTAGTAAAATTTAGTGTAGACGAATTTAGTGTAGTAGAATTTAGTGTAGTAAAATGTCTTTAATTTTATTTTTTTTATTTATATATTTGCATTTCTTTCTCGTTGCTGCTGTAACAGAGAAATTTCCCAAAATATGAATCAGGTGCAGTCATGTGACATGTGTGGTGTTCAGGTGAGGCACAGTGGCTGATGGGAAAGTCCTGATCTATATTATAACTATAAAACTATGAGAGCAATGAAAAAAGTTGTCATATTTAACACAAAACAAATGATTAAAATTTGTTAAACAACTTAGTACATTGTGAGTAAAACTCTGTTACAAGTAAACGACAGGAACTCACTCGAAATCTTGAACTTATTTTACTAAATTAAACTAATTTATTAACTAATACATCACCGTCACCAAAATACACCACATTATCCCTTTACTCTTCACAGTAACCAGAACAGTCTAATGGTTAAAGGATGTTGACAAAGACTAAGAACGCTGAATTTGTTGGTAAAGTGAAGTCAACTAATAAAATACATAAATCGTGCAATAACCAACCTGCACAATGTTTTGGAAAGGCTTCGTGACCTCGGCTTGCTGCAGAGACCTCCAGTCCTCAGCATCTCCTGATACCGGAGACCAGGAGAGGTGATGCCGAAAGCGGTGTGCGAGGAAGCGGAAGTGCAGTAAGCGGGCGGGTGTTTGTGCTTGGCTAAAAACAAACCCTAGGTTAAAAACTAACCCTAGGCTAAAAACTAACCCTAGGCGGCCGGCACTCCCGTCCATTCTACTCTCCAATGTTAGCTCCCCGGACAATGAACTACATCGACTCGAATGCACTACACGGCAAGAGTTTAGAAACTGCTGCGTGTTTGTTTTCATGGAGATGTGGCGCTATTCAGCTGGACGGCTCACCTCATTTAGAGCCGAGAGTGGACTTGTGGTGGTGGTGTGTGTGTTTACATCAACACTGAGATTTGTGGTGGTTGTGTGTGTTTATATCAACACTGAGGCTCATGCTGGTGGTGTGTGTTTACACTACTGCCCTTCAGGACTGCTTTAAGTGAATTGACTGACTGATCTTCAGTGAGGCTGCAACAATCAGTACAAGCAAACATCGTTATGAAATGCTTCGTGAAGCTCGTCATGAGGCACATCAAGACCCAGTTACCACCCTCACTGGACCTCCTACAGATTGCGTATCATCTAAACTGCTCCACGGACAATGACATTGCCACAGCCCTTCATTTAGCCCTCTCCCACCTGGACAATAAAGACACTTATGTATGAATGCTGTTCATAGACTTTAGTTCAGCATTCAATACAATCATCCCTCAGCACCTGATTAGGAAGCTGAGCCTGCTGGGACTGAACACCTCCCTCTGCAACTGGATCCTTTACTACCTGACTGGGAGACCTCAATCAGTCCGGATCAGGAACAGCATCTCCAGCACCACCACACTGTACACTGGAGCCCCTCAGGGGCTGCGTGCTCAGTCCACTGCTCTTCACCTTGCTGACTCACGACAGTACAGCAATGCACAGATCGAACCATATTATTAAGTTTGCCGATGACATGACCGTGGTGGGTCTCATCAGCAAGAACAACGAGTAAGCATACAGGGAGGAGGTGCAACATCTAACTACCTGGTGTAGAGCCAACAACCTGTCTCTGAATGTTGACAAAACTAAAGTTTTTGACTTCAGGAGAGCACAGAGTGACCACTCTCTGCTGAACATTGATGGATCATCTGTAGAGATCATCAAGAGCACCAAATTTCTTGGAGTTCATCTAGCGGAGAACTTCACCTGGTCACTCAATACCAGCTCCATCACCAAGAAATCGTCTCTACTTCTTATGAAGGCTGAGAAAGGCACATCTCCCTCCCCCCATCCTAACCATGTTCTACAGAGGGACCTTTGAGATCATTCTGAGCAGCTGCATCACTGTCTGGTTTGGGAACTGCACCATCTCGGATAGTGAGGACAGCTGAGAAGATCATTGGAGTATCTCTTCCCTCTATCATGGGCACTTACACCACACGCTGCATCTGCAAACCCAACAGCATTATGGATGACCCCACACACCCCTCACACACACTCTTCACCCCACACATCCCTCACACACACTCTTCACCACACACATCCCTCACACACACTCTTCACCCCACACATCCCTCACACACACACTCTTCACCCCACACACCCCTTACACACACTCTTCACCCCACACACCCCTCGCACACACTCTTCACCTCACACAACCCTCACACACACTCTTCACCCCACACACCCCTTACACACACTCTTCACCCCACACACCCCTCGCACACAATCTTCACCCCACACACCCCTCATACACACTATTCACCCCACAACCCCCTCACACACACTCTTCACCCCACACACACCCCTCACACACTCTTCACCCTCCTGCCGTCTGGAAAAAGGTACCGAAGCATTTGGGCCCTCACGACCAGATTGTGTAACAGTTTCTTCCCACAAGCCATCAGACTCCTTAATAAATGAACTGAACTGTACTGAGCACAACACACACACGCACATCATCTGTATGGACTGCACAGACCTACACCAAAGAATGAGTTGAGAGATAGAGAAGATTACTGTAACAGTCTAATACTAAAACATCAAATTTCGGTAAGTTTTGAGATTAAACATCAGGATTTAGTTTTCCAGAAAAATATTTCGAAAGTTAAGTCGCTATATAAATTAACGTCAGACGCTATTAACAGATTAATCAGACAAGAGAGATCGGTTCGTTCCCCAGTTCACCCATAATATACATAATATACCTAAAGTTGCCTTGGCCACCCTATGTATAAAACTCTAGTTCCGTCAC
Organism: Tachysurus vachellii; assembly: GCF_030014155.1. Lineage (NCBI taxonomy): Eukaryota > Metazoa > Chordata > Actinopteri > Siluriformes > Bagridae > Tachysurus > Tachysurus vachellii. The sequence goes on from NC_083460.1 coordinate 19,084,526, forward strand.
TGAAGCAGATGGAGAGCGCGCACTAACTAATAAACCTTAACAGTCGTGATGAAACATGGAAGGCGCTACAATAATTAACCAACAATAATTAAGTTCGGGTACCGGGATTTTGTGATGGACAGGACTCCCTGCAGTTTTGGGCTCTGAACAGTCACACCCTCCCCTCTTTGTTCAAGGTAGTGGTAAGAGTTATGGCCATCCCTGCATCAAGGGCACCTGTTGAACGTGTATTCAGCCATGGTGGGGTGATAATGCGACCACATCGCTCACAATTGTGTGACAAAATTCTATCAAATTAAATTTTTTGCAAGTGCAATGTAGTGTAAATGGTTGGTCACTGTTTATGTGGAAATGTCAGCTGTTTTGCAACAGCACTTATAATTGGTCTTCAGTGTTAGGCTTTGAGTGAAAAGCGCATGGGTCGTTTATGGGGATGCACACACACACACACACACATATATATATATATATATATATATATATATATATGCAAAGCACAGTCATATTCTTGCACACGCACGCACATTCAATTTAAAGGGATAGTTCACCCCAAAATGAAAATTCTGTCATCATTTTCTCACCCTCATGATGTTTACAAACCTGTATAAATTTTTTTGTTTTGATGAACACGGAAGAAGATATTTTAAGGAATGTTTGTAACCAAACCATTCATGGGCCCCATTCACTTCCATATTATTCTTTTTTCTCACTATGGAAGTGAATGGGGCTCATGAATGGTTTGGGTACAAACAGTCCTCAAAATATCTACATGTGTGTTCATCAAAACAAAGAAATTTATACAGGTTTGTAACATCATGAGTGAGAAAATGATGACAGAATTTTCATTATAGGTGAACTATCCCTTTAATATTAATAAATTACACTCACTCGTCTTCTGCCATGTTTGAGGCATATTGAAACTTTTCATGCTTTTACTTTGGTCTTATTTCAGTTACATTTACATCTTAGGCTTTGTAGTTTTGATTTTTATTAATTTTTAGATTTTTATTGTATTTACAACTCACCTGTATGTGGACACGTTTTAAAATAAATGCATATAATAATTTTTTGTTGCAAATAAAACTCTCATAGTCCATAAATACTGTAGATTTAACTTTGTTTAATATATACATTTAGTTAAATCATCAAACATCTGTATGACTTGCCAGTGACTTGCTTGACTCAAGCTATGACTTGCCATGAATTGCTTGACATAAAGCAGTGACTTGACTTGACTCTCACAAATATTGACTCGGACTTGCTTGAAACTTGCAGGTTAAGACTTGAGACTTACTTGTGACTTGCACATGTGTGACTTACTCCCACCTCTGCACCAAATATACACTCTTCCAATATACATCCATCAACCTGTTTACATGATGTTTTACACACTGTTTTTGCTCTTTGCACATGCTGTCTTACATTTCAGTCATTTGCTGTTTTGCACAATACTTTACAATATCTCATGTAACTGCTGCTATAACACTGTGTTCATTCTATTATTACTGCACACGCAATATTGTTGAACATACAGTATTTACACTGGTGCTGTTTCTGTGTATTGTCTTTTTTGTATTGTCTTGTATTTTTTGTTTGCACTGCCTTTTGTCTTGTTCTGTCTTGTCTGTCTTGTTTATCTTGTCCTGCACTGTTTGCACCTGGTTGCACAGATGCACTTTATGTATCTACAGTAGGACTAACTGACTAAGTCCTTATAGCTCTGTCTTTGTGTTATGTAGCATCATGATCCTGGAGAAACGTTGTCTCATTTCACTGTGTACTGTAACAGCTATATATGGATGAAATTACAATAAAAGCTTCTTGACTTGACTTGACTTGACTTGACATCACAAACTCTGCAGCCTACAAATGAATTCTTAACAACCCCCTTTATTTCCTCGCTCCCAGGCACCATCCTTCCTTGTATTTCCTCTTAGAATTAGCTCCTTTGTTTCAGTTTATTCTTTAAAAAGTGTAAAGTCAGTTCTCTAGTGTTTAAAAAGACTGCCTTTCTGATCCAGATGATCATTTTTTTCTTGAGTTTAGTATTTTCTGCTTTTGACCATACTTAATTTATTTTGAATTGTTTGCTGGGAACTGTTTCTAATTTTATCAGCTGTTCCTAATAAATTGACTCACACTTACTTTCACTCTGCAGCATCTGTATTCCTAACATAAGGTCAGATGAATCAGATTAAAGTGATAACTGCTCTAATATTTTGTCGCTGTCAGGCAGAAACCTTGTATGTCCAAATTTGGTCAATTTCATATTTTTCCACATATCGATGCTATTGGTCAGTCCCCACGTGGGTCTGTTATTTTTACAAGTTATTAACCAATCTAAAGTCTTGAAAATAGCTTGAGCACAAATCTCATAACTCCATTGGACACTTCAACTGTCCACCTCTTCCTCACTCCGTGGGAGAGCTTCGCGGCATATTTCTCCTCAAGAAGAGTCGCAACGAATCAACACGTCTTCTGAGGTAAATGTCTTCAATACACTGGGCTCAAAGAAAAAAAAATCTTGACCCCCGCTAGTTCTGGTGCTCATCTGAGGACAGGAATTAAGCGCAAGACAATCCACTGCAACGCAGACTAAACCCTGTGCACTGCAGATAAGGTACGGCGTTTTTTTAATTTCCTGAAAAATAACGGTTTTGGAGATACGAGGATTCCGCCTGACAGCGACGATTTGCATTGCATTTACTCTCTACACCAGTTAATATAATCTTATTGTAATGTGAGGGTGCTAAAACCTTTACAATTTTCTCTGTAGGTTGAGCAGTGTATAAAGAGGCATACAGTTCTGCTGAAAAATGGAGTTCTAAAATTAAATGTATTGATTTTTTTTTTTGTGTGTGTGTGTGTGTGTGTGTGTGTGTGTGTTAAGCAGGTATTTTACACTCAGAGAATCAGGAGAACACGGACCAGCAGCATGGTTCTGGAGGCTAAAGTCATCGATCTCACAGCTGTCACAATAAAGCCAAACTAAACAAAGGATAACTGGAGTCAGTGTCAGTAACCACACCAACCTAAAAATAACTGTGGAGTCTGAGATTCATCACAGATACAGTCGGTAGTTGATAGATGGCCTTTTCCCATCATCAAGAAAAACAAGAAAAATAGACTGAATGAATTTGTGTAAATTATTATTTATCCTGTTTAAGTCATAGTAATTATAATATTCTTCGATTTTTTTTTATCTAAAGCATACAGCAGGGCTTCTCTTACTGAATGTGATTATAACGGTGTGTTCACAAGAGGCAGGAAGTAAACATGTATACACAGCATGTGCTTTGGCACATTTCCATAACCCTGTACACTGTGAGTAAAACTCTGTTACAACTAAACGACAGGAACTCACTAGAAATCTTGAACTTTCATTCATTCATTCATCTTCTACCGCTTATCCGAACTACCTCGGTCACGGGGAGCCTGTACCTATCTCAGGCGTCATCGGGCATCAAGGCAGGATACACCCTGGACGGAGTGCCAACCCATCGCAGGGCACACACACTCATTCACTCATGCAATCACACACTAGGGACAATTTCCTACAGATGCCAATCAACCTACCATGCATGTCTTTGGACCGGGGGAGGAAACCCCCGAGGCACAGGGAGAACATGCAAACTCCACACACACAAGGTGGAGGCGGGAATCGAACCCCCAACCCTGGAGGTGTGAGGCGAACGTGCTAACCACTAAGCCACCGTGCCCCCTAAATCTTGAACTTATTTTACTAAATTAAACAAATTCACTGCCACCAAATTACACCACATTACCCCTTTACTCATCACAGTAACCAACACAGTCTAATGTAAAATAGGGACTAATGTGAACAGAGAAGAATATAACCTCACTAACTATTTAATCTCCATTTCAGTTTTATTTGCTTTAACAGTTTTTAACAGTGTCCCAAAGCAGCTTTACAGAAATATATAAATTCAGGGTATAAATGATATATTTTAAATGTATCCCTAATGAGTAAGCCAGAGGTGATGGTGGTGAGTAAAAACTCCCTGAGATAATACGAGGTAGAAATCTTGAGAGGAACCGGACTCAAACACTAGAGACTGTGGAACATATGTTCTCCTCATCCAGTAAACTATTCAGTGAATGTGAATGAGACCTAATAGGTGCTGTGGTGCACCGGTCATCTTTTATAGAATGGGGTGAGAATGATCTGCGTGTCTAGATTCCAGCCAAGTTTCACAAAAATAGATGTTCACCTTTAACTGATCTTCAGCTCCTTCTCTATGTGGACTTTCAACCTTTTGGTGCAAGCAACATGTCACACAGCAACATTCTAAACTCTCAGTTGAATGCTCTGTTTGTCAACACAATTAATAAAGCTGGATAGGAAATATATGCCTCCTCCATACTGTATGTTTGTGGAGTTTCTCCCTATGAACAAGGACCAAATTGTGATGTTTAGTTAAATTGTGATGACCAGTCAGAGTGCCAGTGTCCACTGTCTAAAGAGCTTACAATGGACACATGAACATCAAGAACTGGACCATAGAGCAACAGAAGAATGTAGCCTTGTCTGAAGAATCACGTTTTCTTTGATATCACGGCGGGTGTGTGTACATCACTTATCTGAGGAAGAGAAGGCACCAGGAAGCACTGTGAGAAGAAGACAAGCCAGTGAAAGCAATGTTCTGCTGGAAAACTGTGAGTCCTGGCAGTCATGTGGATGTCACTTGGACTCGTAAGTAAGTAAGTAAGTAAGTAAGTAAGTAAGTAAGTAAGTAAGTAAGTAAAGTTTATTTATATAGCACATTTATCACAGCAGAGCTGACCAAAGTGCTGAACAAAGTCAAAAATAAACATAAAATAAACAAAACAGATGATACAATAAAAATAGAACATAGACAAAAATCCAATTAAAATGCCTGGGAATAAAAATATGTTTTCAACTTCACTTTAAAAGTTGTACTGGAAGGTGCAAGGCGAATGTCCAGTGGAAGTTGGTTCCAGAGACGGGGGGCTGCAATAGAAAAAGCCCTATCACCCTTCGTTTTTAAGCGTGAACGAGGGACAACCAAGAGAGCTCTATCAGAAGATCTTAGAGATCTGGTGGATGAAGAAGGAATAAGATGATCTGTAAGATAAGATGGGGCTTGACCATTAAGAGCTTTAAAAACAAACAACACAATTTTAAATTGGATTCTAAAATAGACAGGAAGCCAATGAAGAGAGGCAAAAATTGGTGTAATGTGATCTGTTTTCTTTGCCCCGGTCAAGAGTCTCGCAGCTGCATTGTGAACCATCTGTAAGCGTGCAATGGATGGCTGAGGAAGACCCAAATATAATGAATTACAATAGTCAAGGCGGGAGGTGATAAAAACATGAATGACTTTCTCCAGGTCATTAAAAGTTAAAAAAAATTTCAGTCTCGAGATGATCCGTAACTGATAAAAACTGTTCTTGACAACTGTATTAATTTGCTTAGTTAAGCAAAGTTCAGAGTTCAGAATGACACCAAGATTCCTAACCTGGGAGGAGACTGAGGGGAAATGCTTGCCAAGCTCATTTATAAGACCACTTCTCAACTTCTCGTACCAGCGACTTAAACATTATCGCAGAGCAAGTACACCCATTCATAACTACATTATTCCCTAATATTAGTGTCCTCTTCAGCAGTATGATGCACCCTCATACACTGTGAAAATTGTTCAGGAACATTTTGAGGTACATCGCGAAGAGTTCAAGGTGTTGACTTGGGCTTCAAATTCCTCAGATCTCAAGACCCACCTAACAACTTACAGGATTTAAAGGACCGGCTGCTAATGTCTTGGGGTCAGATACCATAGTACACACACACACACACAAACACACAGTCAAAAAAGAGTGCATTGCTAGTGTTGTGGTTGTGCATTGCTAGTGTTATTTTATTCGGTTTGTTTGTGCTCTATTTAATGATGATCGCTGTTTTTCTTTTTTCTATTTCTTTTTCTATTTTTCATTACAATGCATTATTTTTCATTACAACACGTTCAACCTGTGCTGTAACTGCAATCATGCTAATAAAGCTCATTGAATGAAAGTGAATTGAATTGAATGAGAGGATGGTGTGGTTGAAACCTCCATCACAATCCATGTGCTGTTTCAATAATAGCCAAGCGGTGAAGAAAATAGTCAGGTAGTAAATGCTTTCAGAATGTTGAGCGATGCATGACTAACCTCCTGCTCCACTTCTTCGCTTCAGTTAAAAAGTGAAAAAATTCATCTTGAATTTTGTACAATAGAAGTCACATGGCATTGTATTACAGTATATTTCTTTGCACAAAAACTGCTTGATAATACCTATGTGCATTTATTATCTATATATATCTAAGGGAAAGTACTGATATGTTCAGTTTGATTACTGTTTGCAAGCCACACAGTTATACTGACAAGTCGGCTGTTGGTTAATAAGAAGTGTGCTTCGTTATTGAGAGTCAGTGCCTCTACACTGGCATGAAGCAGATGGCATCAGACCATGCGTGACTGTCTGATTCTGTCACCAGCTGGCTTTGCTGGAACACTGACATTACTCTGGCATGGAGTGACATCTCCATGAGAAAGTTTCCCACATTCAATGCGTCACAGTGTGGCTTGCCAAGGACACGAGCACAGGGGAAGAGTAAATGTCTGAGTGAGAGTTTTAAATAGTTGGAGTGTTTATCAGGAGACTCCATTAACCTCCATATTTCCGGTCACTGTACACTGTGCCCAAGCAATTTACCTTAAGCCAATCTGAATAACAATAGACAGAATTAATTAAAAATCTGAAATGATTAAGTAAATTAACTTGACATTTGTCGTGCTAATTAACAGGCAAGCCGCGCTTTCAAAGGCACATTTCCGAAAGCTTTCCGAGCCGAAAATGAACCCTTAACAATCCAACCACAATTAAGTTCATGAAGCAGATTTAAAGTCTGTAAAATTATCCTGTAGGACTCGTTAGAGCTGCTGGTGTTCCTAAAGAGAAGAATAACTTATCGATGAGGATATAACAGTACACACCGGACCATTAACAAGATTTAAAACACACACTGCTGGAACTGTTACCATACACTCGGCTAATTTCTTGGCTTTGCTGTGTCAATATTTTGGAAAGATATTTTGTTAGACATTCTGTTTTTATCTTAGATATATCATGTTACATGCACCTTATATACTCTAGGTTTGTGTTTACAGTCAGTGACTTAAGCCTAAATATCCACTATATAGCCAAAGGTTTGTAGACACCTGACCATCACACCCGTGTGTTGTGTTTTGAACATCCTTTTACAACTGTTGTTGTTATAACCTCCATTCTTCAGGACCACCAGAGTTTGCAGTGTGGCTCATGACCAAATTACCAAAATATTTCTGCACAAATGATTCTAAACATCACACTAATCAATTCAAATTAAATATAACAATATGGCTTCCACCCTCATTATTCAGCCGCTCCTGCACATCCTGTTTGGTACAGATGCAAAAATCATGACAATAAGGCAGCGGTGAAAAATGCTTTATGTTACATTTAATTGTGCACACGTTTTATTGTGTCTGCAAGATACCGAGGTCATGAAATCATAATATGTCCATGTAATACAGGCTCGAGGTTAGAATTAGCTTTTTTAATTTTGAAAAATTAATAAATTGTAAATGTTTTTGCTTTCTGTAAAGAAAATGTCTCACTATTTAAAGTACAACCTGACAAGACACTCATCTGCTGTGATTATGGCTTATTTAATTTTAGCCCTAAATTGCATTTATTTATTTATTTATTTATTTATTTATTTATTTATTTATTTATTTAGGGGGCACGGTGTCTTAGTGGTTAGCACATTCGCCTCACACCTCCAGGGTTGGGGGTTCGATTCCCACCTCCGCCTTGTGTGTGTGGAGTTTGCATGTTCTCCCCGTGCCTCGGGGGTTTCCTCCGGGTACTCCGGTTTGCTCCCCCGGTCCAAAGACATGCATGGTAGGTTGATTGGCATCTCTGGATAAATTGTCCCTAGTGAGTGAATGAGAGTGTGTGTGTGTGTGTGTGTGTGCCCTGCGATGGGTTGGCACTCCATCTAGGGTGTATCCTGCCTTGATGCCCGATGACGCCTGAGATAGGCACAGGCTCCCCGTGACCCGAGGTAGTTCGGATAAGCGGTAGAAGATGAATGAATGAATTTATTTATTTATTTCAGTATGTCATTTTTGTGGTGAAAGCAAACTGTGGTTCTGTGTGGAACAGAGTACATGCCCTGACCAGAGAAAATTTAAAACGACACCCAACCTGCATAACTGTACTATCAATGTCAGCGAATATGCTTTTTGGACATGCTGAAGAAAATTGCAATTGGGTTAAAAAAATCATATGACCAAACAAAATATTAATGCCATTCAGGTGTTATTGCATCTGTATGAAACTAGTGCTTCATATAGACAAACTGTGTTAATGTGGCTACCATTATAAAGTGATTTAAATGAAATGACTTAAGTTAGTCAAGTCTTTGTTCATTCATTCAACCACAAACCCACCTGTCCTTCTGAATAAACAGAAAATTAATAAACTGTAAAGTCATGATGCAGCGCAATGACTGACTGGCTCATTACAGCGCTACACATGCAGAGTGTTATGCATATGGTTGCAGACTTACCCATGGCATGTTGTCTTGTCTGTAGGTTCTCCATGTTCTGCCTGAGTCACTATACTGCAGCTGGTAGCTGCTCACCCAGTCTGCCCTGCCCCATCGGCCCTGTGTGGCCACTGCTGTCACCTCCAAACGATCTCTTAGGTCCAACTGCAGCCAGGGACGGCGGTCCTCATGGTCTGGAGACCATCCACCAGAACCTGCAGGGAGGAAATCAAGTGGGAAGGAAGGTAAGTACAGTGATATGAAACAAACAATTGAAACTACTATATGTCCATCATCAAAGACAATGAAATGAAAATCCAATAACCTCTAGACCTGTAACAGACCTAAACACTCCTCAGTGTTTCCACATTTTGTAGTATATAGTATATTCTGTTTTACTTTCTTCAGTCCTTTCTATGCATTTGTAAAGCATCCTGCTAGGTCTCATCTACGTTTCTTTCATTCATTCATTCATTTTCTACCACTTATCAGAACTACCTCGGGTCACGGGGATCTCAGGCGTCATCGGGCATCAAGGCAGGATACACCCTGGATGGATTGCCAACCCATCGCAGGGCACACACACTCTCATTCACTCATGCAATCACACACTAGGGACAGTTTTCCAGAGATGCCAATCAACCTACCATGCATGTCTTTGGACCGGGGAGGAAACTGGAGTACCCGGAGGAAACCCCTGAGGCACAGGGAGAACATGCAAACTCCACACACACAAGGCGGAGGCGGGAATCGAACCCCCAACCCTGGAGGTGTGAAGCGAACGTGCTAACCACTAAGCCACCATGCCCACAATCTACGTTTCTTTCCCTGCTTAATATGAGAGAACATGATGATTATGAAAATAAGTGTGTTAATAACTTCCCTAGAGCCAACAAACAAACAGAGGCTCCCTATTCCACTAGAACAGATACAGAAACTTCTATAAATCCACACAGAAGATGAGATGAGAAGACTGGTGTAGTTGTGGATAGTGGAGAGAAGAGAGGTGGGATTTGTCTTACTGTCATTAAGCTTAATCACAGACCCTGATCCCATTTCTGATCCTTTTATTGTCTCGGTCTCAAATCCAAACTCAGAGTCAATCTCAAACTCAGTAACCGGTCCAGTTTATTACCCTGTCTACTTCTTTCCTAATGACAGTCCTAACATGTCTTTGGCCTTTCTCAGAGTCAGAACATTAATTTAGGATCAGAAATAGCCTCTGAACTGTCCTATGCTCTGCTCCTTTCTCTGAGTTCAGGTTATCACAGATCATTTGTAACTTTCTCAGTTGTCAGTCTTACACCTCATGTTTGTAGACCTCAAGCCTTCCTCTAGTCTCTCTCTAGTCTCAAGCCTTTTCTCTCTCCTGCTTGAGTCGCTAAGCAATAATAAACTCTCATGTGCTCTTGATTTCCTTTTTTTTTTTTTTGCAGTTATTCTAGGATAACACATCCATATATCTCCTATTTGTCCTTCCTCTTGACCTCTGACCTGGCAGCTCCATCTCCAACATCCTTCTACCAATATAACCATCTCCCTCCTCTGTACATGTTCAAACCATATCAGTCTAGTCTCTCTGTCCTTGTCCTCAAAACAGCCAACCTGAGCTGTCCCACTGATGTGCTGTCCATCCTCGTCACTCCTAAAGAGAACCTCAACATCCTCATCTCTGCTACCTCCATCTCTGCCTCATGTCTTTTCCTCACTGCTACAGTCTCTAACCCATACAGCAGATTGTTCTTAAAGATCAGCACTAGAACATGTCTCCTGTTCCTCAGGCATCTTTCTTACTCTCTAAAATCTTGTTGAGCATTCGAGATAGAAACTCCACTGCTGTCTCTCCTAGACCCTTCCACACCTCCACAGGTATGTCATCTGGACCAACAGCTTTTCCACTCTTGATTCTTCTCAGATCCTTCCTCACCTGATCCTTTCATATCTTTTCTAATCTTTGCTATTTCCCTCACCTCTTTGCCGGTTCTTTCTCTCTCATTTTCATCATTCGTCAGCTTCTCAAAATACTCCTTCTACCTTCTCTGCACACACTTCTCACCTGTCAGCACCTTTCCATCTCTATCATTAATAACCCTTATCTTTTGCACATCCTTCCCATCTCTATCTCTCTGTCTTGCTAATCTGTACAAGTCCTTCTCACCTTCAATCGTGTCGAATCTGTCACAAAACTCATCGTATGCTTTCTGTTTGGTCTTTGTCACATCTCTCTTCACTCTGTGCTGCAATTCCTTGTAATGTTGTCTACTTTCTTCAGTCCTTTCTATGTCCCATTCTTCTTAGCTAGCCTCTTCCTCTGATGTTTCCTTATCTTCTTTTCTCCTCCCAGATGACACACCTTGCACCCTCCTACCTGTCTCCCTGATCACTTCTGCAGTAGATTCCAAGTCATCTGGAAGCTCTTCCTGACCACCCAAAGCCTGTCTCAGCTTCTGTCTAATGATTTTTGTATGTGTATGTGAGTATGTATGTCTGTATGTCTGTATGGATGTATGTAAGTATGTATTGGTTTATTGATTGATTATTTCTTGCTTAAAAGAATAAACCCAGACTATTTTAAGCAAGAAATAATCAATCAATAAATCAATACATACTTCCATACAGACATCCATACAGACATACTGTACACACTCCTTAAAAGGCTCAGCCTGACGTTAGGGTTGCAGAGATTAGACGACATAATCATAATCGACCAAATCAATTAAAATGTACTTTATCATAAACCTGTACAAATGTCTCTATACCTCTATATGATATACAATATATGACACTACAGCTGCTTGTGGCAGCAGTGGCTCTGCTAATGTTTTCTTATGGTGCTTGATTCAAAAAAAAAAAAAGAAATTTAAACACTAGTAATAGAGTTTTTTTGTGATTTAACATACTACATAAAGGTTTCTCAATTATATCACAGATACAGTGCTCTAACCAAATAGGATTTTTTATGCCACAAAGTGAAAATGTGACCAATAGAACACTTAAGAGCAAGCTGTGTCTTTCCTTCTGAACTTAAATGAGGGAATTGTGTTATTCATTACCAGAATTTTCTGTCTTATTTGCTCTGTTTGCTTTGTGTTCATTTCTGACCACCCGTGTCACATGGGGTTTTGAGTACAGGTCTAATCTAGCTCATAGAAGAAATACCATATCAGGATAGTATAAGTGGGGATGGATGTGATACACGTTAAAAGGATAATTCTGTGAAAATAAAAAAAATAAAAAAGTGGCCCAACAATATTCGCTGTTAACTTAATTAAAAAATTAATTATAAATCCAGGGTCTAAAATTGGGGCAACTACATAAAATAGTCCATTATTTGACCATTGTTCAAGAAGACACCAGGCAGGCTCAGCTGTTCAGATCTCTAACAGATTCTTTGCTTATATTTGAACCTAATCCCCTTCAGTGTACTTGTGCTGTCTGAATAGATAACTAGATAATAAAGAAAGGCAGTAAACAAATATAAATCTGCTAGTACACAACAATCATGTACATAAGATAAATCTGGCAAAAACGAATTAAAGTAAAAAAAATCATCTTGTTGTTTTGTCAAAGCTTTAGAAAAGTGACCTATGAGTTTCAGGACTACTTGTTTATTAATAGCTGAAAGGTCAAGAAGTGTCTTTATTACAAACTGAGACTTAAATTTGCATTATGAAAATTAAATGTTCCTTAAATAGGTAGAATCAGTGTCATCAGTGCTTATGATCACTAAACGATGAGCCTCGCTTGTGGACGTCAACAGATAGTGAGATGGCAGTCTAAGCCTTTTGCACACAGGTTTTAATGCATACCAGTCTGGTGATGTGCTGCTCCACATACACAGCTTTTCATCATTAAACTGCAGTCACAAAACCAAAATCCAACAGTATCATTTAATGCATTACAAACTATGTTGCCTTACTTATGCAGACTGGATACTGAGTACAGTATTCAAACTCTCTGAGTAAAGGTATTCTGGTCAACACCCCGTTCCTCACCAGTGCTCCCTTTCATGCCTTATCGCCTGCATGGATAAGCCATGAAACTAGCCCTCAGTAAGATCAAAGAACCCCAACAGGTCCTGTTTAATAGCTCAAGGGAACCTGCAGCTAACTGCAGAAATAAAACCATTTAAACATGTACCATCTCTGCTGTGGAGATTTACAATGTGTGCTGATTGGCTGTCAGGAGACCTTGATGAACTCTGAAAGGAGGCAGAGGGAAGTGATGACAGCAGCGGGTCTTCACAGTAATCTAAATGTGAGACAAGACAGATAGAGAAACAGATAGAGATATACATTAGTGTTCTTTTGTAAAAATCAAACAGCATTAGAAATTCAGATGGAGAAAAATAAAACTTGAAGCAGAAGCAGAAATATTTTTGCAAAATACAATAGCAAGATGTCCAATAGGAAACAAACAAACAAACAAGCAAGCAAATAAATAAATAAATGATAGCAATAATAATAATAAACAAATTTTAAAAATCCTCAAAAAGTCAAAAGTATTATATGAGCAAGAATGAATACAGTCTTCTTGGTGATTCTTTATGTCTGTTTCATATGACTAAGAAATACATACATTTGAAGGCAAAAGATGAAGATCTTACACTGTAAGGCGAGATAGATTTTCTCTGTATTTTGATAAATGTGCATTAAATTACCCTCTCACATCTTCCCCACACTCTTGTATAATAAGGATGACAGCACTGCTGACCTTTACGAAGGCAATGAATGGTTGTGACAAAAATCAGCTTTTAGTGCAAGAATAAAATACTGAGACGGAAAGAAAACTAGAGATGAAATGACAGAGTTACTGATAATAGCTTCCGGACAGTTTCTACACATTTATATATTTACTTATTCACGGCCCTCATGTTCTCAGTGTGTACACAGCACTTTCATGCTTCCTTCTGTAATTTAGACAATGTGTCATGAGCAGCAATAAATGCCTGCAGGCTATGAGGTTAGTAATGATAGATCTGAACTGTACTTTCCTACTAAAGCAAAAGTTTTGTGTTTTTTATGTTCCATTTTATTTAATCAGACAAGCATATGTTTAATGATGTAGCTCGTACATGTTTGGTCATATGCAGTGTAACATGTTAGAAGAAATGTGTACCATTGATATAAGACTGTAAGAGTCTCAAATTCTGTGGAATGAAAAGATAAATTGATTCAGCTGCTCTAAATAATGTAAGGGAAGTGAAACGTAAGCTCTTCAGCTAATCTACTAAACACCTAACATCTACTGATTTTTATTTGTCACAAACATAGTTATATACAATATAAAACATAAGCTATATAAAGAAGTATAAATCCAAGAAATAAAAACCTGGCCTCTACTCCTTAGACTGTGCATATGAATAAATTAAATTTAAAAGCTAAATAAGAAAATTAATAGAATTTTTTTTTACAGATTAAAGAATAAAATGTGATGTAATGAATGTTTAGGTGAGTTATAAACTGTTATAAACTGTAAATTATAGTGTGCAGAATTTCATTGGAGTGAATGAAGCATGACATGTTTTAGTTATCAGAAGTTTTATTATGGGCTAATAAGTGCTAGCGAACGTGATGCAAAAAAGTCTTCAGGACCAGTTAGTTAGATAACTGAATTAAACCTGGAAACCTAGTTTAAACCATAAAAACCAGTGCTGTGTGCTCGTGATTTTCTCATACATCCTGCTTTTGTTAACGGTGCAAGCTAATCTGCATAACATACACCACTCTACATTAAGCCAGATGTGTGTCATATGTGTGTATACTGTAGCAGGTCGGTGTGTGCTATATTTACAGCATTGAGCATATCTATCTATCTATCTATCTATCTATCTATCTATCTATCTATCTATCTATCTATCTATCTATTAGTTGATATTTAAAAGATCATCTATAGACTAGCAACTTATCTCTAATCCTATCCATCTATCAATCCATCCATCCATCCATTTATCCTTCATGGGGTTGTGGGGATCCTGGAGTCTACCCCAGTGGGGTTATTTATTTGATGTTATTTGATTTATTTTGTCTATCAGTGAAAGTAAGAGCTTTATAAGTTAACTCTTTTTATCAAAATAAATGTTGATATTAAACCCATTTCTTCTCCAAATGTTTGTTCATAATCATCTCAAATTTAAAGGTGTTTGTCTTCGACCATTAAATTCAGTGTAAGATTATCAACAGAGTTAAAAACGCACGTCTCACACTGAAAGATAACAGAGTCCTGATTCAGTTTAGATTACAGAACAAAATATCAGAATATATATACAGAATATACAAAACACAGTGTCCTGCCTCAATGACTATCTTCCCATTGCACTCACACCCATAGTTATGAAGTGCTTCGTGAAGCTCATCATAAGGCACATCAAGACCCAGTTATCACCCTCACTGGACCCCCTACAGTTCGTGTTTCGTCCAAACCGCTCCACAGACAATGCCATTGTTACAGCCCTTCATTTAGCCCTCACCCACCTGGACAATAAAGACACTTATGTATGAATGCTGTTCATAGACTTTAGTTCAGCATTCAGTACAATCATCCCTCAGCACCTGATTGGGAAGCTGAGCCTGCTGGAACTGAACACCTCCCTCTGCAACTGGATCCTCAGTTAGTCTGGATCGGGAACATCATCTCCAGCACCACCACACTGAACATTGGAGCCCCTCATGGCTGACTTACGACTGTGCAGTAATGCACAGATCGAACTTGTCTGTCTTGTTTGTCTTGTGCTGCACTGTCTTGTGTGTCTTGTTTGTCTTGTCCTGCACTGTTTGCACCAGGTTGCACAGATGCACTTTATGTGGCTAACTTACTAAGTCCTTAGCCCTGTCTTTGTTTTACTGTATGTAGCACCATGATCCTGGAGAAACGTTGTCTCATTTCACTGTGTACTGTAACAGCTATATATGGATGAAATTACAATAAAAGCTTCTTGACTTGACTTGAGACTCCCAGTCTGTCTTCGTACAGGTAAAAAAGTTCAATACAGACAGAAGGCTGACTGTGAATGATTTAATGATTTTGAAATATATATTTGTCAAAAAGTAACTGTCTTGAATCCTGGCTCGGTTTGTTTTCAGGCTCCCCACCAATCTATCAGCTTGGTCATGTGACCAATAATATCATCTGAAATTCTGCAGCTATAACTACTGAATTCCTGTGATTTATTCAGACGAGCACAGAGATTGCCTGTTTGTGCTGATAGTTTGTTGTGTAATAAAATGTGCTAGGTGTACATAGGTTCTACATGCTTGCATAAGGAAAGTGATGTCTGTGTACAAGCAATCGTACACTCCTCTGTTTCACCCTCAGCATTTTATTTTAGCATTCAGTGCTGAACGTCTCTAATGAACCTTGTTTGTGCAGACTGTTCATATTAAAACCTGGAACTAAAATAAATATGCTCATAATGCACAAAATAAATAAATAAATAAAAAACACCAGAAAGAACAGCAGGTTTGGGAGCTATTAGCTTTGTCCAGGGAGCAATCTAATGTTCTTGCTTGTTTTTTTTATTTCAGAATCGGCACTTTATATTTTGATAGTACATAGTGAAAACGCACACACAGTCAATACACACACAGTCAATATACACACAGTCATTACACACAGTCATTACACACAGTTATTACACAGTCAATACACACACACAGTCAATACACACACAGTCATTACACACACAGTCATTACACACACAGTCAATACACACACAGTCATTACACACAGTCATTACACACAGTCATTACACACACAGTCATTACACACACAGTCATTATACACACAGTCATTACACACAGTAATTACACACAGTCATTACACACAGTCATTACACACAGTCATTACACACAGTCTTACACACAGTCATTACACACAGTCAATACACACAGTCATTACACATACAGTCATTACACACAGTCATTACACTCACAGTCATTACACACAGTCATTACACACACAGTCATTATACACACAGTCATTACACACACAGTCATTATACACACAGTCGTTATACACACAGTCGTTACACACACAATCATTACACACACAGTCATTATACACAGTCATTACACACACACAGTCATTACACACAATCATTACACAGTCATTATACACACTCAGTCATTATACACACACAGTCATTACACACACAGTAATACACACACTCATTACACACACTGTCATTATCATACACTTTTATCATACATTATCATACACATTATCATACATACACTGTCACTGTATAATACTCAGTCATTATACACACTCAGTCATTATACACACACAGTCATTACACACAGTCATTACACACACAGTCATTATACTCAGTCATTATACACACTCAGTCATTATACACACACAGTCATTACACACAGTCATTACACACACAGTCATTACACACAGTCATTACACACACAGACATTATACACACAGTCATTACACACACAGTCATTACACACACAGTCATTATACACAGTCATTACACCCACAGTCATTATACACACAATCATTACACACAGTTATTAAACACACAGTCATTACACACAAAGTCATTACACACACAGTCATTATACACACAGTCATTACACACAGTCATTACACACACAGTCATTACACACACAGTCATTACACACAGTCATTACACACAGTCATTATACACAGTCATTGCACACACAGTCATTACACACACAGTCATTATACACACAGTCGTTACACACACAATCATTACACACACAGTCATTATACACAGTCATTACACACACACAGTCATTACACACAATCATTACACAGTCATTATACACACTCAGTCATTATACACACACAGTCATTACACACACAGTAATACACACACTCATTACACACACTGTCATTATCATACACTTTTATCATACATTATCATACACATTATCATACATACACTGTCACTGTATAATACTCAGTCATTATACACACTCAGTCATTATACACACACAGTCATTACACACAGTCATTACACACACAGTCATTATACTCAGTCATTATACACACTCAGTCATTATACACACACAGTCATTACACACAGTCATTACACACACAGTCATTACACACAGTCATTACACACACAGACATTATACACACAGTCATTACACACACAGTCATTATACACAGTCATTACACCCACAGTCATTATACACACAATCATTACACACAGTTATTAAACACACAGTCATTACACACAAAGTCATTACACACACAGTCATTATACACACAGTCATTACACACAGTCATTACACACACAGTCATTACACACACAGTCATTACACACAGTCATTACACACAGTCATTATACACAGTCATTGCACACACAGTCATTACACACACAGTCATTATACACACAGTCATTACACACACAGTCATTACACACACAGTCATTATACACACAGTCATTACACAGTCATTACACAGAAATGACCAAATGATGTTATTTGATATATAATACCGTTTAAATCAAGGAGGTTTAGATTCTGGCCCCAAGGCCAAGGACAGATAATAACTGGCCCAAAGTTAGTGTGCATTAGTCAGTATAGTAGGTCACATTTCTTTGTAATTGTTGAGGACATCCTTGATTTTGCTGCAGCTTTTATTTGGTGAGATTTTGAATGAAACTGCAAACACATGATTCATCATTTAAGTGAAGACATGTACTTTCTATGATAACTTGTTCAACACACATGAAACGAAGATGACTTTGGCTGAATGTGTATTGTGATGTTACATTGTCATTGGGATTAATATAAAATTTACAGACATTTTTAAACATAGCAAGTTCCTCATAACTATAATTATTCAACATAATAATGATCTAATTTTAACTCCAATATACCATGATAGACATATGTACAGTATGAGTCTTTATGTCACCAGCCCTAGAGGTTTTTTAAACCAAGTCTAATCTGGCCTACTTTCACCAGACTTGGTTACCCCTGTTTTAAATCAAGCTCACAAGGGTTAAAGCTTTATGTTTTAATACAGTACAGTATAAAATTATTGTCCTACTGAAGCAATGTCTTAATATCAAGGCCATAAATTGTTATCTTATCATTGTTCGTACAGAAGAAAATTATTAAACCCAGAACCCTAGCTCTCTAATAACTGATCATAATTGTTGTCACTTCTAGAAATCTTTGTTACAGGATCTTTTAGTAAACAAATCTAATTTCCCGAGGGAGTTTCTGGCCTTAAGAGAGGCGATAGAGTAGATAATATAAAAAGCCAGGCTAGATTTAATTATCAAAAGCAAAGACATGAGACAAATTTCCTCAAAGTGTTGTTTTCTCCAAGGATCATCAAACAGAGATAGGAACACAATATCACACTGTCTACACTAACAAACAATAGTTCTCAAAGTGTACACTAAACTCCAAGCACCAAAAAGTGACCACACATTAGACTATTCTAATGATGTCAATACAACAGTGTTTTCAATAAATGTGTCCAAAATAAATCTAAGTACTTGTACAGTTAGTGGGCAATATGTTGGTGTATATCTAGCAATTAAATGATATCAATCCCATATGCTATCTCAGATGCCCCAAGTGCTTAGTCATATTCATGTAAGTATATATAATATTTATATTTATATTCAACCAGTTAATTGTTATCTGAACAGAAGTAAAATGTCTCAAACTGAAAGCCAAATGGTGTCCAGACTCATTTTATAACTTTTGGTGGGAAAGTATTTCATTTATACTGATTATAAATCGGGGGCACGGTGGCTTAGTGGTTAGCAAGTCCGCCTCACACCTCCAGGGTTGGGGGTTCGATTCCCGCGTCCACCTTGTGTGTGTGGAGTTTGCATGTTCTCCCCGTGCCTCGGGGGTTTCCTCCGGGTACTCCGGTTTCCTCCCCCAGTCCAAAGACATGCATGGTAGGTTGATTTGCAT
Organism: Tachysurus vachellii; assembly: GCF_030014155.1. Lineage (NCBI taxonomy): Eukaryota > Metazoa > Chordata > Actinopteri > Siluriformes > Bagridae > Tachysurus > Tachysurus vachellii. The sequence continues at coordinate 19,104,060 of NC_083460.1, forward strand.
CTCTGGAAAATTGTCCGTAGTGTGTAATTGCGTGAGTGAATGAGAGTGTGTGTGCCCTGCGATGGGTTGGCACTCCGTCCAGGGAGTATCCTGCCTTGATGCCCAATTTACGCCTGCGATATGCACAGGCTCCCCGTGACCCGAGGTAGTTCGGATAAGTGGTAGAAAATGAGTGAGTGAGTGAGTGAGTGAGTGATTATAAATCACAATATAAGATAATTATACTAATACCTTACTGGCAAAAAATGCTAAATCATTGAGTTTTTTTATCTGGGTTTAACTAACTAACTAACTAACTAACTAACTAACTAACTAACTAACTTTTTCTAAAGTTAAGCAACTGTGTGTAGAGACCCACAAGGAGTCTGTATTAAAGGTGAATCGAAGTCTCTGAGTGTTTAGATGAGGCTGCTGATGAAGGGCCCTTCGCTTCTGACCTGCCAACACCATCATTATTCTAAAGGTCAGCTATTATTGCCCCACTCCTTTACATACCCAATGCCCTATCGAACAGAGTACAAAAGCTGCCACCACGAACACTTGAGAGAACAAAAAGAGAGTGAACAGATACAAGATGATGCTAGAAATTGGGATAGAAAACAATTGTGAATGGGAAAAGTCATAGAAAAGTGTAAGGAAAGTAAGATAGGTGTTACAGATAAAATAAGATTAGACAGCAAGACAGGATGTGTGCAATCTCTACAATACACACTTCACACAATCTACCCGAATCAATGGACATGACGGTTGTTTCAGCCAGACAGCTCTGAGCTTGTTTAGACCTCCTACGATCGTTCATGCAGCTGATAGGTTGCCATGATCACTGTGATTAGGAGCATTAATGACAGACTAAGGTGTGATTATTGAGTTTCCACCAATCAGCTTGTCAATCAATTGTGCTCCTGTGCATTCAGAAGCTTTTTGGTAATATGATATCCAAAAGGCTGTTAAAAATGAAAGAGGGCCATTTAGTTTTAGTGGTTTTGTAAACCAACATAAACCAACATGCATTCGGACAGCGAAAAGCAAGGCTATGAGATGTGTGAAGATCAATCCATTTGTTCAGGTCATATTATTACAAATGCCAAATGAATTCATACTCAGTGTATGGGGTTGAATTTAACTTACAGTAATGAACATATTTCATTCTAAAAAGAGTCATTTTAAAGGAACCTATATAAGAATCTGTGACATATCTGTGAATTGATGAATGCTAAAAGCATTTCTGTTTAGAAAATATGCTGCATTAACCTCTGGTTGATGAACACATTGTTAGATAGTGAGAGAAAAGTGCGATGTTTCTTTTTAAAGGATGTTGTGTTTGGGCTTTAGTTTGCATCTGATTTAATTTCCCCTCATTAAAACCCAGGAGGATTTTGTTGTCCTCCATTCTATTTTAATCTGTGTAGAATCTTTGTCTGCCTCTTTTGATCTTTATCTGTGATCCTTGGCTCAAGCCTCATCAGTGTAGGACCCTTGAACCCCTCCTTACCAGCCATCCTCCTTGTTTTTAAAACCTCACTAACATGATACAGCCAAAAAGTGTAAAGAGCTGGAGGTTGTTTTTTATTAAATTATGACAAATTAGACTGGAGCTAAATGCATTATTATTTAGAGTTGAGAGCACAGATAGAGTTCGATTTCTGAGAGAAAACTGCATTTTTTCCTTTTTTATACATCATTAGAAATATTCTAAAGAGAAAAGGGAAGAAGGGAACTAAATCACAGATATGGGAAACTGGAAGGAAGGAAGATGGCTTGAAGGAAATTGGAGCCTGCACAGTAATGTTGTTTTGCTGGTTTCTTTTGATATGATAATGACGATGAGCTCAGCTGTGGTCTGGACCCTGGCTAGTTTTACTTGGAACATGGACAAAGATCACAAAGAAAATAGTACCTACATGTCATCAGAATTCAAGGTAATGTCTGGATGGAAAGCAGTGGAAATGTTATATAGACAGATACAAGAATGGAGCATATGAATGGATTTCTCTTCTCTTTTCTTCTCTTCTCTTCTCTTCTCTTCTCTTCTCTTTTACACATTTACATTTATGGCATTTGGCAGACATCCTTATTCAGAGTGATGTAAAAAAGTGCTTTTAATAAGTGGTTCACTAGGTTACAGGCAGGATACCAGATACTCAAAATTGTTCAGTTTTTTGTATTTTTTTTTTTACATATAAGAAACAAGGGAACACCTGCTAGTTCAAGTGTTTTAGGAAGACGTAGGTTTTTGTAACCCCCTTAGTTGGTTTTTAACCCACAGATAAAACGATAACTCACTAAAATTCAATGATTACTACAGAAGACTGTTAACCCAATTAAATCCAATCAGAAGACGTAAGAGTCCATAAGACAGGTCACACACAAGCAAATATGATTTAAATTCACTTCCTTATATAAAGCAAGACGCTTTTATTTCTAGGATCTAACAGTTCTAGGATCTAAAAATTTTAATGGCACTATATATAGAACAAAGTGCAAGCAAAAGAAATGCAAGTTTAAACGTAAATATACATCAGCTTTGAGATTGGCTTTCAACCAAAAAATATAAAAACTCAAAATAAACTAAATGAAAATATTTCCAATTCAATAAGTTCCTTCTAAAGCAATTAGTTTATACAAAACTCAAATGTCAATACTTAAGTGGAATCACAAACAAATTTTCACTGTGAATGCTCATTTGTACAAAGCAAACGTGTCAGCATTGTTAACTCAAAATGTACTCTTCAAATATAATGCACAAGAATGTCAGGGAAAAAATGAGAATCCAAATAATAGCAAATGATATTTTCTGTCCTCAGTTCCTTGTAATGAATGTTTAAGTGCTCAGAAGGAAATAGTAAATAACCAAACATCCAATGATTCAATAAAATGTTTTGTTGGAGGAGATACAATACAGGGATGAGTTCTGCTGGAATTGAGTTTTAACTGATGAGAGATTATCCATGGTGAAATGTCCACCAGACATGCTGAGAACCGAACAGAAGCCATGGCAACTGAGGGAGGGATGGAGGATATTAGCTGGGTGTCAATAGCATAGTAGAGAACCCATTAGCATGGTAAGAGAACCCATGTGAGGAAATAACTTTAACAGGAGAGTGGGTATACTGAAAGAAAATTAGAGGACCAAGTACTGAGCCCTGTGGTACACCAGTGGAGAGTCTGCATGGAACAGATGTCACATCTCTATATGTAACATGATATGAGTGACCTTTCAGGTAGGAAGCAAATTCCCATGCTGATCCACCAATTTCAAGACTCCTTAGGGTGGAAAAGAGAGTCTTGTGAATGACTGTATCAAGTGCTGCTGAAAGGTTAAGGAGGATGAGGACAGATGAAGCTTGGCTGATCTAGCAGCATGCAGTTTCTCAGAGACATCAAAAAGGGCTGTCTCTGTCAAATGTGCTGCTTTAAAGCCAGACTGGTTGGGATCTTGGAGGTTGTTCTGTGACAAATAGACAGAAAGTTGATTATAGACAATGTGTTCAAGAATCTTTGAAAGAAAAGAGAGAAGTGATACCGGTCTGTAGTTACTGATGATCCAGAGCAGGTTTCTTCAGGATACCTCTTATAATAACTCTTGCTCTCTTGAAGGTAGTTGGTACATGACCAGAGGTTAGGGATCCATTGGTGATCATGGTGATGAAGAACAGAAGGTCTTGCAAGATTGTTTGAAGCATAGTGGAAGGGAGTGGATCCAATGGGCAGGTGGAAGGATTACAGGCCCAGATGAGTTGTGAAATCTCTTCTGCTGATACGGTTGAGAAATGTACAATGAAGGAGTAGGGGAATCCTGACTGTGAGATGTAGGTGCGGTCAGGGTCGAAGTGAAGATCCTGCAGATTTTCCCAATCTTCTCAATGTAAAAATAATCAGTCTTCTGCAGTCACGGAGGATGAAGCAAGTGGAGCCAGGGGGTTGTGAAGAGAAGATGTTGTAGAGTTGACAAGGGTCTTGTGAAAGAGCTTCAAGTTTTTTCTTGTAGAAGGAAGTCTTAGCAGAAGTAGAGTGAAGACAGCTTGGTCAGGAGCGTAGGGTCAAGTTGTGATTTGAATTTGTGATTTCTTCCACTTTCTCTCTGATGATCTTACTTCTATTGAATTGCTGCACAACACATCTGATTGCCAGGGAGCAGAACAAGAAGTCGTCTTGGGTTTAGTGGACAGAGAACAGAGATTGTCCATGGTTGAGGAAGGAGAGGAGAGAAAAGTGTCTGTGGCTGAGTCCAAGGGTAGTGAAGGGATGAAAGAGTGCAAGAAGCTACAGAAAAAGAGGAGATAGAGTGGAGGTTACAATGGGAAAGAGAGAGATGTTGAAAGTTGGTTTAGGTAGGATTGGGAGAGTGATGGTGAAGGATACCAGTTGATGATCAGAGATGTGAAGTGGGTTAGCACATGTCTGTAGGGCATTTCCTACTTTGTGTGTGGGGAGGCAGCTTACTGTCAACACCTTTCTGTCTGTCTTTTATTCATGCTGTACTTCTAACTATAAGTTATAAGCTCTATTAGTATTCTTCAAATGAGGGCGAAATTTTGTATTTTTCATTTATTTGCACTGATTTGTTTACTCATTTCATGTAAAAAAAAACAAAAACAAAAAGAAAAAAAATTACTAAGAATCTGTCTGTCATTAATTGTACCAAAATATGATGACAGAAAAAATGAAATACAACTTAACCAAAGCCTGCATAAAAATCATAATAATCACTTGAGCGTCAACAAAAAAGTGACTAGATCATTTTAGAAATAGCAAATTGATCATATTTTGTGGGTCACATCCAATATGTAATTGTTTCTTTTTATTTTGTTCTTTGATTAAGTCTGATTTCTGCAGCACTAAAGCCCTGTTTGATATCTAAAGTAAAATGTCACCTGGAGCACAAAATACATGGCATTTTTGGTTTACTTGAAAGAGTTGAATCAATTCTGGATTGATCCAAATGTTCAACCTGTGGACGGACTCTGACTGATTATTGTGCTCCTCAATCGAGTACGATTTCTGTGATTTCTACATGAAAGCAGCTTCTGATTCTGACCTATTGATCTAACATTAGTAGGTTTTGTAAGTCGCTCTGGCAAACTCTATAAGAGCTGCAAGCCAATTCATCTTTATTGCTCTTATGAATCACATTGTTTCTTTTTCAGAGCACCAAAGTGAAGGATAAGGTGCTAAGAGAATGATTAAATATGTATAAATGAAAGCTGAAGGTTCATTTTCTAAAGCAAAAATTTATCATTTTGTTAGAAAAGGTCTCATCAGCAAGGAGAAGGAACCTGGTGAGAAACGTGTTGAGGTGAAATCCTTGATAGTTGGTTTCACATAGTTGTCTATGAAAAATCTACACAGAATTATTTTGTGGAAAGCTGCCAGTGTTTCAAGTACATGTGGGAAACTATAGTACCTGATGGAGCTGAGAACGGAAAAGAAGCTGAAATTTATTTTCTGAAAAATACACAATATGCTAAAAGATAACCATTTTTAACCTTTAGCCAAGCCAAGATTGTGAAAGCGCCATTTCTTTAAATTTGCAGAGCTACAAATTAAAATTTTACTATTTAAAAAACTTAAGTACAATAGATTTCATTGCTAATTGTCTCATGATGAAATTTCATCTCGCATTGTTCCAGCCTCAATGCCAATGCTGGCTGGCCTTGATTAAAGCAATAAACTTTGGCAGCAGGTGATCACTACTCTTCTCACTGCTGCAGTTTTGTAGCTAATCTTCGCATCAAGTATCAATCAATAAGATGATTAAATTGTAGGGCAAACTTTCAATATAATACATCTGAGCATGTATTTGTAAAATTTAATCAGGATGTTTTACCTGAATAAAATCTATTAATGACCAACTTTCAGAACAACTATGGAGAGCTGTTTATTTCTGATCATGGGAAATAAATTAATTGCTTTGCTGAGTGTCAATCATCAAACTGGAGAAAGAAGAAATCTTTTCTTTATCGCCCACACACTGTTTTTTTATCCTGATAAAGTCTCATGGTCCAAGTCTATCAGCAACTTCTATTATTCCACTGTTCAAAAATATATATATTTCTTAGCTTTTTGCTTCACATTTGCTGCTAAAATCAGTGAAGCAAAAAAGGTTTCCATCTGTTCTGTTGAAAAGTGGAGGAGGTTTTGTGGAGGAGCAATTATGTCACTCCAGCACCAAGAACAGTGCATCTAAGAGCGGCTGCAAGGCAAGGAACCTGTTAGCAAGCTAAAAATGATCAGGAGCGCTCCCCAGCTCTTCAACCTCCATGAGAAGATTCCTAGGAAATGCTTGGCTCAGCAGTAGGGGACGGTAAGTTCCTGGTTAATGTAACACGCCTTGTTTCTGCACCATTAGAATCTGCAGAGATGCCAATTAGCCTACAATACATGTATTTGGATTGTAGGAGGAAACCAGAGTACTCTGAGGAATCACCACAGAGACAGGAATCACCACAGAGTCAGAAATTACCACAGACACAGGAATCACAGCAGAGACAGAAATCACCACAGAGACAAGTATCACCACAGAGACAGAAATTACCACAGAGACAGAAATTACCACAGAGACAGGAATCACAGCAGAGACAGAAATCTCCACAGAGACAGAAATCACCTTTCCTATGCAATTTTCTATGTCAGAGGCTTTGGGTTACATTGTTAGTGCAGCTTTAATATTTATAAATCATGAAAAATTAGGAGATTTAGACAAAAGTGAAAGTGTTTAAAAAAAATCAGACAGTCCAAATACAGCAAGTTGACAAAAATACTAAGAGGTCCAAAGACTTGAAAATAAAGTTATAGCCACACTGACAGAAAGAAATGTAGTGTGTTGGGATTGTAATAATCTCAGTAGTAAATTCTCCCCTCATTCTTCCTGACTCCAGTCTTTGCCTATTCTTCTAAACATATCTAGCCATAAAGCAGTTTTGTCTATACAAATAAAAGAGGAATTTACTGACATCCCTTCAGGACTTTCTGCTTAGACATGTACCAACTGTAAAATGTCAGAAGATGAGCAGATCATGACGATGGCTCATACTGAAGTGCAACACCTGTTCGTTCCATCAGCAACAAACATCAAATTTGTGTCACTTGTTTGCTTTCTGCTCACTCGAGTGCACTATGGCACAACGGACACCAGGCAAACCGTAGTGCAGCTACTGTATTTAAAGATAGTCTTCAGATAATATTTACTGCTTTCTTTGCCTTTCTTGTTATAAAACACTCAATAATATCAATAATATCAACTTATTCAAGATGCTATATAAAAGAAGACTATATAAAGGACATTGACACACTCTACCTTTTTTTTTAAAATGGACAATATAATTAATTCTATTCCATTAAGCCAGTGATAAATTAGGACTGTAAAAAATATATCCAGACAAAACAGCAAACCACCCATACTGCAGTTAGTAGTTAATTAAACATGACAGCATCTACCTGAGTTCTGGAGCAAAGGAAGAAAAACACATCTGCTTGAGTATATAAAGTCTGTCCCTTAGAATAATGCAGCACAACAAATACATTCAAACATTAGAAGAAAAGCCAGTTTTTTAATATGACAACATTTCAGTCACAACTAATGAGCAAAACTAAGCCTGTTAATTTTTCTAATCATCTGCATGCTGAATGTTTCATGGTGATTGTTTCAAATGATGCCATATGGTTGGAGATCTAATATGATGTTCACTATAAATTGTTCACTAATCAACTGGCAACATCTAAAAAACTAACTGGGTATTTATAAAAGAAAGAAGAAAATAAAAGTAAAGTAATTTACAAACTTTTTACTATACAAATGCACAGCACTATAATATTTTAATGGTGTATAAGTTAACACATATCCCAGTCCATTTTAGTTGTATCTTGACACAAGATACAACTAATCTGAAGGTTAATGGTCTTCTTCAACCATGACTGCATGACATCACTGGGATTTGAACACACAACTGTTGTGTTCTGTAACTTCAAGCCTTAATTACTGAGTCATTACCAACACAGCAAGCAGCACACACTACTGTAATTCAATCACTGAATTAACTCCACCTAAATATTGCTGTGAATCAATGCAGGCTAATCAAGCTAGCTGTGGTGACTCAGTGGTCATATGTTCAAATCCCAGCACCATCAATCCTTGATTGGCTCCTTGAGTAAGACTCTTCATCTCCGTTGTATAAAAATAATATTCATGGTTATGTGTTATTTAATGCTATGTAACATATTGCAGATGTTTTTCAGGTTGTCTGGACATTACTGTAAAAATCTACAGTCATTTTTATAATCTAATCAAATCTAATCTAATTACTCCCTGTGAAAGATGTTCAACACACATGATGACATCACAACATCCTGACCCAAATTCTACTGAAATATTTGTAAAAATTACTGAAGTTGCTTTATTTGCTTTATTTATTTATTTATTTATTTATTTATTTATTTATTTATTTCAATTTATGCGATTTCAAAATCCTGAAGGGGGAAATCATCCTTAATGACTCTTGGTTACTCATTAATAAATACAGAATAGCACAAGATACAAACAAATCCACACTAGAAAGATACAAATGGAGGATTGTTACAGTACCACACAAATGCATGATCTGGATGCATGATCTGAATTCTGTTATTTAACTCATGACACAGAGATTTGCCAAAGTTTGTATGTATTATTGAATGCCATATCATAAATTTTAACTTTTCATAGATATAATAATGTTATAATAATATAATATAATATAATATAATATAATATAATATAATATAATATAATATAATATAATAAGTTACTTCCTCTTATCGTTTACTTTACAGCAGCTATAAACAGCTGTTCCTGTATTATCTCTTAAAGTAAGACAAAAAATAAAAATAAATACTGTACATGGCTGCCATATCAGAAAACAGAAAGTACAACCTCCTGTGTCCTAAACTTACATCTTTCTTTCTTATACACATTTTTATATCTGATTTTTTTTATTACATTATTCAGATAAGCCTCCATTAAAGTCTGTGTAAGTGAGTTGTTACTGAATGATTGATACAATATTAGAACAAAAACATTAATATACACATTTCACTTATTTTACAGAACTACAATTACCGTGTAATTATAGAAAATGACTGCAGGGGCCCTGAAATGAGAATTCAACACTGCTGTGATATAATATTATAGATTCATGTCATTCAGTCCAACAAGATTATATACAGTATGTATTACAACCGACTTACTCTTTAATGAATGGTTTGACATGTGCAGCTCAGGTTAGAACATGAAACAACTTCGGTTTCTGGATGTTGTCTGACAGCTAGCTAAGCTAATATGTGATGCAGTGAGCAATGTACTTTAAAATACAGAATTTACTAACTCTACTGATCATTTGTTCATTTGACCTAACTTTTGTAATATTATGGAAAATATTATGGGTGAATTTGTAGCTTAATAATTTGGGCCACCAAACAATCTATCTTTTTTAACTAGTTTACTGTAGAAACACAGTGTTGGAGATGGAGCACAAGAACCAAAAGAATGTTAAAATATTAAAATATCCATTCTGTACTCTGATTGCTACTAAAACAGAAAGAAAAATAAAGGCAATGCTAGTTTCACGATGCACTGCAAAAATGTTATTCAGCAATTAAATCTTGAATATCATCAAAATTAGTCTTTTTATAATAATTTTTTCCCATTTATTCCTCTTCTAATTTGTGTACAATTTTTAAATATGAAGCCTTTATTTCTAGTAAAAAGCAAAGAAAACTAGTCAAATTAGTAAAAATATCCAAAAATCATAAGTTTGATCTTATAATCGAAAATTCTAAATAGTTCTGACTATATTTAAAATATTATTAATTTTCTAAAATGTTTTTTTGCAGGATGTTTGTACTAAAAAATAAAATGTAACGAATGTAATGAATAAAATGTGGCCAAAGATAAAAGAAAAAGGATTTTTTTTTTTTAAAACGCCTTGTATTCTTTCATAGTGCAGACACTTTAATCCATTCTCCAAATGAACAAAACAACAAAAATAAGCTATACATCAGCACTCATTACAGTACACTTCTGTCAGATTTCAGCTTTACCTACACTGCAGTATCATCTAATGGTTTTCTCAAAGCAAGAATAGAGTTTCTGCCTGCGATGACTGCTGTTGTATGCAATCTGTTGTTAAATAAGCTTATGCAAGTAATAGCATGACTAATGGCTTGTGTAGGGAAGATGTGTTATATTAGATTAATCACAACATGTAAGTGTAACGTGTCACTTTTAAAAAAAAAAAAAAAAACACTTTTAAAAATAAAGGTGCTTGGAAGAACCACAGAGGTTTACTCACTACAAAGAACCTTTTTATTATCAATGAAAACTTTACATGGACATTAAAGGTTCTTCATAGAACTATACACCCTGACTCTTATTTTTAAGACTGTATGGTCGGGGAATTTTAGATTTCCTTCTCAGAAAATATTTTCTGTTTTCTTCTTTTCATATTAACATTTATGCAACAATAACACTGACATAGAATATTTCTTAAATGTGGAGCCAGGACCATTGACAGTGAAGTCAGAATAAAGAGTGAATATATCAAAATATTATATAATTTACAAATATGACATATAATTATTATCATGTTTATTTTTCTCTTTTACATTGATATAACTGAGAACGTGTAAGACTATTCCCTCACTCATCTTCACAAGACTCTTAAATAAAAGAGTTTCCTTGTGGTTTTATATAAACCTCTAGGGTTCTGTTGAATTAGATCTTTTTTAGGTTCTGTATAAATGCATTGTATTTATGGGTGTACATCTAATCTACAGTTTTTAGGCCCATCTTAAGCATATTTGTTACACAATATTATAAAAAAAAAAAACTCCACCTATGACCTTTAATGGCTTGCTGCAGGTTTCTTTTAGAGTTAGAACCAGTGGCGGTTCTAGACCATTTCAACTGGGGGGGCCACGCTGAGGCCAGTTGTATTGTTAGAGGGGCCACATTGTTAGAGGGGCCACATTTATTAAAAATTATTTCACATTCCACATTTAGGGGGGCCACAAGGGGGTCCAAGCCTGTTGTCACAGTGGCACCACCCCCAGCAAGTGGTTAGAACCTTCATGAAGCTATAAAAGGTCTAAGAACTCCCTTCCTCAATAGTTTTTTTTTTGCCCGAATATAGTTTAGTGTTTAAAAATGTAAAAATAACATTTCTGCCCCTTCTTCTGAAGTTGCATCACAGTGCAGTCTGTTACTGTGATTAAGTACTGTCAAGAAAGATGTGCCCTCTCATATATCATTATTAGTAGCAGTAGAACTCCTACACAGAGTTAGAAATGTATGCTACAACTAGAAAAAGACAAAGTGGACTTTGTTTGTTTTCTGTAGTCTGTACTTCTGCATTCCAAGTGCACTTTGTGACATTTACTGAATGCAATTACAGAGTGGATGAAGAGTAAAAAAACAGAGCATGAAAATGGATCTTTTACTTCTTTTCATTTCAGAGGACCTGGACAGTCTCCTTTGGGATTCTTTCTTCTTGTTTCCTTGCACTATAAGGAGAGCCACTTGGAGATTTATAAATTGTGGGTTCTGTGGAAACTCTAACTAACTTCTTAATCTTAGTATCTCAAAAATATTTGCTGATCAATGTTTTCTTTGTTCCTAAACTTTATTCAGGACTGATAGGGTTTGGATGATTAACAATTCAACATCATGTTGATAATGATAGGCCTCACAGGCTGTGGAAATAACGATGACTATTAACGACCATCCTCTGATTCTGTGTGGCTGCAGGAAGTGGAACTGCACAGCAGACATGGCTGCAGAACCTGCTATAAAGAAATGGTGGCCTCATTAGGGCTGAAAACGTGCATGTAAATCTGTACACATTTGTTTCTGGCCCTTAAGGAGATAACAGGAAATTCACTGGGCAACAAAACCTTACAGACTGAACTTCAAGTTATAGCAGCCATGGCAACAGGGTGTCACTGGAGCTGCTAACAGATAAAGACAAGTTTGCTTGGCTCAAATGCTGGAGCTTGCTTAAAAATACTATGTACCATCTGTTGCTGGTACCTGGACAGATTTTTGTCCCCAGAGGCACTAAATTATATGAGACACATTTTAAACATGTTAGACAACAGGGTACGTTTAGGTACCATTCTGTAATCCCATCAAAGCTGGGTTTCAACATTGAAAAAATGTGTGCATAGCCTAGTGCATTGTGACCAAGTCTACAGAGCATTATTCACCCAAGATGTCCAGCAGAGGTTCTCAATTAATGTGGTCAATGGTGATTTTCCTTTCTACAACTAAAGCAGTATAGTTTCATAATGTAGGTTCAGATAGTATCCTCTCCAGCTTCACACTTGGCCACCTCCAAGAGTTTGTGGAAGCATTGTCTCACACCAATGACAGACTGATAGTTTCCTGCTGGGAGAATGAAAACTACTCAAATCTTAAAGGTGTGGAACAGCTTTGACAAGCATTCCGTTGTGAAAGTTGAACATGATGCTAGGTGGTTTGTGCAGAACTACATATGAAACAATGTATGATGCAGAAATTAAGTGTCAACTGTTGGTCAGGAAGTTCAGATAACTTGGCAAATTGTATGCATCATCAGACACCATACAGTACCAGAGTTAGGGACTGGCTTATAAATGTCATGCTCTGGCCAAACCCAGTGTTCCTGCCAAAAGTGCAGTATCGATGTCATGGTACTGTATCTTAAGAATCCTATCAACCAGTCAGGGATCCCAAGTTTCTGAAGCATCATAAAGGAGTTCAGCTGTCTAAAGATGGGTTAGCCCATTGGGTCAAAGAAGTCATACATTTTTCCTTTAAGTATAATTAAACACACAGTATAACTACTTTAATCGGTTACCTCTAATAGGAGTGTCACTTGCAGATAATTTTGAAGCTGTGACATGGAGCTGTGACAACATCTACCTCTGCCAGATTTTTTTTTGCCAGAACCTTCCTTCATACCAGAACATGTGGTGAAATTAAATGATAATTGTATCACTTTAAAATCCAATAAAGAGCTGCATCAACACTAGTAATTAATGTTGTCTGTTACTGCAGTTCGTGTAAAGGCAAGAAGACAAGCATTGATGTACCTTTTACAGGTTGCTCTTGTGGAGTCATGGGACATGACAGCTTTGCTATTGTTACTCAGCAAGAAAATAAGCAAATGGGAAATACTCCTGAACATCCAAAGGAAACTCAATCTGCCACTTGATCACAGACCATGCTCAATTCATATTTTTTTAATATACCTTCACTTTATCTCTTCTTTGTGAATATTTCAATTACACTGTCAAAAACCTAAAGAAAAAAAATGTTTGATATGTTCCATGGAAAATGAAATATTTAACTGCATTTGATTTAATACTTTTCCATCTGCTGACAAACAATTTGGGCTGGAAGAATCAGATTATTTTATTTTGAATAATATATCCTGTAAAGTACTTCTGATCTTGGTTCATTTCCATAGTGGTTGATTGTCTTGGGCTCAAGATCTTTGCCAGGACTTGTTCGAGGCAAAGCTGTAATTACAGATGAAGACAGCTCAGGTATCTCAGGAGACACTCATGAAAATATAGAGCTGCTGTCTAAAATTGTGGGGCTTAGCTAAATTATACAGCTTCCTGTAGAGCTGGAAACAGAGGAATACGAACATACAATGCTTAGCATATGTTTTCTGTCCCTCTCATCTTTCACATATTTTGTTGTGCTTCAACCTGGAATTAAAATGGACTTAAACTGAGTTATTAGCATTCAATTTACATACGTAGTATGTTTCAACATTTGAAGCTGAAAAATGTTTAATGAAAAGCAGAAATTTGTTAACAGATGTATTCACCACCACCACCACCACAGTAAATCATTTATGACAGATCATTCCAGAGCAGGATTCAGTCACTTCTCAGTTTTGTATTTTGTTAAGTTTCTGCCTTCCAGAGCTTATTTACATGGACATTTACAAATAAAGTTAAACATTACTATAAAGTAATTAATACAGTTTTGAATGTCTTCAGCTGAGTTACATGTAAACATTTAGCCTCAGCTGTATATAATCTGTAATTTTCAACACATACCCAAACATCAGGAAGCCCAGAAAATAAACCACTATCTGAGAGACAGACCACTGAACATATTTCATTCTGAATAAGCCTTAAATTCTGAAACCGTAAAACAAAAATGGGATGCTGAGAGAAATCTGTTGCTCTCAATGGTGCTGAACACTGTAGTCACAAGGAAAGCTTCACAGACTGTTGTGATCACAGCCATGACCACTCACCTTCCTTTAAGATGTAGAAACACTGTGGATACTGACTATGGCTTGTTACATCTCTCACACAGATGGTTGAGGAATCAAAGTCGGACTACAACGACCAAAATCACTTGAAAATATCTATGCAGCCCAGCTTTTATGTCTATCAAAGTTGAGCATATTTACATCTAATATTAAATGTGCAATTGTAGATAAATAATGACATGATCAGCTATGTTATCTAAAACGCAATCGTTTAATTGTCTACACTATAACACATATATAACACTCAAATATATAAAAGCAAGGAACCTGGTGTAGACCTAATAACTGCAAATGCGCCTTGTTCATGTTGTCATTAGTTTTAATTAATTAGTTTGTTTTTTACTCTTCTTCTGACTGTCAGTGTCTAACACCGTCACTGTTTGCTTCACATGGCTCATACATTCACTTTCATATTTATATTACTGTAGAATTACTCACTTATCGAGACCCTACTACTAATGCTACAGCATTAGCCGGCTATACTCCTGGTTACTCCTAAATACTCCAAGACAAGATATACAGTACGAGGCGTCTCTATGACATCTGGTTTGAGTAGAATAGATCTGAATAGATCTGAACATCTGAATAGATTTGGAAATATCTTTGTGGAAATACCTACATAGTAAAAGCTGTTGTTAAAGGTATTGGGTATAGATGTATAATCTGTTCGGCAGTTATGTGGGAATAAAATACCATCAGAATTTTATCATTTGATTATTCACTTCATTCAACTTGTCAGCTAATTACTAAGTTGTTAAATTTGGTGAAAAAAAACCACAACTCTCAGCCTGGCAAACACACACACACAGAGAGAGAGAGAGAGAGAGAGAGAGAGAGAGAGAGAGAGAGAGAGAGAGAGAGAGATAACACGCATGTGAACGCACGTGTTGGGGGAGGATTCAAATAATATTATAAAACATGATGGTAGGCTGCTTAAGAATACATTTAAACCAAGTAGGTTTTCTCTCGCTATTTATTTTCACACGCGTACGCACGAACTTCCGATGAGAACTTAAACCAGATCAGATCCACATTGACTGGCACTTCAGCCAGGGCTCCTAACCATTTACTGCTGCAGGCGCACGGCTTTGCCAGCGTTTTCCCGCGCTCTCGTGTCCACAGATGAGATTATATGACATCATAAATGTGCGCATGAATGTCAGTCATCTCTCAATGAGTAAGACAGAGACATAAAAAGACAAAGATCTATTCTGTTTACCTCATGCATTTACGATCAGCGCGTAAAACACGTTGGACGATGCAATTATTTCCTCTTTCCTTCTACATTAATGTATAACTGGGCAGTTTTCCTGAGGAAAGATTATACATTCAACATCCATATAACTGGTGGCTTACTGAAATATTACCATACAATAATTGACACTATTGCATTTGATGAGTAAACAGTCCGGTCCTCAGGTACAGAAGATGAAGGTTTATGTGAAAATGTCTTTACAGTCAAACTACAGCATGAGCTCAGGAGAGAATATGGGCTATAAAACATTAGACTCTTATAAGGGATTAGTCACAAACCTGGTCGAAATACAGTTAGAGGCTCTCAGATGACTTTCCCAAAAAGATTAAAATATAGGATTAAAAATGCCGAATGTAAAATATAAAATAAAATAAATAAACAGATTTGGAGCGCAATTAAACTTAGATACAATAAATTTTAATTTTAAATCAAATAACCTCAGTCTTTTATTTATTTTTATTTTTTTTTTATTTGATTTTCTCCCAATAAGCTCGTATAATCCATTTAAGTAGTAAATACACCAGTGTTCAATGCTAACTAAAGCCACTTCATTTCTATCTCAATAGCGAACAGATTTATCCTATATCCGTCGCTCGGAATCTGGATGGACGTCAGTGAGCGCTGTGTAAGTGAATGAATGGGTTCGTGATATTCATGTTATAATACTTAGGATTGTATTGAAAACTCGTGACAGAAATAGACTCACAGCTGCTGGCACCCAAAGCAGGAGTAAAAACACTGAGGGTGATGATGATGATGAAGACCACGCCGATGGCGCTGATGAATCCCATCGTTTAGAAAGAGCAGGTTAGTCCTCGTTAAAGCTCAACGCTTCCTTTCAGAACACCTCGCCAGCTCCAGGTCCAGGTCTAGGTCCAGGTCCAGGTCCAGGTCCAGCTGCAGCCTCTAGTGAAAATAGCTCAAAGATTCCTAAGTTTCTCTGCTCGTGCTACTTTCTCTCTCCTACCGCACACGCGTATACACACGCGCGGGCTCACGCACGCACACTCACTCTGATATATACACGCAGAGAGAGAGAGAGAGAGAGAGAGAGAGAGAGAGAGAGAGGCGCGTCCAGTGATTCTCTCTCTCTCTCTCTCTCTCTCTCTCTCTCTCTCTCCCCGCTCTGTGCGCGCACGCGCGAGTAGCACCTGTAAAAAGGAAATTATCTATTTTATAAGACCTAATATAAATTTACTTCCATCTGAATAGGGCTATAGATTTGAACGGTGTCTTGTGATTCATGGGACAGCTGTGAACAGTCAAGGACGTCAACCTAAATAAAATAACCACCACATTTAAAAGTGCAAAAAAACATTTGGATTTTCAGGTAAACAACAGTTCTTGTAAAGCTTATCCTCAGATTTGGTACTCAGTCGCATTTGATCATTCATCTTTATTAACTCCTTCTTCTTGGTCATTGTTGCTGTGGATCCAGATTCTATTTCAGGAATTCATCATGGATAAAAACCAGTCCAAAGAGCAAGACCCCATGCACAAATATTCACATCTAAAGGCAATCAAGTGTAGCCAGTGCATCTACCTGCACATCCCCAGGAGAAAAACTACCCAGACATGTGGAGAATGTACAATAATAAGTCAATAATCTGAGCATTGGGTTGAACCAGGGAACACTGAAGAGTGAAGTAGCAGCTCCACCAGGTGCACCACCATGCCATCCTTCTGTTACTCTTACTGTATATACTGCGTTTTATCCACATTTTATATGCTGCTACTATATGAACATCCACAGGATGAAATACTGTCACTGAATACTGAAAGAAAGTGACTGTTATCATCAGACATCTAAATATTGCATTGCCTTGCAATATATTGTCTTGGGACAGTATTATTCATTCAAATATGATAATAGCTTTCCCTCGGGGGAGAAACTGACAGGATGGTGACAGTATTCACCAGGATCTGGACATCTGTCTAAATTAGGCTGAAAACTGACATTTGGCCTCATTTATCAAGCTGAAGACAAATGGATTTATTCACAAGACATTCACAGGAAAATTTACACATAAAATTTGGTATTCATGAAAATCCCCTAATTTTGGAAACATTTTTAATCCTGCTCATTCTCCTTAGTGTGAGGAAATCTGCTTAAAAGTAAAGCCTGGACCTTTATTTTTTATGTATGGAAAAGCATTTAGAAGACGCCTTCATCCGGAGCGACTTATACAAGTGCTTTGGAGCACTGGAACACATCCTCCTGTTTATTCAATAAGCCTGGGACTAAGAGTATCTTTATGAATATGGAGTAATCCTAAGCGTTTTAGATTATAAGCATCAATTATGGCATGTGAAAAATAAAAAGAAACACAGAGTTATAAATTAGGACAAATGAATCGGATCATTCATTAATAACAAAAGAATTGCTGTTGTACAGATAGAGAGGCTTCAGTCTGTCTGTGCACTTGGATAAGCCGTAAACAAATGTCTCAGCTACAGCTTTAACACTCTTCATGCTTATGTTTAAAGAATGGATTGATTTTTATTTTTTGAAGGATGAAAGCTGGCTTATAAACTAATTATTTTAATGCTGAGCAACACTTCAAGCATGTTATCAACTGGCCACAGTCTAGACCTTTTATTCTCCTCTATTTACACGTCACATTATTTTCAAGTCACATTTAATTTCCATTTTCAGTCATTTGTCTTAAGATTTTCCTTTTCAGGTGTTTTTACTCTGAGAAATAGTTTTTATTGTTATATAGAAGTGAGTTACATCATTTTCACTGCTTTTCACTATAATGGAGATCAACATAAGTAAACGAGTACAAAGAAAATCAGGATCTTAAAAATCAACTTTTATAAATCTAGCAGTAAAAATAATGGTTCAGCCTCACAAACATTTACACACAACTTTATTACAGACTGCTAAATGAGGCTTTTTGTGTGTCATTATATGGTGGATATCAGTGTCCAATCTACACACGTATACTGTACTCACTCATTAATGCAGGTCTGATCTCTCCAGCTTACTGACAGGTTATGGGATCAGTGTCTGTCTCACACTCTCCCACCTCACATAGCATCCATGTTACATCTTAACCCTTTTTAAACTGATGTTGACTAGAAATCCATTTAAAGGACATTTTCAAGTCTCATAAGTTTGCAGTGTTTGTTTTTATAAATTGTAGTCGGTTATGAACAAACACTCGGGGCATCTTATAGAGCAGAAGAGGGTCTGAGATCAACATTTACTCTGAAGATAGAAACATTTGTGTGAGAATAAAAAAAATAATTTTTTTTCTCTGTGAATATATTACACCCTAGCAGGCTAGAAAAAAAATAGAAATACTCAAAATTCTTAAATTTTAAATTCCTTGAAATTCTTAAAGTTGAGTTTCAACTTTTAAAAGAATCGTTAAGCACCAATGTGGAGTGTCATGTGAAAAAGAAATACAATTCTGTGAATTATTTACTCAAACTATTTGTATCTAGAGACATTTTTATTAATGAGGAGGTTGTTTGGAGTGCATGCAATCAAATATGGATACGGCATAAATTAGACACACAGCAAAGACATGATCAAAGACATGCCACTTCAAAGAGCTAAAAAAAACACATCAAGTTAAAGACCACCCTCTTAATTAAAGGAACAATATAAACAGATGTGTTTAATAAATAAGCTGAGAGACAAAACAAACAAACAACAAATAAACAACAAATAAATAAATAAATAAATAGATTAATTTGCATGCTTTACTAGTGGATGGGTAATAACATACTCAAATAAATAAAGAAATAAATCAATCAATCAAATAATAATTAATTGTTTTTACCCCAATAAATTTCATTCTTGGAGATGAAATAAAAGATAACATACTATATGCAGTATTCACACTGTGACTGAAGTTAACGAGTGATGATCTAAACACTGAAGGTGTTGGAATGTCCGAATTACCCCGGATCATAAATTTGCTTTAATTCTTTGGATTAAAGCATAAAAAAAAAAATTTAAGCCTCGACAGTATTTCATACCTTTCAAACTGCAAAATATTTTTGTCCCTTACAATATTTATCTTCAGTACTTCACTGTTCTTCAGTCACTGGAAGAAAAGTGGAAGGTTTTGGATTGATGAGAAAACACAAGGATTATTATGCATAACATAACATAACTTTTTAGTCTGTGCATGAAGTGTCATGGAAGTGCAGTCATGGCTGAGAGAGAGAGAGATGGAGAGAGAGAGATGGAGAGAGAGAGAGAGAGAGAGAGAGAGAGAGAGAGAGAGAGAGAGAGAGGAGTGAAAGAGAGAGAGAGAGAGAAGAGAGAAAGAGAGAGAGCGAGAGAGAGAGAGAGAGAGAGAGAGAGACAGAAGAGAGAGACAGACAGACAGAGAGAGAGAGAGAGAGAGAGAGAGAGAGAGAGAGATGGAGAGTTTGTCAGTATGTATAGTTTTTATTTTTATTCCTCTGACACAGGCAAAAAGAGCAGAAACTTTATGCCAGAAGTATAACAGTTCGCTGTTTATAAATTTGCACTTTCAAGTTTTCTCTCTCTCTCTCTCTCTCTCTCTCTCTCTCTCTCTCTCTCTCTACCTCCCCCCCCACTCTCCCGCTCTCTCTCTCTCTCTCTCTTTCTCTCTCTCCCTCTCTCTCTCCCTCCCTCTCTCCCAGGGTAAACTTCCTGACAGTCTCAGTACCCCTACGCAAGTGCTGTTCTGCACTTATAGACTTGTTTGTTTACCGTCTGCTTTGCATATTATTATCAGTGAAACTTAATATCACTCTGTTACCACGAGCTTATGAAAAAAGCTGAACATATAGAGACGTGTCTGTAGTCTGCATATGGCTGAGTGGGAGATTTTGAAACACATCGAGGAAAGATATTAAACTAACATTAAACAATGTGTCTTGGCATTTTAGACATTATTCTGTAGCATTTCGAATGATAAGATTATTGTCTAAAGATTATGTTAAAGGGTCACAAGTCTAAATGGATTTTAGCTTAAATGCTGGATGAATGATGACGGTCCATATTTGGGTCTGATGTCCAGGTCCACAAAGCTTTCACCATTAGGGGAAGTTTAAATATTTTTCCTCACACTGATAAAAGGCTCAGAATTGACTTAATAAGAGTAAAAAAAATCATTTGAAAGTGCTTTAGCACGTATTATCACATTAACAATGTTAAGCTAACATTTAAATGTTAAATGTAGATTTAGATGATCGCTTTAACAAATGGCTTTTAGGCAGAAAGAACATGGAAAAAGAATATAATCTGATGTAACCTGAAGATTAACAAAAGAAATAATCTATCATCCATTCAGAAGGTTGTCATTGTAGTGACCTCAGAGTCTAGGATTTTAGCCCGTGTCATTGTTTATTTCATTATTTTTGATGCCATTTTGAGATTAGAAATGTAGGGGTAAATGTAAAATGATAAAAAAAGGTAATATTATGAATCAATAGTGATACTTACTCAATTATTTATCCAGGATACTGTTTCTACATTTCAGACTTTTTGAGCCTACATCTTGGCATCTTTAGGCTTTCTAATCCATTAAATATTGATGAGAGGAATATATATTCCCATATTTTCATTATCTGCAATCTTTAACAAGTGGATCGACTCACCTTGTTTACTGAAGTCGCAGCGCAGTGTAAAGGATCTACTGTTCATTCACTGTGAGTAATGTTGCACAGAGATTCCACTTGTCTTAGTACTTTCTAACATATTTTACCGCAGATGAAGTTCACTTAAGGTTTGTTTGTTTAAATACACATAAAAACTAAACAAAATACTAACAACCAAAGACCTTGACATTGTTAGCGTTATTTATTTATTTGTTTGTTTGTTTGTTTGTTTGCTTGTTCCTTCGTTTGCATGATTGCCATAAAAACATTTCAGTATGTTACATTTCTACCCCATGGTGCAAAATACAGGTTAGATTCAAATAAAAATAGATTCATTTAACGCCTTTAATGTGATGTATTGAGTCAGACAGTCACACTGGGAACAGTAATGATATTCACAAATATACCCTGAGACCTTGCACTTTATTTTTGCCAAATCTGTTTCTATCATATGAAGACAAATTTCTACCATTCATCATGATTATGAGTAAATCTCTGACAGTGGAGACGATACGACACGGCATGTTGGATTCTGAGAGTTGGGGTGGAATTGAGGTGGGGAAAAATTTACTGTATTTAATATGTTAAGATTTTGAACCCGTAATATTCTTCTACTTGAATTCAAACTCAAAAATCTCCTTCTTTAGAAATTGAAGTAAAGCCAGTTATGACCCTAACCCTAACCCTAACCATGCATGTTGCTTATCCACATTCCATAAACTTTAAACACTTTACAAATCATTCTTCATTAATAATTATAGTGGACATGCTCTATCTCGCACCTCAAGGGGTTGAGGTTCGCATGTTCTCCCCGTGCTTCAGGGTTTTTCTCCTGCTAATTTAGTTTCCTCACACACATTGTAAGATGATTATTGTCCTGTGATGCACTAACACCTCATCTATGGTGTCCCTGGAATGTGCCCTGTGTCTCCAGACTCAGTGTCCAGATTCTCTCAAACTCCAGTCCCTGTATAACGCTGTATGTGTATCAGTGTATCAGACATTAAGACTTTCTAAGCCAAAGACTGTGAAAGGTTTTAATTTACTGTCCACTCTAAACAGAATATACATCCTTTTACTTTGGATTTTTATATATAATCTTTATCTCTCACAGCCTTTTATCAGTATTACATTAGACATACTAATATGTGTGTGTTTCCAGGTTTAGTTTCAATCTGACTTTTCCAGGAGTCGCTTAGAAAACAAAGAGCAGTTGCAGAAAAATTTTTTACTCCCGTTTTGAATGTAATATCATGACACAAGTCGTATTTGTAAATGACATACAATGCGCCTCCTTTTTCCTGCACACTTTATCCTCATTAAGTGTGATGTAAGTAAATCAAGGCCTGGGTTAGTTCAGTAATTATTTCGTTTCATTTTCATATTTAATTAATAACTTTCATTGTGTGGAGAGGAAAAGAGACAGAAAGCAAATCTCTCTTTTCCAGCTGACCTCAAGTACTGTATCAAAATGGACAGTGCACCTAAATCTTCTAGATCAAAAACTGTGGAGTGAGATACGTGTGTGTGTGTGTGTGTGTGTGTGTGTGTGTGTGTGTGTGTGTGTGTGTGTGTATGTGTGTGTGTGTGTGAATTTGCACAGTCAGGTAGTCTGTACTCTGTGGATGTGGATGTGGATTTCCCAGAGGAGATGAATGAAAGTCAATACAGAGTCTGTAATGCCGTTGCTAATGGAGTTTCATTGCAACGTTACATTGCAGCTTTCTGTCTTCGGTCAGACGAACACACAGCACAGATGTTTCTGGGTTTTAAAGCAACATGCTGTATAAACATGTGATAAATGTTCCTCCAGAATGTTGACCAAATAATCAGTTAGAGATTCAGACTTGAGCTTTTTGTAAGAGTGAACTACAGTGATTTATTCACAAAAGTGAGAAATCACAATGATTTTAAACTGACAAACGTACTGTAGTCTGTGTGGCTGTGTGATGATAAACGTCCAGAACTAACACACAGTGCAAAAGGACATAATGTCTAGTTTAAAACAACTGTAATATTGTTGGATTTTAAATGAAATCTACAATGTAATCATCCTGTATTTTAACCTTGCACATGTTTTTTACATGAATCTGCTGTCATGATGCTGCCTAGCAAAAAAAAAATAAAAAAATCCATTATTCATAAGAAAACATCCTGAAACAAATCCCTATGGATGCGATCTGCAATCTTCTGTCCCTCGCAGAAGGTCTCGGTGTGTGTCTGACCACACCACAGTGGGATCCTGAGATCTGCCTGGGAGTAGATCACTGACATGTAATGCCATTGTGGAGCTCTTATCCTCTCTGCCTTGAGCTACTTCAGTGCTGATTCACTTCCTCGGGGTAAAAGATGCTGATCAGAGCAGGCAACACCGAGACAATCTCAGCCAGGAGCTGAACCAGTCGAATCCCTACCTATACTCTGCAAAAGCCATAATCCCATCTTAAATGTGGTCTCTGTGCTGTCATTAGGTTTGGCCCCGAAGCTTCTCTCGCTGTAAGGAGCTCTGTAGATTAGTGCCTGGGATTGTTGAGTTTGCAAGTGCTGCAGGAGTGAGAGAAAACTTTACTTACCTTTATAAAAAAACATAGAGATGTTTCTCTCTGAGTGTCTTACTGTGTACAGGCCTGAGGCAGCAACTCTTTAAGGGGATTCAGAGTCTCTTCTCGCTTGCAGAAAGTTTTATTGTTCTCTACTGTACCCACTTTTTTAGGATTTGTAAAAGAAGAGCTTTGTTAGATTTCCTCTTAATTAAGTCATTAGAATAACAGTCCTCACTTTGACTGGTGCGAAAATGTTTGTAAATTTTCTTTATTTCTGCATTAATCTGACCTGAATGTGACCAGATCTTCAACTAAGTCCCAAAACTAGAAATAGAATGATTGTAAAACATTATAGTTATTGTAGCATATTGGTGTGACATCAGAGCCCTTACAACCAATAACCAATAACAATAAGTGGGATCATTTCTGCACCATTCTGCTTCCTACAATTTAAATGCATTTTAGGTTTCACAACATTTCTATTAGGTCTGACTTTATTTTTCATTAAAATGTCCACAGATAATTCTTCTTGTAGGCTTCTGCCTTATCCAAGTGGACTTTTCTGCTAGACTCGTGAACATTGACTTTACCGTGATCTTTTATTCTGTACAGTTTCTTTGGGATTTCCCAAATTATTATTCCCCACTCCCTTGGAGCAGGGCAACCAGTCCTTGGGATCTAAACAGTGGTATTGAATTTCTCCATCTGCCTTACAATGGATTGGTGAAGGCTAAAATCTTTAGAAGTGGTTTTATAAACATTACCAGTGTGGTGAGCATCGATAACTTATTTTCACAGACCCTCAGGAATCTCCTATGATTGATCACATGACTCTGTCAGGATCCTGTGTAGGGAAGAGCATGTTTATGTTTGTCGTTTTCTTGACTGAGCCACCGAACAATTTTAAATGAACTTGTGTTCCAAGAGCTTCACATATTGACATTTTCATCAGAGGAAGATATTTAATATTATATAATTTTGCTCAATAAATAACTTGGGTTTACTCCAATTCTCATTTTCTGGTTTTAGGACTTAGGGATGAAAATCTGATCACATTTCAGTTAAAATCTCTGAGTTTTATCAACATTTTAGTGGCACAATACCATCAAAATGCATTTAAAAATTGCAGTGATGAGACTGTTTATACTGGTGCTAGAATAAATATAACACACTGAGCACCTGGTGATGAACTTTATAGAAAATCTTCATAAGATAAAACTGACAAGAAATTAATGAAGAACTTAAAAAACTGTGAAAAGACAGTGAATTAAACTTACATTGCATTGTACTAATGATCATTATAACTCAGTGACAGATGGCATGCAGATATCTCTAACATTCAAACACGTGGTCACATGATGAACCCTTGAATATAAATTTCAGAAAGGTTTGCTTTGGTCAATCTAATGGGATGTGGTATCCTAGTGGTTAAGGTGTTCGGCTATTAATTGGAAGGTTGTGAGTTCGATTCCTACATCCACCATGTTCCCACTGCTGGGCCCCTGAGCAAGGCCCTTAACCCTCAATTGCTCAGTTGTATAAAAATGAGATTAAAAAAAAAAGTAAGTCGCGCTGGATAAGGTCGTCTGCTAAATGCTGTAAATGTAAACCCCACTGGTACAAAGTGTTAGTCATGTGACTAGCTCATTCATGAACTAGTAAACTCTTTTAACCAGCTCTTTAACACTTTTAAGCTCAGAGCATATTTCTAAAATGCAGTTTTTTGGAAAATGGGTATCAAAACTATAACTACATGATGGCACATAATTAATCTAAGTTAAAATAATGAATCTAAGTTAAAAAGTATATAATGTACTGTCATGCAGATATACTGTTTATATACTATAGTTAGTCAGTAAAATACATTTCCCAACATTGCTTTTCCAACAAAAAATTAAACGTTATTGCCAAATGTTTGAATATCAGACAGTTTACAACATTTTACAACAGAACACTTTTCAGACAAAAAACAGCTTGAGATTTATTTGAAAATACAAACACGTGTTCTTCAGTCTACCAAAGAAACTTTGCACATTCTCCACAATGCTCAGCACAACGTATCAGCCGGTTACCTTCTAAATGTAACATGTACCTAACATAAACGTCATCACAGTAAATAATTACTTTTATTTTATTTTTGGTTTATTTCTGTCTAACTATTATTTCTTGCTGTAATTTTTTCTTGAGCTTTGCCTTTACAAGACACAATACTGGATGTACATGAAGCCACAGGTGGGTTAACTCTCAGTTCCAGTCCCCAGCCCTGATAAAAATGGGAGGGTTACGTCAGGAAGGACATCCAGTGTCGTGCCTCAGGTTTTCACATATGTGGAACAGATGATCTGGAGACCTTGAACATGGAGCAGCTGAAGAACAATGACAACCTGCATAGTTAATATGTACATAATGTCACAATCCAAAAAAAATATTCTACACTATGTGACCAAATGTATGTGGACACCTGTCTTATTACACAAATAACAGACCTTTTATTTGCAGCTATAAAAGATCCTACGCTTCTGGGAAGATTTTGGAGCATGACTGTGAGGATTGTGAGATCAGGCTGTTGTGAAAAATCTTAGTAAAAATAATTAAAGTATTATTCCTTACAATACTATAACCAAAGTAAAGTATTAAGCCTTGCAATATTACAATTGGTGTCATAAGACATATGTAGGCGAGGTTGTAGGCCCCAGATTTTGTAATAGTTTTAAGGTAATATATGACTAACATATAAATGGCTACACCTGAGTCAAAGTGTAAACAAGAAAAGAAGTTTATTGTAATAATAAACTTAGTACAAATAACCAGACCAGGTGCTATCAGGCCTAGTCAGTCTGAGCTCTCTGATCAATAATGTGTAAGGAAGTGAAAGTCAAAAGTTCAGCTGAAACAGGCCTCATGTAGGGAGTAGGGCGAGACAGCTGAAAGGGCAGACTTGTTTTTCTGAAAAATTAAAAGGGCAGACTTGTTTTTCTGAGAAATAAAGGGAAGTCACTTAGTGATTCTGCAAAGTAAGGGGAATTTAGAAAGGAGGAATTACCTGAATGTATAGAAGGCACCTAGAGGTGCCAGGGTATATATTGAGGAGATTTCCTGGGGAGAGGGCTTGCTTTCTTGCTTTTTTGTGTTTGAACTTTTTGGGTTACAGGGGAATGCTCGCTTGGGGTTTTTCATTTCATTGCTTTTGACTTAGAAATTTTTCCTTGAGCTCAATGGAATTGTTGGCTGGTTGGCTGCAATAAAGAAGTTTGCTCATTCTTATCCAGGTCTGGAAAGTCTTCTCATTGTTTTATTTGTATCAATTATAGTGTTATCAGTAAAGTTTAGTTTAAATATTCAATATTCGACTAAAAGTCTAAGTGTGATTCACCCGGTGATATGTCCACTTGGAGGCGGGCTCTGAGTTCTGACAAGGCTCTGAAGATCAACAAGAAGGTATAGTGCACAGTTCATGCTCCAGTTCATCACAAAGGTGTTCAGTGCTGTTGAGGTCAAGGCTCGGTGCAGAACATTTGAGTTTTTCCGCTCCAACCTTGGCTAAGCTGTCTTCATGGAGCTCGCTTTGTGCACAGGGTCATTGTCATGATGTAACTGATTTTAACTTGTATTTAACTCTGATAAAGTGTAAAAACTGCTTGCTAATTATCAACAAATGTGCTTGCGAATTATCCACACACTTTTGGCCATATAGTGTATTAAATAGTTTAATAGTTCTAATGTATTCACCCTTTAATGTATTTAACCTTTAATGTATTCACCCTCTCCTGGTCTAATGTCCTGTTAAAATGGTCCAGATAAATTTGTATAGTAATAGAAGTGAAAACTAATCACTTGTGTATTTATGTAAGATGTGCTGCTCTAATCTCTCTGTAACAGTAAGACAGCAGTAGTGATGTGGTCATAACTGCCTGGATACTTTACACATAACTACTCAAACAAAACACTATCTGATGTTTATAGTCTGGAGAATATATACTGTATATTTCTGGAAATGCAGTCATTATGCTGAACTTGATCTTTAAATAGAAATATGCACAAAGAAATAGATTTAAAGATCTCATTCTCTCAGTTTGTAATTCAAGCTTGATGATCTTCCTAAAGTAGCACATGTTCCTTCCAAATATTCTGCCTTATATACAGCTTTCTTCAACCACATTTACACATTTAGAGACATCAGAAGCATTTTATTTCCTTTCTTCTTATTTACAAAAGGCTGCATGTGATTAATAGTATCTTTGTAATGATTTTACTTCTTGAATTAATCCATGGATATGCTGGAAACTGTTGGAGAAGATAAGAGCTATCTCACTAGTACACACACACACACACACACACACACACACACACACACACACACACACACACACACACATAGAGTAATGCATTTACCTGGAGGCTGTGCAGAGTTGGCAAAGGAGATAAGAAAGCACTGCGATAATTCATTGATTTGATTGATTCATCACTCCTGAATCATTACAGTACAGTACAAAGTCATTACTGCCTTTTCTAGATATTTTACCAACTTCACCATCATCAATTTGCAGAACAAAGCATGCTTTTTGACCTGAGTGAATTAAACTGTGAATCAAGCAAACTGTCTAAACTGCTACAGTCTGAGACCACAAACTGTAATATATATGAATTTATTTAGTATTACGTTGTGCCGTTTTATATTGCTTTGAAAAAAGCTCTGGCTGACGTACTGTACCTGCATTCTATAAACACTATGGAGTATATAGCAGAAACTTGTATATAAAGAAATCATTTAGCATTCATTACAGATATAAGCACTGCACTTAAAAAGCATTTCAGCTCTCTCTTCTTCATGCATGACCAGCGAGCCTGGGGTAACAAGGAGAACTCCGGAGTCGGATGTGTATATAAATTTAAATACATGGTGTCATTTTCATTACTCCTCCTGTTCTGACTTTCGTCGTCCTCCAGCATTCCTCCCAGTCTCTTTCCTGAGTCAGGAATTCACTGATTATTGTTCTAGTAGCTGAGAAGAAAAAAATACTAAGAGTTTTGAGGTTTAGGAAATCCTGGAAACTAAATAGGTAAATTAAAGTACATGTGATTGTTCTTGTTCTTCTAATTATTATTATTGTATTTATTTTTTCTTTTTCATTAATTTATTTTCAGATGTGATTCCCCCATCTTCCTCCCCCCGATAATTAATTGTGCTTTTTTACATAATTTATGTGGTAAATTGTTTGCATGATATTTTTTCCCATGTAGTACACAAAGGTACATCTCAATAAATTAGAATGTCGTGGAAAAGTTCATTTATTTCAGTAATTCAACTCAAATACTGAAACTCGCGTATTACAGTATATACATTCAGTACACACAGACTGCAGTAATTTAAGTCTTTGGTTCTTTTAATTGTGAAGATTTTGACTCACATTTAACAAAAACCCACCAAAACACTTTCTCAAAAAATTTTTGTTGGAAACTTTTCCACTACATTCTAATTTATTGAGCTGCACCTGTACATGAGGTTATATTTACTGACATATAATTAACATGATGTCACAAGCGAGCTCTTATAAAAACTCTCCCTTGTTAGAAAACATATTAACAGATACTACAGAGATCCTCTATAAATGTTAATTAAATGCCTCCTAACAAACGTTGTGTTACTTGTGTTACTTGTGTGTATTATTTGTGTTTCTATGATTAATAACATTGCATTGTTTGATGTTTTAAGCAGCTTGAAGCACACGAGCCATAAATGAATCTCTGAACGTCCATTATTATAAATCTGTGATTTATCTTTCTACTAATGTCACAGCAGTAATTCTAAAGATGATATCAACATCTTTGTGACCAAGAAGCAATCTGAGAATTCATTAACACTTTAGTGGAAACATAAGTAAAGCATCTCCTCATCTCTATTGTGTGTGTAGTTCATTTCTTAGAAGTCGAAAAAGGAAGCCTAGAATATTTTCCACCCAGAAGTTGGTTTGTTATTGTTGTGGCATCAAATAAATTTCTCCAATACAGAATACTATTAATGGACCATTAATTTGCACTTCTTTGTCATCATGGGGTAATTTGCAGACAAGCAAGAAAGTGACAAATGAAGCCACAGCAGGAGCACATCAAGGAAGGAGAGAGAAAAACAAGAGAGTGAAGGAGGAATGATTAAGGAAGGAACAGAAAGCAGGGTGGCTTTGAGAGACTGATGATATGATTTGAATTATCATAAAAGAAGCAGCTCTCTGAAGAGGCTTCTTATGCTGAACTTAATGCCATACTGATGTGTGTATCTGCACACGGCTGAGCTCATTAGAGCTCTGGCTGGAAAGGTGGGAAGTCCAAGGAGAAAGGGAAGAATAAATAAAATAATAAAACTGTAGGGAGACAGAAGAAAAAGGAAAAAAAAAAACAAGAAAGATTATTAAAATGCTATAGTGAAGAAGAAAATTAAAAACTTGAAAACTTTGAATTGAAGTGGAGCCCAGGTTTGAAGCTGTAATGTAATGCAGTGAGTTGAAGCAGCTCGGCTGCAGTCATGCATGTCTGAGGAGTTTAACTAAGCTGAGCTAGAGCTTTTCACCTGCTCTACAGTCAGTCATGCACTGGAAACTGCAATAGCGAGTCGTCCATCAGCTCTCTGTAGCTCTGTAATTGCTTGAGGTTAGGCGCTATGTGATATGGAGGTAATATGAATGCAAATATAAAGCTTAGATAGCCATTAAAATGCAAAACACCTTAAGGTTTACTGATAGCAAAGAAAAGTCAATTATCACAGCAGTCATGCTATATGGCTGCTCCTGTGACTAGCACTGAGACTGTTGTATGCGACTTGTGACTTAAACACAAAACAATATTAGAACCAATACAATGTTCCACAATAAATAATCAAAAAAATTCCATAATGTCTCTCACAACTTCATAAATGTTGAAGTGAAGCCAAATGTTCAGAAAATCACAGACTGAACAGGACTCACTCCCTAAATCCACCAAAGCACCACAACATGGAAGATCGTGTCTCCCATCACACAGTCAATCTTACATTCAAGGTCACTTAATTACTGATTACACACACACAAACACACACACATACACACACATAAACACACACATACACACACACAAATACACACACACACACATACTGTAAACACACACACACAAACACACATACAGTACACACACATACACACATACACACACTCACACACAAACCTTTGTATTTTATACATGCTAAATTAACTCAAATTTACACTAATTTTCACATTTTGAACAAATGTTGATTTTTTCAAAAATATTTACTTTTAAAAATATTTAATCATATTTTTAAAAGTAAATATTTTTGAAAAAAATCAACATTTGACATATTGAAATCTGAAAAAGAAGGACCTATTTATCCGTGACCTTATGGAAGTGAGTTGGAATGTACATGCATTTTATATGCTTTTCATTATAAACTCTACAGTATTACTGCTTTCATCTATAGTTCCAAACTCCAGGATCAGAAGTAGTTTTATTTTTTATCACCTAACATCATCTTACTGGAATGGCTTATAAATAATAAAGGCTGAAAAAAAAACCCTAATCATTTACCACTGCTTGCTGATAAGCATTTTATATCAAATCAATAGGACATCATGGTTTTTCTCAGTAATACTTACATCCTTTGAGCTCATTTAACAATATCTGATGAACCTCTTTATCCTTGAACAAGTCACCTAACAATTGATTTGTCGATACTTTGATCAATAACGTTGTCAATATCAAGGCTTCATTAAAAACAAAATGTCATTAAGTACAGATTTTCTTACTAGAGTTTACACTTCTATTTTATGTTCTAAATCATTTTTTCTTGTTTTAAATCACCAAGAATTAGTTTAAATCTGAAGAAGCTTTGAAAATAAAACTAATTTCTGGTAAGTTCTCATTATTTCATTTGAAAGACTATTTGATACTGTATATTGGCTTGTGACTGGAAATGGGGCCTGAAAGCCAATAGTGAGCCAGACTGCATGCTGCAAACAAACCAAAAAATATACACACATTGTTGTCAAATAAATAGACAAATCATTTAGACGACTCATGGAGAGTGCAGATTACCTTCTGATAACAGACTGAAAGAATCATCCTGGACCATCATTGTGAGACTGTTTCATTTATTTCTTCAATATATTTAAAGGCTCTAAAGCTATTTGCCTTAAAACAAACAAAAACATTAAGACTTCTGTTTGATCTGCAGTAAAATGCATTAAGCTGAATAGAATTAAATGACCTTACGAGACCAAATCAAACCTGAATACGATATAATATCTCATTCCTGTTTACGTGTTTACAATGGAGCATGATTCCACCTCAATAAAGAAATATTTCTGAGGCATTCTAGCCTATATTTACTTGGAAAAACATATTTGTGTTAAATATTTATATATTATATAATTTAATGTGCTTCTTCTTTGCCTCCTCAAATGATAATCTCTGCATTGTTTTTCAGGCAGAATTTCCTGTTCCCGATTTGGACTTGATTGCCCTGCAAGAAAGCAAGAGGGAATAAATGTGAGTGACGAAGGCTTTGTAAGGGAGTTTCCAGAATCATGATCAATGTCTATACTGTGGGTCAGTTAGCAGAAACACAAGGGCATCATGAGAACATCAACACCTCAATGTACAAGTTGGCATACATGGTAGTGTAAAATGTGGTGACCAAAGAGGTTAAAAAGAACTTTAATGCTCTTACAAGACTTCACAAGATGTCATGAAGAACCTAGACAGAACAAGGAGTAAATTGTTTAATGTTTAATGCGATTAAATAAATCTAATGATTCAGACAAGCATCAGGAGGAAAACAGGAAGCAGAACAGAAAACCGCTGTGAAGTAAGCATACATTTGTTTTTTACAGTGGACTGAACAGGACATACAGTAGAGTTTAAACCGTTAGACTCAGGTCCTGGGATACCCTGCTACATCCTAGACCAAGATGCCAATCAAACCATAATGAGCAGCGTAACGGAGAACATCTGAGAAGAAAACTAAAACAAATCTTTCCTAAAAGCATTAACCTGTTATAATACATACACAGGTCTATCTCAATAAATTAGAATGTTGTGAAAAAGTTCATTTATTTAATTTATTGTTTCTTTTGATTGTGATGATTTTGACTCACATTGAACAAAAACTCACCAATTCACTTTCTCAATAAATTAGGTGAATTGTTGGCCTTCTGGAAAGTTTGTTAATTTACTGTGTATGTACTCAATACTTGGTTGGGGCTCCTTTTGCTTTAATTGCGGCCTCAGTTTGGCGTGGAAATGAGCAAACTTTCCAGAAGGCCAACAATTCACTAAAAATGTTTTTATATTAGTCTTATGAAGTATTCTAATTTGTTGAGAAAGTGTTTTGGTGGGTTTTTGTTAAATGTGAGTCAAAATCATCACAATTAAAAGAACCAAAGACTTAAACTACTTCAGTCTGTGTTTACTGAATTTATATAATACACAAGTTTCACTATTTTATTATTCTATTTCACTATTTTCAGTTTAATTACTGAATAAATTAACTTTTCCACAACATTGTAATTTATTAAGATGCTCCTGTATATAACAACATTGTTGTCCCCATCAAGTCTTACAGCTTCAAGGTCAAAAGTATTAATGATCTGTTGAAGTTAAAATGTACCCTTTAAAATTTACACCCGGAAATGAGTTAAAATATATTTGCATATTGGGCGGGAGTAGAAATATCGGATTGATATACGATTTGCCAATACGCATTTATGTGGCCTAATGTAAATGGAACAGTTTTAACAAATCAGATAGTTATCGGATCAGAGAAAAAACATGAAGTGACCAGGTGTAAAAAGGCCCTCTAATTTAGATCATAATAGTTTGTAAATCTTAGTGCTGGAACACTGACACTGAAGGAAATAATATTCTACACCGATTATTGTGTACACTTTAGTAGTGTGGAGTAATCAAGCACAGGTGAAGACATGCGAGACATGATCACATGACATTTACAATGAACAGCAACACACCTGACAGCTCCCTCTAGTACTAGGGCTGGAAATCGCCCCAGTCTGTGACAGACAGTTCATTTATTGTAACCTGCTGGTTATTTTTGTAAGGATCACTTCTCTGTAATTTTTTTCTCTTTCCAATATCTATTGGTCTTTTACTTTTGCACCAGATCCTTTATTAATTCTACAGCTAACACAATGTCCATAACCTCCCCTGCATCCAAACATCCAGCTCTCTCTCAGCCCACTTCTCTCTCTTCACCATCAGCTTCCATCTCCTTTAAGCACAGCCTTGTTGTTCTGTTTTCAGCCACTTGAAGCAATGACACTGGCTCTTAGAATTTAGATGAGGAAATGTATCCACCCTTACATTCTCTCTTCTGTCTGAAGATAGTGAAAAGCTCAATGGTGTGAATGTAAGTAATAATATCGAACCCTCATTCTAACTGAATCAAAACCCTTAATTTCAAGAACATTTATACGTTTTAAACCATTTTTTCCACATTAGCTGGATGTGCCTCTGAGCCTGGCAGCTATACAGTGATTGGCACTGACAAAATTTTATTTCTTATCCAAAGCTATTGAGAATTAAATGCATTTGCATTTAATCCAGCATTAATCCAGAAACATATGGAAATAAAGGGCTCCTTATTTCAAGCAGTGAGACACTTCAACAGAAATTCAAACAGCAGTAATAACATCTCTATCACTAGTCTAGTTGTTGCTATGTAGCAATAAAGTGTGGAAGATGGAAAAAAACCCAAAACATGTTTATTAATGGGTTTATGCTCGATTCACTCCATTTAATATTTATTGCACTGCTGAAGGTTGATGTATGTAAAAAATTAGACCCTAGTGCCGAGATTAATGACTGTATTACCATGAGGAACCAAACACTGGGTCAAACTGGGATTTTTTTTTAAATCAATTTCAGCTCTTGTCTTAGTAATTTCAGCTCTTGTCTACTAATGAAAACTGATGAAATATGAACATCAGTTTTCATTAGTAGTTGGTCATTTTAATCAAACTGAGATGTGTAATTATAATCAAACCTTTTATTAAAATGTTTGCAGTCCTGAGCGAATGCTCTTTGTTTAGTAATGATAGGCTCATTTCTCTGTGGGAGAGCATTTTGAATGTCCCCAGTTTCTGAGCTGCTGTGCTTAAACAACATCTATAAACTGTTTAGATGTTGATGAGAGTGGCCCTAAGTCTAGCATCATAGCGCAATTACATGAATAAAAGATGTCGTTTTCTTTATTGCTCAAGTCAGTTTGAACAGTTTCACACAGGTATTAACAATGAAACAAATGTACTGATGTGTTTGTGTGTGTGTGTGTTTGTGTGTGTGTGGTGTGTGTGTGTGTGTGTGTGTGTGTGTGTGATGCATGAGGGCATGACACATACTCTGCACTCGATTGACTATCACACACTATCACACATATTGACTATGTGGGTTTGTGTTTGTTTGTGTGTTTGCGTGTATGCAAAAGACTGATGGCTCCAGCATCCGACCAATAACATTTACTGGAACTCTCAGAGTCGTTAGCACAATCCCTCTGTCGCCACTGTGCCTGTCAGACTCCGGGCCCTGCTGCTCGGAAACCAGGTTTTTGCAACGTGTATCAGGTTAACAGCCAATTTGTCAGGAGCTTTCCTTTCTGCTCAGAGCTCTCTTTAATTCATCCGCCTGCATTATAGCTCCTTTCCCTTTATTTAGATCCATCAGCAGAAAGTTTAACACGTTGTGGTACGGTGGCCCATGAAGAAGACATCTGTTCTGTTTTATCTATGTGAGTGTAATGTCCTTATTGTGTTACTATTATCAGCAGATAGCAGATCAGCTATTGTTCATAAATTGGTCATGACAGTGACAGAAAGACAAGGAGTGTGGAAAAGAAGCAGGAGGAAAACTGTGACTGTCTCTCAGCGTTGCTTGGCATTTTCCTGAAACCATTTTTTTTCATTATTGAGAATGATTCACTGCTGAATTGAAGCTGCTTATTTTAGCCTTTCTGGCTAATTTTTTTTTATAGTCTGCTAATTTTTGTCCTTCTCAATAAACAGATGTAAACCATAATGATTTGTAATACTACTCTAATTCCTCACCTGCTTTGTGGTTTTATTAACTAACCATGTCCATTAGGTGCACTCTTGCCAGTAATTGAATTCTAAGCCTTGTTTTAACTCACACAATATGAATTAGCAGTAATACCAAAGCATCTGCATGTAGACACAACAAATCCTAGTTCCATGTTACTGTATATAGCACTTAAAAACACCATAAATACAAGCTGCCTTTCAATGAGAAACATCCATCTTGCCAAGTCGGCTTATTAGCTATATTAAGGCTTCATTACCCCGCTCACACATACGGCCCGTGGTAAATGAGCCACTGTGTCTTTCCAAAGTTATGGGCAGCACCGAGTGATGAGACTCTAACACCAGATTCAGTTTTTGTCAATTTACAATGAACGACTTATTAGAAATATAGATAGTGAACAACCTGAACTGCAGTGTACACACACATATACACACACACACACACACTCACAGACACACACACAATTTTCTTAAGTAATTATTCTCACAGCTCCTCTTCATTTTCCTGTCATTATAACCCACCAGTCCAGCTCTGGACACAGTAATTGCTGTCATCTCCATGGCTTTATTGTTTCCCTAAGAGACAGAAGTGACATTTTCAGTTATTGTTCAAGTTGCTTTACTAAAATACGCTGATCCATTAAAGTCACTAAGCAGAACCTATGATTGATATAATTCTAAAATGAAAATATAATTCTTAATTAGTGAACAATCACAGCAGAGTATACAATTACAAGAGACACAATATTTATTCATATTGTTTTTATTCATCAATATAAACACCGGTGTTCTCATTTTCCTTGGGTTAGGGTTCCTTTTTTAAGGAGAGGAACAATAGAAGAACCTGGTCCACCTCAATCTTTGACATGCTGTGCATTCTGAAATGCTTCACATATCTTTATCAACAGCTGTATTAACACTAGTATTCTGGGTTGCCATGGCCTTCTTTTTATCTCAAACCAGTGTGGCTCTTCTCCCTTGAACTCTCTCATCACTAAGGCATTATTGGGAGATCAGCAGTTTTCTGAGATACTGTACTCAAACCAGCCTGTCTGGCACCAACAACCATGACACAGACAAACGCAGTCAGATCATTTTTTGCCTCATTCTGATGTTTAATGTAAACACTAACTGAAGGTTTTGACTTCTACCTGAATGAGTGTATACACTGCATTGGTTGCATGAATGAGCAGGTGTTCATGTGTTCCTTATAAAGCCGATGGTCAGTTTATTGATACATCATGCCACTTCACAGCTTCTAACTATGCTAACTGAAGACGGTTTGTAGGATGCTGATAGTGCCGAGTTGTTTCAGTAAGGCATTATCCAGTTAATGTCATCCTATCGATGTCAGCACATTATTTATTTACTTTAGGTCACAGTGCCTTGCGTACGCCTCAGCAGATTCCTCCATGGTTATCTCTAGGTCTTTTAACATTAAGTTGACATTTACATCTTTTTTGCTTGGTGTTCTTCTCTAGAATGGGAAATCGTCAGCCTGGGGTGAAGTGCAGTCCACTGCACAATTTAGGTGCCATGACAAACAACCCCAGACAAACAGAGATAACCACACACACACACACACACACACACACACACACGCAAACTAAAAAGATTCAGCACTTTGACTACAGTATATTTCTATATTAGTACTTTTTCTCTTGTCTCAGTCTTGATATAGGTATATACTGAATATATTTGACAGAAAGTTGGCTGAGCATGTTCCCCACCAGCAGGAGTGTTTAGGTTGTGTGTGTGTGTGTGCTTGGTCTTTCCAATGCTTAGTGAATGCTGATCAGTGTGACTAAGTGCTGACTCCTCAACCCCAATGCAGAGTGGAATTACCACAGAGAAGCCCAGTGTACTTCACAGCACATAATTTCCATTATCTTTTAATGCTTTCAGAGATATTTACTCAAACCCCCATGTACTCTGAAATCAGGCCATCTTCAAAGGCCAGTGAAAGCTGTATCACGAGTTTCTATTAATCGGTGATGAAAATCAATATTCTTTTCTCATGACTGCATTTGTGCTTTAATGAACAATTTGTGAATGTGAACGTTATTCAATTGAGTATTTTTTCCTGTTAATTAATCGATTACTAACTGAAAAATAAATTGTTAAAAAGTTAATTGACACACTGTGAAGCCATTAAAAAAATGTTGTATGTTATTGTAAGTATTTGTTTTAATCAGAGTTATGCAAGCTAAGAAGGAGACTGTCTGACATATGAACAATAGAGTTTAATGAAAAGCAATGTCACCTCATGTTCCCTGATTGCTCCTCTTGTTCGTCTGCTCAGATCGCACGTAAATTGGCAGCAGAGGCACCTGCACAACATCAACTGCGGGCCATAATGCACTGGTAATGGGGCAGGAATTAAACTTTAATGAGGCCTAACTTCAGGGCCATCTCTACAAGCTGTTGTACAAATGGTACATACAGGACATTTGTGCTTTCCTGAAGCTTCCAGTTCTGTGTGCTACTTTAATCATGCATTTACTATGTTTTAAAACAGCATCAGACACATCACTTTTAAACATATCACAGTTAACATATCAGACACATCACTCGGTTAAAAAGAACAAGCAATGATCCATAGAAAATAAATATGGTGACTTGAATGTGCTAGACATCCACAGTGTCTTCTGCCTGTGTAATTAAATGGACTGCTAACATGCAATCCATGGAAAATGCAGTGGAAAAAAGAGCAAATCAGCAAAATGACAAATAAATGTGCAGTTCATGGTTAATAAGCAAATTACTGACTGAGCCAACCATCCTTAAATTCTGTCTCTAAATACTCTCTACATTAGAATTTAAATAAATGTCAGGTTAAAGATTTTTCAGCCTATTCAGGTAATAATAGGCTGCAAAAAAGTCCAATTTTCTCCTACACACAAACTAGCATTCTTTCATTGTGTAGTATCTATAATTTAATTGAGCCATTTGATTCAGAAATGCACTTAAATAAAAAAACAAAACAAAACTGTAAAACTTCTTAGCACCTATAAATAAGTGTGCATTATTATTATTATTATTATTATTATTATTATTATTATTATTATTATTATTATTATTGTTATTATTTATTTATGTATTTATTTATTTATTTATGTATTTATTATTTTTGCAATATTAGTCCTGTTTGTTATATAAATCCTAGCTACTATGAAGATAAGTCACTAAGTGTAATCCATTTAAATTGCCAGAGATGAATCCCCATATTATTTCATACTGAGTCAGCTTCTGGCCCGAACAAGGCACTGGTTTTAAAGTACCTTTGGGAAGAGTGGAACAAAAGAATAACTTTATGTAAAAAGTGCAAAACATCATAAACACTTTGAAGAGCAGGCTGTTTCCTGCTTCATCAGCTAGACACATTTGAAAGACTATTTTGAGAGCGAGAGAGAGAGAAGTGAAGAGAAAGGAAAAAACTGAAAGCCCTAACCACAAAATCAATTGAAGTTTTGCTGTGTCATTGGACCATTATTGAAAATGAAAATAAGCATGTGTTTTCAGATTTTACTTTGCATCAACCACAATTCCATAATCCCAATAGATTATAGATTCCATGTCCTCGCCCTGCCCACTTCTCTGGGATTCTTCTCTGCACCTTCCCTTTCTCGTAAAGGTTTCAATCACACTGTTTTTCCCCTGCAGAGGAGAGGCTGGTATTTAACACACACACACACACACACACACACACACACACACACACACACATACACACGCCAAAACACAGAGGACTACAAGTACTAAGACAGCCTAAGGAGCAGGAGATTAAAAATTGTTCTGTCCTACAATCTAAAATAAAACTTGAGCAAATCAATATTCTGATTCTTGTTGGATGAAACAAATAAAACAATTTGCTCTTTATCTAAAAGTCTTCAGTTATAGCTGACAGTCTGCATTTAATACAGAATTATTACTATTCATTTTATCTGTAAACCAAATTCCTAATATGCTACACAACACACAAACAAACACATGCGAGGAGTAGTTCATGCTTTTCAGTGTACTTTCAAAAACTCTGCTAAACACCTAAAAACATGTTGGTCCCTGACTCACAACTATTGCTCCAGTAGGCTAACATTCACACTCTCTGGTGAGTGTACAGTATGGTTGTATGAGTATGTGTGTGTGTGTGTGTGTGTGTGTGTGTGTGTGCGTGCGTGTGTGTGTCTCTATGTGATGTTCTTTAAGGTCCATGTGCCACAGTACAGACTAATACACAACCCAAATTTCTCTTTGCAACCTAATAAACTGTGCTGACTGGGACACTGAGAAACCTCTGTAGTAGTTTATTAGGTTGCAAAGTGAATTTGTAAGCTGTCTCTATAGTGGATGGGGTGAATTGGACTACCTATTTTAGATTTACCTCCGGTTCCAGCTGTTCTCTCTTGAGAAGCACCATCACCAGAGACATAGGAACCATCTCTCCTGAGGTGGATATATCTGAAGTACAACACCTCTATTGCTTCCCTAGACCTCACGGCCAATTTCTTTGTATGTCCTTGCCAGTCATTGTAATTTTGAGCTTGACATGGGTAATAAAATGAATACTTGATCTCCCTTTGAAAATTACCATAGCTGAGTACTCCTGTCATACACTCTGCACTATCGTTCTTGTACCTGTCGCAAAGAATAGTGTTAAGTGACTCATATTGTTTTGCTCTCAGGTCCAGAACATAGTGACTGACATTTTAGCTCTTAGAAGGGCCCTCCCCTGAATTTTACCTAATGTCATCTAAGAGGCTTAGGTCTGTACAATAATTTAACTGAGGAAAGGCTTGTGGAGGCTTGTGGAACCTCATGTACTGCAAAAAGTTTCAGTTCCAATTCCAGTTCCAAGCATTATCATGATAAAAAACGTATGAATCATTTTTTTAAGGATTTCATTGAACTCACCAACCCGTCCCATCTAAACACTGGTGCCAAACAATTTAATTTATATATAATAATAATTAAATTAGATTAGATTCAACTTTATTGTCGTTACACATGTACAAGTTCAACTGGCAGATGGTTGATGTGGATGGGGTGTTTCCTTCCTCCTGAAGTCTATGATGAGCTCCTTTGTTTTGCTGGTGTTAAGAAGCAGGTTGTTGTCGGCACATGATGCAGCCAGACGCTGTACCTCTTCCCTTTAGGTTGTTTTATCATTGTTGGTAATGAGGACAATCACTGTGGTGTCGAAGTTGACTATGCACAGGCCTGCAGTTGTACAGTAAATGAAGAGGGAATAGAGGAATGAGCTCAGCACACAGCCCTGTGGTACACCTGTGTTAAGGGTGATGGTGGCAGAGCGGATGTGGCCTGACCTGACATGCTGGGGTCTGTTGTTCAGAAAGTCAAAAGTATATAATAAATATATAATAAATACTTTGTGCAGGGATGCAACCTTGTCAGTTAGGGTCTCTTTTGGGATAACATGAAGAGTGCTGAGATGTTGTGAAGAAGAACAGCTACCAGGTATCACATTAAAGAGTCCACTAAAACTAAAATTGCCCCCTCACACACAACCACAAAGAAGTTTTCCATTATTCCTTCTCTACTATACATTTTAATGCCTGACAAAAGAAGCAATGCTATGCATTTCTGTTAATATTTCAGTTTAATATTACTTTCTTTTTTTTCATAATATTGCCATTTGCAATGTTTTAAAAACTTATTTTGGGACCTGCTGTATATTATAAACTGTGATTCATTACACTGTCATACACTGACTTTTATTTTTCTGGGCCAGAAATGAACTAAAACTTTCCATAGATCAGAGCTTCTTTTTTCTACCAGAGAGGACTGGGTCAGTAAAGCAACCAGAATTTCCTTTGCACCACAAGACTGCTTTAAAACTACAAGCTAAAATCATGTGCAATTCAAAGCTTTGGTCCTCTGGCACCAGGAGTGATGAGCATGTAATAAAGAGATGCAAACCTAGTGAGTAATGAATGAATTATTAATACTGCTGTTTAGTTAGCAGCATTTCTACGTCTCATTTTATAACTGTCTCATTGCTGGTCACAATAATGTTCACAACTAGGCTGCAAGCCACTGTACTCTGTTTACTTGATAACAAATTAAAGGCACCCATGAGTTCAGAAGCAAAGAAGATGTAGTTTAATTTATATTCACACTGAAAACTTGGCGATTTATGCAGCAGTGCCTCCTGACCATCGATGGTAACGTGGTTCGCCAGCCTTAATAACGACATAATTACTCTGAAAGGCTCTTATACTTGGTTTATGCTATAGACTACTATCTAGCATATATAGTAACCTTATAATACAGAATGCCAATCTAATAGCTTTAACCCTTTTTATCAGACTTATGGGACTTTATTATTAAGTGTAAACAAATACATTTTAATGTGTTTAATTCATAGCAATTCTGATATAAAATGAGTCAGAACTCTGTGGGCTTTCAATGTTAGACATTTTTATTTCTGTCGGGATGAAAGTACACAGAATTTTTATAGTTGAACATGATGGCTTTAAATTTTAGTTGCTTCTGATCAAACACTCATGTATCTCAGAGAGCAGAAATGCTCTAACATTTCAATTTTCCTTCACTGGAAGCGTAAGGCTCAAACCTGTTCCAGCATGACAATGCCCCTCTGCACAAAGCTAACTCCAAACACTACTTTGTTTAAGACTTTACACCAAAAAAAGACATTATTGTCTCTTTTGTGCCTTTGAGCATGTTTCATGGCTCATGGATCTTTCAGTTATGTAAATAGACATCAAAGGAACATTCACTTTGTCTATTTCTGTGCTACTTTAGCTGTGGCCTGCCAAAACTTTCTCTCTGTACATTGTGAGGCATGATCATTGGGGAACAATGAGCCATCCAAATGCATTTGCTTCTTCTCTTTTCTGCTTTTCCAGGGAGACATTTAACCCTTCTGTATTTCATGAATTCCTATTGCACTTTTGCAGGGTCTCACATAAGTAGAGGTGTGAACAAACTACATCTGGGTGAGTGAGCTCTATTCATAACAGTGCAAGAGCATCACTCACCATTTAGTCAGAGACAAGCCATAAGTAGGGACTAGAGAGAACACACAATGGAACAGTTTGCAGCCCTAATGGCTCATGGTGTTAAGAGCTGTAATCAGATCAGTTGTCAACTCTTACCCAAGTGACAGGACTGGATGTGATGTGACAGGATGCATCGTACGCTGTATATAAAGTGATGCAACCAAATAAGAATATAATATGGAATTGTCAACTCCATATTCTTATTTAGTTGCATGACTTTATATACAGCGTACGTATCTGTCAGACAGATAATGGGTTTTATACAGATACACATACCTTCACTGGGTTGCTTCAGTTGTTTGATCTTTACACTGCTGGACTGAGCTCTGGGTAAGAACAACATATGCAATTAATCATGCATATGTCTAAGATTCAGTTTTATATAAATTCAAAGAAGTGGGAGTTTTATAAAACTCTGCCCAGAAGGTCACGGTAGATGAGCTTAAGATCAGCATGGTAACGCAAATCATTAAATATCTTTGGGGATTTTTTTAGAACATATTTATATATTTATACTGAGGAGTATTTTGCTTCTCTTGAAGCCTTGATGCTTTCTCAGTGTTGATTATGTTTTGTCTTCCCAGCCAGAGAGAGAAGACAGAAAAAGAAACCAAAATGTAGTCCAATCTGTCTCAGTGTTTCATTTCATACCCTAAATTTCACTCTTGTGCACTCTTCTCTAGAAAAAAAGGTCTGTTTTATCCTAACTCTGACCTGACTTGGATTTGACTTTAGACTAGAATCCAAGAATTTGAAAGTTCCTGATGTTGTGAAGCTTCAGGCATCAACAACCTTCAGAAAGTCTAATATTCCTAAGATGCATCAAGACTCCTGTCCTGTAGGAGACATTCTACAAGGCACAGCAGAAAATATATGTTCATGGTCATTAATTTATTTATCATGTCTGCCAATTTTGCAAATTGTCAAACATCTATACACAGATATGGGATTATTGCACATTCAGCCACAGGAGCATCAGTGAGATCAGTCAGCATTCCAGGGCACCCCTAAAGTGATCATACAGGTTGAGGTCAGAATCTGTGTTATTCTGAACCAACTATGGCAAACCAAGCCGACTGCCCTGATGATTGATATAGG
This sequence comes from Tachysurus vachellii, assembly GCF_030014155.1. NCBI lineage: Eukaryota > Metazoa > Chordata > Actinopteri > Siluriformes > Bagridae > Tachysurus > Tachysurus vachellii. The sequence goes on from NC_083460.1 coordinate 19,147,989, forward strand.
AAACTAAACATAGTGCTGTCTCCGAGCACTAGCAGACGGTAGCCTCTGAGGTGTGGAACAAAAGTGTTTCAATATAGAAGCTCCAGATAATTTATGTGCCATGAGAGATAAGGGCCCTCAAAGGACCCTGGTGGGGTGGTCATCCAAAACCGTTCTCCAGCCAGAAAGTAAGGCGTCTGTTGAAATATTCTTGGGATGATGACATGTCCTTATAATGGGACCCAAGATCAAGAACTGGGACCCAAGATCAGGAACACGGCGGCGTAGCCGGAGGGGCCGAAAGACGTCCACAGATCTATGTCCAGAAAAGGAAGGAAGGAGGGAGGAATGGAAAAATCCTATGCCAAAGGCCAGTCCCGAGCCACCTATACCACAGGAGCAAGAAAATATCCAAAATAAAAAGTAGAAAAATATGATATCCTCTACGGGAAAACATGAAGTGAACAAGAACAGGCGTGGAGCGATGACGCAGAGCACAGAATAAACAAACAAACAAACAAATAAATAAATAAATAAGCTGGTGACATCCTCCACAAACAGGAAGTGAAGCACTGTCCTCCATGGGAAAACAGGAAGCAAACAGTGTCCTCCAGGGGAAAACAGGAAGCAAAACAGCGTCCACCAGGGGAAAACAGGAAGCGAAGCAGTGTCCTCCAGGGGAAAACAGGAAGCGAAGCAGCGTCCTCCAGGGGAAAACAGGAAGCGAAGCAGTGTCCTCCAGGGGAAAACAGGAAGCGAAACAGCGTCCTCCAGGGGCAAACAGGAAGCGAAGCAGTTTCCTCCAGGGGAAAACAGGAAGCGAAGCAGCGTCCTGCACCAAAACGGATGCAGAGCGATTTCCACAAAAAAGGAAAAGAAAAACAAAACTCCAGAAAAAAGGGGTCAAAAGTCTAGAAAGAATAGTCCAGAATAGATGCTCCACAAAAGTACCCTGCTGGGTCTGAGAATGGAATAAAAAACAGAATAAAAAAAATAGAAAAAATGGCAAACCAATACGATATCCTCTACGGGAAAACATGAAGTGAACAAGAACAGGTGTGGAGCGATGACACAGACCACAGAATAAACAAACAAACAAACAAATAAATAAATAAGCAGGCTGGTGACATCCTCCACAAACAGGAAGTGAAGCAGCATCCTCCATGGGAAAACAGGAAGTTAAGCAGCATCCTCCAGGGGAAAACAGGAAGCGAAGCAGCTTCCTCCAGGGGAAAACAGGAAGCGAAGCAGCTTCCTCCAGGGGAAAACAGACTCCCCTGGAGTCTGAGCCATTAATTGACGTGTGTGCACTTCAGACACAACTTCAGACACAACTTCCTCAATGAAGCATTACCATAGTGTCTGTCATCACACAGTGTCGAGTTCCCTTAAAAAAGATTAATGAACTGATTGATTTCTTTAGCTTTCTTTATTATCTGGAGCATCAGGTGTTGTGAAAATGGCCAGAAAGAGAGAGATTTCTGTGATTGCTGTGACTTTCTCTCTTTTTGGAACAGCATTCTCACCACTACAGAAGAAGCAGTGAGAGTGAGGCACAACTCAGTGCACAACTGGAGACATTTCTAAAAGATCCAAAACCTGTATTGTATACAATTAGCAATTGAGAGTTGCTGAAGGGCCCAGAAGTGGCAGCTTGGTGATTCTGTTATTTAAACTCAAAACCCCAACACAATTTTGGTATTTGACCCATGGCCTTTTTTTCTAACACTGTTACATTTAGTCAGCATATACAGTGGTGTGAAAAAGTGTTGGCTCCTTCCTGCTGTGGTTCACTGGAGTCCCAAAGCTTTAGAAATGGCTTCATAACCTTTTCCAGACTGATAGATCTCAATTACTTTCTTTCTCATTTGTTCCTGAATTTATTTGGACCTCAACATGATGTGTTGAGGATCTTTTGGTCTACTTCACTTTGTCAGTCAGGTCTTATTGAAATGATTTCTTGATAGTGAACAGGTGTGGCAGTAATCAGGCCTGGGTGTGGCTAGAGAAATTAAACTCAGGTGTGATAAACCACAGTTATTTTTTAACAGGGGGGCAAACACTTTTTCACACAGGGCCATGTGGGTTTGGGGTTTGTTTTCCCTTAATAATGAAAACCTTCATTTAAAAACTGCATGTTGTGTTTACTTGTGTTATCTTTGGCTAATATTTAAATTTGTTTGACGATCTGAAACATTAAAGTGTGACAAACATGCAAATTCTTTTTTAAAAAACACTTTTTCACACCACTGTACATTCTGCTCATGCCATATCTTGCTACAGGTTCTTTTTCCAGCTTTTTTTTCTCTTTAGCACTAAATCTTTGGATTAAGACTAAACAACACAGTCTGCTGTTAGATAAAGCAGAATACGTAGTTGCACAAATGAAGCACAGATATATTATTTATTCAGACTTCTTGAGCTTAGTGAATACTGATCTGTAATTGTGCTGTGTTATGAATCTGCTGTCACCATTTGCCTCCTTAATTCTGGATAATTTAATAATTCAAATTCAAAACAAAAACTTTGCTGAACTCTTTTAAATTATTAAAATGTTGCCTTCTACTTCCATTAAAAAAACAAGATGCAGTTTGCACAGACATTTTTAGGTATAAAGTATAAGGCTTCTTATTTTTCTGAAGTATATTTGGTTTACTTTAATAAGATACAGATCATCCATCATTGTTAAATTGCTGTACACTGTCGGCAGAAAATATTTTCCACTTTAATAGGAACAGGTAAACACCTGATTACTTATGCACCATAACAATCATAACATGATTACAGTCACAGAGATCCCATTTTTTTCTCCATTCTGATGTTGATGTCAACGTTAAGTTTTTGACCTGTATCTCCATAATTTATAGACTTTTCTGATGCCACATGATTCCGGTTCTTAGGACTGCAAGGCGGAAGTACAACCTGCAATAACACACACACACACACACACACACACACACACACACACACACACACACAGGATACACATTCTAGCCGATTTACCTAATTAATTGTTATGGAAGGTGGCATAAAACCTAGAGACACGAGGTCAACATGAAGCCCACCATCAAGCCCTTAAAATATCCTTAAAATGTAAATGCTGAATAAATGTAAAATCATATATATAGATAGCATATATTTTACATTTATATATAAATGTATTTTTCATATCAGAGGTGAGCATACGAGTATTGCCACCTTGCCGAGATGCATCTCTCTATTCAGGAAATTCAAAGTAGTAAATAACATATTTATTTGACCTGCTTTTAGGAGCTGCATATTGGAATAAGGTAACCTTGATAAAATAATCAGCAGTAAGACTGAATCTCTTATGAGGAACAGATTTTGACCTAAATGACTGATCTGAATCTGACAGTGCTGTTCATTTATTTATATCAGGGCTATGACTTATTCAGAGAATTTCTAAACACTGCTTAAGTAACACAAGCAGCTGATCATTCACGATGCTCAAATACTATCTGCAAGAAATTGATTAGATTTATTCATTTACTTCAGAATCAGAATCAGCTTTATTGGCCAAGTTTGAACAGACACACAAGGCATTTGTTGTGGTTTTTAAGGTGCTCTTGGTATATACATACATACATACATACATACATACATACATACATACATACATACATACATACATACATACATAAATTCAAAGTAAATTTATTTGTATAGCACTTTTAACAACTGACAATGTCTCAAAGCAGCTTTACAGAAAATAAACATAAAACAAAAGGTTAATATAAAGTTTAATATCATACAAAAATTCAAGATAATATTTAGACTTATATTTAAATTATGTGTTTGTATTTATCCCCAATGAACAAGTCTCAGGTGACTGTGGGGAGGAAAAAAGGAAGAAACCTTGAGAGGAACCAGACTCAAAGGGGAACCTCATCCTCATATGGGTGACACTGGAGGGTGTGATTATAAATATACAGTCTGACAAATGTATTTTGTGAGGAGGTTGTTGTCTTCAAATGTCTCAGGATCCTCACAGGGTTGGTCTTATCTCAGTAAAGACAATCGGAGCTGGTACAATTTCTGGATGCCTCGGGATGGGTAGAAAGAGAGAAGCAGTGGAGATGAATTAACGTAGCTGCTGTTCATAATATTAACAAGTACTAGATGATAATGTGCATTTGGTCTGATGTAATAGTGCACAATATTATGAGATGTATTATGTGTACGTCTGACTAAAGAGATGAGTTTTTAATCTACATTTACTGTAAACTGGGAAAGTGTGTCTGACCCCGCGAACACTATCAGGAAGACTATTCCAAAGTTTGGGAGCTAAATAAGAAAACGCTCTACCACCGTTAGTAGACTTAGATATTCTGGGAACTACCAGAAGTCCTGAGTTTTGTGATCTCAGAGAGCGTGAAGGATTGTAGAGTGTTGGAAGACTAGTTAGATACATGGGAGCTAAACCATGAACTAGCTTCTCAGCATCAGATACAGATGTTTCTCAGCTTGGCAATATTTCTAAGGTGGAAGAAGGCTGTGTTTGTAATATGGTGATATGATTTTAAAGACAAGTTGCTGTCTAATATAACACCCAGGTCTTTCACTGTTGAGCTACTGTAGTTACAGTACATCCCTCTAACATACATACATATATACTTCTTATTATTATCGACACACAGACATGAACACACACAGACACAACTTAGCTTAAATTGAATTTATAAATTTCCAAAATTATTTATTTATTTTATTTTATTTTATTTTCATTTTTATTTATACTGTATACATGACTGCCATTTCTTTATTAACACACAAGGACAACAGTTTCAGTGTGGTGTGTCGGCAGCTTCCTTTATACATTATAATATAATATAATTCCTTTATATTATAATATTTGAACATGATTTCGTTCAAATATAATAATTATTCTAAGCACTTTATTGAATTCCCTCAGCACAGAGGTACTCAGAATTTCTTCAGCCTTGTACACCAATGCTTACCATCAAAGACTCCCCAGTCTCTAATGTCATTATAAATAACGTCAAGAACAAAGCCAAATAAAAGCCTCATTTGATGCAGAGAAAAATCCCAAAGCACAGGTGTATTATCAAAATTTGCCAGGAAAACCCCAGAGCACAGAGATATGTAACTAAACCATTTGATGTCGAATACCTCAGTCTGAGGAGAGACAGTATTTGCCTTTGCTGTGTGCTTTCTTGGGATGCACAACAACCAGAAGTAATCAGATGACAGCTCCACATTTTTCAATTATACTCCAACAAGCTTACATACACTGAGATACTGTCAGATATACAGAACATTCACACACCAGTCTCTCTCTCTCTCTCTCTCTCTCTCTCTCTCTCTCTTTCTCACACACACATACACTCTCTCTCACATACACACACACACGCACGTGTGTGTATTGTGTGTGTAAATAGAACAGAATCAGATGCTAAGGTAGAGCTTAAGTGTATCTAGGTGTGAGATTGTAGTTAAAAACACAGAACTGCTCAAAAACACAGTGCAAACTAACACTGCTATCTAACTAACTAAACTAACAGAGCAGAGTAAAAATAAATAAAGCTTTAAACATAAATCATAAACAAATGAAAATTATTTGGTCATTAAAGTAGTAATGCATACAATGTGTTTCAAGATCTTCTGGCTCTAGTTTACAATATGTACATATGTTATTTTAAATACATCATTCTAACCAGAGAAAGAACTCTGATACACTATCACTAAGGTAGTTACTTAGGGTTAGTTAGCCAGGTAGAAGTAAAGCTGCAAATAACCCGTTAGATCAGATTACACAGACAAATTACACCAACAAAATTAGAATGAAAAACAAATAGAAATGTTTTAGGTAAAAATGAAAAAGCAAAACCTCGTAATGAACTGGCTTCATAAGTGTGTATGGCCTGTAGCTAATAGCTAAATTTAGTGAAATACTTTTACTCACTTATTTTTAAGAACACCTATATACTGATTCATTAATACAATTACCTAATAAGGCATACACACATACATACAGTACATGCAAACTGTGTGGCGTGGATCATGGTTCAATAAAGAAAAGAAATGGTCTTGATGAGAAACGTCAATGACCAGACAGGTTCAAGCTGACAGAAAGACTACACTAACAAAGATGATCACTCTTTACAGTTGTGGTGAACAGAAAAGAATCTCAGAACCTTACTGTACATTGAACCTTAAGGAATGTTCCCAACATCTGCCAGAGGCCCTACGCAGTATTAATATAGTGTTCCTAATAAAGTCTAGCACACAGTCTTATTAGGTAAAAGTCTACCATCCTAACAGATTTTCCTTCCAATTCTATTAAGACTTTTTCCTTGCAAAAACTTCCAGATCTATCAAATTGTGAGGCGATTTAATGTGCACAGCCCCCTTCAAGTCATTTCACAGGTTTTTTTTATAGGATTTAGATCTAAGCTCTGACTGGGCTATTCCAAATTTTTTTTTATCTCTTTCTGAAGCCATTCCTTTGGTGATTTGGATTTGTGCTTTGGATTGTTATCCTGCTTGCTGTAAGGTGAATTTTTTCTTCATCTTTTACTTTACAGAGACTTGCATGTTTTGGTCCAAAGAACATGGGTGTTCAGGTGATAAGCTAAGGTCTTTTCTGTGTGTCAAACTCATCTTTTAGAATTCTGCTCAAAACATCTACCTTTGTCTTAGACCATATAATTATTATTGTCATGCTGATAAAGTTAATCAGTCAGAAATAACATTGAATTGCAGTGATTCTTCTTTCTTTGGGGCTCAGTAGACCCAACCATGTCAGCAGGATGCCTACACAGCAGAACAGAACCTCTTGCTTTGCTATGTCTCTTTCCTGTATATTGTTAAATCTCTGTGGGTGATTGCATGTTGTTATATTTCTCACACTTTCATACAGATTGTAAAAACATTACATAATTATAGTACAGAATCAATACAGTTACCAAGAAGTGACCTCTAAAACACCCAGCAGTCAAATGTGCTTCTATGCACAGCAGCTACATACAGTATCATGACTATAGAAAGATTTATGCTCATAGCACTCACATTAGCCCCTTTGCTACCATCCTGGCCACTTAATGTTGCAGCTTGTCATTTTTGACAAAGTGCCGGGTGGTGGGTTCAGCACATTTGTGTTGTATCAGCACACCCCGGGATATGTTTAATGTTTGGCTGGATCTGCATCAGTTGTCAGCACATAGGCAGACATGACAGAATGAAGACAAATGAATATAGATTGCAGACACCTCAGGGGCAAGAGTAAAATGACCCGTGTTCCTACAGACATATTGCATTTATTCTCAAGTCCAAGCCCTGCCTCAGCTCAGTTTCAGTAGAAGTGATGAGGTGAGAAGAGATTATTGTGTGTATGTCGATGTCATCATTGTCACTCTCTGCCTCTTTCTCTTGTGTTCTGTCTAGTTACTTCACTCTTCCTGCCCTATTCACTCCAATGATAGTGACACTATAGAGACATGAGACTAACTCAAGACTTTTACCACTGAAAACCAAGACAAGACCAATATTTACAGTAGGGTTCTTTCATACGTCACTAAATTAAGTTTTTTTTATTCAGTTCACTTCATATGGGGACACTTAAGCACACACTGGTTACATAGCAAAAAACTTGAAACCTGGTCCAACAAAACATAAATCTTAGTCGTTGTCCAAATCAGCTGTGTTTAAAAAAAAATACTACTACTACTACTACTAATAATAATAATAATAAAAAGATGGGGGGCACGGTGGCTTAGTGGTTAGCACGTTCGCCTCACACCTCCAGGGTCGAGGTTCGATTCCCGCCTCCTCCTTTTGTGTGTGGAGTTTGCATGTTCTCCCCGTGCCTCGGGGGTTTCCTCTGGGTACTCCGGTTTCCTCCCCCGGTCCAAAGACATGCATGGTAGGTTGATTGGCATCTCTGGAAATCTTGGCATCTCACACTCTGGCATCCCTAATGTGTGAGTGCGTGAGTGAATGAGAGTGTGTGTGCCCTGTGATGGGTTGGCACTCCGTCCAGGGTGTATCCTGCCTTGATGCCCGATGACGCCTGAGATAGGCACAGGCTCCCCGTGACCCGAGGTAGTTCGGATAAGCGGTAGAAGATGAATGAATGAATGAATGAATATTAACTGTGGAAGCTGTTGCTACCTAGTCTGTGCCTGTGCCCTTTCCTGCATCATTAGTGAAATGGATCTAAAATAGCTCCATAAATGCAGGGGAAAATGTCAGTAATTGCAATTCAGCTTAAACTATGGCTATTGGCATATTATAAATGTATCTAAATTAGCTGGAAAAGTACATGTGGAACTGCTCACATGGTTAACTGTTAGTCGTACAACTACTACTGTATATTATATTCTTTCTCTAAAAAAATCTCTTTTGTGACCTTCTGGGCAAAAACAAACCCTTAAAGAGTGTCTACTACTACTACTTCTAATAATAATAACTTTGCATAAACATTCTGTTACTGTAGATGGATTTGCTTCTCTAAAGGTTTGTAGTTTCTTACAATTGACCGGTGTCCCATTCACAATGTAGTGTTGCCTTCCACCCAGTGTTTTGAGGATGAGCTCCTGATACACCATGACTATGATAAAGCAGTTACTGAAGATAAATGACTGTATGAATAAATAACTGCAATTAATATGTCTTGAAAATGATCTAGATTTTAAATAATTTTTTTACCAGTACCCACATTAACAACTTATGGGTAAACCATAATAAAACAATACACAAGATTAAAAATTGAAAATCAGAATTTGAAATCTAAAAACAATTGTTTATAAAAGTCTACAAAATGGAAAAATATAAGTTTAATGCTTAAGTTTAAGCTTAATGTCAACATTAGTTTCTCAGAGAATAAGATACGACCCTGTCGATGCGAACAGCTGTAACTAGCTCAAAACACTAGATAGAACATTTTGAGGCTACACTATCCACTTTATTGAGACTTGTGCATTCTCAATTACACTCACATAATGAGTTCTGCAAATTGTGCACCGAGATGGCACCACCTGCAGCAGTAAGATTTTATATAATGGCAGATAAAGTGAACATGTGAAGTCAAAAGATGTATTTAACGTTTTCCTGAGGGAGGCTCTCATTCAGACATGGAAAGCATTGACAATTGTCCAGATTCACAATTTTCCTGCCAAATTATAATTGCTAAGCTAATTGAACACTACCTTTTCAATGCCAAGCATGGTCTCATCTTAAAATGCCCAGAAATGCTTAATTCTGCTGGTCTCTAAAGGTCAAAGTCTTGTTGATATCCCTTTCAGATACAAAGAGGAAAATTCTGCCTGTGACATTTTTCACAATCTAGAGATATTTGCATTTTTTTCATGTTTGTGTATTTCTCAAGTTGGATTGGCTGCCTTCAGATTTAACCTTGTTTCTGTGTTTAATTTGTTTTTGCTCCATTTACCCTATCCCAAACTCATTACTAAATCATTATTAAATGATCCTGCTCATGAGTGATGTGATCGGCTGAATTAGTAATAATATTATTATGATTAATAATAATAATAATAATAATAATAATAATAATAATAATAATAGAGCAGGAACCAGAGAGCACTGTGTTGGAGTGTAGTCTTCGCTGCTTTCTTTAGACTCTGTGAAAGAGAGGGAAGAGCAGGTCAAGAAAACTCTGAAAGGAATACTTGGTCACTTGTCTGTGTCTGCTGTGCCCTTTTATACTCCCCCGGCTTCTGCAGGAAAGTCGAGAGCTGCCACTGCAATCACTGGCTGCCAGATGTGTGTATTTCTGCTGCCATGCCTTGCAGCCATGTGCCACTGTGCTTTCCACAACAAGTGGGGTGCAGAAGCAGAGCTGTCCTTTCAGCCCCCGGGTGGCAGTCGTGCAATGAGCATTTCAGCTTTGCTAAGTGTGGGCAGCGGCTCTGCTGTCAAAATGTGCATACAATCTGCATACAATAAACACATATTTTTGCAAACACATCCACTTCTACTGCTTAACAGAATACCTTGCCACTTCCATCAAGTATGCTCGAGTGGCAGCAGACACTTGGTTCTTAAGGTCAGATAATGGGAGAAAACAGCTTGACACTAGACTATTGTAGACACAACTAGCTGGACAGAACATTAGAAAGGGTGACAAATGGAAAACAGCCTTTACCACCTCCTCTGGCCACTTCAAGTGTTGCAACATGGCCCCTCTTATGCACCTTCAGTATTCCATTGCCTAATTAATGATGCTCTTTGAGACTTACTTGGCAAGTTTGTAATCACTTAGAAAGAAGATATATGAATCTAATCACCGTCCTGAGATGTCTACAGATAAATTGGAGGTAAAAAAGACAGTTCAACCACTCTGAAATTGTAATCCTAAATTATTAGTGTTTTAGGGGTTTATATAGAACCAAACAAAACAACCTTCATTAGAGAATAGCCGAAACCTGTTGTGGTAAAGGACCTTCAGAAATTCATTGGCTTTTCAAATTTCTATCAAAACTAATTTCCAATATCAGAATCATCATATTGCTGTGAATCAATATTTCTCTCACTTCAGAGGGCATTTACCAATGTACCTGTCCTTAACCCCTTAACCCTCAAGCAAATGTTGTGAGTAAATATTTAAAAAAATTTATGACATCTTATATTTACATTTACAGCATGTGACAGACTCTCTTATCCACAGTGATGTACAAAAGTGCTTTTAAGTCTCTATCATTGAATACATTAACTCTGGTTCACTAGGTTACAGACTTTAGTCTAAAACACTGTATAGTGTTTTTTTAATACACACATACAACAAACAGGAAAGAAAGTTCTAGTTTAAGTGTTTCATGAATAAGTAGGTATTCAACCGTCGTTTAAAGACATCCAGTGACTCAGCTGTCTGGACCTCTAGGGGAAATTCATTCTACCACCTTGGTGCCAGAACAGAGAAGAGTCTTGTAGTAAACTTACCTCTTACCCTTAGAGATGGTGGGACCAGTCGAGCAGTGCTGTAGATCTGAGGGTGTGCGGTGCAGTGTGAGTGATGAGGGCTTTGAGTTAAGTGGGAGATGGTCCATTTTTGGCTTTGTAGGCAAGCATCAGAGTTTTGAATCTGATATGTGCAGTGGAGGAGAGCAGCAGTGTGGTGGTGTGAAGAACTGAGGCAGGTTGAAGACAAGTCGTGCAGCTGCATTTTTATTCATTTGCAGAGGACGAATTGCGTTCATAGGTAGACCTGCCAGCAATGAGCTGTAGTAGTCCAGTCTTGAGATGACAAGAAACTGAAAAAATACCTGAGCAGCCTGTGTTGACAAAAATGGCTGAATCCTTCTAATTTTGTAGAGAAGGAACCGACATGAGTGTGACACAATAGTAATATGTGAGGAAAAGGACAGAGTATTGTCCATGGTTACCCTAAGTTTGTGAGCTGTGGATGAAGGGGAGATCATATCGTTATGCAGGAAAATTGCACCTGGGATGATCAGCAGTACAGTTTTGCTAGGATTGAGCTTTAACTGATGAGCCGTCATCCACAATGATATCTCTGCCAGACATGCTGAGATACGAACAGAAGCTGTGGTATCTGAAGGTGGGAAAGAGAAGATAAGTTGTGTATCATCAGTAAAGCAGTGATAAGAAAACACGTGTGTGGAAATAACTTTACCAAGAGAGGAGTATACAAGGAGAAAAGAAGAGGACCAAGTATTGAGCCCTGTGGGACACCAGTGGAGAGTCTGCGTGGAGCAGATGTAACTCCACTTGAAATTTTCTTGAATTTGTCAGTGAAGTTGTGTTTAACAGATGCATTATGTTCATTTGTTTGTTTAACCATTTTTGGAGCATTTAGTAATGACATATCCGTTTGGAGTTACATTTGATCCCTCAAAAAATTAACTAATTAAATGTATGTGACACGAGAAAGCTTTATTAAAATGCAGGTTTTTGTGGTTCTCCGATTAAAGAGAGAACAGAACATTATTCTGCAGATTTTAAGCAGGCAAACTGCTTATATGCTGACATAGACCATTCATTCATTCATCTTCTACCGCTTATCCGAACTACCTCGGGTCACGGGAAGCCTGTGCCTATCTCAGGCGTCATCGGGCATCAAGGCAGGATACACCCTGGACGAGTGCCAACCCATCGCAGGGCACACACACTCATTCACTCACGCAATCACACACTAGGGACAATTTTCCAGAGATGCCAATCAACCTACCATTCATGTCTTTGGACCGGGGGAGATAACCGGAGTACCCGGAGGAAACCCCCAAGGCACGGGGAGAACATGCAAACTCCACACACACAAGGTGGAGGCGGGAATCGAACCCCGACCCTGGAGGTGTGAGGCGAACGTGCTAACCACTAAGCCACCGTGCCCCCCTTGACATAGACCACTCTGCATAAATTTCACTGAAAATAACTTCTTTACCTTCAGAATGTCTAAATGAAGAATTCACTTATGTTATTAATGTACATTAGGTGATGAGATTAAATGTTGCCAGAAAGATTAATCAATCCAATCTGGCTTTTAATGGATGATTGTGGCAGCTGTAAAAGAAAAGTTGTTCTAGCACTTTCTATCATGCATCGTGACAATACAATTACATCAAAAGTTATCAGATCGGACCATCACATAGCAACACACACAAAACATAGCTTAAACCAGAAAAAGATCAGTGACGGTCAATGGTGCTCTCTTATCTTCGACCTTTTCTTGTTTTGGTACCTGCATATTGTTAAATAAATACTACCTCTGCTACCATCTTTAGTGACTGATTTAGCCAGAATATTGTTGATATTTTACAATCCACAGAAAAATGTATTAATTGGTTTCAGATAATTTAGTGAAAGCCATACAAAACCTATATTAATTCATATATTAACATAATAAAATTAACCCACACATTTAAATTTAGTTTTAGGTCTGGCATGGGGAAACTTCATTTGCATAACACAGTAAAGCTTTTCTCCATACAAATGGGAAATGGCATTCCATCAGCTTCCATTAACTGGATTAGCAGCAAACTTTGAATGCCTCCTGTGCTTAATGCCTTTAACAGTTTGTCAGGTGGTCCCATGTGTTTGAAAGTAGTTGCTGACACACAAAAATGTAAGACTTTGTGAGTGAAAGATAAGGCTCAAAAAAGGCTGCCTACCGGGTGCTGCTGAGTTGTAGAGTGAAGCTGCTGGTGGGACCATCTGCCTCACCAGCCTCACTTTCAATTAGGTCGGCAGTCCAGGGGCCTTCACAACAATCCTACCACAGCCATGACTGACAGACAGAGCAGGGACCTTAAAAGACTACAGACAAAACCCCAAAGGGTAATCGATAAGTCATCAGAGACATGGAGACACATGGAGGAAGGGAGAGATGGAAAGGGATAAGAAGAGAAAAAAACATGACAAATGACACCAGAAAATTAAGAACATAGGAAAACCAGACAGAGACAGAGACAGTGAGCCAGTAATACAGGGATAGAATCTAAAAAAAACATTGAAAAGGACAGAGACGGTAGTTGACCTTTCAATGTTATTCTCAAAGTAGTACTTTGAAATACTTTAAATATAACCCATAAACAGCCTAATACGGTAATGAACTAAGTGAAATTATCTCTTAAAAAGTGTGCTGATTTATTTTCTCATGAGTGTCACAGAAGTTTATAAATTAAGACTGTTACTAATATGCATCAATTAAGGGGAAAAAGTTGGAAAATGCTTCCTAGTGTTTGAACACTCCTATCAGTTTTGTCTAACTCTAAGTTTGGGTCCAGTTTGCATTGTTCATGATAATTTTGCCTCAGCTGAAAAAGATATATAAACTGTGGATACCAATTAGGAGAAGAAGAAGCCTTTATTTGTCACATTTACAAGACAGCAGAGTGAAATGCTTTTTTTTTCCACATATCCCATCTTAATAGGAATTTGGAGTCAGAGAACAGAGTCAGCCGTTTTACAAAACCCTTGGTTTCTGATACAAGGGCCCAACAGTGGCAACTTGGTGGTGCTGGGGCTTGAACGCTTGACCTTTTAAAAACTAAAGCACCAATTATCTTAAATGTGTCAGTTTTATTTCAGAAATATACCTGTCTCTGGTATAAGGGTGCAAGTACACAAAGGGAACATATTCAACATTGAGTTATTAATAAGAGAGCGATAACAGAATTGGATATATAATACTTACTGTAACTTGTCTTATTCTTCGTTCATCTTTTCCCGTTAGGGGTCACCAAAGTGAACCATTAGTTTCCACCTAACTCTATCCTCAGCATCCTCAACTCTCACACCAATTACCTTCATGTCCTCATTTAACACATCCATATATCTCCTCTTTGTCCTTCCTCTTGACCTCTGACCTGCAGCTCCATCTCCATCATCCTTCTACCAATATAACCATCTCAATCCTCTGTACATGTCCAAACCATCTCAATCTAGTCTCTCTGTCCTTGTCCCCAAAACACCCAACCTGAGCTGCCCCTCTGATGTGCACGTTCCTAATCCTGTCCATCCTCGTCACTCCTAAAGAGAACCTCAACATCCTCATCTCTGCTACCTCCATCTCTGCCTCATGTCTTTTCCTCACTGCTGCAGTCTCTAACCCATACAGCAGAGCTGCTCTCACTACTGTCTTAAACACCTTTCCTTTCATTCTTACTGACACACACACAACACTCCTGACACTCTTCTGTCACACACAAAACCCCTGACACTCTTCTATCACACACAACAAAGCCGATCCTTGATGTAGCCCCACCTCCACCTCCTCTGTCTGACCTACAGAACATCTCACTGCTGTCCTACTCCTCTCATACATATCCTGAACTATTCTGACGTACTTCTCTGCCACTCGTGACATCCATATACAGTAGCATAGCTTCTTTCTGCACCTTGTCATAAGCTTTCTCTAAATCTACAAAGACTCAGTGCAGCTCCTTCTGACCAAATCTGTACTTCTTCATTAACATTCTCACAGCAAAAACTGCATCAGTTGTGCTCTTTCTGGGCATGAAGCCATACTGCTGCTCAAAAATATCTAATTCCTTTTTTAGCCTAACTTCCAGTACTCTTTTCCATAGCTTCATTGTGTGGCTGATCAACTTCATACCTCTGTAGTTACTACAACTCTGCACATCACCCTTGTTCTTAAAGATCAGCACTAGAAAACTTCTCCTGTTCCTCAGGCATCTTCTCACTCTCTAAAATCCTGTTGAACAATCTAAATAGAAACTCCACTGCTGTCTTTTGTAGACACTTCCACACCTTCACAGATATGTCTGGACAAACATCCTTTCCACTCTTGATTCTCCTCAGATCCTTCCTCACCTCATCCTCCATCCTAATATTTCCTATTTCCTGCTCTACAATATTTACCTCTTCCTCCCATCTTTCCCTCCCATTTTTCTCATTTATTAGCTACTCAAAATACTCCTTCCATATTCTCTGAACACTCTTCTCGCCTGTTAGCACCCTTCCATCTCTATCTTTAATCACTCTTATCTGTTACAAATCCTTCCCTTCTTGTCTACACAGAATGTAGTCTACCTGCGTACTCCTACCTCCACTCTTATATGTAACTCTATGTTCCTCTCTCTTCTGCAAATAAGTGTTAACTACACCCATTTCTATCAGCTTAGGAAAAAGTGAACCACCATCTGTCCTTCTAGGTTCCTTTCCTTAACACCAAACCTGCCCATCACCTCCTCATTAGCTCTGTTCCCATCACCAACATGCCTGTTAAAATTTGCTCTAATCACTTCTCTTTCCCATCTGGGAAACTCTCCATCACCTCACTCACCAACTCACTCCAGAATCTCTCCTTCTCTTCTAACTCTCATCCTACTTGTGGATCATAACCACTGACCACATTCAACATCCCCACTTCAGTTTCTAACTACAAACTGATGACCCTGTCTGACACTCTTTAAGCTCTAAAACATTCCTCACACACACATCCTTCAGGATCACTCCTACCCCTAATAAATCAGTTTGTATCCCCCTCCAATACTACGTACTTTCCACCAGGTCTCCTGCACACACAGTATCTAATTTCCTTCTCTCCATCATGTCCACCAGCCCTTTATCTTTCCCTGTCATTGTATAAATATTAAGAGTACCTATTCTAAGACCTATACTCCTGCCTTTCCTCTTCTCTCTCTGCCTATGAACCCTTATCCCTCCTCTTCTTCCTCGACCAACAGTAGTCCAATTTCCGCCGGCACCCTGTAGGTCAACAGTGCCGGTGAAGGTCGTTGTTAACCCAGGCTTCGACCGATCCGGTGTGGCATTCACATTGATGATTTACATGTTTAATTTTGGCATGTTTAATGCCGGATGTCCTTCCTGACGCAACCCTCTTAGGACCAGCTCGGAAATCACTGGCATGCAACCCCTGTGGCTAGATTACACATAATATTTAACAATGGTGCTATTCAGATGTATGGGATTTGAAAATACATGGTTGGAGTTTGCCTTAATCAGAAGCATTTCTCTTTTATAATTATGTAATATTGCAATACAACATACTTGTAACTACACGTGCAAGCATGTGCTAAACCAAAATGTTGTAGAACACAAAATAGCTAACAGAGAACCTATTTTACTTTTATTAAAACTATAAATTAAAATAACATTAAAATAAAAATGATGTCATGCAATATAAAAATATTAGCTACCAGCTGTAAGGACTCTGCCCGGACTCTGGCCACGTGCGTTTGTTTACGTTTCTCGTCACGTGTCTGCCCCGCCTTCGTCTGCTCCTCCCTGTCATCACACCTGATCCTTATTGTGTCATTGTCCTTTTTTGTATTTAACTGTGCCGCGTTGCCTCGTGCAGCATGGCATCTACTGTGGTCTTAGTTCTGTTTAGTCCCGTCTCGAGTCTGTGTTCCTGTTTTGTGTTCTGTCATTAAACCCTGTTTATTTATGCTATCCTGCGTTTGCGTCCGCTCTGTTCCATGTTCATTACACCAGCTACCACACCAGCTATATATTAAGCACACTTCATATATTTCAATATACAGATAACTAAGCATAAATAACTGTTCACATTGTTCCATGACAGAAGTGACATTATAGTGCAACGATAGAAAAGAAGTTAGTTAAAGAAAAAAATTGCACATAAATAAAGATTTGAGGAACGTAGAAAAGGTAGAAAAAGAAGTACTGTTGTAGTTAAAATGTTCACTGTTGATTGAGTTTGAGGGTGTCTTGAATCTTGCTGGGAAAAAGCTATTTTGGAGTCTGTCAGTCCTTATTTTGATCAATCTGTATCACCTGTCAGAGGGAAGGAATCTGAACAGACTCTATGAAGATCTGTTCTGTTCTGATCTGTTCTATCAAAAGTCCCTCACAATTCTCCCAGCCTGTTTCCTGACACAAGACGCATACAGATGTTAAAGGGAGGGCAGGTTGCTGACTTAACTATTCTTAGACGTCAGTGCTTTTCCAAATGGGTGGCAGAGCTGAACCAGACCGTGACTGATGAACACGGTATGGATTCAATGGTAGCCCTCTAGAATTGGCACAACAGTTCATTGTGCAGGTTGTGCTTCCTTAGTTGGCGGAGAAAAGTAATTCATTTGATGAAGTTCCGAATGTTGATAAATGCTGGTCTTCCTCCTGTCTATAAACAAACTCCTCATTGTCCTGGATAATGTCAGTGACTGTGATCTCATCAGCAATATTTAGGTCTGTGGAAGAGCAGTCATTTGTGTATATTGAAAAGAGCAGAGGGGAGAGCACACATCCATGGGGTCACAGTGCTGTGTGTGTGAGTGCTGGATATGAACATCCTCAGCTTCACCTGCTGCTTGCTGTTGGTAAGGAAGCTTGTGATCCAGTTACAGGTGGATGTTGGTACAGAGAGTTGGCTGAGTTTGTAGTGAAGGATGTCTGGATTGATTTTAATAAAAGCTGAGCTGGAGTGAATTCCTTAAAATATCATTAAGTGAATATTTAAGAAAAATGTACATTGATGTGACCTTCACATTTACTGGGTATCAGAACCTTTCAACAAGAGGAGTTCTTTTAGCTACCATCAGCCATTTAGGTCTAACTGTGAATGTCTGATCACCAACCATAACCAATACTTAACCATAACGTAAAGCACCCTTTTCTATTCACACACTTCCACTGAGATTTGGATGTTGGGAGTGAGTTCTGTTGGAGAACACTCATATGCTAATATATATAGTCTGTGTGAGTAGAATATTTATCATCTGCTGCCTTTCTGCTCATTATAATGTATCTTATTCATTCATTCATCTTCTACCGTTTATCCGAACTACCTCGGGTCACGGGGAGCCTGTGCCTATCTCAGGCATCATCGGGCATCAAGGCAGGATTCACCCTGGACGGAGTGCCAACCCATTGCAAGGCACACACACACACTCTCATTCACTCACGCAATCACACACTACGGACAATTTTCCAGAGATGCCAATCAACCTACCATGCATGTCTTTGGACCGGGGGAGGAAACCGGAGTACCCGGAGGAAACCCCCGAGGCACGGGGAGAACATGCAAACTCCACACACACAAGGTGGAGGCGGGAATCGAACCCCGACCCTGGAGGTGTGAGGCGAACGTGCTAACCACTAAGCCACCGTGCCCCCCTATGTATTTTATTATGATGTGTTAAAACAGATTCAATGGACACTGAGATGCACTCAGATCGTGCCCCACTCAATCGTATACATTTGCATTATAATAACTATGTTTTATTTACTTTTTATTTTTATGATCCATCCATTCTCTACACCGCTTATGCTACTGGATCGCAGTGAACCTGGAGCTTGCAGACAGGTCCCCTATCCCAAAATCCTCGGGCAGAAGGCAGGGTAAACTCTGGACAGTATGCTAGTCAGTTGCAAAGCACAATCACATCCACACACACTTACACACTATGAACAATTTAGAGATGCCAATCAGCCCAGAGTGCCCAGAAGAAACCTCTGAGGCACGGGTAAAACAGGCAGACTCCACAAACACATGGTGAGGTGGGAATAAAACCCCAACCCTGGAGGTGTGAGACAAATGTGCTACTTTTATATTGTATTTTATAATTTGATATTCATTCATTTCTCTAATTTGGAAGTTAGCTCTATGCAGTAATTGGGCTGGTGTGGATCTAGAAAAGGGTTATTCAAATCCTGCTCCATTCTACCTGCCAGATGGCTGTCAGTTTATATATCAGGCAAGAAAAAGAAAAGTGACTGAATCAAACTCCGAACCCAGTTCTCTGACACGCCATATGTGAGAGTAATGCAACAGAAGGTGATGTTCTCTATTTATCTTTTCCTTAAAATCATCCACTATTTTCAGGAACTATTTGTATGATGAAATTTTGAGTTAAATTCATTTCCAAAAGTTTGGAACAAAAGCACAAAAAATTCAAAAGCACCCATTAAAGTGTACTGTATGTTTGAAGAGTTCGAGTATCTTACTTCTTTCTGAACGATGAGAACCAGAGCAAAGCAATGGGGTGAAATACTACTATTGTCTCCTAAGAAAATCATGTTACGCTTGGTCCAGGATACACATCAAGATTCATTATGCTTTCACCAGCTAAGATGATCTTTCTGATAGCTTAGTAATTATATTTTTGAGCTCTTGTGTATCCGGATAGGCTTTACAACTTATTACCTCCTTTTGCAATGACCAGCAGCTGAGTTGGAAGTGAAACTTTTATTTTCGAACACTTTGCTGCTTCAGCTTTTTCTTCACAGTAATATTATTATTCACAAATATAAAAGATTGATATTCTGATCAAAAGTACGGTCTATGTGCCCTAGAGGCTATTGTGTGTGTGTGTGTGTGTGTGTGTGTGTGTGAGAGAGAGAGAGAGAGAGAGAGAGAGAGAGAGAGAACGAGAACGAACAGTTGAAGCTGCTAAGTGCCCCCAAAATAAAGCTACAGAAATAACCACTAAATTGAATGAGCACTTTGGAGAACATCTAAAACAAAAAACTGTACACTGAGTTTCACAGAGTGTATAACTATGTTTAAGGAGCTGTAGTTGTAGTAGTTCTTTGCTATATGTGTATGTTCTCATTGGAATGAATGTGTGGAAGGCAAAATATACCTTCAATTCACAAATCTGCTGCCAACTGTTAAGGATATCAAAGTATCTGAAATAGTGTGAGTAGCTTTCAAAATCAGTCTAATGCTTAAATGTTGTATAAGAGACAAAAAACTGGGTGCAGTTGATGCAAACACTATGGTGCAACACGTGATGGTGTATGTTTCTTTAATTTACAGTATAACAAAAATGGCTGTTTTTCTTGCAGAATTGAAGAATGGTTCAATTCACCAACACCTGTGTTGCATTACAGAATTTTAAGGATGTTTAAAAACCATTTGGTCTGTTTTTCATGATTTAAACCCAAGGTGTTGTTAATTTAGGCAGGTGAGATGAGAAAAATTACAGATCATGTGGTTGAGGTGATCTCAGATCTGTTGAACAATAGAGAACTGGATTGCAGTAAGAAAACTGCAGGAAGTAAACATACATGTCTAATATTAAGGGCTGCTGCCATTGTTTCCTTTTTGTTGCAAGCTGCTGCTAAGGTGCTGTAGATCTGTAATTCTGGGTATCTGGTGCAACAAACAAAAAGGAGAGAAGTTAGTGCTAAATCTGATAGACAGATGTTTAGTGTGAGTATCAGAATGTGGTGGTACTGTATGTGTCGTTGTCCTTTGACTGCTCCCTGTATGGTCGTGCCACAGATTTTAAAGCCATTCCTGAAGCAACCATCCAATTTTTTTCTTCCTGGGAATTGAACCCAGGCCATGGTGGAGAGAGCTAGTATGTACTAGTATGTAATAAAAACTAAGATTAAACTCTAAGCTGATATAAATACAGTAATTTAAAGATCAGGCTTTGCAACACATCTTCTTGCACCCCTGAGCAGGATAAAGTGGTTTATTACCAAAAAAAAAAAAAAGGATGTAGGCTGCATTTCTTTTTTGCATTGACGTATATTTTTCTTATTCACATTCGTATTCTTACTCTTATTGTTGTTTTTTTTACTTATATAAAAATTTAACTTTTTATTTTTAAAATGAATAAAAATAAAAATAATTACAAAAAAATCTTTATTTATATATTTATTACAACTATGTAAGAGTTTGGGCTGCTGAACTTGAAAATCACACTGAAACATTGAAAAAATGTGTGTAAAAAATTTATTATTTATTTAAAGTAAATAAATGTTTTCCAGAAATAATTAGGTATGTAAACTACATAAATCATGCTAGAAATTATTGTTTAATTTATGATTAGAACAACAGAGCATCAGACATAACATATGATGTGTAGAGAATAAAGAACCAGTCAAATAAAAATTTATTATATTTTTGTCTCCTCTTTATATAAATGTTTGGCTCATAAAAAATTATTCTAAAAGCAATAAACGACGATAGTGACGGATTTCAACACATGGAAGGTGTAAAGAATTTTCTTTACAATTCTTGGGAATTTTTCCTGAGATTCATTTTCTGCATTTCTGTTTAGATTTCTTCTCTGCAAATCTTGTGATGATGATCATTAGCAGTGTCTTTGGAATCTAAGAAAGTCGGCAGGTTATAGAAACCTCACACACAATTAGAACTGAAAATCAGCAACAAAACATTTTTAGGTCAGTGAAAATATTTCGAACTATTTCTCTACTGTGTCATATAAAAATTTTCATGAATAGCAGAAAAAGTCTGTGGTAGCAACAGTTTTATATAAAAAAATGTTTTTTCTTTTTTTTTATTAAAACTGATATTACATCATACTGTTACTCACTTGAACATGACTGAATAAATCAAATATAGATCCGATCACAGTGTACTGTAAAAGCCAGTCAGCAGCTGTTTCTCATGAGTTCATTACACAGCTGAACATCAGCACTCTTGTTCTAACGCCTTTGCTTTAGAGAAGCTTTGCTCAGAGCTTCTGTTACCAAGGCAGCATGCATTATTTCAGCATTGCTTAAAGGCAGTCACAGCTAATTTCCTTCTATTCATCATCCTTTTGCTTTTAACCTTAGTGAACAATCCACAGCATCAACCTAGGCCTATGAAGCAAGCCTGACATGAAAAGGATAGAAGATTAAGTGAGCATTAGTCGTGTTTCAATTCAACGCTTTCCCGTCATCCAGCCATGGGAAAGTGCCTCAGTGCACCTTAATTGGCTGTTTCTGAAGGTGATGGGAAGGTAATTGTTTTTGGCTTGTCTAAAGATGCTATTATGTCATTAATCTGTGTCTTCTCTGCATATGCTATGAAGGAAGTGATTAGATTCATCTACTGTTGTTCAACACCTGAGGAGGTTTTAGTATGTGATATCACACCATCATGGCTTTCGACATCCCTTGGAAATGTATTTAAATCCTTTTTTACACTTTTTTAATATTTTTACATTGTTTTGTTATGTAACACGTGGTCAAGAAGATACCAAAAATATACTGTTTTGTTCTTAATCCTTGATTTTGCACATATGCATGAATGACAATAAAAAGAACAAATTGTTCATGTCTAAGTAGTTCATGTCACTCATTCTACTGTTGTCTCTGCTCATTCCATGTTCTGTTATATAACGCATTTGTCTCTCCTTTTCCACCTACACGTGCACACCACACACACACAAGCATATTAAACAAATAAAATAAAAAAACTTATATAATATTTATTCTCTTCTCTTTCTTTTTCCTTCTTGCCATGCATTTTGCAAGATGTAGGCTGTAGTGTAGCTGTGCATAAGCAAGGGCTTACTGTAAAAGCTTGGAAGGGGATCAATAGTGTTTTAATAGGGGAGGAGGCAGACATAACTGGATCCATATATGAGATTATAATAAAGGCAATAGCTTGATTAGACTTTTTCTTTCTTTCTTTCTTTCTTTCTTTCTTTCTTTCTTTCTTTCTTTCTTTCTTTCTTTCTTTCTTTCTTTCTTTCTTTCTGCATAAAGGTCCTGTATACGGCATGCAGGGACTTCTCCTGCTATCATGCTGCAAATTGAGTTATCAATCTTCTATTTGAAAGGTATTAGGTCAAAGAGTCGGCAAATGAACATGTCGTTACTCCCCCGATTTAATTAATAAAACGGAGGAAAGACGAACCTTTCATACTTAAGTTATTAGGAGGTGTTCCACCGTTTTGATGAATGGATTATAGAGAATATCGTGTAGGATGGATGCAGTAAATTATGTCTGTAACAGAATGGGATACAGAAGGATTTTAAACGTTCATTCAGTGAGTGGTGTATAAATAACAAATGTACCTTCTTGAGAAAAACCTGAACAAGTGTCAGCAATAAAACACAGAACATACAATAATCTTACCTTTAAATGACAATTAGGGAAATTATTATTTATCCTGCCTCACTCCCAGTGATACTGGGATCCAGTGCGACCCTGACCAGGATAAAGCAGTTACAGTAGAGATGATTAATGAATGAATGAATGAATTAAAGCACAGTGTTAAATATAGTACAACATTTACAATGACAATGTTGTAGAACATCTTCATATACAATGTTTGCAATGGATACAAGTAAAAAAAAAATTAAATACTTAAATAGTTTAAGTAATAGTTTAAGTTATAGATTAGCTTAGTCACTGTAATTTATAATAGTTGACATTAGTTATATTTTAATATTAAGGATGCTGCTTAATGTTACACTGTATACTGTAGGTTTTTTTTTTAGTATTGATCCAGCAAAGAAAAAAATAAACTGTAAAATATGATGTTCAAGAGCTGGTTGGAGTCAGTGTAGAAATCATGTGGATAGTAGATCACAGTCAGCTAAAGATAAGAGAAACACACAGAACCACAGACATAATTACTGTAAAGCTGTTTCCCTTCAACAAGGCCTCTTTAGCTAGCTCTTTAGAGAATTGCTATTAAGCTTCCTTGAACATCCATGAATTTTTAACAAAATTGCTTTTACAGTATGTGTATCTGCATACATATGGAACCCCATTCTTACTCAACATACCCTCTACTAATGCAGCAAGATGGCCATGCTTGGTGGATCTCCCCATTCACTGAACCAGGCCCACTGTAGTCTAGAGAGGCCTCAGCATTTGATTCATTAGGGAGGAACAGTGTTCTCCACCCCACAAAGGCATGAGCAGGACAGTCTTAAATCAGTA
This sequence comes from Tachysurus vachellii, assembly GCF_030014155.1. Taxonomy (NCBI): domain Eukaryota; kingdom Metazoa; phylum Chordata; class Actinopteri; order Siluriformes; family Bagridae; genus Tachysurus; species Tachysurus vachellii. Next base: position 19,172,074 of record NC_083460.1, read on the forward strand.
GCCTTACGTCGATGCACCATATTGGCTGAAACGGATGTAGTTATACCACTTCCAGCGTAAAAGAAAGCTCCCAGGGTAAGCTGCCTGTCATGTATCTGTAAGAGTGACAAATCACTGCTGCAATGTTGAAGCTATACAACATGTGGTATACAGAAATGGCCACCAGTATGCCTTGGTCATACCAGTTCAGGATATGTCTCTGCTTCCAGCAAAGATTCCACTCACCTTGTCTTGAATGAAACTCTTCTTTAATGAAACTCTTCTTCATTGTCACTGTGTTATCACTCATGGAGCTGAAGCACATGGCCGAGGTTCTGGGATCTGTCCAGCTCAGGGAACTCAGCTCAGGGAAATGATAAGGTGATGGATTTGTGAACTGTTCTCTGCCATGTAATTTAAACATGTCCCTGTCTGTAACATCTAAAGCATCTTCAGCCTTTTTGAATGGTGTGTTGCAATTGCCCTTTGTGGGGCAGATGATGTGTTGGTAGAAGGTTGGCACTGTTAAAGTCTCCTGTGTCCTGGTGTTGAGACAAAGCCTCATACAGTTCAAGTCATGAAGCTTTTATTGTCATTTCAATCATACGGTATATAGCAGTACACAGTGAAATTAAATGTTTCAAACATGGCTCCAGGACCAAAGCTACATAAAACAAAACATATACTGTAACAACACAGAGCTTAAATGCAACATGTGCGACCTAGTGAAAGACAACACAAAACACTACAGGACATATACAAAATACACAAAACAGCACTGACCGATGTGCATACTGTGTTAAAAAGAACATTGTGTAAGATTTGTAAACATATACAGACTAATGTAGCAGCAGCAGTTAAATGAGGTTGTGTGCAAAACAGCAATGTAGTGAGTGATTGATTTGTACAGTCCAGTGTAGTTCAGACAGTTGGATTTACAGTTGTGTTCAGTTCTGTTTGTTGAGAAGGCTGATGGCTTGGGGGAAGAAACTATTGCACAGTCTGGTTGGTGGGTGTGTGGGGTCATCCACAATGCTGTTGGCTTTGTGAATGCAGTGTGCGTTATGAATGTCCATGATGAAGGGAAGAGAGATTCTGATGATCTTCTAAGCTGTCCTTACTATCATGCAATGAAGGGTCATGCAATCAAAGATGGTGCGGTTCCCAAACCAGACAGTGATGCAGCTGTTCAGGATGCTCTCAGAGGAGGATGCGTGGATGTTCAGCGGAGAGTGGTCCCTCTGTGCTCTTCTGAAGTCAACAACTATCTTTTTAGGTTTGTCATTCAGAGATACAGTAGGTTGTTGGCTCTACACCAGGCCATTAGTTGTTGCACCTCTTCTCTGTATGCTGACTTGTCGATCTTGCTGATGAGACAGGCTCAGCTTCTCAATCTGGTGTTGAGGGACAATTGTGTTTTTTTCTCCCCAGAAAATAAGTTATACATGTATAATACATTGGCTAGCAAAGAGTTTGTCAATGTTTTTTCAACCCACATTTCAGCTCTATGTATTGATGGTGGAATATGGATTAGCATCTTATTTATTGTCAACTTGCCAAGTGACATATTGTATCTAGTGGAAAACAGTGTTTGTGCAGACAAAACAAGCAACGACTGTAAAATCCAGTCTTTCTGATCCTCTTTCTATCTATGCACTGTTATAGATGGCTGATTTGCTCAAGGGAGTTGTTGAAATAGGCGTTGGAAAGAATGAGTTGTATGTTTGTGTGTTTGCTAAGAAACCTGGCAGAGCAACACAGATCATCCTCACCATAGGCAGAATGTGTCCTGTTACATTGGCAGCCCTCCAGGGCCTTCACTCATCTCTCTCTCTCTCTCTCGCTCTCTCTCTCTCTCTCTCTCTCTCTCTCTCTCTCTCTCTCTCTCTCTCTCTCTCTCTCTCTCTCTCTCTCTCTCTCTTCCACATTCACATTTATCTAACTTGTCAGGTCAGCTCCTTCTCTGCCTCTTTCACTCACTCACTGTATACATGTGATGTGATACCAGTGTGCTATAAAACCTTTGGGTGCTTCCTTCCATGTGAAGATACTACTGTTGACATGCTGCTTTCTCTCACTCCCCGTCAGTTCTTTTTTTAAACATCTTCTAGCTACAGTACAATGTAGCCTTACAATAGAACACAGCATACAGTTTGTCTTGTCCTGTTTTTTAACGAATAGGCACCAGTAGGACTCTAGATAAAAGAAACAAGCTTCCACCTTAAAATGGATAAAAAACAGAACAAACCTGTTTTCTGATTAGCGTTCTGCTGTCGGTGTCTCCATTACAATCTCAGAAGGATTCAGCCATTTTATGTACCTCTAATGGTCCAAAATGCAGTTGTGTCACATGCTTACAACTTCCTCTCAAGTTCTCTCACACCTCCCCATTGCTGCATTTCTCCACAGGCTTCCAGTAGCTGCCTGCTGATGCTTGCCTACAAAGCAAAAAACGGACCGGCTCCTCTTACCTCAAAGCTCTTATCACTCCCAGCAATGCACCATATTCCCTCAGATCTGCTATGACTGCTTGACTTGTCTCACCATCACTCGTGTAGGTAGGTGTGGATCAGGGCTTTTTTCTGTTCTGACACCTACATGATGCAATGGCCTTCCCCTAGAGTCCCTGTCTGTCTTTAAAAAACAAGTTTCTGAAATACTTAAACTAGCAAAAATTATTGTCTGTTGACTCTTCATGCTGTATGACCTCCTAACAGAGTTTTTAGAATGATGGTAGTCTTAGTCCCTAACCCAGTGAACCAGTGTTGGTGTTTTCAGTGATAGAGACTTCAAAGCTTTTGTATGTCACTCAGGATAAGAGCATCTGCCAAATGGCATAAATGTAAATGTAAATGCTCAAGACCACAGAGACATCATAAATGACAGTACATGGATAGCGTGTTTTGAAGAGTACTCAGCCCTTTTTTTTTTTTTTTTTTGTATGTTTGTTTGAATTATAAATACATTTTTTTAGAGGGATGTTCTGTTACTAGTACTGTAGCTTGACAGTGAAAGACCTGGGTGTTATATTAGACAGCAACTTGTCTTTGAAATCATATCACCCATATTACAAACACAGCCTTCTTCTAACTTAGAAACATTGCCAAGCTGAGAAAAATCCTGTCTGTATCCGATGCTGAGAAGGTAGTTCATGCATTCATGACCTCTAGACTGGACTATTGTAATGCATTACTAGGTGGTTGTCCTGCACCTTTAATAAATAGGCTGCAGTTACTCCAAAATGCAGCGGCCAGAGTTCTCACTAGGACAAGAAAGTATGATCATATAACCCCAATTTTATCATCTCTACACTGGCTACCTGTTAAGTTTAGAATTGATTACAAACTGCTGCTACTTACGTACAAGGCTCTTAATGGTTTAGCTCCCATGTATCTAACTAGTCTTCTAGCACGTTACAATCCTTCACGCTCTCTGAGATCACAAAACTCAGGACTTCTGGTAGTTCCCAGAATATCTAAAGGTGTCTACTAAAGGTGGTAGAGCGTTTTCTTATTTAGCTCCCAAACTTTGGAATAGTCTTCCTGATAGTGTTCAGGGCTCAGACACACTTTCCCAGTTTAAATGTAGATTAAAAACTTATCTCTTTAGTCAGGCGTACACATAATACATCCCATAATACTGTGCACTATTTCATCAGACTTGCAAATATTATAAACAGCAGCTACGTTAATTCCTCTACACTGCTTTTCTCTTTCTACCCATCCCGAGGCATCCAGAAATTGTACCAGCTCAGATCGTCTTCCGTGCGATAAAGATTTTGGACCTCCACTGAGATGAGGCCGACTCTGAGGATCCTGAGGCATCTAGAGATCTACCAGCTCCAATTAGACTCTGTTATACTAAAGAGGAGATGCAACTCCATGTGATCCTTTACATCAGTACAACATTTATCAGACTGTATATTTATAATCACACCCTCCAGTGTCACCTAGATGAGGATGAGGTTCCCCTTTGAGTCTGTTTCCTCTCAAGGTTTCTTAGTTTACCATCTAATGGAGTTTTTCCTCCCCACAGTCACCTGAGTCACCTCAGACTTGCTCATTGGGGATAAATACATACACATTTAAATATATCTAATATTAATCTTGAATTTTGTATTATAATAATCTTTATATTATTCTTTATATTAACATTTTGTTCTATGTTTATGTTCTGTAAAGCTGCTTTAAGACAATTTCAATTGTAAACAGCGCTATACAGATAAATTTGAATTAAATTGATTTTTTTTTCCAAATCTGGCACACTGAAAGGCATTGGCTCTTTTTTTCAGACTGATTTTGATGGGGGAAAGTTTCTGACTGAATACAGCAAATTGATGAATGTGTAATCAACAATGAGGACAATCAATGCATAGATGTATACATGAGCATTTATGTACTGTATACATGTGGAGGCATGTGTTGTTGTCCACAGCCTCTGTTAACACCTACCTTTAATGGCTAGTTCTGTTTCCCTGTAAGCATTCATTAGGGAATTAGGGCACTGCTATCGATGCCATAACAAGCTTTTGCCAAGAGCATGCTTTCTGTCTTTATGGCAATAATGGGCACTGTTAGAAGCTGGCTGGATTCTCAGCACTAACGGAATCATCGATGCTTATAATGACTAACTGGTCGTAATCATCTTCCACACTCTGTCCACGAAGCTCCATTACTGTCTAGTACACTGTCATCAGCATATCATTAAGACAACCATGTCACTCAGAACAGCCAATTAGAACGTGTCCCATGGATCCTGTCTATCTCAGCAGGAGGCTTTTTACTCCTCAAAATGCTGCTTGAGAGAGAACAGTCACACGTTCTTTATGTGCAGTAGGAATTGATAATCAAGGAAAAGATGGAAGTATACTATAGTAGCATAAAAGGAAATATAAAATGTGGTAATAGGGTTTCTAATTAGCAGGTGAGAAAGAAAATGAGCCATTCTTTTTTTTCTCTCTTTCTTTCAAACAACTGTTTCCTAATTGTCTACATATTGAAATGAGTGCAGTGGAAGACTGAGATGTTGAGAAACTAAGTACACAAAATCAAAAGCTTGCAATAAATACAGATCTGCTGATCTAAAGCAGTATTCATCAAATCCTGGGTAAAATAACAATGACCATTACAGCTAGTCATTACTTGTCATTTTATGTTAACTAGACATGTCAAGACAGTTTGGTCATGTTCTGGAATGTAATTACATGCGTTTATTGGACTATATATTTTGGCACTTTCTGTCCAGGCCAATTTTGACCTTATGAAAAGTTCACTGGATGCATCTGTGTTGAATCGCCCTGAAGGCTCAATTTTCTGCAATATTCACAAATGTCTGCACACAAACTGTGCCTGCTGCTCTTCCTGGAGTGGAATCAAGCCTTAATCATTTTGTTGGCCAGAAAATGCCCCACAATGCTGCTCAGTTGGAAGTCTATTATGTCACTACATCAGTGGGCACTGTCGGTTAAAAAAAAACGCAGAGGAGGTGATAACACTAATGACCGCTAGCATTATATGTCCTGACCACTTGATGCTTACACTAATGCTGGTTGCTGTCTTAGATTACGTTTGTTTACACATTTTAATTAAGTCACGTTATTAAAAAGTCAATAATTTACCAGGAAGATATAAATAATTAATATGACATAAGACGAAAGCTTAAAAAGGGCTTTTAGAAATTCATTTGGTTAGTGATTACACCAAGAAATTTGTACTTGTATTGGTCATGTTTTATGAGTTGGACAAAACATTTTGTGCTAATTAGACATATTGCAATAGAACAGTTAATGTATTACATTGCATTCTGTTTTCACAACAGATGTTGCCTTCCTGTGGTGAGTTACTGAGCTATAATTGACAGCACACAGTAAATATAGTTCACATGAAACACTTTAGATTGATGAAAACTATATAATTTTTGTTCACTATACAGTGCATTTGTTTGCTGAAGCAACCCATAATACTGTAAGAAGCAGAGGTTGATGGATGTCATAGAAATTATGATATAAGGAAATTCTAGTCTTAATACATAAAGTCAACTTGTGCAAATGATCAGACTATTTGGATTAAGACACTGCAGTTATTGTGGTCTGATACATTTGGGTGTGTGTATGTTTATTCAATGCTGTTTGTTTCTGGGGCATTTTTCTCAATGTCTCACACAGTGTGATATCCAGTGTGATATTAATCAAAAATCTTTACTTGAAATATCTGGGATGGAACCACAAACCTAGAGAATGATAATGCAATTAATAGTAATATGACCACAACATTGAAATTATATCAATTACTTACACTATATGGCAAAAAAATTAAAATAAATGAAGCTGAATGATCACAAATCCACACAGACACAATCCAGCATCTACACACTCAAAAGGGTGAAGACATTTGTGATAGTTACAGAACTGTCAGGTTCTCTACAGGACTGTCAGGGTTCTAGGTTTTAGTTGGCAACTTTTAGAATAATCATCTCAACACGCTCCAAGTAACTATTACTTTCAAAATGAAGGCCATTAGAAATGCTTCACCAGCTACTACTGTAGATAATGGGCAGTGTGAGAACTGGGTGAAATTTGCATTGTAAATGTAATTCTCTAGTCAGCTCCTAGCTATTCTTTAATTTGTGTCCAAATGTGTATCATAAGCACAGAAAAAGAAATGTATTTTATCCTTAGTCTACCCTTACTCTAACTCTAGCGCTTATTACTCTTCTATACTGGACAAATTGCCATTACATTAACAAATCAAAATCCAGAATCTGTTCTCCTAAAGGCATGAATAAAGGACAAATCAAATTTTCCTTATGTAATTGCCTAATTAATTAGCAATGCTCTTTGAAACCTTGATTAAAAGCCTATTGCATGGTAAAATGTCCTTGAAACTGTCATTTTTACTTATACAGCAACAATTAAGAATAATACAGAGTGAAAACACAGACAGAGCTATGCATGAAAATTCATTTACATTTACATTTACATTTACAGCATTTGGCAGACGCCCTTATCCAGAGCAACGTACATAAGTGCTTAAATCTCTAACATTGAATACATTAATGCTGGATCACTAAGTTACATACTTAAGATACCATGAGTTTAAAACATTTGTTCAAAGTTACAATGAAAGTGTCAAAGGTGTGTTTTGTTTTTTTTTTTTTTTTTTAAATGCAAAAGATAATGAAAGAAGTGCTAGTTGAAGTGTTTCCTGAATAAGTAGGTCTTCAACCGCCGCTTGAAAATAGCCAGTGACTCAGCTGTCCGGACCTCTAGGGGAAGTTCGTTCCACCACCTTGGTGCCAGTACAGAGAAGAGTCTTGTAGTATACTTGTAGTATTCTTGTAGTATAGGGTGCAGTGCGAGGAGTGATGAGGGCTTTGAGGTAAGAGGGAGCTGGTCCATTTTTGGCTTTGTAGGCCAGCATCAGTGTTTTGAATCTGATGCGTGCAGCTACCGGAAGCCAGTGGAGGGATCGCAGCAGCGGGGTGGTATGAGAGAACTTTGGCAGGTTGAAAACAAGCCGGGCAGCTGCATTTTGGATCATTTGCAGAGGACGGATTGCGTTCATAGGTAGACCTGCCAGCATTGCATTGCAGTAATCCAGTCTAGAAATGACAAGAGACTGAACAAGTACCTGAGCAGCCTGTGTGGACAGAAATGGTCGAATCCTTCTAATGTTGTAGAGAAGAAACCGACATGAGCGAGTCACATTAGCAACATGAGAGGAAAAGGACAGTTGATTGTCCATGGTTACCCCAAGGTTGCGAGCTGTGGCTGAAGGGGAGATCAGATCGTTGTGCAAGGATATAGCAAGATCATGACCTGGGGATGAATCACCTGGGATGAAGAGCAGCTCAGTTTTGCTAGGATTAAGCTTTAACTGATGAGCAGTCATCCATGATGAAATTTCTGCCAGACATGCAGAGATCCGGTCAGAAGCTGTGGCATCTGCGGGTGGGTAAGAGAAGATAAGTTGTGTATCATCAGCATAGCAGTGGTAAGAGAACCCATGTGAGGAAATAACTTCACCAAGAGAGTGAGTATACAGGGAGAAAAGAAGAGGACCAAGTACTGAGCCTTGTGGGACGCCAGTGGAGAATCTGCGTGGAGCAGATGTCACTCCCCTCCATGTTACCTGATATGAGCGTCCTTCCAGGTAGGAAGCAAACCATTCCCAAGCTGATCCGCATATCCCAAGACTCCTGAGGGTGGCTAAGAGAGTCTTATGGTTGACCGTATCAAACGCTGCTGAAAGGTCAAGGAGGATAAGGACGGATGAGAGATTGGCTGATCTAGCAGCATGTAGTTTCTCAGAGACATCTAAAAGGGCTGTCTCTGTGGAATGAGCTGCTTTAAAGCCAGACTGGTTGGGGTCTTGGAGGTTGTTCTGTGAGAGATAGACAGACAGTTGATTAAAGACAATGCGTTCAAGAATTTTTGAAAGAAACGAGAGAAGTGATACCGGTCTGTAGTTACTGATGTCTGATGGATCCAGAGCAGGTTTCTTCAGGATGGGAATAACCCTTGCTCTCTTGAAGGTAGTTGGTACCTGACCAGATGCTATGGATCTATTGGTGATAGTTGTAATGAAGGGCAGAAGGTCTTGCGAGATGGTCTGCAGCAAAGTGGAATGGAGTGGATCCAATGGGCAGGTGGTAGGATTGCAAGACTGGATGAGTTTTAGAATCTCTTCTGCTGTTACAGTTGAGAAATGTGACAACAAAGGTGTAGGGGAGTCCATACTCTGAGATGTAAGTGCAGTCGGGGCTGAAGTGAAGGTCCGGCAGATTTCCTCAATCTTCTCCTGGTAGAAAGAAGCAAAGTCTTCTGCAGTCAGGGAGGATGAAGAAGGTGGAGCCGGGGGGTTGAGCAGAGAAGAGATGATGTTGTGGAATTTCCGAGGGTCATGTGAGGAAGTTCATAATCTTAATAAAAAAGGAAAGAAGGTTGAGAGCAACAATGTGTCCTCCTTTAGCAAGCTTTTTAGTAAAGCTGCGCAAAAATTAAAGCACATTAAACATTTCTTTTACAAAAGTTTTGGAAATGCTGGTTTTTGATGAATGCAAAATCACTAACAAAGGGTGTTTCCTGATATATCTCCTCTGGATTTAGCGACACTCACCAAACTGTATAGCAGGAAAAAAGACCTACGAAAAGACAATGTTATAAAAGCCTGAAATGGTAGTAATGGAAGATAAAAACATAAATATTTTACTTGAAAATGGAAGCAGGTAAATGATTAGATATGAGCCGGAAACTCGGCTGAAACGAGTATCCGATACGGATAAAGCACTTCTGCCGAGTACGAGTATTATACGAGTAATACGAGTCAATATCTGTGCTCGGATTGAATGAAAATCATCATTGGGTAGCTGATTGTGTCAGCGTCCTGTGATAGGCTAGCCACAGCGCCCCTCCCCTACACACATACAGATGTATTGTGACCTGACCTTAGTCAGTGACCTAGTGAACTTGCAAATAGAAACCCCAAAGTTGCTTTGGATAAAGGCATCTGATAAATGTAGTAAATCTAAATGGAAATAAAAGAAGCATTTAAAATATTCCAGTATAATCCATATGTAAATGTGCCATAAAGGGATAATTAAGTTTTACATTTGTTAGTCCTCTTTTGCCATAATTAACCTCCCCCCCGCCACCCACCCACCCCGACACACATACACACACACACATTTCTGAAATTACATGATTTTCATGAACACCGAATTTCATGACTAAATGCTGAAAGATTTATGAATAAAGCCATTTGTGTCCAGCTTGATAAACGAGGCCCATTGTGAAACAATGCAACAAAAGTACAAGGAGCATATTCCATAGCTATAACTCTTATTCCATGGCTAAATCAAATTATTCTTGAGAGCTGAAAACATAATTCAACACCAAGGTATGGGGATGGTTTAGACTCCATGTACTAGAGGTTTAATACAACTTTACACGAAATCCAAGAGGCAGTGTTGATATACAGAGGCAGAGCAGGTCAGAACACAGAAAAGAGAAAAAATATACAATCCATTCAAGGCCAAGGGAAATCCAGCCAGAGTGTTTAGTCAGAGAATCAAGGTAAAGACAAAAGACATGAATATGAAGTGCTTATACAGTACAACTGAACATGTGAGTAAGACATAGCCAAATAACTGTGGATTGTATTGTAGTTCTATAGATCATTAACAGAAAGTGAAGGGGAAGTTTGTACTTAGCGGAACGGCGGCTTCTGCTAGTGTGGAGACCCATGATTGTGTGTATTTAGCCGTGACAATTTTATTTTGCAACAGTATGTTCTTCGTGGTCAGAGAGCTAGATTAGATTTAGATTACTTATTGAACTGATCTGTGTCAGCTCTATGTTTACAAATTAAATGAACACCATAGATTTAATGAATTTCAATACTTTAAAGCAGACATTATTATAGCAGAGCTGGTGATAGAAAACATGCAGGTGATAAAAACAGTTAAAGGTGGGATCTCTGTTGTTTGAAAGCCAATGTTGACATTTGAAATCACCATAACAAACACGCCCCTAACCCAAATGGGTCCCACCCCTGTATTGATAGCTCCGCCCCACACATACATACGTAACCCAGGCAACTAAGGGAAAGAAATGTGTCTTTATCATAGCTGAAGGGAAGAACAATACGATTGCAGATAAACAAACACGCAAAAATGACACACAAGCATAATCATGCAAAGGACGGCATATATTAGTTCTGTGAAACAAAGCAAAACCAACGTTACTCACCTATCAAGAAGGAAAAAAGAAACCAATCCAATGTTCACAGATTGGAGTTTCCCGAGTCAATAACTCCTGAGCTAAACGCCGTTACTAGCAAAACGCGGTTGTAGCTGCCTCTCTACATTACTACGATAGAAAAGAGGTGTTATTTGTGTAGTAACAGCGTTTAGCTCAGGAGTTATTGGCTTGGGAAACGCCAATCTGTGAATATGGGGCCAACTTCCCGCTCCTTCAGTTCTCTCCAGTGCTGGAAAGCTGATCCTATATTAACACGGGTCCCACTTATTGCCTTATCGTAAGCCTTTCTTCACTTTCTTTCTTTGTTTTTATCCACCATGTCAATGTTAAAACCGCTTTCTGCTAATGTCACACATGCACACTGAACACTCTCTCCGCCCATATTGACAAGACACGCCAATTTCTGCTCATTGGCTACATGTTTGTTTTGATTTTTGTTTATTATTCGGGCCGACTCAGTTTTCTGAAGCATTTCTCAAAAATCAGAGACCCTACCTTTAAAATATGATTGTTAATAAAATATGAACTTCTTTAGTACTGATCATTGCAGTACTTAAATATTTGTCTTTGTTATTTATAATATCTATCATATTGTTAGTCATATTCCTCATGCCTGGTTTTAGCTCTATGCAGTGTGTGTCTATGCTGATTCACCTGTTATTTCTAGGTTTATATTTGTACTAGTGCAGATCAAATGCTACCTCAGAGATAAATGCCTATTCTGTTAAACAACAAGCCTCAGGAAAGTCTCAAGACTTTAAAACAGAAATATTTTTTATTTTGCAAAAGAATAGACAAGAAAAGAATCTGGGTAGATATTCAGATTCTGATATGAAACCTAAAATTCTAGCTGGTAAATGAGTGTAATGCAAACACTGGGACAGAAGATGAAAAATCCAATATAAGGACGTTTATTAGAGAACATGAGCGTAATCCAAAATGTGAGGTAAAGGGGTAAAAAGAAAACAGGCAGAGATCCAATAACTAGTACAAACAGTCCACAAGGCACACAAATCCAAAAACACAGAATCCAAGTTTTGTAAAACCAAATAAACAGAAAATTACACCTGGTTACATATGCAACCCGGTTCCCTGAGAAGGGAACAAGACGCTGCGTCAGGGCTGACGCTATGGGAATATTTCTGTGAGGAAGTTGTTTCTGAAGCTCTGTGTGCACACACGCCAATTTAATAGCTCGGGAAGGACACGTGACGAATTGATTGCAGCTTCTCCTGTTCCGCCGACTCATGGGGTGGGGGACAGTAGACCTGCAGGATGACTGGACAACCCGCTATATCCTGGGCACCTTAGGGACATATCCTGCCGAATGGGGGCAGAATAGCCTTGGACATGCCAGGGGCAAATTCTAGGCAGGCAGTCCCTGCTGAAAAATCCAGCATAAACCAGCATCAATTCCATGCTGGTCCAGGCTGGTTTTTACTAGTTATTGCTGGTATAGTGCTGGTATAATGCTGGTCAGTGCTGGTATAGTGCTGGTATAGATGGGTGGCTGGCATAGTCATGGTGTTATCAAGCAAAACGGGGCTGGTGTAGCTGGTTAACCAGTATGATCTTGCTGGAATGAGCTTTATGGGAACAACCTTTATTTTTGCTTGTGTGTTTCTATGTAACACATTAATATAAGACTAAAACACAATATATTGGAATATATTTAATTATAATTGTGTTATTTCTTTTGCTCCCTCTTTTGAATAAAGAACTGAAATAACAAAGCTCAAAAAGCTTTGAATAACAAAGAATAAAAACTTTTAAAAATCATTCGTTAGGGATTAAAGTGTCTCCACAAATTAAATATAGTAATACCAACAAATGCTGACTTCCCGGGCTCCATGAGGGAAGCAGCATAAATCATACGGAATTTAGAAACATATATATGTTTGTTTTATTAGTAAAGCGGTAATGTGAAGAGATATTACCCAGCATCAGCGTTGCTATGCAACCTTTAAAGCAACTATGTTCACAAAGGTAAATGTAGTTCCTGCACTTTCCAAAAATAAATCTCGCAATGTTTTCGACTACATTATATACCTTACAGTGTTTATCGAAATTAGTATAAGTGTACGTGTTCCAGATCATCATGTTTTTGCCACAGTAATTAGGATTTTGTTTTGGGGTAAATAAAAAGCTTTCGCTTCTACACGACGAATCTGCTGATCACTGGGAATCAGAATGTTTGCATACGTGAGGTACCTGGATGACGGCTGCAGAGCAGTTGTTTTAACTAGCGAAATTAAGGACTTTAACTATGACATGTTTGACCAAACTCAGGTTTATTGGGTACAATGGAAGCAAGACTTCTTCAGGGCACAAATACTGAAGCTTAAAGGTATGTAACTTAAGCAGTAGCTGTTTTATCGTAACTCGTTCACTGCACAATATAAACAAATGAGTGATATATAGTTTTGTTTCTTATTTTGTTTCTATAATTTTTCAGAGAATAAAGAAGACTAGCAGGAGTTGTCTAAAGGCAAACGACTCCGGGTAGCACCTCAAAAAACATGGTCATGGCCAAAAAACATGGTCATGGCCACCACATACTACTTGTTCCTCGCTAAAAGAGAGAGCGGAAGCTAAGACCGAAAATGTGTACAGTACACAGCTTCCGATTTTTGTACAGAGTACTTATGGTTTACGGACCCAGAAAATTATTTCATTAAATGTTCCTCAAGATGCTTGAGCAATCATTCCTTAAATGATTTTAAACATTATGTTAAAGCTATAGAACATGAGTCCATTCACACTTGCAAATGTTTTAATTAATGGCACTTTTATTTAAATTGAAATGCACTTGAGTTGTCTGATAAATGATAGGAATATCCAGAATGTTTTTCTTTATTAAAAAAGTGAATTGCAATTCTCTAGAAAACTGTCTTGGTCTTTATTTAACTATGAATATTCACTAAGAAATGTGATATGTAACAAATGGGTTTTGTTGTGGTCTTGCTGGGATTATACTAGCATCCCAGGCTGGTCGGCCCGCACACCAGCTTCCCAGGCTGGTCGGCCAGCACACCAGCATCCCAGGCTGGTCGGCCAGCACACCAGCAACCAGCACCTAATGCTGGACCAGTATACCACCATCCCAAGCTGGCCCCAGCATGCAAAACATACCTTATGCTGGACCAGCAATGCTGGTTTTTTAGCAGGGGTGGTGATTGACAGGGCCTGCAAATCACCCACTCTTTCGAGAGAGGCCAAGGCAAGGAGCAGAGCCATCTTCAGGGTCAGAAACTTCTCAGAGGCTGACTCCATGGGTTCAAAGGGGGCTTCCAGCAGCCCCTCCAGGACCACAGAGAGGTCCCAGGAAGAAAGGCACGGTGTACAGGAAGGCCTCAGCTGCCTGACACGACACAGAAAGAGAGAGACCAGAGGGTGCCTATCCAAGAAGGACCCTAGGAATGGTTCATGGTTCACAGCAATGGCGGCTATGTACACCCTTAATATGGTTTGGGACAGGCCCCGAGAAAAGCAAGACTGCAGGGACTCCAGCACTGTACCGACCGGGCAGTGAACTGGGTCCTGACAGCTTTCAACGCACCAGAGGCCCTAGGATGCTCCTAGTAACCCCATCCCTCCTGCATCAGGACTCCTTCTTAGCCCGCCTGGCCGAGATGACGGACCTAAGGTCTTCTCTTACTTGACAGGTCTATGCCTGGGCACGCTGACCGGCCTCCCTAGTCTTAGATGGGGACACGGGCCCCATTTTACTGCTCTGAGTGAGCTAGGAGGGGGTTGGGTGTGGCTGGAAGATAACCCAGGCAAGGGAGAAACTCCCTGAAAGCCGCTGACTGGCGTTTCACCTCCTGGTGCCAGTCGAAGACAGTGTTCACTGCATCACTGAACAAGCCCTGAGGTGAAATTGGGGCATCCAGGAAAAAGGACTTATCCTTATCTTTAATACCCATCAAATTGAACGGCCATTGAACGGCCTATGGAGCGGGCCATCTGCTTCGTGGTACGGAGTGCATGCTCGGCGGCTTGGCGGAGCTCAGCTACCACCTGAGGTCCCAACCCCTCGCCACCGTCGAGCTCTGTCAGCAGGTCAGCCTGGTAGGCCTGCAAAACTGCCATGGTGTGCACACTATATGTTCTATATTGCATGTGCAGAAATACAGGAATGAACACTTGATATAGTAGCAGTAGTTATTTGAGGTATTGTAATGTATTGTGCAAAACAGCAATTGACTGAATGTGCAAAGAGCAAAAACATCATGTGTGTTAAAACGTCATGGAAACAGTTTAATATGGGTGGTGCTATATACATGGATGTATATTGGAAGAGGGTGTGTTTGGTGTAGGTCAGTGTAGTCCATACAGTTGATGTGTGTGTGCGCGTGTGTGTTGTGCTTGCTACAGTTCAGTTTAGTTGTTGAGGAGTCTGGTGGCTTGTGGAAAGAAACTGTCACACAGTCTGGCCTTGAGGACCCAAATGTTTCGGTACCTTTTTCCAAATGGCAGTAGGGTGAAGAGTGTGTGTGAGGTGTGTGGGGTGATAAGTGTGTTTGAGGGGTGTGTGCAGTCATCCACAATGCTGTTGGCCTTGCGAATGCAGCTTGTTGTGTAAATGTCCATGATAGAGGGAAGAGAGTCTCCAATGATCTTCTCAGCTGTCCTCACTATCCACTTGAGATCTTGAGATGGTGCACTTCTCATACCAGACAGTTATGCAGCTGCTCAGAATGCTCTTAGTGGTCCCTCTGTAGAATGTAGTCAGGATGGGGAGAGAGATGGGCTTTCCACAGTAAAAAATAAAGACTCTGCTGAGCTTTCTTGGTGATGGAGCTGGTTTTAAGTGACCAGGTGAAGTTCTCAGCTAGATGGTGCTCTTGATGATCTCTACAGATGATTCATCAATGTGCAGTTGAGAGTAGTCCCTTTGTGCTCTCCTAAAGTCAACAACCATCTCTTTAGTTTAATCAACATTCAGACACAGGTTGTTGACTCCAGGCTGTTAGCTGTTTAACCTCCTCTCTGTATGCTGACTCATTGTTCTTGCTGATGAGACCCACCACAAACTTGATGATATGGTTCAATATGTGCATTGCTGCACAGTCATGAGTCAGCAGAGTGAACAGCAGTGGACTGAGCACACAACCCTGAGGGGCTCCAGTGCTTAGTGTGGTGGTGGTCTACATGTTGTTCCCGATCCAAGTGACTGAGGTCTCCCAGTCAGGAAGTAAAGGATCCAGTTGCAGAGGGAGGTGATCAGTCCCAACAGGCTCAGCTTCTCAATCAGGTGCTGAGGGATGATTGTGTTGAATGATGAACTAAAATCTGTGAACAGCATTCGTTCAAAAGTGTTTTTATTGTCCATCTTGGTAAGGTCTAAATGATGAGCCGTGGCAATGGTGTCTTCCGTGGACTGGTTTGGACAATACGCAAACTGCAGAGGGTCCAGTAAGGGTTGTAACTGGGTCTTGATGTGCCTTATGACAAGCTTCTCGAAGCATTTCATTACAATGGGTGTGAGTGCAACCTTGCCAGGAATGTTGTCTGGTCCAGCAGCCTTCCGTGGGTTAGACAGAGTACCTGATCGTTGGGGGAGGAATCTGGGGGAGGATCGTTGGGGGAGGAATTTTCTTTGCCGCTACGTTGTTCTACACCTCAAACCGAGAGTAGATGTCATTCACTTGCCAATGTAGCTGGTCTCTGATACCGTGTACCCCCCCAAGTTGACAGAATCAACATTTTTTCAGCCTCCATGAAGATGTTCCAGTCAGTGCTCGCAAAGCAGTCATGAAGAGCAGAGGTGGCTCCTGCTGGCCAGGTTTTCACCTGCTTCCGAACTGGTTTTGAGCATCTAATGAGTGGTCTGTATCCTGGAATTAGCATAACAGAGATGTGGCCTGAGTAGCCGAGGAGGGGGCGGGGCTCATGCTCAACAAGATCCAGCATGTTTTCCCCTCTTGTTGAAAAGTCCACGTACTGATGGAATTTAGAGAGCACTGATTTGAGATTTGCACATTCTGCACATCGCTAATGGCCCTATAGATTTCACATAGAGCCTCTTTAGCATTATCGCTGGGGGAATGTACACTCTGACAATAAAAACTGTGTTGAATTCTCGTGGTAAATTAAATGGCCTGCATCTAACAGTCACAAACTCCACTAATGATGAAAAGTAGAACAGTAGCTACAAACAAGCAAAGAGTTTTTTCACCATTCCGTGTTAATGTAAACACACACACCACCACTGCGAGCCTAACCGCATAGAGCTGCGTTGCTGTCGGCACGAAACGAAGTGAACCCATCTAGCTGAAGGTTTTTTTTTAGCCTAGCAAGGACACCCGCCCACTTACCACGCTTCTGCTTCCTCTAACACTGCTTTCGCTTTTTTCCCCTCTCCTGGTCACCGGTATCAGGCGGAGGCCTGGTCTCTGTAGCAACCTGAGGTCGTGAAGCCTTTCCAACACATTATCCTGCAGATTCTTTGTTGCACAATTTTTATACTGTATTAACTTCTGGCTGTCGTATACATGAACACCGCTGTCTCTGGTGTCCATGTGAAACTTGGATTAGTAAACAGTATTAGTTAAATATAGAGTTCTTCCTCACAATTCACTATGCTAATGAGTGTGTGACAGTATGTGTGTATATGTGAATATAATATGAGTAAGAAATCTATTAAATACTGTTTGCATCTGATTCCCAGCACAATATTATGTGCACAATATTAATATAATGAGTTCTAATGTTTGAAGCCCAAATACAGTAGCATGGTAAAGTCTACCCTGAGAGAGAATAAATAACTGCATCATTTAAGTTTGGAGGCACAGATCTGACTGTTGTGGAAATTAATCTATAATATAATGTTAATGGTGAGGAGTGAAATAAAGATTTGAAGAAAAAATCATGACTTTAAGTTGGTTTTATTCAAACAGAAGGCTACAGAGTAGTCATTTTAAACTATGATTCTGAACTATGTTTCAGAGGTTTGATAAAAATAGAGTGATCTAACAGCTCATTGCTATCGGCTCATGGCTATCATCTCATACAGGAAAAGGAAAATACGTTTTCAGAGCAGAAGTTCATCTGGTCAAAATTAAGTCTCATACTGATAATCTGTACTAAAATATATGTTTCTAAATAAAAACACAAGTGAAAAATTTGACATATTAGTGACAAAATTTTAAATTTTCCTTAGCCTTTTTTTCTATATAAAAACGTAAGCGCAGCAACTTAAGAGAAAACAAAGAAATAAAGGAAGAAGATAATAAGGGACAAATAATAATTTGAAACAGAGTTTAAGTCAACCATGAAAGGTACTGTGAACTCAGTGCTGCTGAGCAAAGGAATGACAAAGGAAATTAATCCCCCATTTTACCTGCATAAGCACTAATTAATCTATAAATCCATAGTCAGTGTGTGCATTATATATTGCATTAAGAGATTTATAGGTTCTGGTCACGATCACTGAGATGTGGATCATTGAGTTCATTGAGGCAATGACTAAATCACTGATGAACATTTCTCAGTTCCCACTTAGCTATGGCAGCTTGAGGAAATGATCAGTCCATTGGTTTAACTCTGTTTGTCTGCTTCGTTAGCTCAGCTGAAACGCTTAGGCAACCTTGCCAAAGAGGGAGGAATTAAAAATACCAAGGAAAACTGCTCTCATTATTTCTACTCCCAGCTCTACACCGTTACAGCAGGAGGGAGATGGCAGATGTAATGTAATCAGAGCCTGAACAAAATTGAATTCCTCTGACCATATAATTCATGAACTGCATTTGGATGCGTGAACTATGAAAAGCAATTCCGTTTATTTATGGCAGGTTTTATGCAGCAGTTTACTCTGAATTACTCCAATTTATAAGCAAGGAAATAGGGAAGGAAGTGTGACATCAGATCAAAAAACTGTATAGGTTAAATCCAATCTCTTGAAACAGAGACTTATCTTTGCTGAGCTTTAAATATACAAACTGGTAGAAATTAACCTCTTAGTAAAAAAAGAAAATTGGATAATAACCTTTATTTATACAGAAGCCATATAATTAGCCTCTGTGTTGTGTGCAGGTCAAATTGACCATTTTATATTTTTCTAAAAGTGCTTTGCGTTTGTTGGAAATCATCCACATTTGCAGATGCATTTTTGAGAGCTGTATATTTCATAGCAAGTGACTGCAATAATCTTTTGCTTCTCGTGCTTCTAATCAGTTCGAAATAATAAACATAAATTCAAATATTGCCCCGTTTCAATTTGTTTTACTTTAAACCACCAAGGTCTTTATTCTAAGTATATTTTTTCCACAAATCATAACTTGATCACAAAATCACACTTTCACTGTTATCTAGTAAATGAAAAACCAATCACAAATGTTTTAAACAATAAAATTGAAATATATATTTTAAACAAATCTATATTGTTTGGGATGTAGAATACCACACACACACACACACAAACACAAAGATACATGTTCAGGGCCGGATAGTAACAAACCATCACCTCTAAGAACCAAGTTTATACACTGAATCAATGGTGTTTATAATAATAATCACATCTAGCAATAATCACATCTAAATGCATGGACTATGCACATGATGTGCGCTATAGGTTTTTCTGTAAAACTAAACAACATTGAGCAGAAATGCAAGATTATTTTCTTATAAGGTGACTTTGCTGAATTAACTGCACATGACACAGGGAATGATATTAATTATCTAGTACAGAAGTTCAAATTCCCACCAGAAAAAGAAACCAAAATCTGTGGACCACCCTAGCTCCGTTTCACGCGGAAGACATGGGTCCTACTTCTTGCCTTATCGTAAGCCTTTTTTGGCTTTTCATTTTTATCCGCCATGTCAATGTTTCAATCGCTTTATGCTAATGTCACACATGTACGGTGGCCGAGAAGTGCAAAACACATTAACAAATCCAAAAACAAATTAACAAATCCGAAAACACATTAACAAATCCGAAAACAAATGAACAAATCCGAAAACACAAGGACAAGTCAGACAACCCGGAAACGGTAGTGTATCGTTTTTGAATGGAAACTTACCGATCATTGGACAAGACACCTGTCACTCAAGATATACAGGTAGGGAATCTTATGTGTAATGTGTAAAGTTCTCCGCTTAAATATAAGAAAATAACAGAATTAATCCACAGTAATCCACAGTAATCCATTCCATCCATCCATTCCAACTTTTCCCTGCGGCAGACTGTTGAACTTCATGTATACCTTGAGTGACAGGTGTCTTGTCCAATCACAAACTATACCAACCTCTTCCGGGTTGTCTGAAATGTCGTTGTGTTTTCAGATTTGTTAATGTGTTTTCGGATTTGTTAATGTGTTTCGTGCACCGATTCAGACAACCCAGAAGAGGTAGGTATAGTTTGAGAATGGAAACTTACCGATCATTGGACAAGACACCTGTCATTAAAGATATACAGGTGAATGAAAGGTGTCTCATCCGATGATGGTAAGTTTCCATTCACAAACTATACCAACCGCTTCCGGGTTGTCTGACTTGTTAATGTGTTTTCGGATTTGTTAATGTGTTTTCGGATTTGTTAATTTGTTTTCGGATTTCGGAATGTGTTTTCGGATTTGTTATTGTGTTTTCAGATTTGTTAATGTGTTTTCGGATTTGTTAATTTGTTTTGTACTTCTCGGCCACCGTACACATGCGCACTGAACACTCTCTCCTCTGCATATTGACAAGACACGCCCCTTTCTGCTCATTGGCTACACGTTTGTTTTGTTTGTCGGCCCAACTCAGTTTTCTGAAGCATTTCTCAAACATCGTGCACCGCACCTTTAAATGTTGGTTGTGGGTTAGAGTATTTAAAGGTTCAAAGGTAGTTTTCCCATCAAGGAAGTGACACACTGACATGTAAATATTGCAACATCAGAGTGCAAACAAGCTGAAACACTAATTCATTCACTGTCCAAACTATCTGTCATTTTATTTACTTATCATACAATTTAGAACAATGTATGTTTCGCGATAATGAGCTGAAAAGGACCAATATTACATATGATTCATATGGCTCCTACTACACAAACTAGATGAGCAAATCGCATTAGGATTTGAGATAACTGGTAATGACTTAGCTTTACTCAGATGATTACTTGACATGACTCCAAGAAAGTGAATCCTAAACGTTGTCCATTCGCCAAGAGTCATTTGCATGACCTGTCTCAGATCAGCTGGGTCACTGAGCAGAAGTGTCTGTCCATTTATATTATTTTGTTTTACAATCTCAGCATATGTTCCAGGGAGCTTCATTGTGGATAGCTGTAAAAGTGAAAAAAATATAAATACATAACGTCTCTATATTGATCAATGTAAATTTAAGAATTTTAGATTGCGTAGAAGTTTACTGACCTCGTTGCAAACACCTTCCACAGACATGTTGAAGACAGTGCTTGGAGATAAAGTGTTGAACCTATGTTTTTCTCCTATTCCTCCCAAAGTTCTGATTTGTCTGATTCTCGCTAACTCGTTCTTGATGGAATAGTCCAGGTTAGCTGTATATTGTTTCAGTCGATCTGCCTCTGCAACTGTGAATGTGTAGTCCTTACTGAGAAACATTTCAAAAAGTTCAGGATCATCATCTCTTTCCAGAAACTTCTCCACTTCCTCCCTAATTACGTGAAGCTCTATCCTGTGCTTACTGAACACATCCCATAGAGTCCTGTTGTGATCACAGTCAACTGAGGTTTGATCAGTCTGCCAAGTCTGATGTTCATCTTCCATACACTGAAGTATCCAACTTACTCTACATGGCCAGCGGTCTACCAGCACGACCCAAGCAGCGACTCTTTCAGGCAGGGGAACCTCAGCATTAAGAATGCTTATCACAGTCATGGACACTCTGATGGAATTGGTGACCCTCCTCATAGACACAGTATTTTCTGAGATATAAATACAAAGCTTACTTTGGTTGCTTAAATATATGCTTTGAAATGCATCCTGGATTAATGTCTCCACTTTAGTCTTGCTTGTTCTCAGGGTTGTGGCTTGGTCCTCATCATTTGCGCTGTTCTCTATCAAAGAAACATCTTCTAAAGAAACTGAAGTCTTTATGCTATATAAATTCTCAATCTCATCTCTCTCGGACGTTTCAGTAGGCCTTTCAGATTGATCCGATAAAATCTTTTTGAAGACCTTGCATTTTGATACCTTGCATAAAGGTGGTACTGTGAAGGGCAGTGTGATTATGCGGTCCAGGAAGCCATAAGCTCCGTCTTTTTTGCTACAGCAATCCTTTGCCTGATCTATTTTTTGGGTAAGAACCTCTGGGTCAATTGCGACTAGAGAAATGAACGGACTTTCCTCATCTGAAAGAAGGATGTTGATGGCATCCAAGACAGCTACAATTTTTGCTGGAGTACAACGGTCCAAATTAGTGATTTCCAGCACCACTTTTATCTTTTGCCTCTCAAAAATCTCAATGAAGTGAACAAAGCAGGAAAGTAGCCTCACCTCCTTCCTAACTTCATGCATTAAGCCCAACTGCTCACTGATCTTCTTGTTGTTCAGTGCATTTCTGACATTAACATCTTGGCTAAAGATGAGGTGCTTCATCAGCAGGAACATAAACTTTACAGCTCCCAGTGCAGGAACTCCTAAGACTGCAATGATAAAACCCCCAATGACGCCATGCTCTTTGTCGTTCTCACCATCTCCTTCAGGCTTTAGTTCAGGAAATGAAAAAATAATGACTGGGACCAAAATAAAGAGGCAAACCATCAGTGTTATCAGGATAAAGGTCCACAGTGGACAGCAGCAGAACTTCTTTGACCTCCAGTCTTCTGTGCTGTCTTCAGTTTTCTTTTCCCTACCATCCTTTTCTTCGTCATACTGAGCTACTCGAAACAGGCTGAGCTGAAGCTTGCCAAAACTGTCCTGAAGAGCTCGGCACAACTGCATCACCAAGCCAGCCCAGAGCATGTCACTTCCTGCAAACTGCCAGGCACTAAACCTCACAAGAACATAGCGGTTGCATTTCATTTTCTCTTTTTCTTTTGTCCACATAGGTCGATAGAAAAGAAGACGAAAGATTAGTGAAATTAGATTCCAAATGGAGGATCTGCTTCTATTGTTCTGCTCATTGTTCATGTGACCTGTGGAATAACAAACAAGGCAACAGGAGAGTAAAATTCCTTTTATATTCTTTGTAATCACTATAATTAATTATTTGGATCATTGAGTCTTTCCTGAAAAAAAAAGCAATTACAAACAAGCAAGAACAAATCTGAGGAGATTATAACTTAGATTTCAGTTAAATAGACTGACCGTACTTACGTAGTAGACGCATTGTTATGTAAGTGTACAAACCTTCGATGCTTGTGAGAATCATTTTAATCCTGCTGTGACATGATGAGTACAAGCCCACAGTCAATGGGGAATCAACTTCAGCAATGGTTTTATATAATGCATACGCATATACATTATCTGTGTATAGCTCTGTACAAAGAAACGAGACAGAGAGAGAGACAGAGAGAGAGACAGAGAGAGAGAGAGAGAGAGAGAGAGAGAGAGAGAGAGAGAGAAAATTGACAGTGTGCTTTAATTCAATAATTTATAGTGGCTTGCAAAAATATCAGATCTCCTGGAACTGATTTTTAATAAAAAAAACTAAATAACTAAATAACATTATGTATTGGTCACTGAGTATCAAAAACGTAAAAATATCGCTTGCATAAGTATTCACTCCCCATTCCAGGTTCCTGAAGCTCCAGATGAAAGATCCTGGCTTAAAGAGGATAGCATGGATATAATTTGTCTTTACCTTAACATCTAAACTCTGTAAGGTCTAATAAATTTGGATTAGGAGTAAATTTCTGTCTCAATGGTTGACATTTTTGGATTAATAATGAAGACAGAAACTGATGAGAGAAACTACGGTGACTTTGAAGTAGTTACAGAGTGCAGTGAGTAAGAGTGCGGAGTGACGGTGCAGTGTGTAAGAGTGCGGAGTGACGGTGCAGTGTGTAAGAGTGCGGAGTGACAGTGCAGTGTGTAAGAGTGCGGAGTGACGGTGCAGTGTGTAAGAGTGTGTAGTGACGGTGCAGTGTGTAAGAGTGCGGAGTGACAGTGCACCAGACAACCATTTGTGCACCAGACACAAAACAATATAAAGCTTAGGAGAGACTTTTGAACGCTAGAGTGGTTTAAAAACAAAAAGTTGAATGTTAAAAAGTCCAGGTCTACGCCCCATTGAGGACATGCATTACAGCTGTAAACAGCATTCAACCAGCCTGAAGATCATGAAGCAAATCTGCCAGGACGTATAGGTGAAAATCTCTGAAAAGATGCTGGGAGGTTCTCCAACACACTGAAAACTGTTTCTGTAGGAAAAGGTACCAAGTATAAAGGTTTTTTGTTTTTTTTTTAAATCTGATGACAAATAATACATTTTCTTTACAAGCATATTCATTTGCAATAAACTATCTATAACAAGTACTGCTTACTGTATAACAACCGACTTGTCCGCACTAAACTGAGAATTCCCAAACAAAGCTACTGTACAACAGAGTATGATACACTATTCAAACACCCAACACTCCCTTCAGCAGAACAAAGTCCTTGTCGGATGCAAACACAATAAAGATATGAGTGATTATAATGTCCATTATTAACAAGGCCGGTCCAAGGTTGTGCCTTAGGGCAAATACAGAGAGGCAAAACAAAGAGCTGAAGCATTTGGGATGTTATTTCCATGTAATGAAAATTTAACATTAATAATTAGACATTTAGAGTTTTGGGCTTTTTAATTTCCTTCATATTTACTGCAGTTTTTCTTTATATTAAAACCATGTGTTGTACCTTTTGCCATTACTGTCGTCTGTCTCTCTGCACATATCAACTCAAACTCGCCTCCAGTTTTCCTAAAAATGAAAAAAAAAAGTAATAGTGATATTTGTTAAAGGGTTTATTTTTCTCTGCTTGTGTTTTGATCTCAACTGATATTTGTTCATAAATGGGGTTATGCATGGATGCCCCACTTCACTTTCCTTCCATTAGCTAGAAATAAGTGTGTGATTATAAAGCAGGGCGTTTATTTCAGCCAATTAAGTTTGAGCTATTTAATCAATTTTGTGTGAGATTGCCAAGAACGAAAAGTACAAAGATGAATAAGACAGAGATTAGACAAAATGCACACAAATCACATAATGTTAACGCTGACGAGTGTGTTTTTGTGTGCGGGTCGGTGCACAAATCTCTTTTCAAAATCATTTTAATGGAAAATATGATGATGATGATGATGATGAAGAATGAAAGTCTCACCTGCTACAAGCAGAGTTAATAAAGTCATGAGGTTTACCACATAGCTCCTAATGCTGTCTCCATTCCTTCAAACGGCAAGACAGAAGAGAGTGTGTGTGTGTGTGTGTGTGTGCTGACATGGGAAACCTGCTGGGATTGGCAAGTTCTGTAGATAACAAACAGCCTGTGCTCTTCTGTTGCTTTACTAAAAACTATTAAAAATATAAGAAAGAAAGAAAGAAAGAAAGGAAATTTGTTCTCCAATGTTGCTATCCTAAAAATTAGTCATAATAATAATAATGTATGCAAAAGTTTAGGCACCCGTGACAATTTCCATGATTTTCATGTATAAATATTTGGGTGTTTGGATCAGCAATTTCATTTTGATCTATCAAATAACTGAAGGACACAGTAATATTTCAGTAGTGAAATGAGATTTATTGGATTAACAGAAAACAAAATTAGACAGGTGCATAAATTTGGGCACCCCAACAGAAAAATCACATTAATATTTAGTAGAGCCTCCTTTAGCAGAAATAACAGCTCTAGACGCTTCCTATAGCCTGTAATGAGTGTCTGGATTCTGGATGAATGTATTTTGGACCATTCCTCCTTACAAAACATCTCCAGTTCAGTTAGGTTTGATGGTTGCCGAGCATGGACAGCCCGCTTCAAAATCACCCCACAGATGTACAATGATATTCAGGTCTGGGGACTGGGATGGCCATTCCAGCACATTGTACTTGTACCTCTGCAGAAATGCCAGAGTATATTTTGAGCAGTGTGTTAAGAATCCATGCGACCCTCAACTTTACCCAGATTCCCAGTACCGGTACTGGCTACACATCCCCACAGCATGATGGAACCTCCACCAAATCTTACTGTGGGTAGTGTTTTTCTTGGAATGCTGTGTTCTTTTGCCGCCATGCATAACGCCCCTTGTTATGACCAAATAACTCAATCTTTGTTTCATCACTCCACAGCACCTTATTCCAAAATGAAGCTGGCTTGTCCAAATGTGCGTTTGCAGACCTCAAGCGACTCAGTTTGTGGCGTGTGTGCAGAAAGGCTTCTTTCTCATCACTCTCCCGTACAGCTTCACCTTGTGCAAAGTGCGCTGAATTGTTGAACGATGCACAGTGACACCATCTGCAGCAATGTTGATGTTGTAGGTCTTTGGAGGTGGTCTGTGGGCTGTTTTTGACCGTTCTCACCATTCTTCGCCTTTGCCTCTCCAATATTTTATGTGACCTGCCACTTCTGGCCTTTACAAGAACTGCGCCTGTGGTCTTCCATTTCCTCACCATGTTCCACACAGTGGACACTGACAGCTTATATCTCTGCCATAACTTTTTGTAGCCTTCCCCTAAACCATAATGTTGAACAATCTTTGTTTTCAGGTCATTTGAGAGTTGTTTTCAGGCCTCCATGTTGCCACTCTTCAGAGGAGAGTCAAAGAGAACTACAGCTTGCAATCTGCCACGAGAAAAGGTATTTAAGGTGGCCGATTGCAAGTTGTTGTTCTCTTTGATAGAGAACCTAAACTTGTGCCTAAACTTTTGCATACGACTGTAGTAATAATAATAATAATAATAATAATAATAAGAAGAAGAAGAAGAAGAAGAAGAATAACTAGAATGTACATTTTCTGAAGAAAATGTGAATGGTGCTTGCACGTGGCAAATCTCGGCACTCAGAAGAGAAGCCGTGCCTGGGCTCTGCGCACGCTGTGTGTGTGTGTGTGTGTGTGTGTGTGTGAGTGTGAGAGAGAGAGAGAGAGAGAGAGAGAGATTAGAGGAATTTTAGGAATTTCCTATTGAAGTCTATGGGACCTTTTTGTCCGCTTTTTTGTCCACTGTGCAAACATCGTTGGTTGGATCGCTTATAAAAGTCATAGCACACCTCTCCTCAACAGGTCTAGGACAAAAGCTGCGGGTTACGCGCCGAAGTTTTGTCCGGAAGAATCATAATCAGTATTCAAGATAACAAGAATGTTGCTTTGCAAGCACCACTAATAATAATAATAATAATGTTTACTACATATTAAATGATTTTTTTTAATAAACTGTTCAGATGTTACAGTAGCCTTATATTAACAATCTGGATTAAAATAAAAAAATAAAAACGGTTAATTTTGGGGTCTTTTATCTAAACATTGAGTTAAACTTTCATAGATTTCATATATCTATGAAGTTGCAGTTGCAGTTGCAGTTGCAGTTGATGCACTGCTGAATCTTGACTTTAGACATATTTCTGATGAGAATTCACTTTGTTTCTAATGGACCGTTCACGTTTCCCCCCCAGGTTCTTTTCATCACACTTCTGTTGCCTTCTGTTTTTGTGTAAGTACGAAGACTTCACCCTGTGAGATCATCCACGCACAACATCCTGACATACTCACAGAAACATAAGTACACAACATCCCCATGTACAGTATCTGTGTGAACACAAATGACAACATGTCTAAAACATTTCTAATGTACATTCCTCTTGTCCATACTCCTGCGTTCCTGAGGGATTATTATCTGAGTATAAAAGAGGGCAATAGTGAGTCATTAAAACATTTATTGTGCTGGTTTTACGCTTACAGTACGGCTTCTGTGCAATATCAAGTGTCTGAGAAACATTTTCTACTCTTTTCTCAAAGGTAAAGAAAAACTTTAGATATTAAAATATTAAAATAGTCAGAATTTACCTTATGTACTAGGTTAGTAACTGTTACTCTGTGGATTAAAAAACAACATTTTCAGTAGACAGATTTGAACATACAGCACTTTGAGTAGACACTAAGGCAATTTCATATGAAAGCAGCAGCTACATTTACACCCACAGGCCTCTCAGATCAATGTTCAAAATGATCTACAACAGATAATCAATGGAACATTTTATTGAGCAAAGAGAATAAAAACAACAGCATATCGATGCTTACACTATTTATCTATTTAATTACAATTTTATTTTAGTCCACCTCTAATTTGTTACAAATTCAGATTGATGTACTGGAGTCATTTGGGTCAGAGAGGTTACAGGTACAGACAAATATCTTTGTACATACAAGTCAAAATAAATAAGTTTGTATTATAAAAATGAAAATCATAGCTGGGTTGTGCGACCATCTCTCACACAAATGAATTTATGAACAGGACGTCAATACACATTTAGAGGACTGGAATATTGCCCAGAAATTTATGACTCGAGGACGTCATTATCTTCATATCCTAAGTGTTGCAAAAGTGTTACAGAAAATAAAACCTTTGTTTTAGAGATGAGTGTGACTGTAACAGATAAAATGGAGTTCACTGTTCTGTATACTGTAGGTGAGAAATGTCTTCTTCTTCTTCTTCTTCTTCTTCTTCTTTGAAACTACCAAAACACAAAGCTTAGCTGACACACACACGGCCCTAGTTGTGTCTCTAAGCGCTGTGTTGTGGTGTCGCAAACTTATATCATGGCCTCAGAATTCAGCATAACCCCAGGGGTATGGTGGGGATTTTAAAATTGAAGAGGACAAAGCTATTAGTGAGCAATTTATATCTCTTTACATCACCAAACCTTCCACCCTGAGGATATACACCTCACTCTCATCCTAAAACTCCATCCAGAATCACTCAACTGTTTACATGTGAACAAATTCACACAAATAAGAAAGTTTACATGGAAGTTGCCAGCTTTTATAACACTGCCGCTTTCCTGATTGTGTCCCATGCAGAATAATTGTCATTTTTATTGGGTTCTTTTCACTTAGTCCTAAATAACTGAATGCCTTCAAGAAAGGACATGCTTAAGGTCCATAAACATGCAAGAGACAAAATCACTTACACACAAAAATAAACCCTGAGAATGCGTTGCTCCTGGCACCCCCTATCACCCTCAATAATAGACAAAGTTTGATTTTAGTGTGGTTTAATCTTTATCCCAAGAACACAATTTGTGATAGATATTGTGTCTATTTGTTCTCAAGCTGAAATTTATATCAGACTAATTTGTGTTGTATTGTGTTTCCAGTGTAAAAAATGTTGACCAAATTGGCTGGTCTAGAGCTCATCACTCTCATCATTTCATTAAGATCTACTCTCAGCTAATACATTACTCATTAAGGCCAGAAATAAATGTGCATTTTACTATGTCTAACAACAATTATGGTAAAAAAAAAAAAAAAAAAAGAAAAAAGTATAAAGAATTCAGTAGAATCTTAAATGCAGTGAAATTCTAATGTGGTTCATTTCTACACAGGTACGTTTCAATAAATTAGAATGTCGTGGAAAAGTTCATTTATTTCAGTAATTCAACTCAAATAGTGAAACTTGTGTATTATATAAATTCAGTACACACAGACTGAAGTACTTTGGCACTTTAAGTCTTTGGTTCTTTTAATCGTGATGATTTTGGCTTCTCAATAAATTAGAACACTTCATAAGACTAATTCATCTTCATTCATCTTCTACCGCTTATGAGAACTACCTCGGGTCACGGGGAGCCTGTGTCTCAGGCGTCATTGGGCATCAAGGCAGGATACACCCTGGATGGAGTGCCAACCCATCACAGGGCACACACACTCATTATAAGACTAATATAAAAACATTTTTAGTGAATTGTTGGCCTTCTGGAAAGTGTGTTAATTTACTGTATATGTACTCAATACTTGGTTGGGTCTCTTTTGCTTTAATTACTGCCTCAGTTCATCATGGAGGTTATCAGTCTGTGGCACTGCTGAGGTGGTGTGGAAGCCCAGGTCTCTTTAACTGTGGCCTTCAGGTCATCTGCATTTTTTTGGTCTTGTTTCTCATTTTCCCCTCAACAACAGCTCATAGATTCTCTATGGGGTTCAGGTCTGCTGATTTTACTGGCCAGTCAATCACACCAACACCACGGTCATTTAACCACCTTCTGGTGCTTTTGGCATGTGGGCAGGTGCCAAATCCTGCTGGAAAGTGACATCAGCATCTTTAAAAAGCTGCTCAGCAGAAGAAAGCATGAAGTGCTCTAAAATTTCTTGGTAAATGAGTGCAGTGACTTTGGTTTTCAAAAAACACAGTGGACCAACACCAGCAGATGTACACCAAATCATCACAGACTGTGGAAACTTAACACTGGACTTTCAACAACTTGGGCTATGAGCTTCTCCATCTTTCCTCCAGACTCTAGGACCTTGGTTTCCAAATGAAATACAAAACTTGCTCTATCTGAAAAGAGGACTTTGGACCACTGGACAGTCCAGTTCTTCTTCTCCTCTGACTTTGTGGTTCAGGAGAGGCTTAACAAGAGGAATATGACAACTGTTGCCAAATTCCTTAACACGTCTGTGTGTGGTGGCTTTTGATGCCTTGACCCCAGCCTCAGTCCATTTCTTGTGAAGTTCACGCAAATTCTTGAATGGATTTTGCTTGACAAGCCTCTCAATGCTGCGGTTCTCTCAGTTGGTTGTGCATCTTTTTCTTCCACACTTTTTCCTTCCACTCAACTTTCTGTTAACATGCTTGGATACAGAACTCTGGGAACAGCTTCTTTAGCAATGAATGTTTGTGGCTTTCCCTCCTTGTGATGGGTATCAATGATCGTCTTCTGGACAACTGTCTTCCCCATGATTGTGTAGCCTGGTGATCCAAAGTGTGAGACCATTTTGATGGCTAAGGAAACCTTTGCTGGTGTTTTGAGTTGATCAGCTGATTGGCAGGTCACCATATACGAAGTTTTTGAGAAAGTGTTTTGTTGGGTTTTTGTTAAATGTGAGCCAAAATCATCATGATTAAAAGAACCAAACTGTGATGGGTTGGCACTCCGTCCAGGGTGTATCCTGCCTTGATGCCCGATGACGCCTGAGATAGGCACAGGCTCCCCGTGACCCGAGGTAGTTCGGATAAGCGGTAGAAGATGAATGAATGAATGAATAAAAGAACCAAAGACTAAAACTACTTCAGTCTGTGTGTACTGAATTTATATAATACACGAGTTTCACTATTTGAGTTGAATTACTGAAATAAATGAACTTTTCCATGACATTCTAATTTATTGAGATGCACCTGTACTTTAGTGCTTGTGTATGTTTACTTTGGTTTTGAGTTTTACACCATGTAATAACACAGTAAAGAGCTTTAATACATGGAGATCATCAAATGTTGACCATTACAGACTTTTAGAGTTAGAGAGTTATGTGACACACACACTCAAAGACACCCAGATGCTCAAAGGTACTCAAACAGGTACTAAAACACACACACACTAACTCAAACACACACACATTTATTCAAACACACACACATTTATTCAAACACACAAACATTTACTTGAACACATTTAGTTGCGTACAGTACATAAACACAAACGTCCCAAATTAAGACTGTATTCTAATGAATTTAAAGAACAAATCAATTTAAGTTAAACTCCATCTAAAGCAACCAGGTGAGTAGCGATGAGAACACACACCATACGCTGCCAGAACGCCCCCTAATGTTCCAGCAGAGAATGTCCAAGCAAGTTCCTGACATAATCAAATCTAATTAGCCAATATCTGCCTTTAGTCTCCAAGCTGTCTAGGGCTAACTGGTATAAACTGATTACACAATTGTCTCCAATAAAATCCACTAAAACTGGACAATTCTGCAACCTGCAGTAACCAGTGCAGATAAGGAAAGTGTCACAGAAATAAATAGTGGCTGTGCAGTTTGGACTGAAACGGTGTATTTTTGGTATTTTCCTCTGACTCATATAAGCATTCATCATCCATTCTTTAGGAAGATCTGTACCTCATTTATGTTTTGAGTGTTTCTGCTGATCTCCTGGAATATTCACACACAGCAGAAAGCAAGTTATTACAAACACACACAAAATCTGCCATATGCCCAGAGTGCCCTCTCATGTGTGGTAATGAGCACTCATCACCAGCTATTAATCACCAGTGGGATCATAGTTAGCATGGTTAGATAAATGGGCGTTAACTAACATCACATACATTTCTATGAAGATGGACAGAACATACACAAAATATCTAAAGACCATTCATACCTTTACTGTCTGTATAAATACACTGCAGGAGTAACATCACTAATTTTACACCCAGCTTCGTCCACTTCATTCATACTGTCTCAGAGTGAAGGGACAATTTATTGTCTATAAAAACGGATCCATGTGTCCATGTGAACACCAAGAAGAAATACAGCCACCAATTCAGGTTTTCCAAATGGCTACATAACATGTTGGGCTAAGGCCTTGGCATAGAAATGTTTTTTTTTCTGTTTTACATAGTCTAAGTGAAGTGACATACGGCTAAGTAAGGTGACCCATACTCAGAATTCGTTCTCTGCATTTAACCCATCCAAAGTGCACACACACAGCAGTGAACACACACACCGTAAACACATACCCGGAGCAGTGGGCAGCCATTTATGCTGCGGCGCTCGGGGAGCAGTTGGGGGGGGGTCGGTGCCTTGCTCAAGGGTACCTCCATCATGGCCGGCCTGAGACTCGAACCCACAACCTTAGGGCTTGGAGTCAAACTCTCTAACATTAGACCAAGACTTCCCGGGTTTTTGCATATCCCAGGCTTTTATGAGCCTGGGGTCAGAGTGCAGGGTCAGCCATCGTGTGGCACCCCTGAAGCAGGTGAGGTTAAGGCCCTAGTCAAGGACCCAACATAGATGTCTCAGCAGCTTGTTGGCTTGAACCCTAACCTTCTGATTAGGAACCCAGCGCCTTGACCGCTGGACCGTCACATCCTCACAAAGTCATTTAATAAGAAGAAATGTTTTTGTTGTTATAAAATAATATTATTGTACATTTACAGCGTTTTATAATCGTTTGTTACAAAGCTTGAAAAAATTAAACTGCATACAAACAGCAATAATAATAATAATAATAATAATAATAATAATAATAATAATAATAATAATAATAATAATAATAATAATATGTTATGGTTTTTATTAAGTATAGCAATGAAGTTTCAAAACTGTATTAAACTTCTAACACTTTCTATATCTGGAGCTTGTGCTGCAGGTCAATCTTTGGTACCAAAAAATGTCCTGAATGGGATCCAAATCTCATGGAATGAAGTAGTGTTAATTTCGTCACCTATTTTTAATTTAGTCTTAGTCTTAGTCTTGTGCCAAATGTCCTTGTTAGTTTTAGTCATATTTAGTCATTCACATATCTTTTTTGTTAGTCAATTTTTAGTCGACTAAAAGTCTCGTCATTTTAGTCTAGTTTTAGTCAAAAGAAAACTCAAGGTATCTTAGTCAAGTTTTAGTCGACTAAAAGTCTTTTAATTTTAGTCTAGTTTTAGTCAAAAAATTGTAGCTTGACCACATCTGGAATCTATTGTAAGAATAAATACAACGAGGCCTCATTAAATGCAATAATATCAGGAACACAAGTGTTATAGTGGAAATAAATAACTTAATGAAAAGCCTAAGATCAAACCTGTAGGTGTATATATATATAAATTACCGACTTAATGCAAGTTATACATGGTATTGCACACACCATTATTGATGATATTTGGAGCAATATTACATGTAATTGTTAAACTTGATTCCCTTACATATACATTTGCTTTTAAGCCTAATTATTCATTTTGATTATAATGTGATTGTGACAGGGGCTTGGGAAGAGGTTTCAGGTTGGGGGTGCTGAGTTTTTTCTGTCACCACTTTTAAATAAGAAACAATATCAAGGCTATAAAACTTGTCAAAACTCCGCGAATCACAAATGTATCAGTGAGAAGTAGAGAACACACGTTTAAACAGTGCATACACTCGAACTTGACTGCACATCACATTTTTTACTTTATTGATGCTGCTTTTAATCGTAATGCAAAGACCGGTCATCGTGACATAAGCTGTCATGTACAATAAAAGACCCAGCGACAGGAAATATAATTTAACACAAAAAGCCTGCCTAGACCAGGGTTGGACTTGCGCTCGGACGAATTGTTTCTACGCACACACTAAACAGCGCGAAGCCGCAAACTCGTTCTGAACATTTTAAAGGCGTGTTTTTATTTTATACAAAACATTTTCGTCTCGTCTTTATGAATTATGAATAATTCATTTATTAATTCATTCATTCATTCATTCCATCTTAAGTAACCGCTTTATCCAAATCAAGGCTGCTGTGATTTTTAAATAATTTATCTTTTATATTTTAGGATAAAGAACCAAATAAGATAATTAAAAATATTGCAGACAGAGAGACAGGTCCATGTTTGTGTAGGATCAGTCATGAAGAGTGGAATATATCAGTCAGTGAGGTGTGTGTGAGTGTGTGTGTGTGTGTGTGTGTGTGTGTGTGTGTGTGTGTGTGTGTGTTGTATTGGGTCAGAATCCCAGAATTGAGTCAATGTGATTAATAAACGTCTCACACACTTAAGGCAAATTAGTATATCAGGACTGTTCAGATTGTTGTGTGTATCACATATTACAGCATTATTATAAGGCGTCTGAATACAACAACAACAGCAACAACAACAACAACACAAGATTCACACATCAGCAGTTTCACCTTCTTTTGCTGGGGACAAATTTCCAGAATGCTTGAATTTACTTCGATTTTAATTAACAAGGAGCTGAAAGCAGGACTATTTTGAAGACATGAGTCCTACTGCATCTGACATAAAGCTAACACATCATTCCACAATAAGATCATCACAACTGCAAGCAAACGTGGTGGATGTAGTGTGATAGTGCTGGGGTGCTTTGCTGCCTTAGGACCTGGAGAACTTTCCATAATGAACGGATGAATTGTACAGACCCAAATCCTGGGTTTGATGCAGGAATCACAAATCACAAAAGCAAATTGTGAGCTGAAATGCAGTGTCATGATCTTATACAGGAAGTTCATGATTGAAGGAGCTCCATTCTGCAGACAATTGGATTCCTTCACAATGACGTGTTTACTTGCAGTTAAAGATGTCACAAACACTTTAGGGGCAATTACTATTTCACAAGGATGATAGTGTTACATGACCTTCTCTTTCTTTCTCTTCAATAAATTAAACATTATTTTAAAATTGTTTTGAATTTATTTAACTTCTCCTTCTTCTATTATTATCTGCTGTGCTGAAACCAATTATTGTCAAAAATATATGCAAAAATAGATGAAATTTGTTCATTAATTTACGTTCATACTGTATACAGCCGAGAGATTACATTAACATCTACAGCAGACTACAACTAAGGCCTGAGTGTGTCATAACCAGGAAATCAAAAGCAGCTAATAAAGAAACATAAGAAAGACAAGGAATGAATACACTCACATACATGGACACACAATAACAACTGTCTGTTATCACTTTCTATTCTGTACATTTTATTGTCTTCCCATCTGGATATATCAAGGTGAAATAAAGCCACCAGTACTGTGGTGCAACAGTCAGGAAAATAAAACTGAACACATGTCTACAAATGGTGCAACAAGTCCAGGAAAGATGTCAAGTGTATTGCAAACAATAGAACAAAAAGAACAGGACAGCATCCAGATGTAAAATAATAAAAACGGACAGAAATAACAATGTTGGAATCTTCTACTTCATTGTCACTGTGAGGATTCTGAAAGTTTTGGTCAGTTCTTCCTTGGAGCAGATTCAATTTTTTCATACTGTTGCATCAAACCCAGATTTCCCCAGAGGACTAATTAGAATGACTGTAAGATAAAGAAGTAATTAATGAAATTGCGTATGCTAACAGGCTGTGTTGTTAGGTGTGTTTACTGTCTTCGATAAATGCGAAAATACAAATGAGGGAATCTTTAGTTAAAAGAAATATAAATATTATATATTATATTTATATATAAAGAAATAATACTATTTTTCTAGATTGCACTGAAGCTCTTTACATTTTTTTGGTTTATGACATAAATTCCTAATTAGGACATCCATCATCTGTGGTCTTTTTGGATTTTTACTAATAATTGCCATCCAGCCTTTTTGATACCATTTGATGTTATTTGATTATAATCATTTACTTTTTTTCATACCTCTGTTCTTCACCACTTTACTTAGCAAAGGATAATATATTTCTATTACACTTATATATATTTTTCTACACTTGCTTTTAATATTACACTTTATTGTTGGTGAGTTGTCAATTTTTGTTATACTGATTTTGATTTAAAAAATCTTTGGACCAGTTTTGGCTTAATTTCTGTGTCAGATGCAGCAAAGTGGGGGGAAAAAACTCCTAAAGAATCATTACTCCAAAGATAATATTGCCCCCTATTGTAGATATATTGCTATTGCAATTGTACTGAAGGTTGTGTTGGGACTATGAGCAAATGCTGCTCTCTGCTGTCACATTTCACCTCCTGTTGTATTTACATCCATTAAAAAAAACTCTGATAAATATAACAAATCAAAATAGTAAGTGTGTCGTTCCCTAAAATCTCCATTTCTTGCCACATTGTCCTACTTTTTCTACTGAAAAACTGCCACACAGACATCCCATTTATTTATTTAAAGAACTTTTGAAAGCAAAGTAATGTTTGAATTTATTCCAAGTGTATTTTAAGTGGATTAACTGTCCCGAAGAAACAGAGAGTGAACACACATGAGAACACACATGTTTCTGCATTAAAACAGTATTTGTGTAATAGACCTACATGTAGTCATTATTTATACACTTCTGTTTGTAGCAGGAACTGCAGCCCTGCATTCACACTGAGGAGGTCTGGGGCTGGCTGTTGATTGGCACAAGTTTTGATACAAAAGTGTTTTTGGTTCTAGTGAGTGTGTATTGCAGTTGTGTAGAAAGACAAAAAGGTATTCTAGCTTTGTGGGAGTTTTCCTGCCCCCCTCTCATTTTTATGGTAAATATTAGTCCAAGAAGCAGCTTGTTAAACACCTTGGAGCTGGATCAGGAATTTATACCTTAAACATTTTTAATTAATGCTATTATTGTTTCCCCTTGGTTAAATTTCAGTTTTTAAAATATGAACCACTTGGCATGCAGGTACACACATTAGCATTAAATACACAATTGTACAGTCTGAGACAGTATGAACTGACAGCTGAATTGATCTCTTCACAACACACAAAGCAGGCTGATAAATTACATCTTGGTTTTTGATGATTCAAAAATGTTTGAACAAACGTTTTAGTTATAATTTGTTCCCCTTGATAATTGTACTAAAGGTCCCAGTGGACACCCAGCTACAGCATCATGCTTGGCAAAAGTTATTCCAGGATGAAATCTACAGCCAATATAAATCTCAAATAGCCAAACACGTGACATCGCACTATCAGAGCGCCCCCTAATGTTCCGGCAGAGAAAGTCAATTAAGTTATCTATTAACATAGATTACTACCGTTAACTAGACTGTAACTAGGTTAACTAACTATCCAATAACACTGTAATGGAATATATAATAATAAATCTTTAACCTAGTTTTGCACATCCCATTCATTCTAATAAATACTATTTTCTAAATATATAATATAATATAATATAATATAATATAATATAATATAATATAATATAATATAATATAATATAATACAATTTTAGCATAAATATAAATTATATCAAACAATGTCAACACACATCTATTAAAATAGGGTTTTGTGGTTATAAATGTTACGGTATGACAAAACCAATTCCAAAGGTGTGATTCAACAATTTTGTTATTTAAAAAAAAAAAAAAAAAAAAAAAACACCAACAACCAAATGAATAGCATACCTATGATGCAGCATAGTGGTGGCAGTATAAGTCTTTAGGGCTGAATTCTCTTCAGCAAGACCTGGGGCTTTTATGAATAAAGTATAATTACAAATACCAGGCAATTATACTGCAAATCTTCAGGTACCTCTTAGTACAGGAATTTGACCATTTAGCAAAACAATAATTCAATACAAAACAATAATAATTTAACCAGAGAAAGATCAATGTTTTAAATGTCTGAGCCAGAGCCCAAATCTGAATCCACGGAAAAGCTTGAAGAAGTTCTTGAAACCTGAAGAAGGCTTTGCATAGGAAACACCCCTAGAATGTTTTTTCAAGAAAGAGTATAAAAGATGTACCACACAGATAGACGCTTATTCAAATAGACTGAGTGGTGTAATAAAATCAAAAGGTGCTTTAACAAAGTATTAGTATAGGGGTGTGGACATTTATGAAACTAGGTTATAGTCAGCTAATTATTTCATGTGTTGGCTATTCAGACATAATAAATCTATATAGTCTAAATCATCATCAGGGTGAAGAGATCAATAATCTCTATCCACCTTGCAGACAGTCTCCTTAGGTGACTCCATCCAGAGCTATCTTCAGTTATCATAGTTGGTCTTACACGTAACTTCCTGTGTTTTAATCTTTTACACCGTCGTTTTTGTTTATTTTCTACTTTTCTATCGCAGTTTTCAGATCTTTTTTAATATTCCGAACTGATCCAAGTCAAAGGTATGTAATCATTAAGTATGGCAAACTTTCAGCTTGTCCAGTGTGTAAGCTGCAGGATGTTTAGTAATTCTTCCTCCGTCATTAGCGTTAATTTTACTTGTGATAATTCATTCACTGACAGAGAAGATCTCAGCTTTAGAGGTGTGCATTCAGACACTATAGAGGATTAGCGATAGCGCTAGTAGTGTAGTTTCTGTAGGGGAAAATCTGGATGCGTTAGACGAAGTCAGTAACCTTCCAACTTCGGCATTAGAGCCCTCACAGAAGGGCGAATGGGTGACGCTCTCTGCTTCACATGTTTAACAGGTTTGCTCTTCTAAGTGAAGCCCCTGCTGAGAAACCTGAAAGAGCTCTGGTTATACTAGACTCCATCTTAAGTCATGTAAAATTAGCTAGTCCTTAAGGGGTTCCAGTAGCACTGGTTAGGGGTATTCCGGGAGCCAGGCACCAGACATAGCAGGTATCTTAAAACCATCTTTGGGTCTTAGGCAAGAATAGGTACTTGAAGGTAGTTTTCCATGTAGGAGCTAACAATATACGCCTTCATCAGTCAGAATTTACTAAGAGTACTATTGTAGAGGTGTGTAAATTAGAGAAGGCGATGTCCTATGCTGTAGAATGCTCTGGTCCCATCCCAACGCAGCATGGCGATGTAGCTTACAGCAGGTTATGGTCATTAAACTGCTGGATGTCGAAGTGGTTCCCCGAAAACAATGTGGGCTTCATAGATAACTGGAGCACTTTTGAGGGACAAGCTGGCCTGTTAGGGACGGTGTCCATCCCACTCGGGAATTTACTGCTCTCATTTCTTGCAGCATAGCACATAGTTTAAGAACAGGCCTAGTTAATCGGTGACAATCCGGAGCCAGGGCCAGGGAGCAGACAAGCAGGCTAATCTGACCGTCTGCCAGCTGCAGTGAGTCATCACTCAGGGTTCACAATATTGAGACTGTGTCTGTTTCCCGAGCTAAACAAAAAACTATAAATACTCAGAAAATTTGTTTTAGTAACTTTATTAGCATAAAATTAGATCATAGTGAATGCACAGCCAGCACCTTTGATCTGAAGCTAGGACTGTTAAATATAAGATCTCTTGCATCTGAAGCTCTTATCCCTAAGGAAATGATTACTGATCAGAAGTTTAGTGTTGTGTTTAACAGAAACATGGGTCAAACTAAACGAGTTTGTTGCCTTAGACGAAGCTTGTCCACCCGGTTATAGTTATATACATCAGCCACACCTAAGAGGCAGGGAAGGAGATGTTGTAGTTATACATAATGATAAGCTATGCATCAAGCAAGAATCTAGACATGAAGTGAGTTTACGTGAGTAAACATACATTTATGTAGATAATATTTCTCTTTTTGATCAGTACTGAGACTGTTTTACTCCCATTCAAGAGATTGACTTATTTTCACTGATTTCTTCTTCAAAATTATCAACCTACATACTGTATCCCCCCAACCCACTCTAAAGATAACAAATTATTTTAAGCTAGCGGGCATCAAACCTTTGATTTAAAAAAGCTGAAGATCTTGTACTAGGACCGCAGACAGCCAGAACTAAGCTTTCTGATTACAGAGTAACTCTGGATGGTCTTTCTATTACATCATGTGCAGCAGTAAAAGACCTTGGTGTGATTATTGATACCGGTCTCTCATTTGAAGCTCACATAAATAATATCACAAGGCCTTCTTTCATCTCAGAAACATTGCTAAGGTAAGAAATATGATGTCATTACATGATGCAGAAACACTAGTTCATGCATTTGTTACCTCTAGGTTGGATTATTGTAATGCTTTACTGTCTGGATGTTCCAGTAGGAGCATAAACAAGCTCCAGTTAGTCCAGAACACAGCAGCTAGAGTCCTAACTAGAACCAGAAGATATGAACATATCACCCCTATATTATCCTCATTGCATTGGCTTCCAGTCAAGTTTCGCATTGATTATAAAATACTATTACTAACCTATAAATTACTAGACCTATAAAGATCTTTTGTTTTTTATGATCCATCATGCCTACTTCAATCAAAAGTTGCAGGATATTTGTTAGTACCTCAAGTACAAAAGGTTTATGCAGAAGCAGAGCTTTTTTCTTTCAGAGCTTCACAGTTATGGAACAGCCTTTCAATTAGTGTTTGGGACTCAGACACAGTCTCATTTTTTAAGTCCAGGCTAAAAACACATTTGTTTAGTCTAGCTTTTTATAAATAGCTTTTAGGAAAAGCAGTAAAGGAGCAGACTTTGAGGTTTCATGGGCATAGAGTGTGAACTGGGATGTCTGGATGTTGTCTCCTTACCACCCTCGCAAGTTCTACTCCTGGTTGCAGTCTCACTGCCCGGTGATCACTCTGCTGGTGATTGAGCTGCATGGTCAACCAGTGACTCATGGTATTGTTGTGAATGGAGCCACCTGGAGACTGTCATGCCTTGAACCAATGTTGTGTCAGTCAGCTAAACTTCAGTTCACATTGATACAGTACAACAACACAGTAACTCTTAGACTCTCATAATATAGCAGACAAGCAAATTCTGTTTTTTTACTGCCATTAGTATCCATTACTGGTAAAATCACATGTTCAGAAGACAGCTGGTTGTCAGCCTATCTGTGAAAACATCATGGCATCACTCACCTGTCAAATGTTGTCACAGATAGACACAGAGGAGTTTCACCCAAGTTCAGGAACTGTCGGAATCTGTATCACCTGATCAGTAAGTCTGATTTCACCTTCAGCATTTAACAGTTATGAAAGAAACAAGAAGCATCGCCGGCTGATGCTTATTCATAGTGTAGTATAGAATAATACTCTTTTAAGTGTAATAAAAAACATGTATTTTACTATAGAGCAGTTTATCACTTCATCCACATAATTATCACAATCCCACACATAAGTCTCTGTCTTATCACCTGAATTAAGTCACTTGCCACATTAAAAGCAATCCTCATTATCATCTCTTCACTTGACTGATTACTGTTCCTGCTCACAAAGCAGTTGCTAATTAATTTAGTGCACTCTGCTGCATTTTCTACATTACTTTATGCACTATACTATCAGTCCAAATGTTCATGTACTCCTCACCTTCACAGCCATATGTGTTTTTTAAAGAACTGATTTCAGATTTAGTGCCGTTTTGCCATAGATTTTTATAATAAGCTCCATTCTCCTAGAATGCTTTTCCATTAGATTTTGCCCTGTAGCTGTGGGGATTTGCTCAATGAGGTCAAGTTCTGATGTACAGTGAAAAGTCCTGTGTTTTTCAGACTACCACCAATACAGTGTCAAAGTTATTATTAATTATTAGTCAGTAAGTATTTCATATAAAATAAAGTATTCAATCCCCAAGTTCCAAAAGCTCCCTTTTTACCCAACCATTAGTGTTCCATTCCACTGGCATCAGTAGTGAGGAAACAGAAGCTATATTACCACCCAAACACTACTT
The DNA here is from genome assembly GCF_030014155.1 of Tachysurus vachellii. Classification (NCBI taxonomy): domain Eukaryota; kingdom Metazoa; phylum Chordata; class Actinopteri; order Siluriformes; family Bagridae; genus Tachysurus; species Tachysurus vachellii. Next base: position 19,213,886 of record NC_083460.1, read on the forward strand.
AGACAAAGCCCTCTCTGCATAATACAGGATTATATGGGAGAATGGTTAAAAAAAAAAAAAAACACATGAAGAGCCAAATAAAAGCATGTGTGAGTGACCAGTGAAAATGTGGTGCAATCTTAACACAAAAAACATCTCAATAACCACCATCGCTACACTGAAATATGGCAGCTTCATGCTCTGGGGATGTTTTTCATCCTTATTACATGGGCTTCTTGTCAAAACCGAAGGGAGTAAAAATTTCAGCTTCAGCTTTTAACACCAAACCCAAGGCCATACAGTAGTTAAGAACACAGAGGTGAATGTTGTACTGTGGCCAAATCAAAATCCACCTGAAACCCACTGAACATTTCTGGCAGTGTTTGAGAACTGCACCCAACAGCCAACATCTAACATCTGGCAGGAAGAATGGACAGGAATCTCACAGTGTGCAAAACCTCAAGTCTTTGGGGTATGAAATTAGCCCCAAAGACTTTTAGCTCAATTAACTTTTGGAGGTGAACTAAACTAATGCAAAAAGCATTTCACTTTTTATTTTACTATATAAGTATATTTTGCAAGAAGATTACTGGGTGGTATATGTGTGAGTTTTATTTTGTTATGAATCTGATCACTTTTACAGTTGAATAATATTGCAAGACACTGTATGTAGATACTGTACTTATTGGCCTTTTCTACTCTTCTATTGGAATATACTGTTGGAGCGATGAGGTGTACATGAGGAACACTAGACCACTGCTGTAAAGATAATCATGTGTGAGATCCCGTTTTATCTGAATCCAGCCTGGAAAATTTTAAAGGAAGGTTTGTTTAATATAAAATGCTGTCTCTCTGGATTTACATTGAAGAGTAATAAGAATTGACTAATTCAAATTTAAAGTAGCATGTTTCCTAAAAAAATGAAAGATTATAATGCCATACTGCATTTTCTTCCATTATTTATTTATTTATTTATTTATTTATTTATTTATTTATAAATAAATTATAAATTTATTTATAATGAGTTCCATTTTAACCTTTACACAAAGCATGTGCTACAGTATGCCAGACATTAGACTGAAAAACAGGACATATAATACAAAGAAAGAAACAAAAATCAAGTGAGTACTAATGTACTGTATGATTTATGTAATTTCACAATAGTGTATGAGAGGCTGATGAATTTTCTTATTTTCATATGTAAGATGTGAATGTGTGGGAAAAGTCACTTATAAATCTCACCTAGACAATTAAGACCAGAAGGTTTATTAGAGATTTACAGCTTATCGCAACAATTAATACCTTATTCATACATTCATTCATTCATTAATTTTCTACCGCTTATCCGAACTACCTCGGGTCACGGGGAGCCTGTGCCTATCTCAGGCATCATGGGGCATCAAGGCAGGATACACCCTGGACGGAGTGCCAACCCATCGCAGGGCACACACACACACACTCTCATTCACTCACACACTCACACACTACGGACAATTTTCCAGAGATGCCAATCAACCTACCATGCATGTCTTTGGATCAGGGGAGGAAACCGGAGTACCCGGAGGAAACCCCCGAGGCACGGGGAGAACATGCAAACTCCACACACACAAGGTGGAGGTGGGAATCGAACCCCCAACCCTGGAGATGTGAGGCGAACGTGCTAACCACTAAGCCACCGTGCCCCCCCTTATTCATACAGTGCACATGAAATAGCATCAGTATTGTTATCTGTCTCAGAAAGCTGTGTTTTTATTTATAAAGCCAGAGTCAGTGATGTCTCATCTGGCAACAGTAGTTAAAGTGTTAAATTTGAGCCGTAATCCTTTTTTTTCTAGACCTAGTGTACTACAGTCCTCATATTTTTTTATTGAGAAGCTTTAATTGTGCACTCAGGCACTAAACGATTAAAAGCAAACAATCTTGGGAACTCTCATAATGTTTTCCTTAGTGAATATTCTATTTAGAGAGTTTACAGTAGATTATATTGTCCAACAGTTGGAAGTAAATTTGTCAAAGTGCACTAATTCAATTTAAATCTAAAAAAATTCTTATGACACAATAATGAGAAGGTTTGCAGAAATGATCACTTATTGTTGTTTGAAGTTTTCCAGGAACGCTGAACATGAGGACAGAGATACACCCTGAATGGCTCACCGGTCCATCACACGACATTCATTCACACAGAGACATTTTATTTTAGACAATACAATTACTTATTATTTAACAATAAAACAGAATTATTAGCAGTAGTTATTCTCACAATGCACTGCACCCCATAGTGTTTTATATTTATTATTGTATTAATAAAGAATAGAACATTGGTGTTTAGCCTTGGAATTCTGCATAAAATACTGAATAAATCATGATCCAGATTCATCTTAAAAGTTTCTTGAGAATTTTTTGTGCTATTTAAACCACTTACATTTATGTAATGTGGCATAGGGCCTCATCCAGAGAAGCTTACAAAACTGCTTTGAAGTCTCTGTCAATTAATGAATCCTGATACTGGTTCATTATCGGATGTGGCTTAAAAATACCATCAGTCTAAAAACTTTGTTAAAATGAAATACTGCAAGTGCTAGTTTAAGTTCTTCAAAAGAAGTAGATATTTATATGTGGATTTCCAGTGACCCCAGTGATTTTCAGACATCTAGACATTCCATCACTTGGGGTCCAGAAGAAACGAGTACTGATGTATACTTACCTTGCACCTTAAGAGATGGTGGGATCAGTCGAGCAGTGCTTGAGGATCAGAGGGAGCATGATGCATCATAATGTATAATAAGTGCTTTGAAGTAAGAGGGTGCTGGTCCATTTTTGGCGAACTTGGAGAACTTAGGACGGTTGAAAACAAGTCATGAAGCTGAATTTTGGAGGAGTTGCTTAGACTGAACAGTGCTCAGATGCAGACCAGGAGTTACATGCAATAGTCCAGCCTAGAAATGACAAGAGACTGAACAAGCACCTGAGTGGATAGAAATGCAACAATCCTTATGATGTTGTGAAGGAGAAATCAATATGAACGTGTCTAGCAATGTGAAAGAAAAATTTACACCTAAATGCTTTTGGGAGACTGCACCTACTCTCAACTTACCACCTGAGAGATCTGATTAGCACTATGTAGAAAAACCTGCTCATGGGGAAGACATGTACTGATGTTCTAAGCCTTTTTTACTCTGTTTTTTGATGATAAGCCAGTTGGAAAAATCTTAGTTGGAATGATACAGTAAATGATTTATATAGAGGAGATATCTGATTCTTGTTAGACAAACTCGGGGCTATCAACACCTGCTTGACAAGAGGAGAAAATAAATGGACTGTTTTCAGCAGATCTAACTTTAATTACTACAGCTATGATTAAGATCATGTGAGGTAGCCGGCTGCTATCGATGTCGCCCAATTCATTTACCTTATTCTGTGGTGACTTTAATTAAAAAGACAAGCAGTGGAGTAGAGAGAGAGGGAAGTGGAGAGAAAGATGAAGAGACCCATTTTGATTATTTGAGTTTATTTAGTGGCTGTTTTCTAGTTTGCTGGTTTGTTAAACTGAACATGTTTCTCATGAGGTATATTATCCTGTATGGACACAACTGGGGGGCACGGTGGCTTAGTGGTTAGCACGTTTGCCTGACCCTCCAGGGTTGGGAGTTCGATTCCCGCCTCCGCCTTGTGTGTGTGGAGTTTGCATGTTCTCCCCGTGCCTCGGGGGTTTCCTTTGGGTACTCCGGTTTCCTCCCCCGGTCCAAAGACATGCATGGTAGGTTGATTGGCATCTCTGGAAAATTGTCCGTAGTATGTGATTGCGTGAGTGAATGAAAGTGTGTGTGTGTGTGCCCTGCGATGGGTTGGCACTCCGTCCAGGGTGTATCCTTCCTTGATGCCCGATGACGCTTGAGATAGGCACAGGCTCCCTGTGACCCGAGGTAGTTCGGATAAGCGGTAGAATATGAGTGAGTGAGAGTGAGTGAGTGGACACAACTGTGTGTTGGACTCGTCTCAGGTGAGAGTTTTTTTTTTTTTTTTGTGAGATTATTATGTACCTTTTACTTATTGTCATTTTCTCATATCCAATTGAATATTTCCCTGTCATTGAACACAACATTGCTAATATAACATGTATAGCAGGTGATGTGATTCTACTAAACAAAGCCTGCATTTATAGATCAAGAAATGAGGATATCTTCCTGGCAAAGCTGCAGCTCATCAGCAGGTGGAAGCAGAGCACTGCAATCCAGTTCAGGTGGTTTTTGTGTTTGTGTTAAACTGCTCTTTATTGTATTTTATTAACCGAGGATTTTGTAAATCTAAGGTTTATTGTTGGATATATTTGCGCATGATGAATCCTCCATAAGTTTGAATAAATGTATCTTGTAATAATGTATCTTAAAGACATCCTACTATTACAGAGTCTTCATATTGATGCTTGAGTTCTCTTGTATATTTGTACATAGTACCTCTTTAACTATAGTCATTTTTAACTCTTAGCCTTTTTTTATGCTTTACTCATTTGTAAATCAAATCATCTTTACTGCCATCTCTATATTGCTCTATTGTGAAAAAATGATCACAATCATAAGTGTATTAAGAGGCTATAAAAAACACATGCTCCTCCCATCATGTAATGTCTTCCATCTATCCATCTCTGGGTTGCTCAGAGAAAAGAATAATATTATTACGTCTGTCCCATTTAGTACTATTTATGCCCAGTAATCACAGGGGGTGTTATTTACCTTTCTCATTTAACCACCAGCACCTCCTTCACTTCCCCAGCCATAACTAACACTGAACGCTACAGTATGTTGGCTGGCCAGATGATAAAGGAGTAGGACGTAAGGGTTGGTATTAAAGACAGCAACCCGTCCTTCGTTAGAGGATGGATGGACAGGTGTGCTGTAAAGAGAAAAAACCCTGCACTCTATCCTCCGCTGTTGTGTTGACTGCAGTAGTCACTTTAGAGTCTGTACACATATTCCCTCTGCTCTTCAGCTATGAGCAATGCCTTTATTAGATCAGAGATTGGACAAATCTAATTTAGACTTCATATCATGAACATCAATGTCCTCCATAATGTCAGGGAGCATTTCATGTCAATCTATCTATCTATCTATCTATCTATCTATCTATCTATCTATCTATCTATCTATCTATCTATCTATCTATCTATCTATTTTTTATCCATTTACCTTGAAGATATAGACATTTGTGTAAAAAATACTAACCCTAGTGAGCTGGATAAAAAGAAATTCTTGAAGGTCCTGAGTGTCTACTTTTATATCTGCTTCATATTAATGAAGTGAGACATGAGAAATTCTTTTAATGCTAAACAAAAATGGAGCAAATTCCATTTCTTGGCCTCTGATAAGTTAAAAAAACAAATTGTAATAAAAAAAATGTGTTTAATCCATTCAGAACATTTTCTATGATTTTCCATACAAAATCATCTTGAATTAATGCATGAATACAGCATGGTTTCAGTAGAAATGAAAAAAAATTAGAAAGGCTAAACGACAAACCATTATAATGAGTGTGGTAAAGAGACCCTGACTCATGGAGAATTATCACATAATGACTCGTAAGTTTCAGACCCTTTCTGATAAAAAGCAGGAAATGTGAAGAAAGAGTGTAGGAGGGAACATTAGTGATCTTTAAAATCCAAATGACACATACGGGATTCATCTGCATACTTCCTTTATTGATGTGTCACATGCTATCTGCATGTACTTCACACTTCTTAGGACCTGTCACATGGAGCAGAGGCCAAGAGAGACAAAGAGAGAGAGAGAGATGTGGGAAGCTACTCACAGGAGCTATTTTCTCTTGCTTAAAGTGTAATTTATCCAGTTGGACAGCCTATTAGTCACTCTGTAGTGTAGGAAGCCCACCATAATCTTCTGTACCAAAGTAGGGGCTACGCATACAAACCCACAGGCAGCAGAGAGAGAGAGAGAGAGAGAGAGAGAGAGAGAGAGAGAGAGAGAGAAGAAAGTGATGAGAAAGGAGGAGGTGGGCTGCACTAAACTGTAAGGACAGGATCAATATGCCATTAATGGGAGATCTGACACTCATGCGAATGCCTGTTGTGTAATAGCGTAAACAGCTCATGGCCCTCTATTTGTGTATGGAAAGGATGGGTTGTAGCCTCTGAGCTATCGATTCCTCATGCTATACAGAATGGCTCATAATTCACAAGGAGAATGCAGCTCTTAACAACACTACTGAGATTATAGTCAGATTTCCAACCTAAAAAACAGTAACAAAAAAGCAGACAGAAAAATAACCATCTACTGACTAGTTACTGTTGAATACTCCATAAGGACCGGAGCATGCCTACATTGTGATATATTACACAAAGAACATGGCGCATTATAATCACAGCTAACTGTTAACATCACAAACATCCGCCAGTCACTTTCCACCTGATTAGCTGATTTTTGCACATGGAGTCGTTTGTCAGTGGCTGTAAATAAGACCAAAATGAAAACTGTAAATGGCTCAAGCTCACAACTTCACTAAAGTTGACGCTAATCAATGAGCATAAAAAGTTATGAGTCAATAAATCAGTCAACCAGGGCAGAATACAGATGAGGCGTTTTAACTGCAGACGTATTGGAGCGGAAAAGTAAGATATAAATGTGTTAGCCTGAGGAGAGTGAATCCTAAGGCATCCAATGAAATTATTATTATTATTATTATTATTATTATTATTATTATTATTATTAGATTGTGAACTGTTAGATCATTATATTTACACTCTTTATCTTTAGCTTTGCATTGGATGGTTTGTTGTCTTTTAGCCTTAAAATGAAATCTGTTCAATTTCTAAGAGGTTTTTAAAGACATTTGCGAAATCAAGTTCTGGATTTTCTTCTGGACTTAATAAACAATAAACAGTAAATCACCTTGTTAGTGTTCCCATGTCTGTCACTTTGTGCACACATCTTCACTCTCCCATGAGTCTAATGTTTACGTTCTTATCTAAAATGTGGCTGTAATAAAGTTTCACATAAACTGCAATCAACAACAATGTTCTCATTATTTCACATCAAATAAATCCTCTAGGACAGATTCACACTCTATAAATGAGATTAACAGTCGGTCGGTCTTTCATCGTTCCTCAGTAAGACTCTGAGCCACCCAGAGCTGGATGGACACAAAAACGAGTGCAGGAGCAGAACTGAGGGCTTACAGAGGATCTAAAAAACAGTGAAAGCAGGTAAGGCCTCAGAATGGACAAATAAACTCAACATAGAAGAGGATTAATTAAAAAAGGGTGTGGAACACGGTCGGATTATTCGTGTCAGTGGCGTGAACAGAAAGCTGCAGGACAATGGAAGGAATATGGATAAGAAAGAGCGAAAGAGAGAGAGAGAGAGAGTGAGAGAGAGAGACAGAAGAGAGAAAGAGAGAGAGTGAGAGAGAGAGTGAGAAAGAGAGAGACAGAAGAGAGAGAGAGTGAGAGAGAGAGAGAGAGAGAGAGAGAGAGAGAGAGAGAGAGAGTGAGAGAGAGAGAGAGAGAGAGAGAGAGAGAAGTGAGAGAGAGACAGAGAGAGAGATAGAGAGACAGAAGAGAGAAAGAGAGAGAGAGATAGAGAGACAGAAGAGAGAAAGAGAGAGAGAGAAAGATAGAGAGAGCGAGAGAGAGAGAGACAGAAGAGAGAGAGAGTGTCAAGGTTTCCATCTCAAATCTTGCAAATTATAAGCAAAGGGAAAAAAGAAAGAAAGAAAGAAATATTTCCCAAATATTTAAACTTTAAGTAAAAATGTGTGGTCTTAACTCCATGAGTCGTAACTCCATGTTTGGTTGTTGAATTCTTTTTCTTGCACAAAATTAAAATGGAAAAAAATCCAACAAATAGAAACCGAGGACAGTAAAAATCGAGTCTACTGTAATAAGTGCAACAGATGTTTGTGCTACTGAAAGTGAATGAACTTGTAATAATTAATCTCTACTTAAGGATCTAAACAGTTCACTGACAGTGTATTAAGGATCTGACAGAAAAATACATTCTTCATCTCCCATTAGCACTTTGGTAAATACTGCTCCGTTAATAATAATGACAGTCCAACATGTCATAACTGTGTAATATGACTCTTTTTATTGAATTTGCTTCTGCATGTTTCCTGCATGTTAGACACACAGAGGTAAAGCACACTGAGGCTGTTCTGCAGTTCTCCAGCCAGTTTTTAAACTCCTGATTCATTGTCCATAAACATGCAGAGAAACTCTGAGTTACGGTTAGAGAACATTCAATAAATTGCCTTCGATGGCTTATTACAACAGTGTTAGTGAACTGACGCATTAAATCAGCACATTTCTGAATGTAGCCCATTAAACAGATGCTTATACTCCTGCTTCCCTCTAAAAGCTAACACAACTATTTGCCTTTTCATTTTTTTAATCTTTGATTGTTAGTCATCAAACATGATTATAGACTTAAGAAGACAAAACCAGCTCCAAAGAGGAAGATAATGTTCTCAAAGTTAAGTTTTTTTGGAGTCTGAGCAAGACGAAGCGTGATTTTAGGAGAGTAAACAGATTATCATTAGTTTGCTATGAGATTAGCCCTATGTCATCATCATAATCACACACAGATGGCTTCATTGTGTTGACTTCAGATACAGCTTCCTAGTAACAGTTAAAAAAATACTGCTTTGTAAACTTCCCACTATGAATTACTACACCTTGTCTGTGATGGTAAATAAACGTAAGACAAACCAGAGCAGAATTATAAGTAACCCAGTTTAACTAAAAGGCTTTATTTCATAACAAATTCATAAACTTGTCTAACTGCTGATTTACATTTTGTACATTTACATTTCAGGCATCTTGCAAACTTCCAGACAGGTTTGAGTAGGGATGAAGGATGGAGGTAAGTCAGGCTTTAATGAAGACAAGTCTGATAACAGTCAGAAAATATGGCTCCTTAGTAGTTAAAAATTACACTCCATTTGTCGTTGGTCATTTATGCTAATCGAGCAGGAATATTTAAGTACTATAAGTGTATAACAACACTGACCCAGGATACATACTCACTCTACACTTCATACACTCATATGATTTTGTTTCTTACATTTTGCACTAACAGTAATTTTGTACATTTGTGATGTGTGTGTCTTTTGGGGAAGTCGTTGCCTAGTGGTTTGAGAGTTAGAGACTCCTAACCCTAAGGTTGTGGGTTCTACCACGACTGAGGTGCCCTTGAGCAAGGTGTGTGTGTGCACTTTGGATGGGTTAAATGCAGAGAACGAATTCTGCGTATGGGTCACCGTACTTAGCTGTATGTCACGTCACTCACTTTATTTTCCTCATGCCCTTATAATTTATGTCATAAAAGCATTCACAGAGTAAGAATTCCATTGCATGGATTACCAGACGTTTGTTTCCTATACATAACATTTCCATTTCTGGCATTTAGCAGGCTGTCTTATCCAGAGTGTCTTACATTTTATATTTCAATTTATACAACCGAGCAGTGGCAGTAGTTCAACACCTTAACCACCAGGCTACCATGTCCCCACACACTTGCCAATCAACTCTTTAATCTACAGTTTTAAATGTAGCTAGTTCTTAGTCCTTAGTATATATATATATATATATATATATATATATATATATATATATATATATATATATATATATAAAGACATTATTTTTAGACTATTTGATTATTTCAGATGATGCTCACAAATGACGTCAAGCCAAACTGCAGTTAACACCCAATCACAGTGTCACATCAACACCAGGTGACAGTCTCCAATCCTCAGAACACCTCACAACCTACATACGTATATGGCTGCTCCAGACCACAACACCTACTCTACATGATTACTATAACATTCCAGATCACCTGATTTCTGATCAGTTCCCATCACACTCACACAACCTACAGACTCTGGACAGTCGCTCCATAATTCTCACCGTATCCTTGTATGATTTTTTCCCCATGTTTTTGTGTATTCTAGTCTTTGATCATTTGTTCTGGTTTCCTTTTACTTTTTACATTGTGCTGTTTGCTGATTGATTCTCTGCTTGTTTTTCAGGGGAATTTGATTCGAGCTTTTGGATTGTCTATCAATTTTTAATTTTTATTTTTTATAACTAAACATCTCTGCCTGTGACTGCAGCCATCTCCACTGCTTGATCTACAGGTTACAACATCTCCAATGCTATTTTGTTTATACTGCTATAAATAAATCATTGTCTGTTACAGTTTTTGAAATACACTCTTGGGAACACTGAAACACGTTTGAGCAGAAACACTGTGTGAACGCCCCAATAATTAAAACTAGCAATTGCATCGCTCTAATATTTATATAATAATAAAGTAAAACATATAAGTTATTTATATTGTAATATGTTTGGTGTTATATGTGGTATCACGAGACCTCTGGTTTGAAACACAGCTCTATTATTACATGTGACTGAAAGAACCAAAGATGTTTCTCTTACAAAGACGTCTATCTTAAATTAAATGATGTATATAAGTTTCAATGGCGTACAGTGTGGATTCATTTGGATTGCTATTAAGGATTATCTTCAGCATCATGAAGAATATTTATTCCTCTTACCCCACAGCAATTTGCCACTTTACTAAAAAACAATGTCATAATTTTCATAAAATCATTTAAATGTTATTTAATTATAAATGTGTAATGTTCATAAGACAAGTTAATCCTTGTTATAATATTCCATAAACAATCAGGTCCTCACCAGACTCCCTATTTTCTCCGTCCTGTCTAGAAGAGATTTCTGGTAGGAAAATGAATGATTATTACAAACTCCTGGACCCCAGACTCCGTTCATAACCGTTAAGTAAAGATCTCCATACATAAATCTTCACCACAAGAAATGTTATGGGATTTACTTTGTTTACTAAAAGTATGTTGTTTTAAACCCTTTTATAATTATTCTTTAATCACATAGTGCTAAGGTCTTCGCTAAAAAGGACTGTATAGGTACTGGCTTTAATTCCAGCCGAATAGGAATCACTCTTAATAGTTGACTGAGAAAATAAATGAATAAATAAACAAGTGGAATCAAGTGGGAATGAAATCCTGAGCCACACTGACCAATGCATATAAAACTGAAGACTAAATGGGTATTGTGTCTGCCATACAAGTCTCTGAGCATATTGTCAAAGCTGTGTGAAGGAAGTGAATCAACACATTCTGAAGAATCAGATTAAAAAATTTACCAGACTTGTGATATATAACACACGCTAGAAACTTAAACTGAAATTTAAAGCACGGTTCGAAGCACTGCTGCTGTGTCCAGGAAATACAAACATCATAAAATACATTAGCATTAAAAGTTACATTCTGTGGTAGTTTTAGAATGAATCTTTGATCCAAATCTGAAACCTTCAAATCTAAATGACACATCAAATGAGATACACCATCAGGAAAAAGCTTCCAAATCCAATAAACTAGTAAGTAGAGCAAGGGTAAAGGAGAAGGTCCGGTAATGACATGTTTGATAGCTTCTTGCATCATCTTAAACACATTCTGCTTGAAAAATATGAGGTGAAAATGAGTTTTGTAACACATGTAATACTATCAATGATTTTGTCATATCGCATATACAGTGAGGACAAAACATACTCAGACATTTTGGTGTTTGTTATTCAATATAATGTGTTAATAATGTGTTAATAATGGCTAACCTTAAAAAAAAATTACAGACACAAATATACCATCACTATACTTAATAATAATAATAAATAAACTATATTTATACATGAACTATAAAATGTACTTAAAAAAACATAAACTATAATTACCAGCAACCATGTAAAATGTATTATTCTCCAATTCGATGGTGACCAGCAAACCTCCTTAAACAGGACACAAGTCACTGGAAAAGACTTGCAGGATGACCTTAAAGAAGCATGAACAGAAACAACACAAAGTGCAATAAATAATGCACTGCACAACAATCATTCCTTGTCAATTTTTGAGTTGATCTAAAATAAAAAGATACATATTTTTAATTATAAGTTTCTTCTTCTCCTTTGGTCTTTTCCCTCTCCTTTTTTAAATTATAATAATAAATATTTTATTTATTAAGGCACGAGTGCAGGTAAACTTATTTTATTAAACTACAGGAAACAGTCCAAGATGTTAGACAAGGCAAGCAATAGCAAAAGACATAACGCAAAATGAACTGAGTGGATACTTCACAACATAGGGGCAAGGTGAATGTGTGACAATGAGCAACAGGTGAAGTGAAATCAATACTCCAGTGACTGATCACGGAAGTGCCGGAATGTAGTGGATATTGTAAGGAAAATAAAGGGGATGGTATTTGTGGTGCAAAGATAAAGAAATATCAAAGTTCAAGGAGTATCGCAGATTCAGTGGCATGTGATTAAATTAAACCGTGAATATTAAAACACCAAACCATGAATACTGTTTAATTCTTGAATTCATGCTTTTAATTTTAATGAGTCTGAAACTCGTTTTGATCGTTTGCATGTTCTCCCCGTGCCTCGGGGGTTTCCTCCGGGTACTCCGATTTCCTCCCCCGGTCCAAAGACATGCATGGTAGGTTGATTGGCATCTCTGGAAAATTGTCCCTAGTGTGTGATTGCGTGAGTGAATGAGAGTGTGTGTGTGCCCTGCGATGAGTTGGCACTCCGTCCAGGGTGTATCCTGCCTTGATGCCCAATGACACCTGAGATAGGCACAGGCTCCCCGTGACCCGAGGTAGTTCGGATAAGCGGTAGAAGATGAATGAATGAATGTATACTTCTACACTGGGAACGAAGTTTATAGTGAGTGTTTATACTGGAACAAAATCATATCTTGCTGGTGTCGTCTTCAACTCAGACTCAAACTAATCAAAAGATTTCCTGGACAAAGGCTTTGAGAATATCTCGTTTATATTGGTTTCACTTGACAGAAGTAATGCTTAATTAAAATAGATAAGCATCATGGTATCTGTGCCATAGCATCCTTCAGACAAGATACAAGAATGCTGAATAATAAAGAGGTTAACACAGAATAACGTATCATGGCTGTCAGTTCACCCACTGAATAAATCGCCTGCAATGAATTCTACATGCTGCCTGTCTCCATGTTTGATATTCATGTTTTGGAGGTTGTGTAGAAAAACATCTTCATTTTTTTCTAATGGCATTGATTTTTGACAGTGCAAATAATAAATGCAAGTGTGTTTGTTGGTCTTTTGAGGTATGATGGAAAAATTAGATTTCTTTCCAATTAATGGCTGTTGGCAACACTGATAACCAGTTCCATGCATTTATTTCCCAAACCATGCTAACCTTCAAACTAACAAATTCTTTTTGTGGTGCTTGCAGTGACCTTAATGTAGAATAGATTTGAATGCTCTCTCTATCTCTATCTCTCCCTCTCTCTTGCTCTGGAGAGGAGAGCAAAGTGTTTCACTTCAGAAATGTATAAGTCTCCTGGGAGAGAGAGAGCGAGCGAGAGAGAGAGAGAGAGCTAGAGAGAGAAATAGGTACAAAGTCTGACAATGTAGAGGAGAAAATGGGAGGCCACCAAAGATGTATGTGAAGGACAGAGGAGGAGCCAGATAAAAGGACTGCGTTAGGTAAACTAGATGGGATAAAGCTGGAGTATGAAGGGACTGATTGGAAAGATGCGACAGTGGAGGACAAGAGGTTTCGAGTGTACATCTGCTAAGAAAGGAATAAACATACTAAAGCAGAGAGAGGAAATGTTAAAGCTCTTGGGAGGAAGATGAAAGAAGTACAAAGCTAGAGTGCAAAGAGAAATAACTATTATACACAACCTAGCTACTGTACTGTACACCATGGTAGTGCTGATAAAAACTAGTGAACAGAAAAGTCAATTCTTTAACAGTTATCCTGTATTTGATCATTTCTTTGATAATTAGCATGCAAATGCATCTTTCCATTAGCTAACGAGAATGTCTACTCCTTGTAATGAATCAACAAGTAGATGTTCTGCATGCTGAATCTAACAGAACCTGAACCTTCACTGCATATTAACATTCTCCCTGGGGCTGATCTGTGGATCTGAATCTAATTCCATCTAATTTATGCTTAAAAAAATTCAGCTCTGGGCTTCTTTGAAATTCTACAAGAGTAGACATAAAAAGACACAAGCATGGAACAATGTCACAGATACTTAGAGCACAATCAGACTCTTCTCTGCAAAATATACTTTGATCCAGGCTCTTAGAAGAATAGTTCGGAGAAGAAGAGAGACAATGGATAGGAAAAGGAAAGAAATGCTAATAAGAATTAAAATACTGAGTTGTGGAAAAATTTCAATATGGAAAAACATGCTTGATAAGAAAGCTAGCCATGAGCCACTGTGCCAAGTTCTTGGTTTTCTTTTCCATCTTGCTTTGTAGATATATTTAAGAAACCCTCAGGGGGAAGCTGGGAGAGAGGGGAGAAGGGCGAAAGATCATATTTTAAAGCAAACAAGGTTGTGTCCTCTACTAAAGCATGCCAATGTGTGTCTTATGGGTCCATCACATGTCAGGTCCTCTGAGCAGACTGAACCACAAGCTGTGAGAACAGCCAGAGCACCAGAACACACCAGAGATCAGTCAGCTCACCATATCAATGACATCCACACACACACAAAAGAAACGCTTTGACTCTGGTGCTGAGAAGGTGAATCACTAAGTGAATATTTCAACTCCAAATAACACACACACACACACACACACACAATCCCAGTGAGATAACATCTCATTTATCCTACATTCCACTGTTTGCTCATATTTGAAAGAAGCAGAAACCAAAACAATTGTTGCAAAGGTTGTGATCAAATGGACGTGCAGCCAGACTTCACCTAGAGTTCGGTCTAAGCTAAAGGTGCTCTGTTCTCCTGTGCCGATAAGCTTGTCCCACCATTACTGAGCATGAAAAATAAAGAGCAAGAGAATGAGGACATACTGTAAGTCAGAGGTAAATAAAGTAGTTTAAATAAAAATATGCTAATGTTCATGTGCAAAGCATAGAGTGTGTGTGTGTTGAGGTGGCACTGATTAACAGTAACATTATCCAGAATATAAAAACATATAAAATCAGACTTAATCTTTTGAATAAAGCATAATGTTGTTTTCAGGCAAATTGATGTCCGACACAGAAGCTTGTGTGTGTGAGAATTCAGAAGGTCAGATCTCTGGCTTATAGGACAATATTCTCTTCCTGGAGGCTTCATTAGAACCAGGATGGAAATGGGCATCTAAATGAGATGCAATCACAGTTACTGCATGCTGATTCTCGGCTGATACACACATGAACAGCTAAAGTCAGAAGGTCGGGACAAGAGGATGGTTCCTTGAACAAATGCCAAATGGCTGTTTTATGTACAAAAGAAATTTGAAGGTATTAACCTTTCACAGAACGAATAAATTCCCACATCAATGTACATATAAACTCACTATTACCAAATATAATGCTAGTCTATACAGTGACTTTGAAAGACAGAAATTGGAGAATAAAGGAAGCTGATAAAGAGAGCACAGAGAATGAGAAGGACAGAAAGACTAAAGACAAAGTCTCCATTAAGATCTCCTTACAATAATATGTTAGATAACGGTTGACACTTGTTGCACCTGACTAACTAATAAAATGATAATTGGGCTGGATTTTGTATTTGCATTTGTCTTTCTCTGATCCAGAGTGACATATGTAATCTCTATATATAAATTGCTCCTCATATCGGTCCACTAGGTCAAGAGTATCTTCAATATTAAATCCTATTATGGAGGTTAGTTCAATATAAAACATACAGAACAATCATGTTTTTAATTATTTACTAGATTACTTGGTGAAGAGATAGATCCTAGTCCTCTTTTTGATAAAGACAGCCAGTGATGCACTTTGGCACTGTCTTGGTGCCAGGACAGAGAAGAGTCTTGATGCATGTGCATCTTCCTTAAAGGTGGGATGCACGATGTTTGAGAAATGCTTCAGAAAACTGCGTTGGGCCGCCAAATAAAACAAAAACAAAACTAACGTGTAGCCAATGAGCAGAATGGGGCGTGTCTTGTCAATATGGGCGGAGAGAGTGTTCAGTGCGCATGTGTGACATTAGCAGAAAGCGGTTTTAACATTGACATGGAGGATAAAAACAAAGAAAGAAAACGAAGAAAGGCTTACGATAAGACAAGAAGTAGGACCCGTGTTAATATAGGATCAGCTTTCCAGCACTGGAGAGAACTGAAGGAGCAGGAAGTTGGCGCATATTCACAGATTGGAGTTTCCTGAGTCAATAACTCCTGAGCTAAACGCTGTTACTACACAAATAACACCTCTTTTCTATCGTAGTATTGTAGAGTGGCAGCTACAACCGCGTTTTGCTAGTAACAGCGTTTAGCTCAGAAGTTATTGACTCGGGAAACTCCAATCTGTGAATATGCGGCCATCTTTACTTAAGATGCTGAGGCGCTTTTTTCCTTCTCGATAGGTGAGTAACGTTGGTTTTGCTTTGTTACACAGAACTAATATATGCCGTCCTTTGCATGATTATGCTTGTGTGTCATTTTTGCTTGTTTGTTTATCTGCAATCGTATTGTTCTTCCCTTCAGCTATGATAAAGACACATTTCTTTCCATTAGTTGCCTGGGTTACTTATATATGTGTGGGTGGAGCTATCGATACAGGGGTGGGACCCATTTGGGTTAGGGGCGTGTTTGTTTTGTTGATTTCAAATGTCAACATTGGCTCCCCACCTTTAAGCCCTGAAACATGGTGTTTACAGTTGAGCACTGTTTGAGGATCAGAGAGCATGGTGCAGAGCTGGTTAGATACATGCCTTAAGATAGATGGCCATTGGTTTATTTTTGGACTTTGTAGGCAAGCATCAGCCTTGTAATGTAACAGACAGCAGCTTGTCCATGTTTACCACAAAGGTTGCATGCAGTGACCGACCTACTGTTGCTTTGCTCACCAGCCTCAGATACCTGTTCATGGGTGTCTGGAGTGTGGTGTTTTACTGTTGTTGCCAATCTGCCTCAAGGTTTGAAATGCTACATGTTTGGAGATGCTTTTCTGCTCACTATGGTTGTAGTGACTAATAGTTTTGAGTTACAATAACCTTCTAGTCAGCTCTAACAATCTCTCTGAAATCTTCCATCAAGAAGAATCTCTGCCTGTAGATTAAACACTGGTTTCCATTCAGTGTCCTAATAGAAGTGTTGCTCAAAAACATCTGTATCTGTAAATCATCATCACTACACAAGATTGTGATGGCAAAAGAACCATTTGTCAGTGTTTTGGGAGATAAAAATGACTATTTTAAAATTGGAGTGTACTTTTATTTAAACATCATAACTAATTAATTTACTAAGAGCTTTAACTTTACACTAATGCAATAGAGAAAAAGGGCCAAAATACTCCACATCTTTGTGTGTCTGTAGTGTGGTGGCTTTGGGTGAAGGCAATGAGACTAGAAGGCTATAATGTACATGTTTTATAGCGGTACTAAAAATTGCCATGGTCTGTCTGCTCAGAAAACCAAGGTCAGGGTGTTTATGGTCATGAAGCATCATAAACCACTGACTGGCAGCATTTTGTCCGCCTTGACATGTTTGTCGAGGTCCCATCCACCCCTGAGGGGAAAATCAAATACGGCTATTAGTATCATTGCCTCAAATAGAGGAGCAATCATCATTGAATAGAATAGAAAAGAAAAGGACAGAAGAGAAGACGAGAACAGAACAATTACCCACATTAAAAAAAACGTATATCAATTGGGGTTGTAATGAAGCAACATATCAGATTATTATGTTCAATAAGAGGATCTCACTTTTATATGTCTGCATATTGACAGCAGACTGTATAATAAAGTAGACTTGTACATGTCGATATGCTAGCATGCTAGTTTAGTAGCTCAAGAAAAACAGCAGTGGCTTCAAAAACTCACCAAGACTTTAAGATCTGGTGTATGAGAGAACTTCACACACACACACACAGACACACACACACATACACACACACATACACAAACACGCACACAAACACACACACGCACGCACACACACAAATGCACACACACGGACACACACATGCATGCACACACACACACATACATCATTCGTTCTTTCCCGAACTGTATCATTACAAAATTTCTCTCTAATACTGATTTATTTTCAATTACTAAATATACCCACTCTATACTTTCATAACAGATGGTTCATGATGTTTATTTTCAAGAAGATAAATGAGTATAAATCAATTTCTAGACCTGATCTAAAAGTTCACAGAAGTTCAGGATTTTTTGGTACGCTGAAGAATTCATGGGTCCATCAGTTCTTCATGTTGGAATTCACGTTAAAATTCCTACAGCCTTTTGGTATAAGATTGGCTATAAGTAATTTGCATGTAATTTAACTCATGCACAAACACACACACACACACACACACACACATACTTCTATTTCTTTGCTTAATATTTCAGTATAGTTCAAGTTCAAGTTCACTTTATTTATATAGCACATTTAAAACAGCCATAGGACTGGCCAAAGTGCTGCACAATAAAAGTGTGTTAGTAAAAATACACAGAAAAAATAAAAGAAGAGATAATAAAAGCAAAATAGAATTAAACAATATAATAATACACGCTAAAACACTAAAACAAGCAAAAATAATAACAATTAAAGAACAATAAGAAGAATTAAAATGAAAAGGAAACTATAGATATGCCAAGGAAAAGCAAAGATAAGTGTATTTACACATCTAACAGCTAACAACCACAAAACATAACAATATTCGGTTTCTGACACTAGTCAAAGTAAAACACAGACATAGACACACAAACAGACACACACACACAAAAACACACACATACACACAAACACACACAAACACACACACATACAAACACACACACATACATACACACACACACACACACACACACACACACACACACACACACACACACACACACACACACACACACACATTTGTCTTACTTCCTTATAATTGTTGTAAGGATTATTAATGAAGCTAATTAATGCTATTCCCTAACCACAGTAGGCAAAAACGATAAAAATCCTTCTGAATAAACAAACAAAATGAAAGAGGAAAATAAGATTAAAAAGCAATTTTCCTTGTGTGGAACAGCCAAATGTCATCCCAAGTTCAAAACTGGACCCCACCAAACACACACACACGCACACACACACACACACACACACACACACACACACGCACACACACACAATTTTCATAAGGGGTGCATACATAGGATATGTGCCAAGTTTGCTTGTTTATCTATCTATCTATCTATCTATCTATCTATCTATCTATCTATCTATCTATCTATCTATCTATCTATCTATCTATCTATCTATCTATCTATCTATCTATCTATCTATCTATCTATCTATCTATCGGTGGGATCAAAGCCCTTTTTTCCCAGAGACAATCCCCTTTAAGGACTAACATGGCTATGATGGGATTTCTGCTTTAATCTCCTCCAGCTCCCTTCTAGAACCTTCACCTAATGAGTCCAAGAGTGTCAACAAACATGTGTCACACTGCAACGTTCCTTTAGAGAGAGATTAAAGTGAAAAATGGAGGAAATTTACCAGCACATTTTATGACACGTATAAACAATGGATGCCTCATTCTGTTAGTGAGTGTGTGTGTCTGTGTGTTTGGGTCTGTGTCTGTGGGTCTGTTTCTGTGTGTATGTTTGTGTGTGTCTGTCTCTTTGAGTGTGTGTCTGTTTGTTTATCTGTGTGAGTATGTTTGTGTGTGTGTCTATTTGTTTATGTTTGTGTGTGTGTCTGTATGTTTATGTTTGTGTGTCTGTTTGTGTGTGTGTCTGTTTGTCTGTGTGTGTGTCTGTGTCTGTTTGTCTGTGTGTGTGTGTGTGTCTGTTTGTGTGTCTGTGTGTGTGTGTGTTTGGAGGGTTATCCATGTACATTTTCACTAAGATTAGTTTCATTAATTTACCTTGTAAAGTGTGTAAATATTTAAAAATAAATGTATCTGATATTGTCATAGTAATTTTTCAGCTATTATTAATCACATAATATTTCCAGAACTTTAATGTTTTAATAAAACATTAAAATGCACCAAACTGCTTTACTGATGGTCATTTTAATTTATGATATTAACCCTTTTTACCATCATCATAATGTAAATCGACTTATGGGACATTTTTAATTAGTATAAACAAATTAATAATTTTATCAGCATAAGTCTGATCTAAAACGAGTTTGATCTAAAATGAGTCTGACTCTGTTATCTCTCAGTGTGAGACGTGTGTTTTAACTCTGCTGATAATCTTACACTGAATTTTTGTGTTGCTGATAAACACCTTAAAATTTTAGATGATTATGAACAAACAATTGGAGTGGAAATGGCTTTAATATCAACATTTACTTTAAAGATAGAAACATTTAAATGAAAAAATATTATAATAAAAATATTGTCCCTAAAAGCCTAGATAAAAATAGAAATACTCATTTCTAAACAGAAGCAGCTCCTTTCGCATGAGTCATTAACCAGCACTGTGGAGTCTGACATGACAAAGACATACTTCATAGCACATCAATACTGAACTTGTTAACAACAAAACATTTACAGGCCAAATTCTATTTTTTGGCCTTAAAGACCTAATGCTGTTAATTTGTGCCTCACTAAAGATCAGAACTGTGCAGACAGATGCTTGTGGTTCCTTCAGCTGAAAAACAAATCTAAATAAAATTTTATTTTTTAAAGCAGCTTGAAAACATACATGACTAATGCTGTGGAGTTTGATAATGAATTAATCAGAAGTAAAATAGATGGATGAGAGAATAAGAGACTTTTCTGATTTATAACAAATACTTTAAAGGTGTAAATAAAAACAGTAATAGCAGTTAGTATTAGTTCGATAGAAGATGAAAATTTATGTATTTCAATTCCATTAAACTCCATTTTATTTGTATTGCACTTTTAACTATTGACATTTTTACAAAAAAGTTTTACAGAAATATAAAATTGAAACAAAATAAAGCAGAGTAAAATCAATCCCTAATGAGAAGCCAGAGGTGACAAAGAAAAGGAAACGTTAAACAATAAAAAAACACGCTCCATTACCATAAACATACCATAAACACAATAAACAATTAGACATCCAAATAAATTCAATGCTTACTAGACTTGAAAATCTTACAAATCAAACTAATAATAATCAAATTTAATGAACAAAAGGAGCTTTGTGACAATGTTCATTGCTGCACTATACAAATATAATTGAATTGAATAGAACTGAACATTCGGCTCTTACTTCACCAGGACTAACAGAGAGGATGAAAGAGGCATTGATTTTTTTAAACCCTTATGAGAATGATCCAGAATGTTAACATGGACTAGTGATAGATGTTTTTTAACAAACTCTGTATTAATTATAAAAGTCACCCAGACTCCTAATGAAATGTTTCATTTCATCAACAACATTATTAATAAATAAACCTATATTTTCAAGAATCGGACACTTATTTTATTTATGCGTTTAATTTTCAAAGCATTTTTTTGGTACATATTTCTCCAGCTAGTGCTTCAGTACAGGAAGGAAATAAATACCTTCTAGGTTCTCTGGTTTTTCCAGTTTCCAAAATACGGTAGTAGGTGTACTGGATACCCAAAATGTAAAAGAGTGTATGTGAGTGTATATGGTGTATAAGAGTGTATATGGTGTAAAAGAGTGTGTGTGTATGCTGCCCTGTGACGTACTGGTGTGACTGAGTACTATGTTGTGTATATTATGTAGATGAATAAATAACAGTTATTATTATTAACAGTTATTATTAGTGGTTACAGTAAACACCTTCGCCATTTTATATCACAACATCAACCTCCCAGCTCATCTTATCTGAGACGGTGTACACGTTAACAGTCTCTGAGCCGCTTTCATTGACGTGATATTTCTGGTCTTAAAGAGAACCAGTTTAGCTTTGTTTTAATCGTTAACTCCAGTCTTGTGCTGAAACACCTACATTTGTCTCAGTACTCACACTGACAGTGACCTTATGTACTGATGCAAAAGCCAAGGATGGAACACCATCAGTCTTTCTATGTCTCTTCATGCTTATTTATTTATTTCATTTACTTGTTCATTTATTTACAGCCTCAGCTCTGAAAGATGCTTGGTGATGTTTGGGTTGTGTGGAATAAGTCCCTCATTATTAGGAGAATTATCTCAGGAGCTTAAGGAAGCTCTCTTTCTTTCTGTAGGATCAATTTTCCACTCCACACAAACACACTTGTGTACTTCTGCTGTGAGCGGTTGCCTTGAGGAGCATGGACATGATTGAGTTGTTGAATATTGTACTGTATGCTTAGGTACTTCTAGCATATTTATGAAGATGATTCTATACATAGATGAGTCTGAAAAAGCCTTGAATGCAAAATGTACCACTGAGAGGCTGGCAGAGAGTGACAGACAGACAGAGTCTGCATTGTTTCCTGCTTAAACACAAATCATTTTATCACATAAATCATAAAAATTAAATCTTTGTCATTTCAATGATTGCTAATATTGTAATAAAGTTTATTGTATTAAATTGTGTGTAATGGGTAGAAAATGACAGAGAGAAAAAGTGAGATGCTGCTTAAAAGTGTGATATTTAAAATTAGATAAATAAAGAGAGCGAGTAAGTGAAGAGAGAGAGAGAGAGCGAGAGAGAATAGAGGACAGCATGAGTACAAGTGAGAGCAGTACAGACAGACAGAGAAACGAAGCTGTAGTGATTTCTCTCTTGTATGCTGTTCCTCCACTTTTTACCCACTTACCGGGTCTCTTTAATCCTCTTAGATTCTTGTCAGCTTCTCTGTAGATGTCCTCAGCAGCCATGTTGCTGGCTGTGTTGCTGCAGCTGCCATAGCGACGTCGACTCACGTGGCAGAAGCAAAAAATGAGAGCATTAGTCATCCTTCAAATGTCACATATCAGTGCATGCACGATGCTGTGATTAAAGTGTGCGTCTCATTAACACTCATCTTCAGGATCATGTCTTCCTTCAGCAAGGCCAGAAAAAAAGAGAAGAAAGTAGCAGCTTTACATTTCTCAGTGGGGCCATAATTACTGAAAATGTATGCAAATATGTGCAGCCAGAATTCAAGTTTTTTTTTCTATTAAGGGCTATTAACAGTGGATCAGCTGAGTTTCTATCAGCATGAAAATAAAAAGAAAGAAAACGGCAATTACACAAAAACCAACAACCAATCACATGATTTATGAAATAATGTGTTAGAAAAAGTCACAGCTCCTACTTTATTTTGTCTCTTTTCTTTTAAGCAGGCCATTTCTGTGTGTGTGTGTGTGTGTGTGTGTGAGTAAATCATTCACTGGGTTATATGTCACGGTGACGCTGAGCCTTCTGTTGGCCCCCTATCTATGCACCCAGGAGCGCAGTTATATCCTCTCAAATGTGAATGATAATTCTTGTGTGTGACAACGCTGTCAAGTGCTCTTTTGAAGTCTTGAAGGCAGGAGGTGGGATTTGGCCTGTCTGATGATGATTGACAGCATTATTTTGAACGTTCAGTCTGCTCTCTCCTCATTTTCGGCCAATCCCTGCAGAGTACTGACATTTATTTGACATAAAAAGGATCTAACTGGAATATACATGTACAATACATACATCACCCAGCCTTAACTTTAAAGTCTAAGAGCATGTAGGTCACCCTTGAGCTGCTAAAACAGCTCTGGCTCGTCGAGGAACTTCACAAGACCTCTGAAGGAGAGCTGTGATGTCTGAAACCAGCAGATTCTTTTAAGTCCTGTGAGCTGTGAGGTGGGGCATCATACTTGGTTGTTTAGCACATCTTATAGATGCCTCTTCTGCAGTGCAAAGTGTGTGTGTGTGTTCTTTATACCACAGTTGCACAATTATTATAAATAGTTATGTAAGATATGTTGATATTTTGTAACTATGTTGTTTTTTAAGTTATAATTGATTTAAGTGTGTGTGGGTGTGTGTGTTCATGTACCTAAACCACTGAACTGCTCATTTTGCCTTGTTTCTTTAGACTTCCTTCAGCTCTGAGTCTGATGACATGCCTCAAGTGACATTTGTTCTGTTCATTCGTTGTGAATTTATTCAGGATTGTGATTATGCATTTTCACAGGCTGCTTCAGTTGAGGGAATGAGAGAACATTTAATGAAAGTGACATACATGCGTGTGTGTGTGTGTGTGTGTGTGTGTGTGTGTGTGTGTGTGTTTGCAGGAACATGCTGGTTGCCAAACTGATGGGGTGATTCACAATAAATTAGCAATTTTAATATTGTGCATTTGGAGAACAACAGGTTGCTCTCACTGTGTTTGTCTTTTGCAAGCACATTTCCTTCCTTCCTTCCTTCCTTCCTTCCTTTTTTTCACCAACTTGTCTCTATCACTGTCCCACTTATTTGGCACCTGAGTCCGTGCTCTGTCTCCATATGAAATTAAAGCATGTCAGGTCATATATTAATCTGTTCAGATATAAACACACATACACACACACACACACACACACACACATACACACACACACTCACTTCCCTTCTGTCCTTTCACACTTTAACAGTGATAAATTACAAAGAATCTCTGAGTTATTTTCTCTAATCTCACATGTACTGCACTGTGAATTACAAAACAGTTAGAATACTAAAGGATGATCTGTTATTATTAATATATGTATGTTGTCAACATGAGAGAGAAAAAACAACAAAAAACAGAAATAAATATCTGGAAAATGTGTTTTAACTTCACAATTCATCTCTCTCTCTCTCTCTCTCTCTCTCTCTCTCTCTCTGTCTCTCTCTCTGTCTCTCTCTCTCTTTCTATCTGTCTATCCCTCTCTGTCTCTCTATCTATCTATCTATCTATCTATCTATCTATCTATCTATCTATCTATCTATCTATCTATCTATGTCTGTCTCTCTGTCTCTCTCTCTCTCTCTCTCTCTCCCCCCCTCCCTCTCCTCCCTCCCCTCCCTCTCTCTCTCTCTCTCTCTCTCTCTCTCTCTCTCTCTCTCTATCTATATCTCTCTCTCTCTCTCTCTCTCTCTCTCTCTCTCTCTCTCTCTCTCTCTCTCTCTCTCTCTCTTTCTTTGCATCTTGAGAACAATACAATGATTCATTGTTGCTTGATTTTTCATTCTGAAATGTTTTCCATGTTACAGTCACCTTGGCTGCTTTGTCTGTAAAACTTTATGAAACAATTCGATAGCCAGCAGCAGCTGGCTATTTTTAGGAGAGATTTTGCTTATGTAGCTGCAGTCATCATTCTGAGGATGAAACAGAAAAGAAAAAAGAACAAGAAGAAAAAAAGACCATTTAAGAGCTTTAGATATGGACCAAAAAGCCCAAACTATGTTACATGACTCCATATCAGCTATAGCACTATAACCAAACTGTCTAATATAGTGTAGTTCTAACTGTCATCAGTAAGGTGCTTCAGCCTGCAGACCTTCTGCTCATGTGTTTCACAGCATTCTGTATAAACTCTAGAAACTGATGTGTGTGAGAAAATCAGACTTTTTCTCCATTTTGATGTTTGGTGTGAACATTAACTGAAGTTCTTGACCTGTGTCTGTGTGAGTTTTGCTGATGTCACCCGATTGGCTGATTAGATAACAGCATAGAATTACAGGTGTACATGTGTTTCAGTTGGGTGTGTGTGTGTGTTGTGGTGTACTGTAAATGAATAAATCAAAAAAGTGAAGCAATTTAAATTTATAAGAAGTCAGATGGATGCCTAATGGACAGTTAATGGATGTTGGATGATTTACAGAGAGTAATTGTGTAAATTATATCACTTGCAAAGTAGGAAAAGGAAACAATATTTTAAATTCGATTTTTTTTACTCTGGTAATTGTTTTTATTTGCCATTGTGAGTTCTGGAACTAAAACTCTTTAGAGATGTTATTAGACACTGAAATATAAATATTAATTTTTGTTGTATTTATATTTGCGTAGAGAATCTGATCACCTGCTCAAAATATACGAATGCAAAATAACTGAAAGAAACTATAAATAAATTGAATACAATTCTACCACTTATCCAAACTTCTCGGGTCACGGGAGCCTGTACCTATCTCACTCTCATACACTACAGGCAATTTTTTCTAGAGATGCCAATCAACCTACCATGCTTGTCTTTGGACCGGGGGAGGAAACCAGAGTACCCAGAGGAAACCTCTGAGGAACATGGAGAACATGCAAACTCCACACACACACACACACACACACACACACACAAAAGACGGAAGCGGGAATCGAACCCCCAACCCTGGAGGTGTGAGGCGAACATGCTAACCACTAAGCCACCGTGCTCCCTGAATACATTTCACTCATATTAATTTATCTTCATCCTGAACACATTCATGGCAAACATTTGCTCACACAGAATCCTCTGTACACACCGTTCGGTTCGTCAAATTGCACAGGGTTTTATTTCTGTTATCAAATTTGAAAATGGATCTTTAATGTAATATCATATCACACTTAACACCAGCTGTTAAATTCTGTGTTATTTATTTAGTGTGTGTGTTTAGTAGCTTTCTCTCTATGTATGCGTCCATGTTTGTGCTGTTGTGCTGCTGAGATGAGGGATAGGGAGGGTGGAGTTGATGGAGTCCAGCACAAGCAGCCATTGTAATGTAGTGTGCAGAATATGGCAGGCTCAGCGTCACCTCAAGGTCAACTCCCTGTGAAGAGAATACGCATCAAGCTTTCTCTCTCTCTCTCTCTCTCTCTCTCTCTCTCCTATGGTCAGCAGCTGCTGATAAAGATTCATCAAAAGCTTTAAATAGGAGAGAGCAATTTACTGCACACTTTCTGAGAAGGGCACAAAAATAGATTGAAAGTTTTATTTGTATAGAAAGATGGAAAGACGGTTTATCTCATTGTTTCCATTCAATCGCTCCCCCTTTTCTTTCCAAAAAATAGAAAAACACTCCCCCACTTTATTTCACTTTTTTCTTTAAAAGGCAAATACAAAACTGTACATATTTTCATTGACGAATTGTCTGTTTGATTCTTTTCTCTCACATGCAGTCAGAAAAAATTCCAGGTAAATTTCGATATGGAACAAAAAAAAAAAAAAGGAAATTGCCAGTCAAAATAATAAGGAAAAAAGTTCTAGAAATTTCCAGAAATGTTAAAAAAATATATTCAGTATTTTAGACAAAACATTCCAAATTTTATTTAATGATCATTTCTAGTCATTTAGAACATTCCAGTAATATAAATAGTGATAGTATCGTAATAAATACAGAGGCTGTAAACAGTTTAGCTTAGTTTAGTTTAGTTTAAGATGCCTAAATGGAAATATTCCAGCTTTTTTCATTTTTTTCCAAAGAGAAACAGAACTCTGTGGAAGAATCTGCTCAGATGTTTGAGGCCTAGAAGATATAATTTGACATGCCTGTCAGGGATCAAGACAAACCATGTTCACCTCCTTTCACCTGCTAGCACTGCAGAAACTTTAAAGATAAGAGAGACTAGAATTATTTTCAAGAAAAATACTTAGTTTAAAAAAAAATAGGTTTGAAAAAATATCCTCTAAAAATGCTGCAAGACGTTCTTTCACATAAGTCATGATAATTCATATAATTTTTTCATATAATTTTACTTGGGAAAAGACAACCATGCAAAGAATTTCACTATGCAAAGAATTTGTCAGGAACTCAGAGCAATTGCTATGTTTCATGGTGGACCTGGAATGCTACTCTCAGACCTTCCTTCATTCATTGCAGGAGAGAGAGCAAGTCAGTCAAGAGCGAAGAAGGCACAAGATCCAGATTACAATTTCAGAGGTAGAGCTGGGCATACTACCCCTTCAAAAAGACCTCAAAGATCTGATCAGAGATCCTGGTCTCACCAGGACCATTTCTGAACGTTGAAGTCTAGGCTTAAGAAATGGGACTTGCTGGATGAAACAAATGAACAATTCTCAGGACCTAGGTATTATCATAAAGATTTTTTCCCTATCTGCCTCTTCCTCAGGCAATTGAAATAATGTGGCAAAAAGTGGTTCATCGTCCTTGACAGCTCATCTAGGAGCCTCAAAGCTATGCTGCTCCATAACACAAACAATTACCCATCTATTCCTTGGCTTAGTGGAGGTACATCAAAGAAGATTACAACAGCATCAAGACATGGATGTTAGATGTCTTGAAGTATGATGAGATGGGAGGCAAAATGACGGCATTCCTGATGCTTCTCCAAGGAAGTTTTACTGTTTCTTTGTTTTATCTTTCGGATAAAAGGGACACCAAGGCATGACTGGCCACAGCGGAATGAGTTCACTGAGGGAGGAACATCTGGAAGCACCCGGAATGTACTGATGCCACCACTGCACATCAATTAGATGCTTATGAAACTTTACAGAGCTCTGAATAAGGACTCAGCTGCCTTCAAGTACCTCCAAGACATCTTTCCTAAGCTGTCTGGGGCAAAAGTCAAAGCTGGAGTCTTCATTTATCCACAGATAAAGAAGATCCTGGATTTCAAGGAATTCCCCAAGAAGCTCCCTAGGAAGGAGAAAGCAGCTTTGTTGGGCCTTGGCACAGTGGTTCAGAACTTCCTCTGCAACCACAAAGCTGAAAACTAAGGAGAACTGGTTGGTGTGTTAAGAACTACAGTACAGGATGACCCTCAAAGTCCATATCATTGATGTTGATCTTTATAATTTCAAGGAGGTAATTGAAGGACTTAAAACATCACATACTTGACTTTGAATGCCACTAATGTGAATATGATGGAAGAGGACATTTGGGGCTGCTACAATATAATTTTTAATCTAAAAAAAACTACACAGTTCTAAATCAATTTCATTACTGTGATGTCTGTCTGTGTTTCTGTCTGCTGTCTTTCCCTGTTAATTGTTTGCTCCGCCCACTCGTTTGTTCCCACGGACACTGATTGAACTCATTCATCTCCTCAGGTGTGTTGTCTTTGTCTCTGATTGTCTCTGCTTTGTCATTGGTTCCTGTCAGCTATATATACTCTGTTTGTCCACTTCCCTGGTGTTGGTCGTTGTTACATGTTGGAAGTTTGTTTCTATGTTCCCGTTCCCTGTTAGCTCTGTGTTCTGCCTTGTTCTGTTTGTCTGTTTCTTGTGTTTTGGATAATTAAACTATAGTCTGCATTTGGATCCTCGCTCGCCTTTGTCCTGCATCGCGATTACGTATGAAACAAAGAAAATACGTCAATCATTTTCATGTTAAGTCTAGGAAACTGTGAGAAACCTAGACTAGATCTTGTGTATGCAAATGATCTGGTTTAGAGGGCGGATGGTCACTAAATCACATGCAATCATAATTCAGCATGCGGGGTAATTTTCCTTTGCTTCCTGCTTGCATCAAATACATGCTGAGCTCTGAATAACACAATCCTACTGACTGAACAAACCAGAGTTTCTCCCCTGACACTGACTTGCCATGTCACACCCAAATAACAGTATTTTCATGAAACAAAGATACAAATAATTTTTTATGTAATTGGCTAGTTATGCTAAATGCTATTTATGTATTTAGGATATAAAAAAGAAATAATTTATTTAAAAATAGTGTCAAAAGCCATTAGATGATTGTATTCATGTGTTATATTCAGTTCCTTCAGCCTTGTTACTAACAGAGAGACTTACTCCAAGACTCCTCAACAACAGTACAGTATATTCTCGCCATGCTTAACATCCTGGAATGGTGAAGTGGCTCAATTATTATTCACTACTTTTGTCAGTAGTACAGTTAAATGACAAGAAGCTATATCTTGAGTCTGTTTGCCAAGATGTTGACAAATGCTCTCTATATTTTGGAATAGAAAGCTGCTGAAAATGCCTCATGACTTGAACTTTAATATTTCTGTTGTTGTCACTGGATTCTGGTGTAACCTTTCAAAAGAAAAGCACAAAATCACAGCCAGGATATATATAAACAAAAACGTTTAAATGTAAATGAAAAGCATGTTGGGGTTGCAGTTCAGTGGCCCATAGGGATTAACAAACGTTAACAAAAGTTTTACCTCTGGAAATAATCCTTATGCATATGATAATGCATGTTTGTACAAAGTGAAAGCACAGTGTGCGTTGTCATAGTGTGTGTTGTCAATCAAGTTTTCTAGTATTTTATTTGTTGAGCAGTTGGTCCACTGAATCCAGAGCCAGATTTGATGAGGAATCCTTCCCACTTGTTGTCTATTTGTGTTTGTATTTCATAAAGTCTTTGGGTATACCAACAAACACCAACTCAATCATAACCTAAAATTCTGCATTGCATGAATGGCAAAAAATTTTAAGCAATTACAAATTACTAATTACAAATAGTGAAATTGTCCAGACCATCTGACACCACAATGGGCTTCCTGTATTTTTATTGACTGAATTTCATTCATTCATTCATTTTCTACCGATTATCCGAACTACCTCGGGTCACGGGGAGCCTGTGCCTATCTCAGGCGTCATCGGGCATCAAGGCAGGATACACCCTGGACGGAGTGCCAACCCATCGCAGGGCACACACACACTCTCATTCACTCACGTAATCACACACTACGGACAATTTTCCAAAGATGCCAATCAACCTACCATGCATGTCTTTGGACCGGGGGAGGAAACCAGAGTACCCGGGGGCAACCCCCGAGGCACGGGGAGAACATGCAAACTCCACACACACAAGGCAGAGGCGGGAATCAAACCCCCAACCCTGGAGGTGTGAGGCGAACGTGCTTTGACTGAATTTGTTGTTTGAAAAATCACCTTATATCGATCTCAGTGGTCGTTAGTTAATGCCTGGCATTGCTTAAGCTCAGGGAGGAATACAAAATACAAAAATAATGTTTACAAGAAAGAGATGCCCCTGTGGATTCAGTGTTGCTCTCCTATTAGGTTCTTGATTAAGATGACTATTCATCGACTATAAATGCTAACAAAATCTAAGGATAGAAAGCAATTTATTGAGCGACTGTACTGGGGAAATTGCATGGCAATACATCAATTTATCCATTCTTGCAACAACAAGAAGAATACCCACCACTCTACCCCCTGCCCCTACATATCTTGCACATAGAAAATAAATGTCCATGCTCTCATTATTCTTTTTAGTCCCATATCAGATGCTCATGAACATCTCAGACCTCTAAAAAGTGTTGAGCTGAATCTGCTATCCCAGCGTCTACCACACTGAGGCAGAGTATCTTTCCAAATGATATACAGCACACCGGAGTGTGCATTTAATCAGCACCAGCCTCCATCTCTTCCCACTCTTACAGAGGTATCACCCTCAGAAGCCAAGAACGAGACGGTTAGATAATTACAGGGTTTGTTTCAGATTGCCGGGGTTGATTCAAGCAGGCTGGAAGGACAGTCATATTCTAATTGCTGTTGATTGGTGGTTTAAAATTAGACTTGCCCTCTACACACATAGGCAAATTCAAAAGATGATACAATAGAAATGACCATGACAACCACTAAAGTTTATAAGCACATCCTGTTAAATATAGTATTATTAATCAACTTAATGGTTTGAATTTGAAATTGTATGTCATTGTATAACTATCCACAAATGAAATTGTATAATGTCAATAATCCTTATCATTCAGCATTCAATCATTTAGCATTAATGGTCCAAACAAAAGCTGACTTAACATAAGTGATCACATATCCTCTAATGTGCATTGTGAAAATCACTATACAAATAATAATGAATAATCTGAATTGAGTTGAATAATAATGGCCAAAGATGGCACAACTTATTGTCTTTCAATAGGTTACTGGACCGGAGCCTATGATGAATTAAAAACATCAGCATTCTTCTTTATTCTTCCCTTGGTATCAAAAACTTTGACCTGTAATGATTCTTAGAAGGCAGATCGTTGATGGGAGGTCAGGAGTACTGAAGGGAGATTAAGAGTGGAGATTGGCGTTTGAGCAATGGCTGACTCTTCTTGACCTATCCTAGCTCACATTGCTTTATTGCTTCTAAATGGCTTGTCAACACGCTGCCGCATAAAATAAAGATAACATTCCCTTTTAAGATGCAATGGAGCAGACATCAAGAGTTGGGTTTGGTACAGCTATCTCAGAATATCTTAAATAAGGAACAAACACCAATAATTACTTTACTTTGCCTTTAACATTCTTAAAAAAGGAATTTAATCTAATCACTAATATTTTCCCCATCCAGTGCAGCATGTTGACCTTCATCATATGCAGAATTTTAAAAAGAAGTGGGACATTTTACAGTGATTAGTTTGTCAAGCCGCTATTCTCTGAGCTCCCTAGTTTTTAATAATGAATTATTATGTCTGCCATGCTGAAAAGTGCAGTCTGGGTTGTCAAAACCCCTCTGGCACCTATAAATATGGATCATGCAAGTACACAGTGTGCTTAGACAAGTTTGAACTGGAGTGAACACATAGCAGTAATCATATGTATTATTAGAAGTAATAATCACAGCTACTTCATAGCATAGCACTGCATATTGGTAGGCTATGACAATTTCAACATATTAATAGAAATTACAATCAAAAATATACAAAAGAACGTAAAGGCCAGTGGTTGTTATTGTCCCTCTTTAAAGCGCACGTTGATTGACAGTGAACTCCGTTTTGGCAGATGAGATGGTCAAAAGCCAGATTACCCCATTTATGTATAATTATCTGTACATACCCTGTATATTGTCTTGGTTACTTGGTTACATAAAGCACACATTTGTACAGGATATATAACTAAATTTTTAGACATAATGTACCTATTTAACCTAGTTAGTTTTACACTTCCAGGCTACATCAGTCCAGTCTTTCTGTCATGACCTCATGCCACTCTAATCATCTGAAGTAAAAAGCAGAAGGTGTCAAATTTTACCAGTGCAGAACAACCCACAGGTGCCAAAAAATACTACCACTAACAACAACAAAAAAAAAAATAGGTGCTTGAAAGAGCATTAACATCATATTCATTATACAACATTATATCCTTGTATTCACTGTCCAAATGATGCAGCTGTTTCTGACCTTTGTGCAGATGTGAAGCTCACTGAACTTTTCCTTCAGTAGTGTTCACTCATCAGGCTTTGATCAACTGCTTTTGAGTGGCACACAGCTGCATCCACTGTGTGTAACAGTACATAAATAAACAGTATCTAATATATCTGTACATCTTAATAATTCAAAAATAATAATAAAAAGGATCTTAATTTTGCCCTTCAGGAGCTACATATGACATGTTTCCTAGATGACAAGATTTACATCGATCGTACATTTCAAAAGTGTCTGACTGCATTGTGTTGCCTTCCTGAGCATCAGTGAGAGTTTAAACTTTTTGTAATACTTAGTGATAGTAGACTTTTTGTTATAGTTTTTGAGTCCATCAGTTGTCCTCAGTGTGAAATGATGCATCTATGGTTAATACAATATACAGTATAATTTTAATCTGGCCTTAAAATGTTTTTGATTAATTTGAATTTAGCCCACTATTCCTACACACACATGATTTTTTTACTCATTCTAATAATTTTCCCTCCAGATTCTGCCCACACAATGACTGAACTGGACCTTTAAATTTCTGCTTCATCACATTACTGCTCATGGCCTACATGAAGTATTCTATTGAACTATCATTTCGCAAGCAACAGTCATAATGACAGTCACTGATAATACATAATAATAATAAGTGGAACAGAATAAATAAGTCAAGCAGTGCAAAATATTTATTCTCTCTTACTGTAGCTGTATAAGGGAATTACTCTGAGAAACAGTGACTGGTATTGTAACCCCTTATAAACAGTAGATAAAAAATATACCATAAAAAAACTATGGTGCCAATATTTTTGTTTATATGGGATTGCACCCTCTGTGCTGTATATTTTTACGGTTCATAAGAGTCTAATTTACATGTTTATGTATGTTTTTTCCAGTCAAACCTCAAGGTATAAAGTGTAATATTAAAAAATATTTAAATTAAACAGTTATGAGCTGTAAAAAACAGTTATCATAGCTGTTTAATTTAAATATTTTTGTTGTAATAATTACAATTAAAAACTACAGCAGGTTATGTAAGTAAGTGGTTCTCTGAGAAGGGAACAAGACAATGCATCAGGGCTGATGCTATGGGAATTCTTCTTTGAGGAAGTTATGTCTGAAGCTCTGTGTGCATACATGCCAATTTAATGGCTCCGGAAGGACATGTGATGAGAGGACTCCCAAGGCATGGCCAGTAATGCAACGTTGCGTTCCCTTCTCAGGGAACCGGGTTACGTACATAACCTGGTGTAGTTACCAGCCGATTACGAGCGAACAGGGAACAGAGGACCTGGAACCCTGGAGTGGAACCTGATAAAGGACCAACCCACTGCAGCACAAATATCTTCAAGGGGAATACACCTGGCTAAGTGACTGGACAAGACATTACCCCTAAAGGAGAGAGCACTGATGCTGAGAGGCAAGGCAAGAATGTGCCCCTCCTAAGCCTGAGTAATGGCCTCCACTACCCAGTGGACCAGGTGCTGCTTGGAAACCTTATTGTTTCCGGGTCCCAAAACAGACAAACAGGAAGGAGGAGTTACGCCACAAGCTTGAGCGGTGGACATAAGTCCTCAAGGCCCTTTCTGGGCAAAGCAAATGCAGCCTCCCCTGCTCCACCAACTCATGGGGTGGAGGACAGTAGGCCTGCAGGATGACATCCTGGGCACCTTAGGGACATATCCCGCCCTAGGGTGCAGGATAGCCTTGGATATGCCAAGGGCAAATTCTAGGCAGGCTGGGGTGATAAACAGGCCCTGCAAATATCCAACTCTTTCGAGAGACCCCAAGGCTAGGAGCAGAGACGTCTTCAGGGTCAGAAACTTTTCAGAGGCTAACTTTATGGGCTCAAAGGGGGCTTCCAGTAGCCCCTCCAGGACAACACAGAGGTCCCAGGAAGGAAGGCACAGTCTGCATGAAGGTCTCAGCCGCCTGACACTGCACAGAAAGCTCCACTTCAGAGCATACAACTTCCTAGTGGAGGGAGCCCTAGCTTTCGTTGGGGTCTCTGTCACCTCTGCCTTTAGGAACTGGTCCCCCTCAGGGGCCACACCCAGAACTTCCACATCTCTGTGTGGGGGTGTAGGATTGCCCCCTGCACCTGAGAGAGGAGATCCTTGGAGATGGGGAACCTCCCATGGAGTGCCATCTAGGAGGGAGACTAGGTCAGTGAACCAAACTGGAGAGGGCCAATGAGAAGCAACTAGGAGAAGGTTGACTCAGTCTTGGAGCACTCTGGCTATGACTTGCGGGAGCAGAGCTACTGAGGGAAAGGCGTATAGACAAAGCCTCAGCCACGTCCATACCAAGGCATTTAGGCAAAGAGGGGCCGGATGAGAGAGGGAAACCCACAGTGAGCAGTGTGTCGACTCCTGAAAGGCAAACAGATCCACTTCCTCCTGGTGCCTGGAGTAGCTCTACAAGGCTTGGAGTGAGCACTGATGCAGAGAGGCAAGGCAAGACCTCATAGGCCTGAGTAATGGCCGCTGTTTGGAAATCAGATTACCCCTGTTTCAGCTTGAGCTTCAGCAGTGGTCCTCAAGGCCCGTACTTGGCAAAGCAAATGCAGCCTCTCCTGTTCCGCCAACTCATAGCCTTGGATATGCCAGTGGCAAATTCTAGGCAGGGTAGGTAATCAACAGAGCCTGCAAATCTCCCACTCTTTTAAGAGATACCAAGGCTAGGAGCAGAGCCATCTTCAGCGTCAGAATCTTCTCAGAGGCAGACTCCATGGGCTCAAAGGGGGCTTTAAGTTAAGTTCATTCCTGTTAAGTCCATTGAACGGCCTGTGGAGCGGGCTGTCTGCTTTGTGGCACGGAACAAGAGATCCGTGGCTCAGCGGGGCTCAGCTGCCACCTGAGGGTCCAACCCCTCACCACCGTCAATCTCTTTCAGCAGGTCAGCCTGGTATGGATGCAAAATTGCCATGGTGTGCAGGGCCACACCTGCTTGGCCTGCTGCCGTATAGGCCTTACCCACAAGGGCTGAAGTAGTGTTACGGAGGCAGATCAGAGGAGGAAAGCCACTTCCCACCCGCATCAAGCTCCTCAGAGCAGCATGCTCTCTTCTGGGTCGGGAGAAATCGCTATGCAAGCTACCGAAACCAAAGCCGAGTGAACTGAGTCAGGGGAGAGGACAAGAGAAAGGGAAAGACCTGAGGCACACAGAGCTTCAGACACAACTTTCTCAAAGAAGCATTCCCATAGCGTCGGCCCTGATGCAGCATCGAGTTTTTAAATATTCACATTCTTCCTTTGAGAAACTATTAAGAGTTCTGTTTTAATAATTATTAAATATCTTACATTTGAAAACCTAAATCAAATAATCAAAATCATCAAAATCCATTACAGACTTAGACATCAGTGTGGTCCCAAGACTGGCAAGCACTTAAGAAGACAAAACATACCACTGTTTTTCTGTTCATATGTTTAAGAAGTTAAGAAAAGGTCAATATGAACATTTACACTGTTAAGGCAAAATGAGGCACAGCATAAGTGCTTATAGAGTAAAGAATTATCATTACCACTAAACCTGTGGTTACAACACAAGTCATTAACACTTCTATGTTATAAATATAAACCTGTAAATTGTCTGCAGGCCACAAAGTCTCTCACCACTCATGACCAGAAAGATCAGAGATTAGGGTGAAGATTCTTGGGTTCACTGGGAGTCACTTTTGTTTACTTTTTGTTCTTCTTTTAATCGACTTTTGCATCTTGGAACTGACTCCATGTGCTGCCTGTAAGTTTCTGCGTCATGAAAACAGGGGTACATGTGACTGGTGTTTAAAACCACACACTGTTCAGATGGTTTACTTACCAATGTGCAGGTACACATGTATTATACAGAATATCTTGCCACTGATATGGAGTTCAGCTCCAACAGTGTTTTGCCACCACCTCTGTTGAAGTGCAGGAATATAAACAGTACAGTGTGTTCAGCGCCAATCAGTAAATTCAACCAATCAAATTCTTTACCCATTTCAGCCCAGGTGCACCATGTGTCTTGAAACACAAGCCATCAGACTCCTTAGTAAATGAACTGAACTGTACCGAGCACAACACACACGCATACAATTAATCATGTGGACTGCACTGACCTACACTAAATACACATGCTTTCAGTATACATCCAAGTCTACAGCACCATAATATCAAACTGATTACATGATGTTTTTACACACTGTTTTTGATTTTCACATTCTGTCTTACACATTTCAGTCGACTGCTGTTCTGTACAATACATTACAATACCTCATATAACTGCTGCTATAATACTAATGTGTTCAGTACAGTATTTCTGCACATGCAATATAGAACATACAGTATGTACACTGGTCAGTGCTGCTTTTGTGTAACGTATTTTTGTCTTTTGTCACTGTCTACACAAGGTTGTACAGATACACTTTATGTGTCTAGTACTAACTTACTTCAGTCCTTATCTCCGTGTTGTTCTCTGTAGCTCAGTGGTCCTGGAGGAACGTTGTCTCATATCACTGTGTACTGTGTCGGATATATATGGATGAAATGACAATAAAGCTTCTTGACTTGACTTGACTTGATTTGATGATGCTTACTGGTTATCTTTTAAATGCTTGCTGAATTTTTTTTTTCTTAAAATAGATTTCTGTGGACATAAATCATTCATTCATTCATTCATCTTCTACCGCTTATCCGAACTACCTCGGATCACGGGGAGCCTGTGCCTATCTCAGGCGTCATTGGGCATCAAGGCAGGATACACCCTGAACGGAGTGCCAACACATCGCAGGGCACACACACTCTCACACTACGGACAATTTTCCAGAGATGCCAATCAACCTACCATGCATGTCTTTGGACCGGGGGAGGAAACCGGAGTACCCGGAGGAAACCCCCGAGGCACAGGGAGAACATGTAAACTCCACACACACAAGGTGGAGGCGGGAATCGAACCCCAACCCTGGAGGTGTGAGGCGAACGTGCTAACCACTAAGCCACCGTGCCCCCGTGGACATAAATATTTTAAAGAAATAAAAGAAATTGCGTTGAAATTCAAAAATACTCCCAAAAAATTTAAATCACAGTTGATTGCAGAAAAACAATATTTCATATCTCAAAAAGTTACAAAGGTCAACGTGGACAACTGTTGAGGGTTTTAGGCAGAATGTTAAAGCTAATAATTTATAAAAGTCCTAATATTACAATTTTACACAAAAAATATTATTTAATCACGCATATGTTAATAATGTTTATTTCCTGTGTTCTGTATTGTGGTATTAATTACACATTGTACAGGGAGTCAAAAATATTAATGTAAGTAATACAGCATATTGTTAATTTTACTACAATAAACCGTATTGTCATATGTTTTTAACTGTTAAATTGAAGGTAAAACAAATTACAGTTTTTAACCTTAAATTCAATGGTTATTGCATATTTAGTGAAACTCTATACTCTAGCATTTCTGCGGTATGTTAGAGTTAAATTTACAGACATTTTTTACAGCATATATATATATATATATATATATATATATATATGATTCAATTTAATTCAATTCAATTTATTTGTTTAGCACTTTTAACAATTCCCATTGTCTCAAAGCAGCTTTACAGAAGTATGGAAATAGAAGAGAGAGAAAAATAAATAAATATGTAATAATTTATTCATTCATTCATTCATTTTCTACTGCTTATCCGAACTACCTCGGGTCACGGGGAGCCTGTACATCTCAGGCATCATCGGGCATCAAGGCAGGATACACCATGGACGGAGTGTCAACCCATCGCAGGGCACACACACACTCTCATTCACTCACACACTCACACACTACGGACAATTTTCCAGAGATGCCAATCAACCTACCATGCATGTCTTTGGACCCGGGGAAGAAACCGGAGTACCCGGAGGAAACCCCCGAAGCACGGGGAGAACATGCAAACTCCACACACACAAGGCGGAGGCGGGAATCGAACCCCCAACCCTGGAGGTGTGAGGCGAACGTGCTTACCACTAAGCCACCATGCCCCCCAATATTTAATAATAAGAAGTATTAAAAGTATTAAATATAAATAAATGAAAACATACAATTAAAGTTTAAAATTAATTAAAAAATATTTATTTAAAATGTATAATACTATATCTATCCCTATCCCTAATGAGCAAGCCGGAGGGGACGGCAGCAAGGAAAAACTTGTACTTGTACAACCGAGAGCTCCTAGGAACTAATGACTAGACTCTAAGACATAGTAGTACTGTAAATGTATATAAAACTCTGAGTTTTTTATGCTACGTTACTCCAATAATAGAATGGCATTAAAGTAATTATGGGATCCTGTCATAATTAGGACAATAAAGGCCAAAATCCATATCTGACCCACTGTTCGTTCCAGGTGAACTACTGAGTTAATGCAATTCTCCTGTCAAAGCCGGCTGTGACTGATGTTTTTCATTATTAGTGTCTTCTAAGGCCAGACAAATAGCAGGCATTTTCACATCCAAGCCAAGCATGAGACTAATCAGAATGTATTTTGGCTTTAATTTCATAAGGTAAAATATTATTCTCCATTTGTGTCTCATTTTGTCATATTAAACAGGCATTATCGCTAAAATGGATTGCCTTCAATTAAGGTGGAATAATACAAAGGTTTAGTAAAATGAGTAACAGAAGGACAAAACACATTAGGAGATATTACACTGTTGATATGCCACCTCTAGAAAAACGCTTCTTTTTCACCGTAAAATTGGTCGAAGTGTGCGGAGACACAGTTGTGTGGTGCAATAGTGCACATTATTAGTGTTTGTGTTGTCATCTCATGATCTCATGCAAATTTCTAACAAGGAACATCATTTTTGTTTTTTTAACTGAACGGTTTATCTGGTTTGCACACATCTTAGATTTCCTGTGAGTAGGAGCCATCATGAGAACTGCGAGCCTCTGCATCAGATTTCTCTTAACTAGTTTCTCCTCACTGAAATCTACGATATGACGAAATACTTTCCTGCAACCTTTAGTACAGTATTTCTAATTGTCTGAGTTCGTTCCCCACCCACATCTCTTCAGGGATAAAAACAAACACATAGC
Organism: Tachysurus vachellii; assembly: GCF_030014155.1. Lineage (NCBI taxonomy): Eukaryota > Metazoa > Chordata > Actinopteri > Siluriformes > Bagridae > Tachysurus > Tachysurus vachellii. The sequence goes on from NC_083460.1 coordinate 19,253,902, forward strand.
TCTGAAGTTGAGCTGACGTTTTAAACAACACATTGTCTCTGGCACTGCAGGACCATTTGTGTTGATTTGTTGGGCCGCAATTAAGGTGCGTCCCGCATTGGCAGTTTGACTTACGCTTGCTTAAGCGGGAGATCGGCCTTGCTGTCCCAAGCTCCAAGGATGATATTTGTCAGGCCAAGGAAGTAAGGGATGACTGAGAGAGAAGGGAATCAATATCCTTCCCTGCATTAGCTGTTCACCAGCTCCAGAGTCAGAGCACAGACCATATTAAATAAATGTCTTAGTGTAAGTGCTGTGTGTATGAGATACGTACTTACCTTTCTAGATATGTTTGAGTCGCATGATGAATAAAACAACATACACACAGGGACAGAAAAGAGAAGCAAGATAGAATGTGGACTAGGCGCTGATTGTGAGTCATACTGTATGAGACTGTGACAGTCAATGCAACAACTCTGTTATAATTATGGTTCCATGCCTGAGCATGTCAGTTTAAATACTTATGATGCATTCGTGACCTGTATCTGTGAATGTACACATTAGAGTGGATGATTTGCATTTATTATAGAAGTAATTAAGGTCTGTGAGGTCTGTCAAGACAAAATTGTACTCTAATTTTTTCCTTCATAAGTAAATGCTCCTTTATCCATTTTGAAAATTTTCCTTACTCTGGAAATCTCTGTATTTATGTTCAGCAGAAATATGGACAGTGTGTCGTTAAGTATATACAATAATTCTATTAAACATTAATAGTATTGCAGTTATGCAAATTCAAAAATAAGGAATCACAAAATATTCATTACGAATGCTTCATACTACTAATAGCCTTCTCACGTCTTACAACTTAAGCCCCTCGTCTTAGACTCATTGAAATTCAAAACAACAGCATGGGATTCCTCTTATGTGTCCCTTTGCTAACAACATCAATTTAAACACTCCCCATACTATATGTGCTGTAATTGTTAACCACTAATAATGAATTAAGAGGGATCACTTGTTGTTTTAATTTAATTGCAGTAAAAGTGATGACAGTCCTTTGGAGAATGGCACACAGCATTTCCTGCATGTTAATACTTCAGGTCTTAATTCGTCCCTTGCAGGACTCCTGAATAATCACATATTAAGAAAGAACAAAAGTGATCTGTGTTTCTGGAATGTCTAATGGAAGAAGAATTCTTATTGATTATTTAGACATGTACATTTTTATACATACTGTATATGCAGCAAATTCAATTAAAGACTTCAATCAAATCAATTAAATTATTAATTACTGCACTTCTGACATCTGTATAAACCCTCCGTTACACAACGCCGCATTATGACATGTTCTTTGCTGACTTGCTGTATGTTAAAGCTTTAATACCACTGAATGGTATGTCAGAATCACATGGTGATATTGTGAGATGTCTAATGAGTTTTACTGGTTTATTAAAGTGTGATTGCACTCAAAAGGAATTAGTTTCTGACTTATTGGTGCTGGTCCTAAGATAAAGATACGTGTTCGATAAAACACATTACTCTGTTATTGCAGTTTCATGACACTGCCAAAAGTGTTCATTAAAAACCTTATAAGCAAAAATAAGAAACATGTTTTACTTAAAGGGGAGTAAAATATAAATTACATCTTTATTGCTGACATAAAGCAGGTTTTATGCTGTTATTACCACCAAGTGCCAAAACACTGGAGGAAACACTACATATTTTAGAAGTTTGACTTTGTGCAGTTTTATATACTGACATTTATAAATGTACATATAGGTTGACATCACAGTTAACATCAGTCATTAGAGGAAGGTGAAAGGGTCACATAGCCCTTTGGAAACTGCACTTGATAAATAAATGAATGAAACGAGTGCAAGTACATTTAGGATTTGCCAAAGTGAGAAAAACACTATGCTGGTGAGGGTGTGTCTGTGTGTGGAGCTGTGATATTTCCTGGAGATGATTACTATTAATTATAAGGATACTCCCCCTGTGACCAGTGTAACACCAGCAAGAAAAAATACAAGTGTTAGGGGGATGGAAGAGAGAGAAGGGAGAAAACAAGAAAGTGAGCAAGTGTGTGTGTGTGTGTGTGTGTGCTATGACACAAAGATGAGCCCTGGGGTGACTTATGGTCTTTAACGGGTGGTTTACCAGAGTGAAAAGAAAATGAGTAGTTTGACTTTCAACCAAAATGAAGAGAGAGAGAGAGAGAGAGAGAGAGAGAGAGAGAGAGAGAGAGAGAGAGAGAGAGAGAGAGAGAGAGAGAGAGAGAGAGAGAGAGAGAGAAAGAAAGAGAGAAAGAAAGAGAGAGAGAGAGGTATGTCACATGATAGACCAAATGCATTATTCTGCATTTTAATGATATTCTGAATGATGGAACAAATCCTGCATTATAATTGTCACAACCAGGAGGGAAGGAGATGTTTATAAAGATAGAACAGAAGAAAATAATTTGAATGTACAACATGACCACAACACGGTAGGTTAATTACATGCTGCTTACCCAGCTTATAGAAGTTCAGGCTACATTATATGCTTTACTGATAGATACTCATTTATTAATCAGTTCATATAAACTGCCCAGGGCTCGTGTCTGAAAAGAAAACTCTTATAAATTATATATATATATATATATATATATATATATATATATATATATATATATATATATATATATATATATATATATATACATTTTGAATTGAAAATTGAATATATACAAACTATTTTACTTTGAACTCTTGAACTCACTTTTCTCTGCTCTTTTTACTAAGAAGCTACACAAATTCCTATTAGCATGTTTACTCTGTCAGTATCACATGGCCTATGAGGACGCACTTTTCTCAATACAGCCTGTAACATTCCTTTAAGTCGTCATCTGCTGCAGGAGAAATAACTGAACATGACCTGCAGGCTATCTGTAATTTGCCATTGTGCTTATGTAGGATTGGTTATTTGCAAAAGTAAATGTGTGGGGTTGAATACAAGAAACAAGACTTTGATTTCTTTTTTTTCATATGGAAATGTGTGTTTGCATCTGCAGGGGGTAATTTTGATGAGCAGTAGTGGGATGAACAGATTTATGCTGTGGATAGATTCGTTCTGCTTTCATGTCTAACTCTTCTCCTCATGGCACAGAGAAAATGTCTGTTTTGAAATAGTTTGAAATTTGATCAGAGACTATCAAACAGGATCAATCAAGCCTGTGTTTGCCCTCGTGTGCATGCACACACACACACACACACACACACACACACACACACACACACACACACACATATATACATATATGTATATATGTATATATGTGTGTGTGTGTGTGTGTGTGTGTGTGTGTGTGTATTCACAGAGGATTCATTAAATTTAAACCCTTCTATGTTGAACAGAAAATTCAAAGATCTGTTAAGAATTTTCATTAAACTTCAGTCTTCAGCTTTTCCATCACACAGAAACCCGGTGCTCCTGTTTATTGCCTTCCAATCTCAGAGAGAGAAGAGAAATGAAGACTTCTATAAGTAAAATTGGGATTGACCCATTTACTAAAATGGATTCTTCTGTCCTGAATGATGGACAATTAGGAAGTATCAGTAAGTGGTTGCTGCAGAGGTTTGGAGAATTGGAGACACCAACACACTAGTAATAAAAGAAATTCTAGCAGTAAACACAAAACGACTGCTTTAATCTTTAAACCTCGGCTACGGATCTACAAGAGGAACAGACGTGATTTGTTGGAAGAGAAGTAAGACATTAGTTATAATAGAATACCTATCTATCATGCGCATGATGAAGATGTTACATGCTAGTAGCTGGCAGAAAATCTGTAGTAAAACTCACGCCTCATTAAAAAGGAAAAGACGGAACTTCAACGGATTTGGTTCAGGGTGCAATTATATCAATATACTAATGATCTCATACATGCAGGTGCCTCAAATGACCAGCCATAAATTTAACTTGCTGGAGATGTCAAATATAGGATCATTAAGATAAGTGCACTGATGGGAGGAACATCATCTTAAGCCACAAAACAGTAATCCACCAGAGTAACCATTAAATAGCAACAACAGCACCACTAGACTTTGCAGCTGCAGTTCATCAATTAAATTTTAATTAAATTTAATTTATGGAGCTTTTTTTTACCAGTTACTCGACACAATAACATTAGTCTCATGAAGTGAGAAAACCATGTTTTTTTCCCCCACCTTTCTTTACAACTAATTTTGCTCCATAATCTCTGGGCACGTCTGTTGATGACTCACAAACGCTCACGAATGAGCTGATTATTAATCTTTCACTGAAGTGTGAAAATAGGGTCATGTTTCAGCTTTAATTATTTGTCTGGTTAAATAAGTTTAAATAAAACATTTTTTCAATGTTTAAACAGAACAAGCTGAAAGGTCTTACTGGGTGTGCTGAATGCCTGCTATTGATGTAGTCAGTAAAACATGCTGATTATCTCATCGCCTGGTCTCAGTCACTGTTTTTTTTTTTTTTACAAAACCCTTTTGGCCAAACTCAACAAAAGAAACAATAAATAATCGATGAAATGGTGCATTTTTCAGGTGTTTTACTTGTTACACAGAAAACAGATTAAATTTTATAGAAAAACAATTTTAGTGTGGGTTTTTAAGGCTTCTGTGGATTAGTAAAATATTTCAAATTACATATATTAGCATTGTGTAAGCTGCTTGGTCGATATATGTGTGTCATTCCACTGCTTTTCTTTCAGCTGAATGTAAACTGAAAAAATAAGGGTCAGAGATGCAGCATGGAAAATGACTTCCATAGAGAGAAAGAAAGAGAAAAAGAATAAGAATAGAAAGATTAAACAAGAAGGGAAATTTGTCAGGATTCGTTAGCATCATTTAAATCCAGTGTAAAAAACAAAGTAATGCGATTTAAAGATTTAAAGAAATTTAAGTCAGGTGACAATATGGTGAGATTATTCTTAGGAGTTTGAGTACTACACACACACACACACACCCACAGTCAACCAATGGTCAAGGTCTTTCAGACTAAATGATCTTCATGCTCATGTGTCCATGGAAAACAAATGCGGCCTTGAAATAAGTTAATGACATCTTTATCAGGAACAAAGCAAGGTGAGGACTGACTGAAAAACTGCTCATGTTTAACTGTTAATCCTGAACAACTAAACATAAAGTACGGCCCTCTGACGGAGAGAAGATTCAGCAAGCATTTCTGCTTCATCTGATTCATGCATGATACACGTGATCCTCCAAATACAGTGTTTCATCATCATTTAAATTCTTGCATGACGGGTTGAAGAAAAAAGAAACATGAAGAGAAGTCCTGCACAAAATAAATGTTTGAATCTCTTTTTCATGTGTTGTGTAATCAGACTTGACTTTGATTCTCATGGTTGTCCTAAATGTTTTTTTTTCTAATTGCTATTTTCTTTCATGTGAATGAAAGATCGCAGGTTCAGAGATTTGCCAAAAACTAATTATATGTGTTGCAGATATGTCCCTTCTCGCTCTCTCTCTCTCTCTCTCTTTCTTAAATATTTAAAATATACTCTTGTGATAAATATAAATCTATTGTTTATTTCTCATGAGAATTTCAATATCATCATCATCTTTAATCTTCAATGCAAAGAGCAAAAATAAAACACAATCTAAGAGAAAAAAATAAAGAACGGCTAAGTCCCCTAATAAGCAGCTGGACACATGCTTCAAGAAGCTCACACTGATGAAAAAGCAAAACATCTGCTTGCCACATCTGATTGGTATCATGTCAGACGCTCACTGTTCAGCTCTACTACTGCGTCCCAGCTGCTCAGCATCTGGTTCCCAAAGTGCATGTGTACAGATAATTCTAGTCATCAAATCAGCGAGTCTGATGGATGCTGCAGTGTGAACCTTCGTTCTTATAATAATGGAAAATAAGTAGTGTGTTAAAACACTATTGTGGAAAACATTCATTTAGTCATGTTTAGTTTCATTCTGGTCACAGTCGCAGTGGAAACAGAATCCTGCACAAAGCAGAAAATAATGAAATTAATGTGATAACGCTTCTTAAGAATCCTACATAATCATAAATGTATTTGTAATGTTCAATCCTATGTAGCTTTTTATACTTTCACTTTATCATTTCAGTGTATAATTTCATAACACATGCCATTATAATGAGAACATTCTAGACTCTGTGTAATGCACACTATCTGTTATGTCATAATAATTCGGTTTCTCGATCAGATTACTGTGACACATAACAGAGCATTGGAATAAATGAGTCTAGAATTCAAATTAAGTTCATTTCTTTACATATGATAATGTCCATGCTTGCAAAAACAATAGCTGACACGTTATTAACACGTCTACAAACACGTCTACACGTCTGTTTTTAGCAATTAAATTAAATTTTTGTACATCTCATGTTTGTCATGCTAAAGCAACTCTTCTTTTTTTAAGTCTGGTTGCTTGCTCATGAAAATGAAGCCCTGAATGATTTGAAGAATGTGAAATGGTCTAAGAAGATTCAAATTAAAAAAGGCATATATATATATATATATATATATATATATATATATATATATATATATATATATATATATATATATATATTATTTGCTCCATTTATGAGTGGTTTGTGTGAAAATTCTTCAATGAAACCTGAAATATTCATCAACAAACACTGCAGTATGAGTGAATTCCTGTACCATGTTTCATTATTTGGCTTGTAGTGAAATGTGAAATTTGCCTGCATTCATAGTTCAATCTCCATAAACAAAGAGCTCTAGATTAGAGATCAGCTGCTCTAGGCAGTGAAGAGTTTCTTTTTATATCATTTTACTACACACTGTATAAAACATGTGTCTCTTGTTTAGTATCTAACAAAAGGAGTCAGAACACACAGTTCATGTTGACTCCTGTCACTGCTGAAAGAACCTACAGTGGACATGCGAGCATTAGAAAAGGACCGTGGACTAATGGACGGAAGTTGTCTGGTCCGGTGAATCCTTATTTCTTTTCTTGGGTGTGTGTGTTTGTGTGTATGTGTGTGTGTGTGTGATGAAAAATGCAAACTGGACAGACAAAGATGATAAATCTTACATAACTAACAGGACTTTAAGTGAAGTGACGTGACATACGGCTAAGTAAGGTGACCCATACTCAGAATTCGTTCTCTGCGTTTAACCCATCCAAAGTGCACACACAGCAGTGAACACACACGCCGTGAACACACACACGAAGCAGTGGGCAGCCATATATGCTGCGGCGCCCGGGGAGCAGTTGGGGGCGAGTGTTCGGTGCCTCGATCAAGGGAACCTCAGTCGTGGCTGGCCCGAGACTTGAACCCACAACCTTAGGGTTAAGAGTCAGACTCTCTAACCATTAGGCCACGACTTCTCCAAAGGACCGCCTGCCAACTTCTTGGTGCCAGATACCACAGCACACCTTTAGTGGTATTGTGAGGTTCATGCTTCTAAGTGGCAGAGCTGTTTTGGTGGCACAAAGGAAACATAAACAATCTTAGGCAGATTTGGTTTATTTATTTTAGATTGTTTATATATGATTCTTTTTATCGTTTACTTAATATTATGGCTGTTCTGTGTATATAGCTGGTTTGGTAAACTTTCTTAATAGCTATGCTAGTTCCCTTGATGCTGCATCAGTGCTGACGTTATGGGAATGCTTCTGTGAGGAACTTGTGTCTGAAGTTTTGTGTTCGCCAATTTAATGGCTCAGGAAGGACACATGACGAAGTCATTACTTACCAGTAAGTCCATATAAGGTCATCTACATCACATTATTCCAGCTTCTTGTTTGGGAGAGAAGCATGCCCGGTCGGCTCTCGAGGTAGCCGGCTGTGTGCACAACCTCTGAGGGGCTCGATGCGGGTGGGGAGGGGCTTTCCTCCTCTAATCTTCTGCCGCAATCAGTGGCGAGGAGCTCCTTGAGGTGGTGACTCATGCTGTGTCTGAATTGAGATTGGCCTGAAGAGGAAGTTAGTGTCGTTTGTTCTAACTAGACAACAGCTTTCTGACTTCTGGCCACAGCCCACCTCCACGCAGGCAACTGCCATTTTTCCCAGACCTCTATGCCAAGGTCCTAGGGAAATCCCTTTACAGACTGAGACTGAAGAGACTCTTGCGAGCAATCTCTCTCCTACACTGCCCACATGAAGGAAGCCTGCGCTTCCATACAAACCTTGTAGGCTACTTCAGCCCTTGTGGGTAAGGCCTATATGGCAGCAGGCCAAGCAGGATGCACACCATGGCAGTTTTGCAGGCCTGCGAAGTTGACCTGATGAAAGAGAGTTTGCGAAAGAGTGGTGAAAGCCACAGACAGCCCGCTCCATAGGCCATTCAATGGAATTAATTTAACTTAAGTTAATAGACCCCTTTAAGCCCATGGTATCTGCCTCTAAGAAGTTTCTGACCCTGAAGATTGCTCTGCTCCTAGCTTTGGTCACTCTCTTAAGAGTGGGAGATTTGCAGGCCCTGTCGATCACCCTCCCTGCCTAGAATTTGCCCCTGCCACCTTTATCAGGTTCTATAACCTGGACCTTGACCCCACTCCAGGGTCCCAGGTCGTGCAGGGCTATTGATGTTCTGTTCCCATTCTGCTTGTGCTCTCTCACAGAATCTGGCACAGCCATCAACTGGTGCATGGTGGCGTGGGTATTGGCGTTCCAAAAGCTTCAGCCCTGACACAGAGTCGAGTTCCCTCAAAGTTCCCCCAGTCTTTTGCGGAAGCATTTTCAGCACATCGCTTTGTGTGGGAAAGGCCACATCAGTTTCCTTGAATGAAAAATTGGGTTTCTCATTGACAGTGCCCCCCCAGATTCTTCTGAGAAATCCTTAAATATTCAACCATACCTATGTAATGATAGCTCCTTTGTTTGGTTTTAAATTAACTATTAAAAAAAAATCAACAAATCTGTGATGTCTGGTTTGGTACTCTCACCCTCAGAACTCTCATTCTCAGGAATGTCATCAAGTACAATGTGAACATCTCTCTCATCAGAGCTGCTGTACAATGTGCTTCTTGGTTTGTTTTTTCCTGAGCTTTCCTTTTTCCTTTTCCTTGGGTATGGGTAGAATTTATTTTGCAGACTTATATGCAGTGTGGTTGGGATGCAAATCTCTGTCATTTTGTGAAACACATCCATGTGTGGGGTGGATGATGAAGGCAGCTCAGCAGTGATGGAGGTTGAAACAACTGAAGAATCATCACTGCAGCTTAGAGTTTGGCCTGTCTGTTACCATGGATGGTGTAAACTATTTAGCAGAGAAATATCTGTTGTAAGTGGAAATTCCTGTGGCCCTGAATCCAGAAGCTTCTGTGGTGTCCTTGCTTACAGGAAAGCCTCATTTACACATCCAGGGATCTGGTACATGGTAGCTGTTTTGCCTGGGTTAGATCTCTTCCAACCATCAGGAGTTTTCTTGTAATAGGTCTTAAATGGACCATAAATGCTCAGAGGTTGTAGGTGATGGGACATGTGAGGTGGAATGGTGAGCAAAACAATACCGTTTCTCTTTGCTATGTCCACTGCCTCAGTAAAATGTGGGCGCCAATAGCAGCATGGGATGGTCAGAAGAGCAGTTGGTGTGCTGAAACAGATGTTCAAGAAACTCAGCAAAGGTGTCTTCATTGATCGAGCCAGAACTGGTGGATGTACCAGTTGATCCTTGAGGAGCTCCTGTTATAAAGTGGTCTCGGTTGCATTGACTGCACAGACCACAGTTAAAAGCTCTCCTGCTTTTTTCCTTTCTTTTCCACTGCATGCTTTGCACTGTTATTACACCTGTTTCAATTATAAATATTTTAAATCATTTGTGGAAGGAATTTATGCCTTAAATACAAAAACAGGACATGAAAAACAGGACAGGCCATGAAAGGACTGCTGCTACTTACGTAGGCTCTAAATGGTTTAGCTCCCGAGTAACTAGTCCTCTAACATGTTACAATCCTTTACGCTCTCTGAGATCACAATACTCAGGACTTCTGGTAGTACCCAGAATATCAAAATCTACTAAAGTCGGTAAAGCGGTTTCGTATTTACAGTAGCTCCCAAACCTTGGAATAGACTTCCTGACACTCATTATAGCTAACATGCATAAACTTTACTTTGATAGGATAAAAAACATATTTTGTAGAAAAAAAAATTACCACTTTAGTATGTGCTTCTGTCCACCACAGCAAGATGATGATGATGGTTGCTTCCTGGATTTATGGTCATATGACAACAAATGTGTACAGTTGCCTAGATTACAGGGGGTAGGTCAACTTACCCACTGCCTTATTTTGCCCCGGTCTTCCCTATGGCTCTAATCAGAGCTTCTGCACTTTAGCTTTGGTTTGCTAGATGAGTTTTTATTATTCAACATTATTCATGGCAACCAGTGAAACTGACATGAAAGGTCAAACTATTCTTCCTGTGAAACACACAAAATAGACATATTTCCCTTTTATTACTTTGACATGGGAATATTGCCATCAGGGACTGGGATAGACGTGTCAGGCCCAGTATTTTTGTGCTTTCAGTAAGCTCCACCAAATAAGTGTAGCCCTCTCACTGATTAACTGGCTCAAATCTGTCTAGGGATATAACTTTATACGTGAGAGGCACATCTAAATTTACCGAAGGTGTGATATGTGTATTACCAAAGTTACTCAAACTGCTGTATTTAACCTCGGGCTTCAGACTTCAGTGTTCCTTTAATTGTTCTCCTCTATCACTCACAGTAATTAATGATAACCAATAATAATAATGAAGGTATTTGTACCACACTTCAAAAACGTATCTCAAGTCACATAACAGTCCAATCTCTTTCTTTAAACAAGAAAACACAGAAGATTAAATTGTAGAAACAATAAACAAACATTTATTCTCTCAAACAAGTGTAAATAAAACAAACCAAAACACCCCAAATGTAATGTTACCCAGCTGGGATTTTAAATGTCTCGGTGGTGCACGTCGTTGGAGCTCAGGTGAACGTATGAACACTTTATACTGTAGTACTCATACAATCCAACGGAACAGGGAAACTCAAAAGTGAAACATCCACCAGCCAACGATGTAAACAAGGAAAAGATGCAGTAGAAGTCTCCACGAGGCCTCGGGTCTCTCCTGCCGAATTGCATAGCCTTAGTTTCTCCGGTTCTCACGCACTGTACACGAGTATTCACGAGCACACCGTTAAGCACTGAGATGAAGAGAACTTGCGGTGTCCTTCGTCTCTCACGGGAACGCACGGAAGCCGAGCCACTCTCACCCTGCACTCCCCACATAGAGTTCATTTATGTTTATTTTATTCAGCAGTCTCTTATCTGCTAGGTGTCCTCTTATGCCGACTGCAAACTCAGTTTTCACGCTTTACCGTGCGATTTTTTTCCGGACCGTGCGATTTGCGCAGGTATATCCGCCACCTCGTGTCGTCCGTCTCCCTCACACTCCACTTCCTTCTTCCCTCGCACTCCGCCCTCTGACCTCCGAGGTCAGTGAGAAAACTACCTCATTGGATATCACAACAACACACATCTTTCTTTATAACATTTTCTTAGTTATATCCTGTTTGAAAGTATTTTTTTAAACTATTTATTGCAAAAGAAAAAAAAACAAACTAAATAATTATTAGGCCCTAATTTTAGCAGGGCTCTACATAAGCTAAGTAATAAGTTTACTCAAATTTACACAGGTAAGAGAAAGAGAGAGAGAGAGAGAGAGAGAGAGAGAGAGAGAGAGAGAGAGAGAGAGAGAAAGGTCAGAGAGAGAGATTAATCCACATAAGTGTTTGCATCGTCTGCTTCATTTCATTAAAAGCAGGCCAACTCCAAGGTGTTTCTTAACTCAGGTTCATACACTCATGTTTGTTAATTTATGCCAACGGATATCTAGTAGCTGTAGTAATGCTAAAATATACCTGCAAAATATTATACATGCATAATAATAAAATAATAAAAATAAGAAGAAGAAGATGAAGAAGAAGAATTTATTTGCATTAGGTTTTCAGTGCTACGTAGCTTATTTATGTCTTACATAATCAATTTAACAAAAAAAACATTTAACAATACAATTTAATGCAATTTTCAAAAGCATGAAATAACATAAATGGAACCTTTTGCAATTTCTAGTTAATGTAATGTAAATCTTATATAAATTTTAATCTAATCCATTTTCTGTTACAGGAGTGAGGTAATAAATGTATTGTAGGTTGCGGTTACATATAATCATGGCCAAGGGTTGGATGGGGTTTTTATTATTTTGGCCTTGGTGAACGACGTTATGTGAACTATCAATTATTCTGTACTAATTGTGTAGCGTTGGATTGTATAGACTTGTCTAGACAATGCCTTGATTGTTTACTGAAGAACTACAACTTCTTCTTAATGCCTAATTGTCAGATAAAGGGCCAGCTGCATTGTCCTTTGTTTGTGTTCAGATGTCCGATGTGATGTAGCGGGATATCTGTGTAATTGGATTTAGCTTGAAACACTTTTGAAATGTTTCTCTGGGACTTTTTCTGGGAGTTTTATGTGAAATTACAACACATAACTATAAATACTGCTAAAGCACACCAAGAAGTACAAACCAAAAAGACCATACAGCAAAGAGTTTTTTTTTCATCTGTCAAATTGGGTCCGGTTGACCGACCAAGCTCAAACACTAAGTATCATGGGCTCAGTAAATAAGAGACAGCTAAAGCTAATACAAGTCCAAGATCAAATAAAATCATGCAGGGGAGAAGTGAAAATTAGGTAAGCTGGAGGAGGAGAGGCAGGTGAACTGGCTTGGTGTTGTGGTTGTTAGATATGCAAGATTAGTTTCCTTACATATCATAAGTGAGGAGTGTGTAAGACATGATACATGGAAACACTCTTTCTTCCTTCTCGGTATTGTGCTTTTTAATTCCCCTCATTGCCAATACTGAGCAGGCAATAAATAAAATTAGCTTTTTTTTTTGTTTTATGTATAACTCCCCACCACACACACACACACAACATCTTCATAAGTATAAGGGTTTGTGACATTGACTATTGTGAAACTGCGGGTTCACATACACTCAACCTCTACTCTTGACGCGTGTCTCCATCTAATTTCTGACTCAGCAATATTTCATAACCCCGAAACTGAGAAGAACTGTGTACTTTTCTTGTTAAGCCCATTGTCAAAGGTGCCTGAAGCCTCCTGCATGTTGGTCTTGATTAGATTTCTAGTCATGGCCAGTTCATTCTGATTCTCCTCACCCACACACACATATTAAGCCTCAGTAGTTTATCCTTTAACATGTAAAGTAGCTGCTAGGTGCGAAGGTCATGGGGAACCAAATTAGAGAACCCCTGCCTTATGACATGGCTCTGCTGAGCAGCCTTTCCATATCTTGTTAACATCAACGTCTTCTGCTCCGTCACCTGCCTCACAGGGAATGTAAATCCAGCCAGACTACATAACCACACTAGAATCATAAACTTGTGGAAGCTGTGTAAATATAAAAAGGAGCGTATTACATTACAATAATGTGAGAGGTGAAGAAAGCAAATAAAGGTAAAAAAAAAGGCTGCGGTCAATTGAGGAAGAATCACGGTATACAAGAAAACCAGGAATCTTTACGATAGAAAGGCTTTTAACTTTTAAACAGTGGCTATAATAACATGACAATAAAAAGATAAATGAACATCATCAACATGAGCAGAGGAGTGCAGGAGTACTGTGGGTGATGAGCCCTGTGTAGCCATGATTGTAGCCCACACTGGGGGAGGTGTGAGAACTGGGGAACTGGTAGCTCAGTGATTCAGGCAAACAGCAAGGTTTCTAACCGTTAAATGTTCAGGTGTGTAAATCAGATAAACATGAGTCACTCTGGATAATAAGGACATGTGCACACATTATGACACCGTACCTTTTACAAATGTTTAATTCAGCAACATGTTTCTGATTGATCAGCTTCCAGGTGACTTAATATATCAGAGACCTACTTTATCTTTCTTTAGCCTTCTTTTGACTTTAGTCTCCTGTGAACAAATAGCAAAGATGGATCAATAAGTAGATAAGTAGTAAATCTAAAAGCATTTCATTAGGTGGTCAGCAATCGAAGGTACGAGGTAACAAATTAAAATGTGAGCAGTTTTCAGATGTTACGTTGCAGGTTAACATAAACCCTTGAGGCACCTAAGGTTAATATAGTTTTCCTGCAAAGTTCAAGCCTTGACTGTTTAACATTTATTTTTAAGCAGCCATTTTAAGACAGCCCAAAGGGTGGGGAAACAGTAATAAATCTTCAACAAAGGTCCCTGAAGCCATTCCGGGAATCCAATCCAAACGAGGAAAGGTTTAAGAAAGAGAGAGGCAGAGAACACTTTAAAAGTTAAACTAATAACTATAAGTTATGGAGAAAGTTTTTTGCTTGTATTTTCTTTTTTATATTCATCATCCAGAGAGCATTTACAGTATGAACCGTTCCTACATTTACTTATATGCTGATAACATTGTATGTATGTCAGGGATCAGCGCGGACCTTTGGACACGTGCGAATGTTTTTATTATTGTCACGTGTCTGCCACGCCTTCGTCCGCTCCTCCCTGTCTCCTCACCTGTTTCCATCCTGTGATTGACTGTGTGTGTGTATTTATGTGAGCCGCGTTGCCGATGGCAGCGCGGATTCAATAGTGTATTTAAGTTAGATTAAGTTACGTTAGTTCCCAGTGTCGTGTGGATGTCTGTTTGTTTCCCTTGTGTATTAAACCCCTATCATTTGAAGCTATCCTGCTGACGGGTCTGTCTCCTTTCCACCGGATCCGGGGGCCTGACAGAATGAATCCGCCTTAAGACCCAGCAGACCCAGCAGACCCAGCAGGATAGCTTCCAGCTCGGACCGGCCTTTTTTTTTCTTCTTTTTCTTCCTTTTTTTTCTCCGGGGAAGGACGCCGCTCCGTTTCCGGTTTCTCCCGAGGAGGACGTCGCTTCACTTCCCCCCTGGACTGTTCCGCCAGTCCTTCCGGGCCTGAGTCCAGTGACATCGCTCCGCATTTCTCCGGTGAGGGACGCCGCTCCGTTTCCGGTCAATCCCGAGGAGGACGTCGCCTCACCACGTTCGCGGAGGATGTCGTCATCCTGGTTGGCCCCCCTTTTATTTTATTTTTTTTTTTTGTTTGGCGCCCTGCGGCATCGCCCCGCATGTTCCGGTGAAGGACGCCGCTCCGTTTCCGGTACAGATCCCGAGGAGGGCGTCGCTTCACTTTTTCCGCGGGGGGTGCTGCAGGTCCGAGGCGGAGGATCCTACCCCCCTGGACTGTTCCGTCAGTCCTTCCGGGCCTGAGTCCAGTGACATCCTCACCACGTTCGCGGAGGATGTCGTCATCCTGGTTGGCCCCCCTTTTTTTTTGGTGCCCTGCGGCATCGCCCCGCACGTTTCCGGTGAAGGACGCCGCTCCGTTTCCGGTACAGATCCCGAGGAGGACGTCGCTTCACTCTTTCCGCGGGGGGTGCTGCGGGCCCGAGGCGGAGGATCCTTCCCGCCCTCCCGCCCCTTTTCTCAGGTCGCCGAGGCGGGGGTTTGGCCGTGGTGCGTCGGGGGATGTTGCTCGGCACCTCAGTTCGGCTGTGGACGTCACTCGGCCCTACAGCTCGGCTGTGGACTTCGCTCGGCCCTTCAGCTCGGATGCGGACGTCGCTTCGGCCCTTCAGCTCGGCTGTGGACGTCGCTCGGCCCTCTTTGGCTGCTCCGGCGCCGTGTGCCCTGCTCCCCCCACCGACCTCGCCGTGTGCCTTGGCTCCCCTCGCCTACCTCGCCGTGGTCCTTGCTCCCCCCACTGGCCTCGCCGTTGTCCTTGCTCCCCTCACCTGCCAATCACCGTGGGCCTCGCCCCCCCCTCCTGGACCTTGTCGGGTTTTGGCGCTTCGGGAGCCGCGCCTTAAGGGGGGGGTTCTGTCAGGGATCAGCGCGGACCTTTGGACACGTGCAAATGTTTTTATTATTGTCACATGTCTGCCACGCCTTCGTCCGCTCCTCCCTGTCTCCTCACCTGTTTCCCATCCTGTGATTGACTGTGTGTGTGTATTTATGTGAGCCGCGTTGCCGATGGCAGCACGGATTCAATAGTGTATTTAAGTTAGATTAAGTTACGTTAGTTCCCCGTGTCGTGTGGATGTCTGTTTGTTTCCCTTGTGTATTAAACCCCTATCATTTGAAGCTATCCTGCCGACGGGTCTGTCTCCTTTCCACCGGATCCGGGGGCCTGACAATGTAGTGTAGCATCATCATGATGTCACCAAGCAGAATCAAAGAGGTTGGATGCAAACGCAAGGCTTTTTTAATAAAAAGTCACAAAAACGGGAACATGCATAAGTATTGCGACAGCCGCAAAATTAAGAACATGCAAAAGTATAGGAGGATAAAAGCACTGGTACAGATAGAGTAATCAAAAATGACCAAAGAAAAATCACAGAAATATCCGAGATAATTAGTAATAAAAATCTGACTTAGTAACACTTCAGACCTACAGAGCTGACAGTAAACCTCTAACAAGGAACTGTAACCATGAGACATAAAAATTGTGAGAAACAAACATAGATAATTAGAAACAGGTGTACAGAATGAAAAGCGTATAGGAGTGCAGGGGGTTGCTGGTAGTTGGGGTCTGTGGCGACTCATTACTACAGATGCGCTATGAGCATTTCTTTTCTGAGAATTATACATCAGCGTGAATGCCACAGTTACCAGATAAACGATCAAAGACCTCACAAAAAGCGCTCGTCTTTAGCCACCATTAGCTTTAGTTCTTACCTTAACTGCAGGATTGAACAGTAATGCTGGTGTATCACCGATCTGCAGCCATGCTATGTTACTGTAGTATCATCAACAGCATATGTCCTGCAGAATAATTGTGTCACTTAGAGCTAGCTAGATAGCTAGATTATAAGTTTAAGGCAAAGAGGTGCCCTACTTTAATTTCTCAGCATTGTCAAGGACCTGAATACGAGAGCTTACCTTGAGGACCACTTACTCAAGCCAGCAAATGTAAATGCAGTGTACAGAACAGAAACCTATTTTGTGAAATGTGTATTGCCTGTTAAAAGACTTGTGGAATGAAGCAATTAATGATAGCAAACTAGCTAAAACCCAGATACAAATCAAATTAAACTAAACAAACAAACAACCACAAAAAAAGAGGACTTAAATCACTCATTCATGCCTGATATAATTAAGAGTGGAATCTGAAAATATGGAGAAATTCTCATTACCAGATTTTGTGTGTTCTTAAACTCAACTGGTTTATAAAACACAGCAAAGATGCACATGTTAAATCTCCATCATTGACTGGCTGTCCATCATATTAAAGAACAAATAAATGCTTTACGTGTTCAGCAAAAAAACCCTAAAACTCCATCAGTTTCTTTAGTATAATATCGATTTTTAAAATGCATTTGTTTGCTTAACTGTGTTGTTATTATTGCTGCATCGCACCTATCATATACCTGACAAACGACACTTTCAGCTCAGGAGCATTTTCAGAGGTCTATTCCACCTTGCATTAGCCATCATAATGAATCGGCTCACACATTTTAATGTGAAGCTGACTTCAAGTCACACTCTAAAAAACGATTCGTTGGCTGAACAACCATTACTTTTAAAAATAAATAAACTAAACACAAATAACAAAGTAATTTTAACTTTCTAACCTCTACTTAGCATATATAGTGTCTGTAACATAAATATATACTGTAAGTTACAAGGTGAACCTAAGTGTATGCATAAATATAATGAAAAAAAAAAGTCACATCAACTAGTATTAAAATTGCATCAAAACTAAGTAATTATAACATAATATTTTAAGTTTGACTGTGAGCCACGTGATATGCAAATCTGGGAAAAAAAAACTGGAGCCATTTTGTGACGCACATGTGAAGACGGTGGAAAGAGGTAAGCTTAACTTTCTATAAACTAAGCAAAATATTCGATTTTGAGGTTTTGACATTAATAAACACTTGTTTGTAGTGTTAGATGAAGATATTTTCTGAAAAGCAAAGAGACGAAGACGCTGAAAAGAGGTAAGATTTGTCGTTTTAACGTACGTTTATTTGTGTTAATGCGTTTGTGGTCAAGAAAGAAACTTTTTTTAATTGAATTTCTGAATTGCTACGAATTTAGCTTCAACAATTAGAAACGTGTTACTTGAATACTTATGAAAGTCCAGTTTGTACAAGTTATTGTATGAAAGGAGGAACGAGTGTGCACGCGATTGTCCGCCTAAAAGCAGTGTGCCTCCATCGAATGAATGTTCTAGTGGTTAATTTGTTTATTTCAGAGGTATATGACCATGCATCGCGTTGGCACGTTTGCATTAAGATAAGGGCGAATTCTGACGAATCTGTTCCCGCCCTGCTCCGTGTAATGCTTTGCAGTTCTTTGTTCAGTTTCCACCATCAAAATGAACCAAATGAAAAGTTGGCTTGAAACTTAATTTTTATTTTCATTTTTTAGAATAATTCACAAACAGATAATTGCCAATCAGGTTAATTTTCGATTCTGCAAGTTTGGTTTGTTGCGTCTGAATCTTGATTTTTGAACAAAATGAAATTAAAAATTACATTATTCTGATTTTCCATTTATATAATTAGCGCTCACAGGTGGATCATACCACCAGTATTATTTTCTCATAATAACGAAAAGGTTTCTCGTAATAATGACTTTGTTTCTCGTAACATATTTTCTTATAATAATGAGAAACTTCTACGCATGCGACAATGCGTAGCAGAAGGGCGTGACACGCTAGCGACATCCGCTGGTCTCAGCATAGCACATTATGCAAAAACGTAATCTATTAATATCTTTAAATAACAGTATTGATAAATTACCAGTATATGAGTATTTTGCCAAAAAAAGGTGATGCGTCATTTTAGGTCATTTTAGTATATACAATCTTTTACTGAAATGGTCTATGCTAGTAAGACGCTGCAATGTCTTGCCTATTCATACTAAATATAAAACTGTTTTTTCTCCTTCTAGCTCAGAGCAAGAAAGTGTTGGAAAAGGGGCAGCATCAAGGAAGTGTCCTGTTGGAAGTGAACTTTCATTTGTTAATTTGACACATTTGTTGTACATTCATGATGTGTGGTTTTAGGCTTCACCATTGTATTGCAGCCTGTTTCAAAAAATAAAGTGAAATGCTTTATTTTGTGTGATTTGCATGTGTAATTTATTTTAGTGAAGTGACATGGTGACCCATGTGACTAGGAATTTGTGCACTGCGTTTAACCCATTCAAGCAGCAGTGCAGTATGCAGACCAATAGCTGATGATCTAAAATAACTTAAAATTTTACATTGGTTCAACTCAATTAATTATCTTTTTTTAACATAAATGAGCTTACATTTTAAGTTAACTTAACTTGCAATTACTTAGCAGATTCTACCATGTTACATATATTTTTTAAGTACACAAAGTTGAGTGTTCAATGAGTGTTCAACACAAAAATTTAAGTTCATATAACAACAAAAAAAATTTAAGTTTTCTTGTTAATTTTAAGCAATTTTTTTCCAAGTTGGGTTTACTTAAAAAGTGTGATGCAAAAATGGTGCATACATATTTTAAGTAAATCCATCACATCATTTTTTAGAGTGCAAGTCAAGTCAAGTCAAGAAGCTTTTATTGTCATTTACACCATATATAGCTATTACAGTACACAGTGAAATGAGACAACGTTTCTCCAGGATCAGGATCATGAAGCTACATAAAACAAAGACAGGGCTAAGGACTTAGTAAGTTAGTCTTAGCCACCTAAAGTGCATCTGTGCAACCTGGTGTACACAGTGTGAGACAAAACAAACAAGACAAACAAGACAGTGCAAACAAAAAATACAAGACAATACACAAAAGACAATACACAGAAACAGCGGTGGCCAGTGTAAATACTGTATGTTCAGTGTAAATACTGTATGTTCAACAATATTGTGTGTGCAGTAATACTAGAATGAACACAGTGTTATAGCAGCAGTTACATGAGCTATTGTAAAGTATTGCGCAAAACAGCAATCAACAGCATGTGCAAAGAGCAAAAATAGTGCGTAAAACATCATGTAAACAGTTTGATATGATGGTGCTGTAAACATGGATGTAAATTGGAAGAGTGTGTATTTGGTGTGGCTCATTTGCAGTCCATACAGTTGATTGTGAATGTGTGCGTGTGTGTGTGAATTGTGCTCGGCACAGTTCAGTTCAGTTATTAAGGAATCTGATGGCAACTGTTACACAATCTGGTCGCGTGGCCTGTGTGTGAGGGATGTGTGGGGTGACGAGTGTGTGTGTGAGGGGTGTGTGGGGTTAAGAGTGTGTGTGAGGGTTGTATAGGGTGAAGAGTGTGTGTGAGGGATGTGTGGGGTGAAGAGTATGTGTGAGGGGTGTGTAAGGTGAAGAGTGTGCGTGAGGGGTGTGTAGGGTGAAGAGTGTGTGTGAGGGGTGTGTAGGGTGAAGAGTGTGTGTGGGGGTGTGTAGGGTGAAGAGAGTGTGTGAGGGGTGTGTAGGGTTAAGATTGTGTGTGAGGGGTGTGTGAGGTGAAGAGTGAGTGTGAGGGGTGTGTGGGGTGAAGACTGTGTTTGAGGGGTGTATAGGTTGAAGAGTGTGTGAGGGGTGTGTGGGGTGAAGAGTGTGTGTGAGGGGTGTGTGGGGTGAAGAGTGTATGTGAGGGGTGTGTAGGTTGAAGAGTGTGTGTGAGGGGTGTGTGAGGTCCGCAATGCTGTTGGCTTTGCAGATGCAGCGTGTGGTGTAAGTGTCCATGATAGAGGGAAGAAATACTCCAATGATCTTCTCAGCTGTCCTCACTATCCGAGATGGTGCAGTTCCCAAACCAGACAGTGATGCAGCTGCTCAGAATGATCTCAAAGGTCCCTCTGTAGAACATGGTCAGGATGGGGGGAGGGAGATGTGCCTTTCTCAGCCTTCGTAAGAAGTAGAGACGCTGCTGGGATTTCTTGGTGATGGAGCTGGTGTTGAGTGACCAGGTGAAGTTCTCAGCTAGATAAACACCAAGAAATGTGGTGCTCTTGAAGGATAATTCTTCTGACTTTGTAGTGTTGTGAGACACTAGTGTTTAAGGTGTTGGCCTTTTGATCAGAAAGTTATTAGTTGAAATCCCAGGTCAACCAAGATGCCACCTCTGGTCCTGAGCAAGGCCCTTAACCCTGAATTGCTCACTTGTATAAATGTAATCTAAAATCAGGACTGAGGATGTAAACAATTGCTTGTAATATGTTTCTGAAATCACTCAATAAAGTTTGGTTTTAAAAGAAGTTTGGTTTCCCTGCATGCAGAAGTGCAGGGGAATGTTAATAGATGGCAATCTCTCTCTCTCTCTCTCTCTCTCTCTCTCTCTCTCTCTCTCTCTCTCTCTCTCTCTCTCTCTCTCTCTCTCTCTCTCTCTCTCTCTCTCTCGCTCTCTCTCTCTCTCTCTCTATCTCTCTCTCGCTCTCTCTCTCTCTCTCTCTCTCTCTCTCTCATGCTCTGTCTCTTATTCTCCCTTTCTTTATTCACTCATATTCCACCACATGTATATGACAACAAGGCAACTGTCTTTGGGAGTTTTCCCCATATGTTAGACACCTGTTTCCTTTTACCATTTCTTCATCATCTGTTATCAGTCGCAGCAGGAATAACACACCTGTCTGTCAGATAGAAGACCACGCTGTATACTGTAGTGTACTGGATGTAAAATGTGTAGTAGAAGAGCTTTAAACAAACATAACATGATCATGATGCATCTATTTTTATGATCATTCATATAAATAAAACACAAATTCACACAATCACACTTTCTATTTCTAATTTGTGCTACAATAGTTCTTCTGTTGGCTTACACCACACAGGCTAGTCTTTCATCTCCAAACACGTCAGTGAGCCTTGGTTGCCCATGACCCTGTCTCTGGTCGACCGGTTGTCCATCCATGGTAGACTAATCACTGCAAACTAGCAAATGAACCATGTCAAAGTCACTCAGGTCATTAGATTTGTCTAACTATTCACTTGCTATCTAATACAGTGTATCTCACCCACTGACACGTGCCACTGTAACCAGATAATAAATGTTATTCTCTTCACCTGTCAGTGGTTTTAATTAATTTTTAAAGTTTTTTTATTTCATTTAATTTAGTTTTATTTTTTTATTGATCGTTCATGTACAGAACAGGAGTAAATGGATTAGAGGTAAAAATATGCACAAGAACATTTGCAAAGTCTATTGCACAGTGATATTCATCAGATGACACTTAATGCAAAAGAGGCAAATGATCCAACAAAATACATTAGCCTTATTTGCTAGACTGAAAGGATTATTAGATCTATCAGTGCACCAAGGATGGGTTGGTATCTGTCATTTCCACCACAATAAGACACACAGAAATCAGACATTTAGAAAAGTTCATTACGTTATTTACCCGACGAAATGACCTTGATGTTTGCCTCGAAACATTTAACCATCCCCAAGGTAACCATTATAGTGATGAATACATGCTTCACTGACAGCAGCCACAGCTTGTTTATTTACTAAGTATGACGCAGTTCTCTCTCTCTCTCTCTCTCTCTCTCTCTCTCTTTTTCTCTCTCTCACATACTCTCTCTCTATCTCTCTCTCTGTCTCTCTCTCTCTTTTATTCGTTCTCTCTCTCTCTCTCTCTCTCTCTCTCTCTGTCTCTCTCTGTCTCTCTCTCACATACACACACACTCTCTCTATCTCCTTTTCTCTTTCTCTCTCTTTTATTTGTTCTCTCTCTTTCTCTCTCTCTCTCTCCTTTACTCTTTCTCTCTCTTTTATTTGTTCTCTCTCTCTCTCTCTCTCTCTCTCTCTCTCTCTCTCTCTCTCTCTCTCTCTCTCTCTCTCCCTCTCTCTCTCTCTCTCACCATCAATACCTGGCCCCAAGGCCGTCTCTGTAATGCTTAATGTCTCCAACTGGTGGTGGGATGTGTATTAATCTGCAGCTGGTGGCCTCTGCTCTTGGCTGGAGGAAGAAGATAATTAAACTCAAAGAAATGTTCCATTATAACAACTAAAACTGAATTTTAAGGAACACTGGACTTGACTGCAATTATGACAACATTTAAAAGAGTTATGAATTATGAATTTTCCATACATTTTTTTTCTGGACATTTCAGGTTAGTGACAGAAACGTAGAAAATAAAATCGAACCTTGGGTTCACTGATAATTTGGAAACATTCTAAAAAACACTGAAGTACCGGTACTCAAACTGTGTCCCACTGCACCGCTGTGCCACACCATGACTTATGTGGTCATACACAGTAATAACGGATGGTTTGTAATCTATATAACATTAGTTAAGATTTTCACTGCTACACTCTCACACTATAATTAGATCTGATTTACAGATATTACCAATGCAATGTTAATATTATAATCATACACCATATGATACAGCAAGAACACTGCATTCTAAAAAAACATCAGCCACGCCGGTGTGACATTTACAGGCACCCAGTGTAAAATACTGCAGTACTGCTGTGTAGTACATTTACAGCATTTAGCAGAGACCCTTATCCAGAGCCACTTACATTTTTATCTCATTTTATACAACTGAGCAATTGATGGTTAAGGGCCTTGCTCAGGGGCCCAGCAGTGGCAGATTGGTGGACATGGGAATCAAACTCACAACCTTCAAATTGGTAGTACAGCACTTTAACCACTAGGCTAGCACATTCCCTAGTGTAGTGCTTATGCCACATGCTTACATGTTTATCTGGTGTAAAATGGCCAGGTTTCGACTTTGGACTGTTTTTTTTTTTTTATTTGCTGCCTTGTGATTCTGCCACAGTTTCCTGGTGTAATGTTATATTCTTGTTTTATTTTAACATTATTGGATTTTCTACATGTGTCTCAAACACAAATCTTTGGAATTGTTTAAAAGTGAAGTCAGAAACACGTCAGATGCTTAAACTGAAAAAAAGAACACGTGGTCATTCAGATTTATGAAATATCATGATGTATAATTTACATAAAAATCTTACTTTTCTAAACAAAATGTGATCTTATTGCTTAAAGTGAACTATTCAGATCACTTTATTCAGGGATTTTAAAATACATACTGAAATCATGTTGGATGAAGAAAAACTAATTGTGTTAATGTTCCTCAGTTCAATCATAGGAACTGGTTTACACATTTAAATTCATTGAATTCAATTTCCTTTTTTTCTTTTTATACATTTATATGTAAACTAATGCCATAAAACGGTGTTCATCCAGGGGGAAAATGTAATCAACCATACAAATGATTATTAAGAGTCAAAACACAAAAATTACAATAACTAAGAGATCAAGCTGCTGTCTATGTTGGTCATGTCCCATTAACAATAGACACAACAGCCACCAGGTATTTGATGGCAGACTAAAAATGGGCACCAACAAAACAGACACATGCAGTTTTCATGGTCACGCTTTAAAAACAGATAAAAAGAAATAAGAAAATCTTTTCTTTTCATATATTCTTTTACACAAATAACCAATTTTGTTAACATGGGGGTCAGAGCACAGGGTCAGTTGTAATACAACAAAAATTATCCAACAGCGGCAGCTTGGTGAGGCAAAAACACCAGGCGAAGTCGAAATCCAAAACAGACAGAGGTTTGGACAATCAATGAACAGACTAGACGAGGGCAGGAAAGATCAAAGTGTGAACAGAGCATGAATCAAGAAACTATAGATGAGGACAAAAGGCTCAATATAGACAAGTACGTAGAGCAAACTGAACAAATACTTCACCCTGAACACCATGACATCTATCTATCTACAGTATCTATCTATCTATCTATCTATCTATCTATCTATCTATCTATCTATCTATCTATCTATCTATCAGCTGAAGTAGGGTTAGTTTATATTGTTTCCTACTCATAATAATAATTAGCTGATGCTGGTTATAAT
The DNA here is from genome assembly GCF_030014155.1 of Tachysurus vachellii. Lineage (NCBI taxonomy): Eukaryota > Metazoa > Chordata > Actinopteri > Siluriformes > Bagridae > Tachysurus > Tachysurus vachellii. Next base: position 19,278,777 of record NC_083460.1, read on the forward strand.
AATATTACAGCTAATAGTTAATCACCTAATTATCTACAAAACATGTAAAAAATCCTCAGAGATAAAAATTCTTGCAAAATACATAAAACTTTACTCCTAATTTTCATAACGATCTTGTGGGAGATATCATTTTTTCAGCAGCTGTATAAACACCAGCCAGCTTTGTGTGTCTGTGTGTTTCTTTTGTCCTAAGACCAGTTCTTACTCTGTGGTCAATAAGCAATCAGACACTGTGCTCCACTGCCATCAACACTGTCTACAAAGCCTGCAATTACTCACAGAAATGTCTACTTAAATTAGTGCCACAGAGTCAAATGTGAGTATTTAGGTAAAAAAAAAAAACAGCACCTTGTTAAAAATCCGCTGCTTTTATTGCTTATCTTATTGACTTAACATTTTTAAACAATGACAGTTTAGTATATCAATGCAGTTTAACATGGATATCTGAGTTCATCCTAGTACATGTAGAAATTTGCATATTTTTTGCCCAAATGTTATTAAATATTGAGCACACAAGTTACTCTAAACATATAAAAAGACAAAACTACAAAAAAATCTATAAAAAGATTCAATCCATCAGCTATACTGTATGTTGTTATATCTTCTTGTTAAAGTGTCTGGTTTGTGGTGTCTTACAGCTGTAACCTGGTCTTGAGGTGACGTCTGTTCAGATATAGAGTTCAGTTTCAGATTAAGCTCAAATAAACAATATATTATTTTAAACGATGACACACAGCTTTTGTTAATATTACACAATTCTGTGTATAGAGTTATAAAGATGATGTGTTTTTAAAGGCCAACCCTGATGTGATCATCAGTCTGATATCCTTCTCAAAAATCTAATAGGATTCTCCAATTGTTTTGTAGATTATTGTAAAAAAAAATAAGCTTTGTGACCAACAAAGGTTTACGATATTCACATTTTCAAGTGGTCAAATTTACTTGAACTCAACTTGTATGAATATTGAAGTAGTGTAATTAAAGTTAGGCTATAAAGGAGAGCCACCACACAGTCACGTGACCACTGAGCTTCTGACACTCAGACTTTTCATCTTTGTGTAAGAACATGTTCCCTAATATAATCCACTACGCATTCAGATTTTACTTACAGTTAAATCTGAATGAGTGAAAAGTTGGAAGAGCGGCAAGTGTGTGTTATTACTATAAGCATACAGTAAGAAGTCTGTAGTGTAGATGAGTTTTTCTGTTTCCATGACAACCTCTGTAATCCCATTTTAACACTTGTTAGCAGACGCCTTTTCACCTCACTTAGAATAAAGAAAAAACCTTGTGGGGTATTACTGGTGTGTTTTATGTTGTAGATAAAACATAAAAAAATATCTTGAGCCATTCTGTAGACCACTAGACAGCCTGTGGAGACTGTAGTCAGGTGTAATAACAGACTGTTCTAGCAGTGATGTCAATCTTTAATGGTACATTTGTTCTGTAACATTTGCATTTATTCTAGACATTGAAGGACTGTTCATTATATCAGACAGCCAAGTTTATATGAGTGTCCTGAATTTGGTGCTTTTTGATATTTTCTTTCCTAAAACTCAATATTCAGGTTCTGCCTCCCAAAGCTACTATCACTAACAATATTTTGTGTTCTTTTTTTTTTTTTGTAATGCTTGTAAGTGCCTTGTCTGTTATTTACTGGGATATTTTGCTTGAATCTATGTGTTAGGATGAAAAACAGCTTTTGAACCAACTGCCTTTACTCTGCTATAGTCTAATTTCGATTGGCTCGCTGAGTTTAAATTATACTTTATTAAACTATATATTTTCTATTGATCAAAGTTTTTTTGTATCTTATAACTGAATCTCCTTTAACACAGCCCACAAGCCACAGAATCTCACTCTATTCCTCACTCTCTAATTACATACAGTATCTTTTCTATATGTGAACTCAAAGACAGCCCCTGTATGACAAATTAATGAAAAAAAAAGGTAGAATTAAATCGTTTTAGTAAAGTGTTTGGTCATCGAAAGACATCAGAACAGCTTTAATGTGCTTAGGCAAAGTTTATTTAAGTCTCTGTAACTATTCTGGATGCACTGAAGATTCTTGTAAAATACATTTATATTTATTCTGACGCTGTTTTGGTTTTATTAGAAAGAACAAACAGCACATTTGTTCACATTCTCTCAGTGCTGTTCAACTGCGTTACATTCTAGTGACTGTAATGAATATAGCATATGATATTAATTAGTTTCATGCTCTTCACTTAGTTTCAATTGCCCCCTTGTGGATGGAGGTAGTGTCATTTTCAAAAGATTTCATCATAGGATACATCTGAAATGTCAGCAAAAAAAAAAACTTTCAGTTGATTTAAAGTGACCCAAACCTTGTCTGTAGTACGATGCTTTACAATTAACAACTTAACAATTTTTCATGTAAGCTGACAAAACATAAAAGACTACTGTACACCAGGTTACATATGTAACCCGGTTCTCTGAGAAAGGATGAACAAGATGCTGTGTCAGGGCTGATGCTATGGAAACGCTTCTTTGACGAAGTGGTGTCTGAAGCTCTGTTTGCACACACACCAATTTAATGGCTCGGAAATGACACATGATGAAGTGATTACGCACCAACGAGTCCATATAAGCTCATCTATGTCACATTACTCCCGCTACTATTTGTCGAAAGGAAGCATGAGAGAACGCCTTGGGCGTGGCCAGAGACGCAGCATCTCATTCCCTTCTTAGGGAATGGGTTACATGCATAACCTGGTTTAGTTCCTTTTCGAGGGAACTCGACGCTGCATCAGGGCTGACACTATGGGAACTTCAATAGCCTTGCAGGACTTGGGACCCTGGAGTGGGGTTCGAGGTCCATGTTATAGAACCTCATGAATTTGTGCAGAGAGGACCAGCCTGCCACAGCACAAATATCTTCAAGGGAAAACCCCTGGCTAAGGCACTGGATGAGGCGATACCCAAGTGGAGTATGCACTGATGCCAAGAGGTGAGGCAAGACCATGCACCTCAAAGGCCTGAGTAATAGACTCCACCAACCAGTGTGCCAGGCACTGTTTGGAAACATGGGGTGGAGGACAGTAGGACAATCTGCCTGGACTGGACAACCTGCCATCCTGGGAACCTTAGGGACATATCCTGCCCTAAGGTGCAGGATAGCTTTGGACATGCCAGGGGAAAATTTTTTCAGGGTCAGAAACTTCTCAGAGGCTGACTTTATGGGCTCAAAGGGGGTCTCCAGCAGCTCCTCCAGGACTACAGTGAGGTCCCAGGAAGGAAGGCAGGGTCTGCAGGAAGGTCTTAGCCAACTGACACTGCACAGATAGCAAGAGATCGGGCCAAAGGAGGCCCAGAGGACAGGTTTTCTTGGAGGAAAGAGGCATCCATGGAAACCCTATCCCTTGGGCCTTAGGATTTCTTCTGACCACAGATGAGCTTTTATAGCAGGTCAGCTTGGTACACTTGCAAAACTGCAATTGTGTGCAGCACCGCACCAGCTTAACCCACAGGCCTTCCGTAAAAGGCTGAGGAGAATAAGCAGGCTGAATATGGGTCATTCTAAAAAAAAGGGCTCACCCGTCTCTTGTTCCTTTTCCCCTAACTTAACCTGCAACCTCCATAACCGAAGCTGACATGTTGCCTCGACAAATGCGGAACTCGAGAGCCTGGAATGCAGCCTGCGAGAGAAAAAAGCTTATAATATAAATATTGCTTATAATGCATGCGATCGACACCCTCAAAAGCCGATCGCTTGTACCATGATAAAGAAGGCAATAGACACAACATACACAGAGCGCTTACTAAAGACAAAGAAGCTGGAGTAATGTGATGTAGATGCCCTTATTTGGACTTGCTGGCATATAATCACTTTGTCACCTGTCCTTCCTGAGCCATTAAATTGGCATGTGTGCACACAGAGCTTCAGACACCACTTCCCCAAAACGTCGGCCCTGGCACACCCACTTAAGTCAGGAAGGGCTGTTAATTAGCTCATTAGTAGAACCAGTTGTGTTGGGAGTTAGCAAACATACTAATATGTCCAGAAGAAAGGGGTGCTCCAAGACCAGGGTTAAGAAACTATGCATTAATTCAGTTCAATTCAATTTATTTGTGTAGAGCTTTGAACAATTCACATTGCTCATGAGGAACTCAGTGCAAATTCAGTGCATGGGTCAGTGCAAATTCACCAAAGTTCACCACCCAACACTAATTTCTTTATGCTGAAGTCTTCAAAGGATCGCTGGTGAATGATGCATTAGATCTTAAATATGTGTTGACTTCTGAAGAGAAACAACACTTAAGAGACTGCAGAGCAGTCATCTCTGACCATTACATATCAACCTGTGTATGAATAACAAACAGACTGATGAATGGAAGCCTTCCATATGTCAACTATTTTGCTGTCTACTGTGCTGGCAAATCTGTGGCGCTGTAAGGATTTCAATTTAACAGTATTTTGTTCACAATGAAAAGCGTTTTTTCTTGATTCATCTTCAGCTACAGAAAGTGTTGTAGATAAGGTAGATAAGGTAGTCGAGTGGTGTCATAAAGAGCTCAGAGTGTAAATCATAGGTGCCATTCAGAAGAGCATAGTATTGTTGGATTACAATGTGATATAAACACAGAGGCTAGACGGCAGTTGACTGTCCAATCTTTCTGTAATTTCTGTCATTTAACCGAATCTCATTATGTTTTATGTTTATGTCTTTTTATATTCCATCAGACAGACATGATGTTTCAACATAGTTACATCTTAAATGAATACTTGCAGCAGACACCTGGAACAGTTGTTAAACCCAACAGTGGAGAAACAGACATATGGTGGGGCAAAAAATCTAAATATGTACAAGAAGAATTTATCCAAATTTTTATGGAAATGAGCACTGAGATTTAGCATTGTATGCTAAACAGAGAGAGAGAGAGAGAGAGAGAGAGAGAGAGAGAGAGCAAGAGAGAGAGTTTACAGAAAAATTCTTGTGTGAACCATCCCAAGAAACGTATGTCAAGTCTGAACAGCTATAGATTTTGATTTAGATAATTTCCTGGTCTAGAAAAAACCTGATAAAGAATGAAATGATCAGGCGACAGGAATTCAGAAAAAAGGTACAGTATGGAATTTGGAAATGTAAATTTGTGTGTGTGTGTGTGTGTGTAAAAGAGTAAGAGAGCATTCTAGTGACAGTAATAACTGTCTGAATAAATAAGAGGCCAGACTGCCCTCTTATTTCCCTGTTTATTCACTCCACAGCCTGCTGCGACTTAAAGCCTCACTCTTTAAATCACATTTTATTTGCCCCTCAGTCACGGTGGCACTCCCTCTCCTCAGCTATTTGCCTGCTTTTGACTACATTTTCCATCCGGTCTGTGCAGCACTGCAAATAATGAAAGAAAAAGAGTAAAAAAAAACCCTGGAAACTTGAGAATGAAAAACAGGGTGGTTTTATGAGATTCTATATAAATCTAATTTACACATAGCAGAGGTAATATGAAGAGAGGAAAGACACCTGCTCAGATCTGAAACTGTCATTTCCCTGAACAGATTGGATGATGGCGTGGAAATGTTTGCCGCAATTTGTTGTTGCCAGCATCCCTCTTCTTTGAGTCTCCTTCACTACCTCTGTTTCATCATTTATCAAAGGAGTGGTATCTTAACATATTACTCTGGTAAATTATGTGAGGTCTTATGCTATCCATGGCCTGTAGTTCTTGATTATCTGCCAGATGAGGGAAGGATTAAGCATACAGAAACAGGCATGTTAAATACTTAGCATTCACAGTGGCCATGTTGGCATGTGGCATGGAAACTAAACAGCCTTTGGCTTTTATCTCAGATTAATATAAAATCAGTTAAAATGTTAATCTTGCTTTACGTGCTATCATATATATGCACCTCACCGATGATCTGACCTTGTCCAGTTATGAAATCTGCTCATTAGTGACTGTGGAGGCTCAGGAAGTCTGGTCAATCTTCCTTCAGCCCCATCAGCTATCAGAAAGGCGCCTTTGAGAACAATCTGACTGGAAGCATGACCGTCTGCTTCGGCAGCTGCTCCTTCAATGACCTCAAGGACCTCCAGAGGAACTCATTATTGGCAACAAACTGCAAGCCAAACAAACTACAGGATATCTTCTGTACATGATCTTCCATACACCACAGACTGCAATCATCCAACACACTGACTGTTTAGACAAACAATACTGCAGTGTTCAATCCAGAATCATTCGACCCAGCTTAATGAACAGTTTCTACCTGCAGGCCACCAGGATCCTGAATAAACTGGAATCCAGTCATTACTCCCACACTTTCATGTCTCCAGAAGCATCCTTAGATCCAGACACTGGTCACCTCACTGTCAGCTCACAGACACTCAGGGACATTCCCTCACATCACTTTCAATATTTCTAAGGACACTATTACCACTTTACTGTCACTAAAGTCTCAGTCCAGCCTCTGTACAATACACCGTTCATTTTTATTACACACTCCATAAGGTCAACTACTAAATACTACTTTCTACTGCCGAACTGTCTGATTATGTCAGGACTCTGCCCGCACTTTGGCCATGTGCCTTTTGTTTATGTTTCTTGTTCACGTGTCTGCCCCACCCTTGTCTCTTCCTGCCCATTTCTGCACACCTGTTCCTCATGTTTCTGATTGTCTTGTCTATTTATTTGATCCGTGTTGCCTTGTGCAGCGCGGAATCCTCTGTTGTCCTTGTCTGCTGTTGTCTTCGTCCTGTTTAGTGTTCTTTAAGTTAATAAACCCTGTTTCTGTTAAGCTGTCCTGCATTTGGGTCCATTTTTATCCCGTGTCCGTGAAAGAAGGATTCCGCCAGATCAGGACCCAGCAGGACAGCTGCAGCTTGGACCGACCGATATTGGGAGCATTTTTTTTCTTATTGGGTTTTTTTTTTCCCCTGGACTTCGCGGGTTTTGGTGACATCGGTCCGCTTCACTTCCGGTTTCCGTGGAGGACGCCGCCCCACTTCCTGTCCGCGGGGGGTGTTGCAGGCCCGTGTTTTGCCCTTGGATTTTTTCTGTTTTTTTTTTGGAGGATTTTTTTCCCCCGCCCTCCCTCCCCTTTTCCTGGTTCTTGAGAGGTGGCTCTGGCTGTGGTGCATCGGGGGTTGCGCTCGGCCCCTCCTGTTCGTCTGTGGACGTCACTCGGCCCCTCCTGTTCGTCTGTGGACGTCGCTCGGCCCTCCTGCTCGGCTGTGGACGTCGCTCGGCCCTCCTGCTCGGCTGTGGACGTCGCTCGGCCCTCCTGCTCAGCTGTGGACGTCGCTCGGCCCTCCTGCTCGGCTGTGGACGTCGATCGGCCCTCCTGCTCGGCTGTGGACGTCGCTCGGCCCTCCTGCTCGGCTGTGGACGTCGCTCGGCCCTCCTGCTCGGCTGTGGACGTCGCTCGGCCCTCCTGCTCGGCTGTGGAGGTCGCTCGGCCCTCCTGCTCGGTTGTGGACGTCGCTCGGCCCTCCTGCTCGGCTGTGGAAGTCGTTCGGCCCTCCTGCTCGGCTGTGGACGTCGCTCGGCCCCTCTGTGCCGCCGTGTGCCTTGCTCCCCCCGTCTGCCTTGCCGTGTGCCTTGCTCCCCCCACCTGCCTCGCCGTGTGCCTTGCTCCCCCCAACTGCCTCGCCATGTGCCTTGCTCCCCCCACCTGCCTCGCCGTGTGCCTTGCTCCCCCCTCCTGGACCCGTTGGGACTGTTAGGACTGATGGGCGTGTCGGGAGCCGCACCTCGAGGGGGGCGGTACTGTCAGGACTCTGCCCGGACTTTGGCCATGTGCCTTTTGTTTATGTTTCTTGTTCACGTGTCTGCCCCGCCCTTGTCTCTTCCTGCCCATTTCTGCACACCTGTTCCTCATGTTTCTGATTGTCTTGTCTATTTATTTGATCCGCGTTGCCTTGTGCAGCGCGGAATCCTCTGTTGTCCTTGTCTGCTGTTGTCTTCGTCCTGTTTAGTGTTCTTTAAGTTAATAAACCCGTTTCTGTTAAGCTGTCCTGCATTTGGGTCCATTTTTATCCTGCGTCCGTGACAGATTATTGTTCTCTTCTAGGTCTTTTAATGGCTGCTCGGACACTACATATTTATTTATTGTACTCTTGTTCATATACTATGATTACACATATCCCAGTGTCTACAGTTAGGATCTGCGCTTAGCTACATACAACTTATTTTACCTTTTATATAAACTCACTATCTATTGTATTAGGAACAACTGTACACCTGCACATTTACTCTGTTATTCAATCAACCAATCATAGGGCAGCATCACAATTCATAAAATCATGCAAATACAGACCAAGAGCATAAGTTAATGTTCACATCTAACATCAACATGGGGAATAAGTGTGATCTTTGTGACTTTAATTGTGGTGTAATTGGTGCCAGATGGACTGGTTTGAGTATTTTCAAAACTGTTGATATCCTGGGAATTTCACACACACACAAACTTACACACCTCTCCTACACAAAATAGTGTGAAAACCAAAAACCATACTGAGTGTGGAGGGTCTGCAGGATAAAAATCTTTTTTGAGAAGAAAACTCAGAAGAGACTGTTCAGCCTGGACGGAGTTAACAGGACGTGTATAGTAACTCAAATAATCACTGTCTGCAACAGGGGTGAGCAGAAAAGCAGCTAAGAACACACAACACATAAAATCTTGAGGTGGATAAGCTACAAAACCAGATCAGGTTGCACTCCTACCAGATATAAATGGCTATGAACGGCACATACTTGCTAAAACTGAAGACTACAAGAGGGCTTTCTAATCGACTGTCCAGTTTAGTTGAGTCTGTGCCCATGATAGTTTTGTTCTTGGCTGACAGAAGAGGATGTGGAACTTCTGCTGTTGAATCTCATCCAATTTAAGGTTTTGATACTTTGTGCATGCTAAGATTCTTTCCTGTTCATCATGGTTGTAAAGTGTGATTACATGAGTTACTATATCATATGCACTACAATACCCTATACTATATCCAGCTCAAACCAGTCTGTACATTAATTACAAGCAAAGCATTTCCACTCACCGAACTGCTGAACCATTCTGTGTTAAGAATTTTATGTGTAAAAATTCCAAGAAATCTGATATTCAGGGAATATTCAAACAATCATGCCGTGTTTAAAGTCACAGAGATCAGACTTTTCCCCTTCTGATGTTTGATGTAAACAATAACTGAAGCTCATAAATGTTCATCTTAAAATGAGTAGGATCAATATTGTATTTGTACAAAATCATTTTTCACCCCATCTTCCTACTGCACAGCTCCAAAGTGTCTGAGCCTCATAACAACCATTTCAATATACAACTGTCCCTGACACATGAGAAATAATCTCAAACTTGAAATATTATAAATATTAGCTACAGCAGTCCTCTGAAGCTCAAAGATACCAGTGGTGCAGGTTTATTTTTTACTTCCATCTGTTCTGGAGCACAAGGGCAGGCTCAAACACAACTAGTGGAGAATTTGTCTGCTTGATTTCTTGCCAAGTACTAATAGCGACGTCTTCATCTTGTGGTAACTATGCAATGTGGGTAACCAATAAAATCACCCAACGATATTTTGTTCCCTTTTTTCCCAACTTAATCTCCATGAGAATATGTGTAAGTGGATTCAAAGATTCTAAGTGGGTTAGAATCCTAACCCTAACCCTAACTCTAACACTATGTATTAATCAATTTATTTTTTGAACAGTGTCTTCTTGCCCATAAAGAAATTATACCCAAAACAAGAGATCCAATGGATACAGGTTAACTGTAGCATCAGCATAAGAATCAGCCATAGAGAATAAATTACAGAATGAAATACAGAACACAGGTTATAATCCCTGTATTAGCTGTTTAAGCTGGATATGGCAAGGGGGAAAAAAGTTTTTGTGCCTAGATGTTCTAGAGCACAGAGATCTGTAGCGTCTTCCTGAAGGGAGAAGTACAAACAGGTTGCGGCCGGGGTGAGGGGGTCTGTAATGATGTTACCTGAGTGTTTCTTCACTCTAGAGATGTACAAGTCCTGAAGGTTGGGCAGGTGAACACCAGTGATCCTTAATGCAGTCCGCTGCAGTCCTCTTAAATCTTATATGCTGGCTGACCCAAAACAAACACTTATAGAAGAGCACAGAACCGACTCAATAATGGCTGAGTAAAACTGTGTCATCTTTGCCTGTGGCAGGTTGAACTTTTTTAGTTGATGGAAGAAGTACAACCTCTGCTGGGCCTTTTTCACAATGGAGTCAATTTGAACGTCCCACTTCAGGTCCTGGGAGATGGTGGTTACTAGGAACTTGAATGACTCTACTCTGACAGTCTATTATCATCTCCGCAGTTTTGAGCATGTTCAGCTCCAGGTTGTTGTGACTGCACCAGACAGCCAGCTGCTCAACCTCTTGTCTGTATGCAGACTCGTCTCCGTCCTGGATGAGACCGATGACTGTAATGTCATCTGCAAATTTCAGGAGCTTGACAGAGGGGTGTTTAGTGGTGCAGAGAGAGAAAAGCAGTGGGGAGAGAACGCAGCCCTGAGGAGCTCCAGTGCTGCTGGTGTGGGTTGTGATGTAGTTTGAATGTAAGTTTTCCCAGGATCACTCCCTGCTGCCTGTCTGTCAGGAAGCTGGTGATCCACTGATCCAGGGTGTTAATAATAAATATCTAATTTTCCCTAGAGCCTCTGTAATGCCAGGGTCTGTGTGTAATTCTTCAAGACTGGATTCTATGTGGACATCTCATGATTTCATATATACATGTTCAGGACTTGCCCTGCGATGGGTTGGCACTCCGTCCAGGGTGTATCCTGCCTTGATGCCCAATGACGCCTGAGATAGGCACAGGCTCCCCGTGACCCGAGGTAGTTCGGATAAGCGGTAGAAGATGAATGAATGAATGTTCAGGACTAATTACATCGTAGTAAGGGAAATCAGGACCAAAAAGACAATTAACACTAGAATGGTGTTTTATTACAAGCTATGTTGAGGTGGCTGAACAAGCATGCATACATTTTATAGCTGAGAACCGCATACATACCAGGCTGATGCAATCTGATCCAAACCTGGTGCTAAGCAGTCTGTGAAAAAATACAGAATATCAATTAAAATAAGTTTTATAAATTACTTTTATAATAGTATATTATAGTATAGTATATTAGAATATATAATAGAATAAAATTAGAATAAAATAGCATTCAGTACATTTATTCAGAACCTTTGTCAGCAATCAGCAGCTTTGAGTCTTCTTGAGTAAGTCTCTACAACTGGAGTTGGGCAGTTGGTTCTATTCACTCTGGCAGAATGCCTTAAGCTGAATCTAAATGGGCATGTGGTAGCTTAAATGGTAAGGACTAACATTTGTAAGGTTGTGAGTCTCAATCCCAAGTCCACCAAGCTGCTACAGCTGGGCCCCTAAACAAGGCCCTTAATCCTCAATTGCTAGGTTGTATAAAAATGTATGTATAATTCTTTGGATAAGGGTGTCTGCAAAATGATGTAAATGGATGTGAACTGCCATATTCAGGCTTTTCCACCAAAGATCTATTAGGTTCATGTCTGAGATTTATCTGGACTTTCAAAAACTTATTGTGAAGCCACTCCAGCGTTGCCTTCTCTTTTCTTGTCTCCCGAGCATGATGTTGTGTGCACTCTGATTGTATTTAAGGACCTTTCTGTATACAGTTACATTCATTGTTCCCTCAATTCTACCCAGTTAATTTGTCCTTAGCATTTGAAAGCACCCCAGAGTATGATACTACCACAACCATACTACACCATAGGGTTACAAAAAGCTTTTTTTTTCTAATCAGACCTTTCCTCATGCATTTTTTAAAGTGCCTGCCGTAAGCCTTTTAGCATTTTTGAGAGGTTTCCATCTAGTCTGGTGATGTCCAGTTCAAAAGAGATGGTGTAGGTGCAGGTTTTCAAGTAGAAGCCACTACTTTTCAGAAAAGAACTGGTCTGCTGAAAAAAATACTGAATAAACTGCTGAAAACAACATTTTCAATCACACAAATACAAATTTGCATAACATAACTTTATTCAACTCTTAAGCTTGAAGCTGGGATTTTCTCAGCTACTTCTCTTAAATTCATAATTACTCTCAAACAGACACCCTGTGGACCCTTTTGACAAAATTGGTTATTGTGACTGATTTAGGGAAACTATCCATAAAAACACCAGTGTTTCTAGCAAAAAATTAAACTGTTATTTATTGTTAATCTTTTTGTTAGCTGTATTTCAGCTAATGTGTATGTGACGTCTGAATCCTTTATTAAACCTTTCTCATGTCTGTATGATTTTGTTCTGTTAATAAAAATGGCAAAATTTAATATTAATATTATAATGGATGCTGAAAAACATACACAATGAAGATTCATTTTTTTTTCTTTTTCTTTTCTTTTTTTTTTTAAAAATAGCATCACAGACATGCCGCACAGCATGTGGTCAGCATGGGCCATATGGGGAAACAGCTCTGCCTGCATCCATCTCCCAGAATCCTCCACAATATCACAGGAATTCAGTTTACAAGTCTGAATTTTCCTTTTTGTTCTTCTGGTTTTTAATATATTATATCTATATTAAGTTGTTACTTATCTGCATACTATATTTAAAAAAGAACATTCTATATTACAGTATGAGCTATATTAAGTGTTATTACATAATAAGCTGCCAATCAGTGTTCTGGAGACGTGAGCAGCTGAATCCGAATGAGGTCTGCTACAACCGTACAATATGGAGGCTCTTTATCATTGCTCGTCTTATTGGTCAGTAATCTTTGACTCCGTCTCCTATATTTACAGAATCTTGACCAGTTTCCACCAAAGGTGATCACATGCTTCCTCCAAAAAACATGAAGCCAGCCAACTTCATCTATTTGAACTGCTGGACTCACTCAGAGAAATGGTCTATCCACCCACTTCCACATGCATGAGCTCACAGACGTGCATTATTGGCTAATGTCATTGTTATTGATAGGAGAGAGTCCCAGAGTGCCACCCACAGCGCATGGCTAATTCTGCTCTCTTGGACTTCTGGCCATTGGTGACTGTAGCATCGTCAACCTTCAAAATCATAGACGTGGAGGCAAATGTTTTTGAGCCCACACAACATCCTGCTTTCATTACAGCCTCAGAGAAGAGAAAAGACCTCTGGTGTGCATTTGAGATCTATCCTAGACTATACTAGAGACTCCTGCTACTAAGGAGACCTGGGTATACATTTTGTACAGTGCACAGTTCTTTTAGGAACCTTTTATTGGTAAAAAAATGTATTTTATCAATTCTGCATTATTGAGTCAGTATAAAAGTATTTAATATTTCCAAGCACCGTTTTCCGACTAAAAATGAAACTAGTAAAGAAGAAAATGAAAGGAATTCTTATAAAACCACACAAAATGTACTACCTGAGATGTCAAGTTTTTTAATAAAATAAACAACAATATTTTAATATTGTTCACGTTGTGCATCTTTGCTTTTCAGCATTTCCTTCCATGTGTTTAGGACTTTTGTACAGTTCTGCATATAATATAGACAATTTTATTAAACAGCACTATTATAGTTCCCTACACAGATTTTATCTACCACAGCAATGGGCTGGAGGTGCACTTGAAGAACACTTGTGCATTTGTAATATTTTTTATCAGTCATTTTAATAGACATCCAGCGAATAATGACATGTTTTTAGCAGTTCAAGGTTCTATGGCCTGCTGAGCACTACTGTGGCTCATTATTGCTGCAGTCACATCTAAAAAGCTCTGGAGAAGAGAGGATTTAAATCAATAAGAACTTGATATACAGGGCACATCTGCCTGAGAAGACATCCTGACTATCAATGTGTTTTGCAGGTGTGTGTGTGTGTGTGTGTGTGTGTGTGTGTGTGTGTGTGTGTGTGTGTGTGTGTGTGTGTGTGTGTGAATTTAGGAGAGTTGTTAAGATAGTGGATGTTCAGTCACAAAATGGGGGAG